>NC_086117.1:52267255-52892255 GCF_963921235.1 Mobula hypostoma | reverse complement strand
CTGGGAGCAGAGCGGAGAGTAAAGGGAATAAGAGGCATGAGAGAGGAGTTGGCCAGAACTGATAGGAAAAGAACACTGGCAGGGATGACGGCAGAGCAGCAATGGCTGGAATTTCTGGAAGCAATTCGGAAGGCACAGGATATATACATCCCAAAGAGGAAGAACTATTCTAAAGGAGACGACACAACCATGGCTGACAAGAGAAGTCAAAGTCTACGTAAAAGCCAAAGAGAGGGCATATAATAGAGCAAAAATTCGTTTTAAGTTAGAGGATCGGGAAGCTTTTAAATACCCACAGAAGGGAACTAAAAATGTCATTAACAAGTTAAAAATGGAATAAGAAAGTAATCTAGCCAATAATATTAAAGAAGATACCAAAAGTTTCTTCAGATACATGAAGTGTAAAAGAGGGGCAAAAGTGGATATCGGACTGCCGGTAAACGATGTTGGAGAGGTAGTAATGGGGGACGAGGAACTGGCAGTTGAACTGAATTAGTATTTTGTGTCAGTCTTCACTGTGGAAGACATTAGCAGTATGGTGGAAGTTTCAAGGGTCAGGAGGCATTAAGTGTATGAAGTTATCATAACTAGAGAGAAGGTTCTTGGGAAATTGAAAGGTCTGAAGGTAGATAAGTCACCTGGACCAGATGGTGTACACCCCAGTGCTCTGAAAGAGGTGGCTGAAGAGATTGTGGAGGCATTAGTGATGATCTTTCAAGAATCGCTAAATTCTATAATGGTTCTCGAAGACTGGAAAATGTCATTCAAATTTTCAAGCTGGGAGAGAGGCAGAAGAAAGGAAACTGCAGGCCAGTTAGTGGTTGGGAAGATGTTGGAGTCAATTATTAAGGATGAGGGCATCTGGCACATGATAGAATAGGCCGTAATCAGCAAGGGAAAATCTTGCCTGACAAATCTGTTGGAATTGATGTTGATTGATATCATGTACTTGGATTTTCAGAAGGCCTTTGACAAGGTGCCACACATGAAGCTATGAGCCCATGGTATTACAGCATGGATAAAGCAGTGGCTGATGGCAAGAGGCAAAGAGTAGGAATAAAGCCTTTTCTGACTGGCTGTCAGTGACTAGTGGTGTTCCACAGGGGCCTGTGTTGGGGTCGATTCTTTTTACATTATATGTCATTCATTTGGATGATGGAATTGACGCCTTTGTTGCAAAGTTTGCAGACAATATGAAGATAGGTGGAGGGGCAGGTAGCATTGAGGAAGTAGAGAGGCTACAGAAGGTCTTAAGACAGATTAGCAGAATGGGCAAAGAAATGGCAGATGGAATACTGTGTTGAGAAGTGTATGGCCGTGCACTTTGGTAGATGAAAGGAAAGGGTTGAATATGTTCTAAATGGAGACCAAATACAAAAAACTGAGGTGCGAAGGGACTTGAGAATCCTTGTGCAGGATTCCCTAAAGGTTAATTTGCAGGTCGAGTGTGTGGTGAAGAAGGGAAATGCGATGTTAGCATTCATTTCAAGACGACTAAAATATAAAAGCAAGGATATAATGTTGAGACTTTATAAAACACTGGTAAGGCCTCAATTGGAGTATTGTGAGCAGTTTTGGGCCCCTTATCTTAGAAAGGATGTGCTGAAACTGGAGAGGGTTCAAAGGAAGTTCACAAAAATGATTCCAGGATTGATCAGCTTGTCATATGAAGAGCGTTTGATGGCTCTGGGCCTGTATTCACTGGAATTCAGAAGAATGTGGGGAGACCTCATTGAAACTCACTGAATGGTGAAAGGCCTTGGTAGAGTGGATGTGGAGAATCTGTCTCCTATGGTGGTGGAAAGCTTGGACCAGAGGACACAGCTTCGGAATAGAGGGGTGTCCTTTTAGAATGAAGATGAGGAGGAATTTTTTTAGCCAAAGAGTGGTGAATTGGTGGAATTCTTTGCATGGGCGGCTGGCGAGGCCAAATCTGTATGTTTATTTAAGGCAGAAGTTGATAGATAATTGATTGGTCAGGGCATGAAGGAGATTGTGGCTGGGAGGAAAGCTGGATCAGCCATGATGAAATGGCAGACCAGACTCTGGTCCAAATGGCCTAATTTTGCTCCTGTTTTGGTCTTATCAAGGTGTATAAACTCAGGAGGGACATTTTTTGGGGTGAATGCAGACAGTCTTTGTGCTGGATTGGGGAATGATTGAAGGCAGAGATTTAAGGTGAGAGGGGAAAGATGGAAAGATTTAATAGGCAGTAGATTAACTAAGATGCTCCTTCCTTCCACTAGTCTGCAGGTCACCCTGGGGCGAGGTGTAGCACCTGCTTAGCCCCCCCTCCCCTCGATCAGGGTCAGGTGACCATGGGAGCAGGTGGTGACGGTCGTTTGAGCAGCTGGTGCAGATCACAAGTCCTGGTCATGTGACCACTGACACCAGGCAGACAATCTCTGAACAGTATTGATAATGGCTGCGGTCACCCGTCTTGTAAAGACACTGCCCAGAAAGAGGCAACGGTAAATGACTTGTATAGAATGATTTGCCAAGAACAATTATGGCTTTGATGGAATCTTGGTTCGGATGGACCACTGGGGGCCAAATAGCCTGCTTCAGTGCTAAATGACTCTATAACAGATGGAGGCTGTGGGGGAACCGTCATATCAATGATTCCATTTCGGTTGAATTCATTTGGATTTCAGGTTGAAGAGTACAGTGATGCTAATTGTGAATCTTAGAGTCCGGGGCTGAGGACTGGGGGCCCCGGACGCAGCTTGTCTGGGTGTGTGGGGGGAGGAATGTTTTGCTGTATGTTGTGGGCATGCTTGGCGCCCCGATGTGTGTGGACACTCGTGAGCTCCCCCCTCCCCCCCCCCGGTGTATCTTTTGGATGCACTGGTTGTTGATGCAAACAAAGAGTTTCACTGTGGGGTGGAGGGCACGGGGCACGATGTCAATCTACAGAGGGGTTTTCCTGGCTGCTGACCTTGGCATTATGGGGGGGGGGGCTGCAAAGAAAAGAGCCCTCAGGACTGTCACAGAGGCTGCTGAGCAAGCCTCCAGATGGCTGTGGATCAAGAGGTGTGACCTGTGGACCAGGGCCTGATCAACCCTCGCTGGCTCTCCTGGGCGAGGCTGTCTTATGTTGAAATACCAAAACACGCGATGACGTGCCCTTGCATATCCTGGGAGGTATCTCAACATCGTGATGTACATCAGCAACATCAAAGAAGGGAAGGAGAAAAACCGTTGTCTCTCTGTGTGAAATTCTATAGAGGGGGATTGGGGAAGGAGAGTCTCCCTCCAATGCCCAACCATTATGTCTAAAAACCGAATGAGGAAGTGTAAAGGTTTGATGCCCGTGGTAAAATGGGGGAAGTAACAGCCAGGGAACAGCAGTTAGTGAGGGGAACTGAAACTACTGTACACAAAATGTGAAGTATTGGGCACACCTGTGACCCCAATGACCCCTGTGACCTTGCTCCAGTTCCTTCCCACATCCCAAAGACATATGGGTAAGTAGGTTTATAAAGTCACAGTACAGCACAGAAACAGGCCCTTTGTGCCAAAACTACCTACTCCCGTTGACCTGCACTGGGACCATGTACATATCCACACTTCTCTTTAAAAAAAATTGAAATCAAGCTCGCATACATCACTTGTGCTGACAGCTTGTTCCACAGTCTCATCACCCTCTAGGTGAAAAAGTTTCCCCTTAAATTTTTCACCTTTCACCCTTAACCCATGACCTCTGGTTGTAGTCCCACTCAACCTCAGTGGAAAAAACCTGCTTGTATTTACCCTATCTACACCCCTCATAACGCTGTATACCTCCTTCTTTCTTTTCAAATCCTTTTATTGTTATACAAAAGAAATAACACGAGTACATTGAAGTAACAACACTTACAATGTCTCAAAAAAGACATTATCTTAAAGATTGAAAAAAAATTGTGATAACAAAAAAAACCTACTAAGCAGAAAAAGTGAGGGGAAAAATCCCATAAGGTGTTCAACCCCGGAGCCATGTGTCATACAAAAAGCTTCTAAAAATAAACATCACACCGCCAGCAAGAAAAGAAAATACACCAAAAAGTTTACAATTAGATCATGGGAAAAAATCTATCAATTAGCTCAAATGATAACAACGAGCAAATGAGCCCCATCTTTTCTCAAAATCAAATAAAGGTTCAAAGGTTCGACTTCTAATTTTCTCCAAACTAAGACATAGCATCACTTGAGAGAACCATTGTGACAAAGTGGGAGCTGATGTATCCTTCCATTTCAACAAAATGGCCCTCCTAGCTATCAGTGTAACAAATGCAATAACATGTTGGTCAGACACAGAAATACCATGAATACTTTGAGGAATTATTCCAAAAAGCACAGCTAGTTTATTAGGTTGTAGATTAATTTTAAGTACTTTAGAAATTGTTGAAAATACTGATTTCCAGAACTGTTCCAATATAGAACAAGACCAAAACATGTGTCAGTGTAGCTATCTCAGTTTTACATCTATCACAATAACTATCAACATTAGAAAAGATTTTAGAAAGTCTCTCCTTCGTCAAATGATAACGATGTACAATTTTAAATTGAATCAATGAATGGCTAGCAGGCTGTATACCTCTGACAAATCTCCCCTCAATCTTCTACGCTCCAAGGAGTAAAGCCCTAACCTATTCAATCTTTCCTTATAACTCATGTCCTCCAGACCCGGCAACATACTTGTAAATTCTCTCTGTACTCTTTCAACCTTATTTACATCTTTCCTGTAGGTCGGTGACCAAAGGTTAATTGGTCACATGGTGTGACTGGTTGGCGCAGGCTTGTTTGTCCAGAAGGGCTTGTTACCATGCTGTATCTCTAAACAAATAGTTACTTGGGGAGTGTTATTTTGCCATCACTCACTAACTGAATGTGGATGACTGACAAATACTGTGTTTTGTATTGTAGCAGGCAACGAGGGGCGATGGATTCACTTTCCAGGTGAGAATGGGCCTGAAAAGGTGACGAGGTGAAAACCTTTGGGATGACTGGAGGGTTCAGATCGATTCGTGCCGATAATTAGAATTTTAGTTGAGAATGGCTTTTGATTAGTTTTTAATAAATTGTACAGCAATTGCAATTTTGTCCTTTGTGCTGTAGAATAACTCAAGGTTGGTTTCTTACCTTCTGCTGTAATCAGCCGGTGCGAGACACACATTGATAGCTTCCCAGTGGATTTAAGTAAGCAGAGAGAGTGAGAAAGCCTCTTGAACGAGTGCAAACAGTCCAGTTCAGACACTCTGATAACATGGGACAATTATATTTAAATACCTAGCAGGGAGATCTCCAATTTTCCTATTAACTGCGGGTGAGGGAAGAGACTAAAAGATGGAGGAGCAGAATTAGGCTATTTGGCCCATCAAGTCTGCTCCATCATTCCATCATGGCTGATTTATTAAACCCCTGAACCCTATTCTCCTACCTTCTCCCCATAACCTTTGTCGCCTTGACTAAGCAAGAACCTAGCAACTTTGCTTTTAAATGTACTCAATAACTTGGCCTCCATAGCCATCTGTGGCAATGAATTCCACAGATTCACCACCCACTGGCTAAAGAAATTCCTCCTCATCTCTGTTTTTAAGGGATGTCCCTCTATTCTGAGACGAGAGATTGAGTTGGTCACACTCTTCCACACAGAGATGGTTGATGAGATCATGTCAGCCACAATTCACATCCTTGATCAGCAGCTCCAGTCACACAGAGAGGCTAGATAGCACTGCCAGCAGTGGTGCCATCACTTGAAGGATTTTATGTGAAATGTCCTATGCCTCCAGTCTCTGGTCAGTACCTACCTCCCACCTAAAACCACTCAGGGTAAGTGAAAAAAAAACTCATGACACAGAGTGAGATTGATGTGTGGTACAGCAGGAGCCGTTGTTCCCTGTGAAACCGTCGTCATTTTGTTGTGAAAGAAGCCTGTCTCAGAGAGCAGAAGGCTGCAGCTCCCTCCGTGACGTGAAGCAGCCGTTCTGAGGAGATGCTGAATGGCCCAAACGATCAGACTGACTGTGGATGCTCAGAATGTGCTGGTCAGCATCCAAGGCAGTTCTTATGGCTCAGGTTGAAGATCCTTCATCCGCACTACGAGAAAAGGTGCTTTGTCTCTGGGGTGGGAGAGAGTGGTGGGTTGAACGGAGGACAGGAATGGGTGACAGACGGTCACACACACAGCAGTTTCGCTGCTCACATGATGGCCACGGAATTTTATCCATTACAGACATTCCCGTGGCCTGTCTATCACCAGGACTAATTCACTCTTCCTCACTTCTGATAAAAGCTCTTTAGCCTGAAGTTTCTCTCTCCACGGATACTGCCTGTCCTGTCAAATATTCCCAGCATTTTCTGTTAATTTTAGGTATTCAGCATCTGCTGTTTAAAAAAAAATCATTGTTGTTAGCATGATGCTACCACAGCTCAGGAGTTCAGAGTTCAATTCCATTATCCTCAAAGAAAGTTTCTTCGTCCTTCCTGTGGGTGCATGAGTTCCCCCCCCAGTCCAAAGACATACTGGTAAGTAAGTTAATTGGTCATTGTAAATTGTCATAGTTATAGACAAGTACAGCACAAACAGGCCCTTTGGTCCATCTAGTCTGTGCCAAACCATTTAAACTGCCTAGTCCCTGCACCCACACCATAGCCCTCCAAATGCCTACTATCCATGTAGCTATCCAAACTGAAGCTTTGAAATTGAGCTTGCATGCATCACTTGTGCTGGCAGCTCATTCCACCCTCTGAGTGAAGAGGTTTGCCATGACCGGGCTAGGGTTAAATCGGTGGGTTACTGGGTCGTACGGCTGGAATGGGCTGTTTCGCACCGTATATCAAAATAAAATAAAAAATATTGGGAGTGGCACTGGAGGAAGGCGATGTTTGGAACCCCGTCATTAGTTAACCTCAGTGTTCGAAGCATGGCTGACTATTACAGAGAATGTGATGATGATTTTAATTTGTACCAGGATCTGAAGTATGAATAAATGACAACAGAAAGTAATTCTATCCCATTTTTGTTTAATCCATTTAACGTACAAGTATGCACAATGCACAGCCCGGCAATAATAACGCTGGTACAATAACAAGCAGTAGTTGCGGTCTGTACAAGTGCGCAATGGCAGTGTTACACACACCTGAACAGCTCTCAGAACATCTCTACACACAGAGTGAACTAAAACTCTAAGGATTAGAGAACTGGGGGGGCAGTATATTAAATCTAATACAGTATTTAATTCATTTGAGGTGTGCCTCGATTAACAAGTCTGGCAAATTGTACACGTTTGCCATTTGCAATATTTAACAATTCCATATGTAATATTTCTATAAATAAAATATAACAAACACTTCTGAATAAAAAAAGTTTGTCAAAGTTATCAATATTCCTGTGCTGTTGGCACAGGGAAGAATGGAGAATACTTCAATGCAGAAGCTGTCTAACCATAAACAAGCAAGACAACCCTGTGTTCCAGTGTGACGGGAGTGGCTGGATTTATGTGTGACCCTTTGGTGAGTTGTCAGGAGGAACCCTAAACCTGCCGTGGACTGCCTGGGGACAGACGGAACAGCTCCTGCTGGTTTACACAGTCATACAGAGCGAATACTGGCAACGTTCTGTCGCATTACCGAGAGTCACTAGAACATGCCAAGGTGCAGTCAGAATGGTTAACTCCAGCAAAAGCTTAGTTACCTTCTGCTGTCCGTAAACAACATAACAAGGGGGAAATTTCAATGACTTGGAATTAATTCACTGAATTGTATTAAAAATGTTCACTCTATTTGTATGGTTGAGAACTAGCAGGTGTTGCCTGTTTGTTGAGTATGCTAACAGTGATCCAGTGACAGCACCTGTATCCCAGTGAAACTGCTCAGGCTTGTCTGTATTCAGGTGATGGGTGACACCAGGACACACACACACCACATCCGGCAAGGGTGGGAATCACTTTCCTAAGTAGTGTAAGTGGTATTGGTGAAGGGGCAGGAGGGAAGGAAGTTAACACCAGTCTATCTCGGATTTTTCTGCACATTAAGGTGAATACGGCCACGGGAAGGTGGCTGACGGGCGGGGACAGAATCTTTATGGCTGAGCTCACCAAACAGTCACATTGGTTCCAGCACACCACTACCTCGATTGTCGATGCCATGATTACTGACGATGAAGAGTGGTTGGTCGTATATTGCACGTGTGCAGTGAACAGTTACATTATTGTTGGTCCGTACAATAATCTAAATCAGTCAAAGCAAAACTTTATATTTTAAATATTAATAAATCTGAAGGTTTTGCCATCTGCAGTTTATATCTACACAAATAAATATCTCTCCCCTTATTTAGATCTGCATTTACAATTATTAGCTTTACACTATCTACAAACAATATTTATTACAGAATATTTCCAACCTCCTTCCACAGAGCAGATACATTATTGACTTTTCTTACCAAATTCAATGTTAGATTTTTGGATCTTAAATCTACTTTTTTCTTAATGCAGTCATTTTGATTGAACTACCTTGTGAACAAACACCTCTTTCAGTGAAAGGGAACACAATAAACGCTATTAAATGTGAAATTAAACCAGAAGGTGTCAAATACTCCACAGGTCATACGGTTTCCGTGGCGAGAGAAACTCCTCAACAAGAAGTTTTAATTGCCTGAAATACGAATTCGACATCTCGTCAATCACTACCTGGCCCAAATAACCGTCTCCGACTTTTCCTGTTTTTGTCTCAGATTTCCAGCGGCACTAGTATTTTGGACGAACTGTAATTAAAGTGAGATTATTCCATTTTAGCTAAAAGGGTTCACGTGCTGTTACAGCCAATGAAAACCGTTCAGGGTTTCAGTATAATTAGTTGGGGACGTTATGTTTTTTGTGTAACACCAACACACGAAACTAAAGTAAATCACAGGGAGACCGGGATAAATGTGCCTACTTCATTTTTTTTCCCCACTTTAGCCAGGCGCTCACAGGTTATCTCCCAGTTCCATGTTTATCTTTCAGTTAGTTTTATGGTTGGGTTGAGTTGTTCTCCGAGTTTGGCAATTTAATTGCTAATGTTTTGTCACCGTATGAGGAGACATCATGAGGGTTGTGGCGTGTCCTCTGAATGCTTGGCCTTTATATACTTCTCAATCAACTGATTGGACGTTATTTCAGAAACTCTTCTGTGAAAGGGAGAGGAAATCTGGTCGCCGATCAGCTGTGTGGCAAGCTTTGTGTGCTGTGATCTGGAATTTTGCCCGCATTGGCAGCATGGCAGTGTAGAGGTTTGCACAACCCACTCGGGTTCAATTCCTAAGGGAGATGAACACTCCTCCCTCAATCGTTTGCGTTTCCTCCAGGTGCTCTGGTTTGCTCTCACACTCCAAAGACCCACCACGGTAGGTTAATTGGTTCAGATTAGGATTAGGATTCAACTGGAAGGGCTGAACACGAGCATTCACAGAAGTGTGGTTTTCCGTGAACAATTCTGTAAACACATAGACCTCGAGCCTACCCATTATTTATTTATTGACACCGCGCGGAGGAGGGTCTTCGAGCTGTGGGGCCCAGTGATCCTAATCTGAACCAATTAACCTGCCGTGGTAGGTCTCTGGCAAACCGGAGCACCTGGAGGAAACCCAAACGGGCACGGGGAGAATGACTGAAAAGTGGATAAAAGCCAAGCATTTGGAGGGTACACCACATTGACGATGTCTCCTCACACGTTGATGAAATATTTGCCAGTATATTGCCGCGCTGGGGAAAACAACGCAACTCAACCAGCAACCACCCGAGCTACACATCTTCCCAATTATTTCTGATTAGTTTTATTATTTGCAGTGACAAAACATAACGGCAGTTTTCACCTAAAGCTCTGCTCTCCCCTGACAAGTTTGCTGACGGCACTTTCAAACGAGCAGAGACTTGGAATCAGGCAGGTCTGGTGTGCCTGGGGAGGGAGAGGGTGTAAGGATGGCAATGAAGCTTTAAAACAGAATGAACCAGGATCAGTTACAGATAAGGTGAAAAGCTTCATTGTTATAACAGATGCATTCACTGTCATTTTACACCCGGCACTGAGAAACACGGTCAAGGAATATTCATCTTAATTCCTTTCTTCAAATTGCACGACTGTGAATTATGCAATTTTGTTTGAATGATCTTTACCCTTTCCCAAACCCTATAATACAAATGGGGAATCTGTAAACTGAATCGCAATGACTGGATGAATCAACAATCCTAAACACTCAGACCCCTTGTACCAATGGAAGCACTTGGTAAGACAAGCCACCTTTGCACTTTGATGAAAGACTGTCCTTGTTGCCTGCAGTGGGATTCGCTCGGCTCTGTACAAAATGAAGCACCGTTTTTAGCTAGGCAAATACCTGAATAGCTTTCTCCCGTCAGCCCTGCAATAAAACTAATCCGCTGACCGCTTTCAGGGGAAGGAGTTAAATACGGTTCCTGTGTGGTACAAAAGTCTTATTTTACGAAGGCAACCGTACGGTCTGTAAAAGAAAGCTACTTAAAATATTAGCAGTTTAGTTTCTCCGTTCAGTAGGAAATTGCCTGGGTCTAAGTCCTTCTTAAGACCCGAAACAACCAGGTTAACTTTAAGCCCAACGTCTATTCTTTCAGTGCACTTTTCCTCCATCCTGCTTTGCAGGACATGATTTACAGAAACGGTCCATCTCTGAAATATCAGCTTTTAATTTTATTTATTGCATTGCGTACAACCCCAAGTTTCTCTTTACCCTTTTAGTCAGCAAAAATAGTCCATTCTGTTGGCATTATGCCTAAATTATGTAATTACTAGGGAGTCAAGAAACCAAGTTCTTTTAACCTTTATCTTTGCACTGGGATGATTCTAAACACAATTTCAGATACCTAACTGTGTTTATGGCGAGGATTACTTTGTGAATGAATAACTTTTCAGTGTTAAGCTACAAGAATCAAACCAAATGAAAATTAAAGCAAACATGAGGAAATCTGCAGATGCTGGAAATCCACAGTAACAAACACAACATGCTGGAGGAACTCAGCAGGACAGGCAGTATCTATGGAAATGAATAAACAATTGGCATTCCTGGCCAAGAAGCTTCATCAGGACTGGAAAGGAAGGGGAGAAGTCAGAGTAAGGAGGGGAGGAAGATGTACAAGGTGGTAGTGACAGGTGAAACCAGGAGAGGGCGAGGGGCGAAGTAAAGAGCTGGGAAGTTGAGATAAAGGGCTGGAGAAGGGGGAGTTTGACAGGAGAGGACAGAAGGCCATGAAAGAAAGGGAAAGGGGAGGAGCACCAGAGGGAGGTGATGGGCAGGTAAGAAGATAAGGTGAGAGATGGAAATGGGAATGGGGAATGGTGAGGGGGGGGCGCATTACCAGAAGTTCAAAGAATCGACGTTCATGCCATCAGGTTGGAAGGCTACCCAGCTGGAATACAAGGTGTTGCTCCTCCCCTCCCCCACCTTCTTACTCTGACTTCTCTTTCTTTCCAGTCTTGACGAAGGGTCTCGGCCCGAAACATCGATTGTTGACTCTTTTCCATAGAAGCTGCCTGGCCTGCTGAGTTCTTTCAGCGTTTTGTGTGTGTTGAAAATTAACAGTTATTGTCTGTGCGGGTTTCCTGCTGGATTTCAAGACGTTTTTGAGAAGTATGTGTACCAGTGACAGTGATGGGAAAACTGGGTCTCTATGTTCAAATTTGACAAAATCCCAATAGAAAAGATTGCAGAACTAAGCAGGTTCTAAAAGTTCGGACTACCTCTCTATAACAAAGGGTAATTTGAGCTAGTGTCCTACAAATGCAACACTGAATTGTTAAGGCTCAAAGTTCACAAAAATTACAAGTTCATCTCTTCTATATCATGTGTTAGCACCATGGTACCATTCACCTGCACGTTACAACCCCAGCACGTTCGTCATTTGCGGCTTTGACCCCCCAGCTCTGTAGCTGATGCCAACTCTCGCCCCCTCGCCACCCCCTGTGTCTTCATTAAACCCCAGATTCCAGTTTGGAGGTGCCTGTGCGGCCCCAGCAGCCTGCCGTGATGCTCATGCTCCTGTGACCACGCTCCTTGTCTCGGTCGCGCTCACCTTCAGACTGGCTCTGTGTCCGCTCTGGCTTCGAGGAGGTGGACGTCGTCTGCTGGCCGGAGATTGTACGTAGTAACTGATTCCTTTTCCGCAGGAAGTCCGGCTGTGCAGCCAAACCAAAGCTACCTTTCCGCAGCACCATTCGGGAATTGCTTTTGGCAGGACGGGATCGCTGGTTATACTCCAGCTGAGATAAATGTGCCGCATATCCATCTGTCAGAAACTAGAACAGCATAAAATTATCAACAACACGTACTTGACCGAGTCATAAACTAATTGAGTGCCTATTAAACAGCCAGGGCCCAGAAATCATACTTCCAAACAAAGTGAGTAACTTCACAAACAAAATTTGCATTTGACCATAAAACTTAAGTGCAGAATTAGATCATTCAGCTCATACAGGCCAAATGACGAGTACAGGCTCAGAGCCATCAAACACTCCTCATATATTAACCCTTTTATTCCTGGAATTATTCTTGTGATCCTCCTCCAGACGATCACCAATGCCAGCACATCTTTTCTTAGATAAGGGGTCTGAAACTGCTCATGATACTCCAAGTGTGATCTGACCAATGCCTTATAAAGCCTCAGCATTACATCCTTGCTTTTGTATTCTAGTCCCCTTGAAATTAATGCTAACATTGCATTTGTCTTCCTCACCATCGACTCAACCTGCAAGATAACATTCAGGGAATCCTCAACCAGACTCCCAAGTGCCTTTTCACCTCTAATTTTTGAATTTTCTTCCTGTTTAGAACATAGTCCACACTTTATTCCTTCTACCAAAATCCATGACAATACACTTCCCTACACTATATTCAATCAGTCACTTCTTTTCCCATTCTCCCACTTGCACAGAGCACTTTCTATGTCCTGAGAGTCTCCTAAAGCTGGAGGTACATAAGACCATAAGACACAGGGACAAAATGAGACCATTCAGCCCATCGAGTCTACTCCACCATTTCACCATGGCTGATCCATTTCCCTCTCAACCCCAATCTCCTGCCTTCACCCCACAATCTTTCACACCTTTACTAATGAAGAATCTGTTAACCTCTGCTTTAAATAAAACCAATGACTTGGCCTCCACAACTGTTGTGGCAAGGAATTCCACAGATTCACCACTCTCTGACTAAAAATAGTTCTCTTAATCTCTGATCTAAAGGAATGTCCCTCCATTCTGAGCCTGTGCCTTCTGGTCCTTGATTCCCAACCATAGAAAAGATCCTGTCCACATCCACTCTGCCTAGGCTTTTCAACATTCAATAGGTTTCAATGAGATCTCCCTCACTCTTCTAATCTCCAGCAACTGCAGGCCCAGAGCTTTCAAACACTCCTCATACATTAACCCATTCATTCCCATCTTTGGTCCACCACATCTCTGGTCCAGGAGAATTGGGGGAACAATGAAAGATACCACAGATAGTATTAAATAGTATTCGAATCAAATCAGGTGCTGGAAATACTGAGATGACAGTCTGCACTTGTGAGGAGAGAAACAAAGACAACATTTCAGGTCAAAGAAAAATGAAGTCTGTTTCTTTCCACCTGCCCTGCTGAGAACTTCCAGCATTTACTGTTACTAGGGAGAAGGTTCTTAATAAAATGAAAGGCTTAAGGTAAATAAGTCACCTGATCCAGATGGTCACCACCCCAGGGTTCTGAAAGTGGTGCTGAAGAGATTGTGGAGGCATTGGTAATGATCTTTCAACAATCAGTTCCTTCTGGCATGTTTCCAGAGGAATGAAAAATTGCAAATATCACTCTACTCTTCAAGAAGGGAGAGAGGCAGAAAAAAGGAAATTATAGGCCAATTAGTCTGACCTCAGTGGTTGGGAAGATGTTGGAGTTGACTGTCAAGGATGTAGTTTCGAGATACTTGGAGGCATATGATAAAATAGGCCAAAGTCAGCATTGTTTCTTTAAGGGGAAATCTTACCTGACAAATCTGTTGGAATTCTTTGAGGAAATAATGAGCAGGATTGACAAAGAAGAATCGGTTGATGTTGTGTATGTGGATTTTCAGAAGGCCCTTGACAAGGTGCTGCACATGAGGCTGTTTAGCAAGACGGCAGCCCATGGTATTACGGGAAAGATACTAGCGTGGACAGAGTCTTGGTTGATCGGCAGGAGGCAGAGAAGGGGGAAAAAGGGAGCCTTTTCTGATTGGCTGCCAAGGTTTAGTGGTGTTGCACAGGAGTTGGGGTCGGCACTGTATGTTGCATGTGAATGGTTTCCATGACAGAATTGATGGCTTTGTGGCCAAGTTTGTGGACAATATGAAGATAGATCGAGGGGCGGGTAGTGTTGAGGAGCAGGGAGTCTGCAGGGATTGGGAGAATGGGCAAAAGAGTGGCAGATGGAATACAGTGCCAGGAAGTGTATGGTCATGCACTTTGGTAGAAGGAATAAAGGAGTAAATTATTTTCTAAATGGAGAGAAAATTCAAAACTCTGAAGTGCAAAGGGACAGGAGTCCTCGTGCAGGATTCCCCAAAGGTTAACTTGCAAGTTGAGTCTGTGGTAAGGAAGGCAATTGCGATGTTAGCATTCATTTTGAAAGGACTAGAATGTAAGAGTAAGGAAGCAGTGCTGAGACTTTATAAGGCACTGGTCAGACTGCATTTGGAGTATAATGAGCTTTGGGCCCCTATCTAAGAAAAGATATGATGGCATTGGAGAAGTTCCAGAGAAGGTTCACAAGAATGATTCTGGGAGTTAAAGTGTTAATGTAGTATGAGGAATGTTTGATGGTTCTGGGCCTGCACTTGCTGGAGTCTGGAAGAATGAGTAGGGGGATCTCACTGAAACCAATCAAATATTGGAAGTGTCCATACAATGGACATGGAGATGTTTCCTATAATGGGGGAGTCTAGGACCAGAGGGCACAGCCTCAGAATAGAAGCATGTCCATTTAGAACAGAGATGAGGAGGAACTCGTTAACCCTGAGTCTGTGAAATTCATTGCCGCAGACGGCTGTGGATGCTAAGTCATTGAGAATATTTAAAACAGATGTTGATAGATTCTTGATTAAATGTGAAGGTTATGGGGTGGAGACAAGAAAGGGGTTGAGAGAGATGATATATCAGCTATGATAGAATAGCAGAACAGACTTGCTAGGCTGAATGGCCTTATTCTGCTCCTATGACTAATGGTCGTCTTTATTTTAGACTTTCAGCACATTCAGTTCAGAGAAACAAAGGAACCAGGCCAAAGCAGCCTTTGGCGTGACCTCCTGTGCAGACTGAGACAGTTTCCCAGAATGGAAGGCTGAGAGCCTGTCTGAAACAGCCACAAAATGGCAGCAACTGTAGTTAAACGTGAAAGTGTGCAGGAAGATTTACAAGGATGCTGCCAGGATTAGAGGGACTGAGGTGTGATTCACAGAAGTGTAGAAAATCAAGAGTGAATGCAAACAACTCTGTTCCCAGGACTGGGAATAAAGAACTCGAGGGAACATGTTTATGGTGAGAGAGGGAAGACTGAATAGGAACCTGGAGGGTCATTTTTTTTACACTAAGAGTGGAACCAGCTGCCGGGAGAGGTGGTGGAGGCAGGGACAATAACTGCAGTTGGACAGGAAGGGAGTAGAGGGCACAGGCCACATGCAGGAAAACCCAGGCGATCAGCACCTTTGCTTCAGTGTGCTGGACTCGGCTCAGGTGCAGCAGTTCTGTGTGGTCCCTGGCGTTTCACGGTTCCTGAATCGCCACAAGGCTTCACCCGGGCTTGTGCCCCAAGACCAGTTTGGGATGGGTATTGATGCAAGCAGCTTGTACCTGGCACTGATTCTGATACTTCTTGGCTGAGCGGCCCACAATGTAGATCTGAGAAGGTGATAAGCCCAGGGAGGCATACACTGAAATATCCTTCGTGGATCCGTAGGCTGCGTGCACCTTTACCGACACCTGCAAGGAGATGCAGAACTACATTAGTGCAGGCACCGTTAGCGAGCCAGAGGTAAAATATTTACCCAAAGTCAGATGAGTGAAGCATATATTGTAAGTGGCATTGTCCATCAGACTTGCTGAGTCCTCTTAGAGGGATCAGAAGTGGAGAGAGTGAGCAATTTCAAGTTCCTGGGTGTCAAGATCCCTGTGCATCTGTCCTGGGCCCAACATATTGACACAGCTACAAAGAAGGCATGACAGCAGCTAGATTTCATTCGGAGTTTGTCACCAGAAACATTAGCAAGTTTCTAAATATGTACCATGGACAGCAGTTTAACTGCTGCATCTCCGGCTGGTATTGAGAGGTTGGGGGGTGGGGGGTGGCTACTGCACAGGATCAAAATGAGCTGCAGAGAGTTGAAAACTCAGTCAGCTCCATCATGGGCACTAGCCTTCTTAGTATCCAGGACATCTTCAATGAGCAATGCCTCAAAAAGGTGGCATCCGTCAATAAGGACCCCCATCACCCATGACAGGCTTTGTTCTCATTGCTACCATCAGGAAGGAGGTACAGGAGCCTGAAGACACACACTCACAATTCAGGAACAGCCTCTTCCCCTCTGCCATCCGATTTCTGAATGGACATTGAACCCATAAACACCACCTCACTACTTTTTATTTCTATTTTTGCACCACTTACTTAACTCAACTATATAATATATTCACACAGTATTTCATTTTTTTCTCTGTTTTTATGCATTACATTGAATTGCTGCCATAAAGACATGAAATTTCATGACATATGCCGGTGATATTAAACCTGACTTTGATACTGATTCTGAGATAAGAGCAGAGATAAAATTTGGAATGCCTACGTCCTGAACGAGGCTGCGGAGGAAGTTGGCCTTGTGCCGGAGAGGGTCGTGAACAAGCCCATCACAGAAGGAGACGATTCCGTGTGGGAAGTTGTGCTGAGCCAGCCAGGCCACCACCCTCTGCTTCTGCATGTCTGGTCGTCCCGTCACGTACACGATGAAGTAGCCCAGATCCTGCCAGTGCCTGCGCGAGATAACAGCTAATTAGGAGGGGTTTTGTAGGTCTCAACACGGTCATAGTTTACTAATCTGACCAAGGATGAAGTTAGTAACGGCACGAGAAGAATTCATTGTGTTTCCTCCTGCACTGATGTTTTGCTGCAAGCCATGAATGACTGACTGAATTCTGTGACAAACTGCGGCGTTACTTGTTACAATACGGTGGAGGAGGTCCTGACATAAACACCTCCAATCTGATCAACACCTCCACCCACTAACCCACCCCTCCACACCCCCAACCACTATTTTATCATTTTCTGTCAGAATCACCTTATATATAGACACTCCTGTGCCTAGTGTCACTTTAGTGGACATACAAGCAACCTATGTATCTGTATGTATTTATCTTATTGGGTGTCATGGTGGAGACACGTCCCTACCAAAGGAGGTGTACGGTGCTCCTTCCCTCCACTAACCTGCAGGTCACCCTGGGGCGAGGTGTAGCCCCTGCTTAGCCCCCCTCCCCCCCGATCAGGGTCAGGTGACCATGGGAGCAGGTGGTGACGGTCGTTTGAGCAGCTGGTGCAGATCACAAGTCCTGGTCATGTGACCACTGACACCAGGCAGACAATCTCTGAAGAGTATTGATAATGGCTGCGGTCACCCGTCTTGTAAAGACACTGCCCAGAAGAAGGCAAAGGCAAACCACTTCTGTAGAAAAATTTGCCAACAACAATCATGGTCATGGAAAGACCGTGATCGCCCAGGTCCTACAACATGGCACATAATGGTGATGATGATGATGTACTCAGATTTATTGTGTTTTTTTTTCATGCTACATCAGATCCAGAGTAACAATTATTTTGTTCTCCTTTACATTTGGGTACTGGAAATTACATTGAACAAGGGGTTCCCACCCCTCGGTTCATGGCAGAAAAAAGGTTGGGGACCCCTGTATTAAACAATCTTGAATGCTGAATGTTGAACCAACACTCAGTGTTTACACAGCCTTGTTCTGCAAGTTTCTTTCGCGACACTCAACAGTTACTGTGAATACACACAGGTTACTGAAACTTTATTAAACTGTCTGTACAAGCTGACGTTTTCAGTTCTGCTCTAAATAAAAAAAACTCCCAAAAACTCTCAATGATCTGAACACAGGTTACAGCACGGACGGTGGAGAATGTTCACATCTACAGGAGTAAAATCTACAACTGGAAGGAAATTGTAATATAAATAATAACTTATTTATATAGCATACAGATGATGTAGTTCTGTGATTTACAATGGGATAAAGTGCAAACATGAAAATAAAATAAAAAATTAACATGAAAATAAAAGACAACAAGATTACTTAAAAGCAAGGTTAAATAAATAGGCAGGTGGAGGAAAGACAAAGTTGAGGCAGAGCCCAGGCCTGAGAGAGAGGAAAGACCCGACGTTTGATTGATTTCAAAGAGATGGGCTATGGGCCGAAACGAGGGGCTGGGGCTCAGGCCGAGGGAGTATCAAAGTGGCAGGGCCGGGTCTGAGAGCAAGCAATGATCCAAGGTTTCGCTGATTTAGACGCCAGGCCAGATTGAAAAGGTCAGGTGTCAGGTGTTCAGCTCACTGGATCGGCTGTAGTGATGACTGGCTCTGTGGCAGCAGATTCACTTTCTTGGACTTCAGTTCTGAATGCTATTTGCTTACTTTTATTGTTTGCACGTTTTGTTTTTTTTTCTGCACATAGGGTGTTTGACATTGTTTTAATGGGTTCTTTTGAGTTTCTTTGCTTTGTGGCTGCCTGTAAGGAGATGAAATTCAAGGTTGTATAAAGCATACGTACAGGTGTCCCCCGCTTTTCGTACGTTCGCTTTACGAAACCTCACTGTTATGAAAGACCTACATTAGTACCCTGTTTTCGCTAACAGAAGGTGTTTTCACTGTTACGAAGAAAGGCAGCGTGCGTCCCGAGCAGCCGCTCTCCCCCGGATTCGGAACGGAACTCTCGCTGGCATTGCTTAAACACGTGCCTGTGAGCAGCCGTTTGCAAGATGAGTTCTGAGGTATTGGAAAAGCCTGAAAGAGCTCGTAAAAGTGTTACACTTAGCGTAAAACTAGACATAATTAACTGTTTCGATCGTGGTGAACGAAGCAAGGACAAAGTGAGTTTGGCTTGTGGAAGCTGACGAACATGATGTTGAAGAGGTTTTGGCATCCCATGACCAAGAACTGATAGATGAAGAGCTGATGCAATTGGAAGAGGATAGGATAACAATCGAAACCGAATGAGTAATGATAAAGTACGACTTTAATTTTGAAAGCGTACGTCGGTTTAGGAGATATTTGCAGGATGGTTTGAGTGCTTACAAAGAACTGTATGATAGAAAAATGCACGAGGCTCAGCAGTCAAGCAAGCCTTCCACATCAGCCACAGCAGACGACGAACCTCAACCTTCGACATCGAGGCGGGCAGTCATAGGAGAAGATGAGCTGCCTGCTCTAATGGAAACAGATGACGAGATGACACCCCAGTGTCCCATCACCCCAACACCCAGGCTGCGGACAGATACCGATTCGCGGAGAATGCAGCAGTAGCCGGGAGACACACAGCACATCTTTAAGAAAAAAGCCGAAATAAACATGCTAATTAATTACACGTCGGGCGGCACCTAATTAATTAGCTTGTTTATTTCGGCTTTTTTCTTAAAGATGTGCTGTGTGCCTCCCGGCTACCGCTGCATGCTTCGCGGCAATGTATCAGTCAGCTGCCTGGAGGGTGGGGGCCACTGCACCACCCAAACTCCGACTCAGTCTAACAGACCACCATCAGTGTGCTCGGCACTTTCCCAGTTCCCGTATGTGATACTGCACTGTACATACGTTATTTCTACTTTATATATCAGCTGTGTATATTTATGTGTTATTTGGTATGATTTGGCAGCTTCATAGCTTAGGTTACTGGAGAGCGCTTGCGCCGTGCTTTTGCCGACGGCACTTGCATGAGATTTTCGCTACGGAGAACAGTTCAGGCAATGATTGTGGAAAAGTATTTCTACTTTATATAGGCTGTGTATTTATCATATCATTCCTGCTTTTACTATATGTTACTGTTAATTTAGGTCTTATCTGTTATTTGGCATGATTTGGTAGGTTATTTTTGGGTCTGTGAACGCTCACAAAATTTTCCCATATTAATAAATGGTAATTGCTTCTTCACTTTACGACATTCTGGCTTACAAACCGTTTCATAGGAACGCTCTACCTTTGGATGGCAGGGGAAACCTGTACTTTGATAATAAACGTACTTTGAATTTTGGAAGGAGTCCCTTACAGTTTAGGAGCATAGTTCAGAAAAGCTGTCCTGCCAATGATCTTTCGAAGGATAGAAAGATTAGACTGGTCGGGCTTGTTTTCCCGGGGGTGAGGGAGGCTCAGGCTGACCTGATGGAGGACTGTAAGATTATTAGACAGAGTAGAGATTCAAAAACTTTGTCCCAAGTTAGGGCATCAAAAACAAGGCAACGTTGGGCAGGGGTTCCCAACCTGGGGTCCATGGATGGTATTGGTTGATGGAAAAAAAAAGGTTGGGAACCCCTGGTTTAAGGTGAGGGAACGTAAGTTTTGAGGGGAAGGATTTAGTTATTTAGAAATAACAGTGTGGAATAGGCCTTTATAACCAGCAAGCTGCACCACCTGGCAACACAACCATTTAACCCGAGCCTAATCACAGGACAATGTACAATGACCAATTGACCTACGAACCGGTACGTCTTTAAATTGTGGGAGAAACCAGAGCACCCAGGAGAAACACACAATTACAGAGAGAACATGCAAACTCTGCACAGACAGCACCAGAGGTGAGGACTGAACATTAGTGCTGGGTACAGTGAGACAGAGGCTGCACTTGCTGTTCCACTGCAGATATGAAGGCAGCTCTTCAAATCCACAACGTAACAAAATGGATGAGGAAGGAAAAGACAAGGTTCTATCACAAAGGCCGAGCAACTATAGATTGTCATAAAGACCAAGAGATTCTGCAGATGCTGGAAGTCCAAAGCAACACACACAAATGCTGGAGGGAACTCAACAGGTCAGGCAGCATCTACGGAAATGAATAAACAGTTGACGTTTTGGGCCAAGACACTTCTTCAGAACCGGAAAGGAAGGGGGCAGAGGCCAGAATAACATTGTTGGGAGGGAGGGAGAGGGAAGAGTACAAGCTGGTCAGTTCCACCATGGGCACTAACCTCCCCTGCAATGAGGTCATCTTTAAAAGGTGGCATCTATCACAAGGACCCCCATCACCCAGGTCATGCCTTGTTCTCATTGCTACCATCAAGGAGGTGGTACAGGAGCCTGAAGACACACACTCAAAAATTAAAGGAACAGCTTCTTCCACTTCACCATGAAATTACATGAATCCATGTACACTACGTCACTATATTTTTGCACTACTTATTTATCTCTCTCTATATACATACAGTGGCATGCAACAGCTTGGGCACCCCGGTCAAAATTTCTGTTACTGTGAATAGCTAAGCAAGTAGATGACCTGATTTCCAAAAGGCATAAAGTTAAAGACGACACATTTCTTTAATATTTTAAGCAAATTACTTTTTTACTTCCATCTTTTACAGTTTCAAAATAACAAAAAAGTTGAAGGGCCCGAAGCAAAAGTTTGGGCACCCTGCATGGTCAGTACTTAGCAACACCCCCTTTGGCAAGTATCACAGCTTGTAAATGCTTTCTGTAGCCAGCTACGAGTCTTTCAATTCTTGTTTGGGGGATTTTCGCCCATTCTTCCTTGCAAAAGGCTACTAGTTCTGTGAGATTCTTGGGCCGTCTTGCATGCACTGCTCTTTTGAGGTCTATCCACAGATTCTTGATGATGTTTAGGTTGGGGGATTGTGAGGGCCATGGCAAAACCTTCAGCTTGCACCTCTTGAGGTAGTCCATTGTGGATTTTGAGGTGTGTTTAGGATCATTATCCTGTTATAGAAGCCATCCTCTTTTCATCTTCAGCTTTTTTACAGACCGTATGATGTTTGCTTCCAGAATTTGCTGGCATTTAATTGAATTTATTCTTCCCTCTACCAGTAAATGTTCCCCGTGCCACTGGCTGCAACACAAGCCCAAAGCATGATCGATCCACCCCCGTGCTTAACAGTAGGAGAGGGGTTCTTTTCATGAAATTCTGCACCCTTTCTTCTCCAAACATACCTTTGCTCATTGCGGCCAAAAAGTTCTATTTTAACTTCATCAGTCCACAGGACTTGTTTACAAAATGCATCAGGTTTGTTTAGATTTTCCTTTGAACCTTTTGAATAGAACAAGAGGTGCAAGCTGAAGGTTTTGCCATGGCCCTCACAGTCCTCCGACCTAAACATCATCGAGAATCTGTGGATAGACCTCAAAAGAGCAGTGCATGCAAGACGGCCCAAGAATCTCACAGAACTAGAAGCCTTTTGCAAGGAAGAATGGGTGAAAACCCCACAAACAATTGAAAGACTCTTAGCTGGCTACAGGAAGCGTTTACAAGCTGTGATATTTGCCAAAGGGGGTGTTACTAAGTACTGACCATGCAGGGTGCCCAAACTTTTGCTTCGGGCCCTTTTCCTTTTTTGTTATTTTGAAACTGTAAAAGAGGGAAATAAAAAAGTTTTCTTGCTTAAAATATTAAAGAAATGTGTCATCTTTAACTTTATGCCTTTTGGAAATCAGTTAATCTTTTACTCGCTTAGCTATTCACAGTATCAGAAATTTTGACCAGGGGTGCTCAAACTTTTGCATGCCACTGTGTGTGTGTGTGTGTGTGTGTGTGTGTGTATGTGTGTGTATATATATACATACACATTTTATTTTTTTTATTATTATGTATTGCAATGTACTGCTGCCTCAAAGCACATTTCACGACATACGCCAGTGATATTAAACCTGATTTTGATTTTGAAGTGATAGGTGAGACGACGTGAGGGGAAGGTGGATGAAGTAAGAAGCTGGGAGGTGATTGGTGGGAAAGGTATAGGGCTGAAGAAGGAGGAATCTGACAGGAGAGAACAGTGGAACATGGCACCTCGTGCTTTTTCCTCTCGAGATGTGCTTTACCTGGGCTAAGAATATTTCTCACTGAGAAGCTGCAATGTCACTGTCTAAGCTCTGTTCTCATGCACTAACGAGTGGGGAACTGTCCAGCCTAGACACAGTTCAACGCAGCACTGTGATTTGTTACCTCACAACATCAACGGCTCCTGCTCTGACCTTCGGGTCGCTACCCATGATGGAAACGCTGGCTGCGAACGACCCATCGATGCTGAACACCACACATTCCGTCCCCTTTGGCAGCACTGTTATGTAGCTGTCTCCAGACGTGTGGTCCCCCCTAGGGAAAAATCACAAGAATCCCCTTCACCAGCAATCAAAATAGGCTCACAGACAGGAATAGTATATGTCAATTTTTAAATAGAATTATTACTTATAAAGTAATTGCTCAAATTCCTGGTGTTCGAACAGATGACAACATTTGTGGGTGGAAGTGGGCGTCAGCGGAAGGACAGACGGACTAAGAGAATTAATTTTTATTTATTTGGAGATAGAGCGCAGAATTGGCCCTTCCAGCCTAACGAGCAGCAATCCCCAATTTAACCCTAGCCTAACTGTGCGACAGTTGTGTCGATGTAGTGGGAAGTGTATGGCCATGCACTTCGGTAGAAGGAGTACAGTCATGGACTTACATCAAAGTTGCTGGTGAACGCAGCAGGCCAAGCAGCATCTATAGGAAGAGGCGCAGTCGACGTTTCAGGCCGAGACCGTCTCGGCCTGAAACGTCGACTGCGCCTCTTCCTATAGATGCTGCTTGGCCTGCTGCGTTCACCAGCAACTTTGATGTATGTTGCTTGAATTTCCAGCATCTGCAGAATTCCTGTTGTTTACAGTCATGGACTGATTTACTAAACCAGACATCCCACCTCTTCCGGAAGTTCCGGGAGTCTCCCGCATATCGATAGTGGCTCCCTGACGCCTGGAAATTATATACAATATCCCGGAAATAGATTTTTTTGAGAGGGAGAGGGAGAGCGAGCATCCTGATTGGTCTCTCTTCGTGCTAAGAGTGGTCCCCAACCACGAGGAAACGATATGATTTGGCAATATGAAACGATATGAGTCAGCTCAACACTCACAACACACTGGAGGAACTCAGCAGGTCCGGCAGCATCTGTGGAAAAGATCGGTCGACGTTTCGGGCTGGAACCCTTCTTCAGGACTGTAGAGGGAAGGGGCAGAGGCTCTATAAAGAAGGTGGGAGGAGGGTCCTCCAGCGTGTTGTGAGTGTTGCTTTGGCCCCAGCATCTGCAGATTATTTTGTGTTTACGATATGAGTCTGCTGCACCTTTCCTCATTCCCTGTCACGCACTGTTGAATTTTAACGCACGCGAGGTCATCAGTGACCCAAGATGTACAAAGGAATGGGTCCGTGACGCATTTGTGAATGTCCTGGTGAATCAGCCACGTCAGCGCGGGAAAAAGATCAACTCCTCGAGGTTGCAAATGACAGTGGGCTGAAAAGTATGTTTGACATAACATCTCTGCCAGCATTCTGGATCAAAGTCAAGGCTGAATATCCTGGGATAGCCATGAAAGCACTGAAAACGTTGCTTCCATTTCCAACATATTTCTGCAAAGCGGAGTTTTCTGCAATGAATGCAACGAAAACTAAATTGCGGAATAGATAGGACATAAGGAACCCCCTTCGAGTATCGCTGTCTCCCATCACCCCTCGATAGGACCGTGTTGTTGCAGGAAAACAAGCCCAGGGCTCCCACTGATTCAGCGATATTGGTGTGTTGCAATGATTTTATATGTTCATACGAGGAAAATATGTGCTGCGTGTTTAATATCCAAACATTACTTAAAATGTTAAGATGCTATTGACTTATAAGTGACTTATAATTCAGTGGTCCCCAGCCTCCGGGTTGCGAAGAATACAGCAGTGGCCGGAATGCACCCAGCACAACTTTAAGAAAAAAGCCGAAATAAACAAGCTAATTAATTAGGTGCCGCCCGGCACGTAAATGTCGGCCCAGATCAGAGGCGATTGCCAATTGCGTTGTCTCTGATCTGGGTCGACGTTTACATGCCAGGTGGCACCTAATCAGTTAGCTTGTTTATTTTGGCTTTTTTCTTAAAGATGTGCTGGGTGCGTTCTGGCTACCGCCGCATTCTTCACGGCCTGGAGGTTTGGGACCACTGTTATAAATGACTTATCACTATATTCATGTGAGGAAAATATGTGCTGTGTGCTTAATATTAAATTCGTTAATTAAACCCCTTTAGAAACGAAATTGAGTGTATTAGCCACTTACAAGTGACTTATAGTTGACTTTTCACCTATACTCCGGTGCCGTTTAACACTCCCCCCTGGGGTCAGCCAGTCCACAAGAATATTGTCAATATTAAACTGGTCCGCGGTGCAAAACAGATTGGGGACCCCTGATTTAAACTAGCTGGCTGGCTGCCAAGGAGCTACGCTATTGATGTCCTATGTGATGAGGCCAAATTCCCTGTAGACTTGCTTAAAGTTGGAATAGAATAAACATGATAATATAAGTACATATTTTAATGTCACATTTGCTGCATATATCCAACTTGGTTTACAGATTAGACAAAATCACTGAACAAAGTATTGTATTACATACGCCCTTGGAGGTCAACCCGGGGTGGGGGGGTATATAGGGTTGCGGGGCGGGGGTGCTACCTCCCTGAAATGAGTTTTTGCAGGGTGGGATGTCTGCTAAACAGGGAGAAAGTTCAGAAATCAGAGGTGCAAAAGGTCCTGGGAGTTCATGTGCACGATTCCCTGAAGGTTAATTTGCAGGTTGGCTCAGTGGTGAGGAAGGCAAATGCAATGTTAGCACTCATTTCAAGAGGACTAGAATATAAAAGCAAGGAGGTAATGTTGAGACTTTATAAGGCATTGGTGAGGCCTCACTTGGAGTATTGTGAGCAATTTTGGGCCTCTTATCTAAGAAAGGATGCTCTGGCATTGAAGAGGGTCCAGAAGTAGTTTTGGAGAATGATTCCTGGAATGAGAGGGTTAATGTACGAGATGTGTTTGATGGTTCTGGGCCTGTACTTGCTGGAGTTTAGAATAATGAGGGGGATTTCCTTGAAACCTATCAAATATTGAAAGGTCTAGATAGAGTAGACATGGACAGTATGTTTCATGAGGGCACAGCCTCAGAATAGAAGCATGTCCCTTTAGAACAGAAATGAGAACTTTCTTTAGCCAGAAGATGGTGAATCTGCGGAATTCGTTGCCACATATAACTGTAGAGGACAAGTCATTGAGTATATTTAAAGCTGATGATGATTGGTTCTTCATTAGCAAGGCCGTCAAGTTTGGTAAGTCCACTTCTTTACCATTCTCCTAATCCAACTAAATCCTTCTGAAAACTCCCTGCTCCCTCAACACTATCTGTCCCTCCATCTATCTTCTTATCATCCACAAATCTGGCCACAAAGCCATCAATTCAGTCATTCAAATCACTGACATTTAAAGTAAAAAAAAAGCGGTCCCAACAGTGATGCTTGCAGAACACGGCTAGTCACCGGCTGCCAACCAGAAAAGGCTCCCTTTATTCGCACTCTTTGCCTCCTGCCAATCAGCCAATCTTCTATCCAGGCTAACACCATATGCCTTCATGTACCTCATCCTCAGTAATGGGCTTTTTTATATTTTTGGCTAGCTTACCTTCAGATTTAATCTTTTCTCTCCTTATGGTTTTGTTTAGTGCCTTCTGTTGTTTTTTGTAAAAGCTTTCCAATCCTCTACCTTCCCACTAATTTTTGCTCTATTATACACCCTCTCTTTTCCTTTTATGCTGTCTTTGATTTCCCTTGTTACCCACAGATGCGTCTTTCTGCTTCTTTTAGAATAATTCTTCCTTGGGATGTATCTATCCTGCACTTTCCAAGTATCTCCCAGAAACTCCAGCCATTACTGTTCTGCCATCATCCCTGCTAGTGTCCTCCTCCAATTAACTTTTCTAGCTCCACTCTCATGCCTCTACAATTCCCTTTACTCCACTGTAATACTGATACATATGAATTTAGCTTCTCCATTTCAAAGTGCAGGCTGAATTCTATTATATTATGATCACTGCCTCCCTTCCCTAATCAAATCTGGGTCATTACATAACACCCAATCCAGATTGCCATTTCCCTAGTGGGCTCAACACGAGCTGTTCTAAAAAGCCATAGGCATTCTACAAATTTCGTCTCTTGGGATCCAGCACCAATCTGTTTTTCTCAGTCTACCTGTATATTGAAATTCCCCATGACTATTGTAACACTGTCCTTGTTACATGCCTTTTTCATTTCCCATTGAAATGAATATCCCACATCCTATAATGATTCCAACATCTTCTGATCCTATGTCACCTTTTTCTAAGGATCTGATTTCTTAACGCTCTCTAACTATGCTACAAGATCATCTACCTTATTCTGTGTACTGCGTGCATTCAGATCTACTATTTTCAGTCCTGCATTCTTCGCCCGTGCTTTTTACCGTGCGCATGGTCTGCTCTTTATCAAATTATGGTATTGCTTTGCACTGTTGTAACTATATATTATAATTATGTGGTTTTTGTCAGTATTTTTAGTCTTGGTTTGTCTTCTGTTTCTGTTATATCATTCTGGAGGAACATTGTAGCATTTCTTAATGCATGCATTACTAAATGACAATAAAAGAGGACTGCCTGTCCTCAGAATCTAATCTAATCTAATTAATCTTTCAGCTGTATACTCAGAATCTGTCTGAAACCCGGTGTGTGTAGAAAGGCAGTTCTGGTCAGTCACAGGAAACCTCATCTCCTCAAACAGCATTCCATTTTGACACCAGATTTCTTGATCACATTCTTTATCTCACCAGTCTGCTGCAGTTTTATCTTTTCAAAAAGCTGCTTAAACAGTCACTTTCCCTAAGCATTGGGCTGATCAACACTTCCACCCACCAGTACTTTATTACTTCCCCTCAGTCACCACCACGGAAGTGTAGTGAGTTTGTATGTTCTCCCCGTGATCTCATGGGTTTCCTCCCACAGTCCAAAGACATACAGGAAGGTAGGTTAATTGGTCAGTGTAAACTGTCCCGTGGTTAGGCCAGGGTTAAATCAGTGGGTGATGCAGCTCGAAGGGCTGGAAGGGCCCATTCCGCACTGTATCAATAAATTATGCACAGTCTAGCATCACTTCTTGGACAGAAAATCAATCTCTATATATAAGCTATCTTATGTTTTCAAATTTGTTGTGTATTTTTTATATTATTGTGTTCTTTATCTTATTGAATTGAATTGACTAGACTACTACTTACATCCTTCATATACATGAGTAAAACTCTTAGTTACATCTCTGTCTAAATGTGCAATGTGCAATTTATAATAAATAGTATGTACAACAGGACAGTCAATATAACATAGAAATACAGTTGTGTCAGCGTGAGTTAATTAGTCTGATGGCCTGGTGGAAGAAGCTGTCCCGGAGCCTGTTAGTCCTGGCTTTTATACTGCGGCACCGTTTCCCGGATGGTAGCAGCTGGAACAGTTTGTGGTTGGGGCAACTCGAGTCCCCAATGATCCTTCAGGCCCTTTTTACACACCTGTCTTTGTAAATGTCCTGAATAGTGGGAAGTTCACATCTGCAGATGCGCTGGGCTGTCTGCACCACTCTGTGCAGAGTCCTGCGATTGAGGGAAGTACAGTTCCCATACCAGGCAGTGATGCAGCCAGTCAGGATGTGCCCCTGTAGAAAGTCCTTAGGATTTGGGGGCCCACACTAAACTGCTGCTTTTTCAACCACCTGAGGTGAAAGAGGCGCTGTTGTGCCTTTTTCACCACACAGCCAGTACGTACAGATCACGTGAGATCCTCGGTGATGTGTATGCTGAGGAACTTAAAGCTGTTCACCCTCTCAACCCCAGATCCATTGATGTCTATAGGGGCTATCCTGTCTCCATTCCTCCTGTAGTCCACAACCAGCTCCTTTGTTTTTGTGACATCGAGGGAGAGGCTGTTTCCTTGACACCACTATGTCAGGGTGATAACTTCTTCTCTGTAGGCTGCCTCGTTATTGTTTAAGATTAGGCTAATCAATGTGGTACTGTTATCAGATTTAATTAGCAGATTGGAGCTGTGGGCGGCGACACAGTCATGGGTATACAGGGAGTAAAGGAGGGGGCTTAGTACACAGCCCTGAGGGGCACCTGTGTTGAGGGTCAGAGGGGCAGAGATGAGGGAGCCCACTCTTACCACCTGCTGGCAATCTGACAGGAAGTCCAGGATCCAGTACTTTTTGTGCTGATTCAGATCTGGAGCAATAATAATTTCATTCTCCTTTACATTTACATACTGAAATTAACATTAAGCAATCTTGACTCTAAAAATAAAGTGGCTGTTTAGAAATATCACAAAGGTCTGCCCAAAGAAAATTATCTTGCAACTGGATACTTCAATATTTTAACAATCTCCACAATTACCTAATCACCATTTTTACTGGGTAGA
Source organism: Mobula hypostoma (assembly GCF_963921235.1). NCBI lineage: Eukaryota > Metazoa > Chordata > Chondrichthyes > Myliobatiformes > Myliobatidae > Mobula > Mobula hypostoma. The sequence goes on along the minus strand of NC_086117.1, from coordinate 52,862,733 downwards.
CACCAATCCCCAGCCTTTTGCTCTCTGGAATAACGTAAGAAATTCTGCCGCTGCTGTTCGTGATGTCAGTGTCAAAATACACCCACTCTCCTGTGGGAGGCTGAGTCATGATGTGAATATCCACCTGAGGAAAGAAGAGAACTTATAGAATTTATACGCCCCACAGCACCTTCAGCGCAGTGATCGATTTATCACAATCAGTAAAACCTGGCCTTCGCTTGTGGCTCAGCTGGCAGAACCATTTCTACTAACAGGAATGTCAGCAGAAATGTGGGTTAGTGGCACCTTAAAGCCAGTCGCTTTGGGCAGGTGGGGGTCATCAGCTCATCTAGGAGAAAGAAAACTCTGATCTCAAACCTCCACTGCCTTTCGGCTATGCCCACTCATGGGGAAGGCTTCGGGAGTAAACCCCGAGGAAAAATCCCGAGCTGGAGCCCCTAAGACAGTCCGACATTGAGTTCAAACGCTGACTGGCAACTCCTGCGATGCCACTGGTGCCAAACTCCATCGGTCTCTGCCGTTCCTTTGGTTTTATCAGCGGCGTGGAGAAGGGAAGCCTGCTTGGAACAGCTTGCTCCCCGTGTCGTACTGCCCTGACTTGCTGGTCATGTAGACAGCTGGGACTCATCGTCCATGGCCGACTCTGACCAACAGAGGGCCTCAGTAAAACCATTTCACACCAGCTGAAGATCTACGGACATTTGCCTCCAGCCAAGTGGATTTTGGAGAGAAGAGAGATAACAGTGACTTGCTAAGGATGTAGAAGACATACAGAGTGCGTGGACAGCTAGAGTCTTATTCCCCACAGCAGAAATGGCTAGGACAAGGAGATCGGAGGAAAGTATACAGGGATGTCAGAGTTTTTTTTTACACAGAGAGTGGTGGGCCTGTGGAACACCCTGCCAGGGGTGGTAGGAGATGCTGATTAAGGACAGTTAAGAGACTCTTAAATAGGTGCATGGGTGATAGAAAACTAGAGGGTTATGTAGGAAGGAAGGGTTAGAATAATCTTGGAGTAGGTTTGAAGGTCAGCACAACATCAAAGGGCCTGAATTGTTCTGTGCTTAAATTCATAAACTGCAGCGACTCTTCAAGACGGGGGGGCGCGTAGCTCAGTTGCCATGAGGTGGACGATACTGGGCATGGGGCTGGATAAACATGCAGCCTCCCGGAGTAAGTATCTCACCCCCACACAGACAACATCTCATGGTTACTGCTTCCCCAGCCTCTGATCTGGGTTTTCGCTCAAACTATGCTCCAGGTAAAAATGTTATGCTCTGTAAAACTGCTGGTGTTCAGCCGACATTGTAGACGATATGTACATCTACAGGAATCTCACCTTCTCGCCCGTCAGTGTGACCATATCCAGGGGTCCGTACATGAAACGCCCCGTCAATGTCTGAGGACCGTCTTCACTAACAATCACATCGTTCACACGATGATTGGCTGTGACGTTCTGTGAGAATTCATGCAGAAAAAAAGTTTATTGTTCATTCTGTACAGACCACTGCAAACATTACAGGATGGTGGAATCAGGCATGAAGCCAGCCACACTTTAAAGTGTGGTGCCGCCTCCCCATGGTTCTAGCCCGCTGAGTCAGAGGGACAGATACAAAATTCCCTGAAAGTGGCGTCACAGGTAGATAGGGTCGTAAAGAGAGCTGTTGGTACATTGGCCTTTATTAATCAAAGTATTGAGTGTAAGAGCTGGAATGTTATGATGAGGTTGTATAAGGCATTGGTGAGGCTGAATCTGGAGTATTGTGTTCAGTTTTGGTCACCAAATTACAGGAAAGATATTAATATGGTTGAAAGAGTGCAGAGAAGGTTTACAAGGATGTTGCCAGGACTTGAGAAACTGAGTTACAGAGAAAGGTTGAATAGGTTAGGACTTTATTCCCTGGAGCGTAGAAGAATGAGGGGAGATTTGATAGAGTATAAAATTATGATGGGTATAGATAGTGTGAATGCAAGCAGGCTTTTTCCACTGAGGCAAGGAGAGAAAAAAACCAGAGGACATGGGTTAAGGGTGAAGGGGGAAAAGTTTAAAGGGAACATTGGGGGGGGGATTCTTCACACAGAGAGTGGTGGGAGTGTGGAATGAGCTGCCAGATGAGGTGGTAAATGCGGCTTCTTTTTTAACATTTAAGAATAAATTCGACAGATACATGGATGGGAGGTGTATGGAGGGATATGGTCCGTGTGCAGGTCAGTGGGACTAGGCAGAAAATGGTTCAGCACAGCTGAGAAGGGCCAAAAGGCCTGTTTCTGTACTGTAGTTTTTCTATGGTTCCTAAAGGCAACTGTACACCTATACACTGACAAGTCCTCTGAGAAATCTACATTGTTCTCTTCCTCGTCCTCTTCTTTTCCAGCTTCTTGGAATGTTAGGCTCTGCCTGCTTACACTCTCCTAATGTGAGTGCCCTCCCAATCCCCGAGAAATCGGTCTGGAGAATTTCACAGATCCTCTTCTACCCCAGTATATAAATCTCCTGGGTGTCAACATCTCTGAAGATCTGTCCTCGGCCCAACACGTTGATGCAATTACAAAGTAGGTACAACAGCAGCTATATTTCATTAGGGGTTTGAGGAGATATGGTATGTCACCAAAGACTCTCGCAAATTTCTACAGATGTACAGTGGAGAACATTCTAACTGTCTGCATCATCATGTGGTGTGGAGGGGCCACTGCAGTGGATTGGAAAAAGCTGCAGAAAGTTGTAAACTCAGCCAGCTCCATCGTGGGCACTAGTCTCTCCAACACTGAGGACACCTTCATAAAGCAATACCTCAAAAAGGCAGCATCCATCATTAAGGACCCCTATCATCCAGGACATGCCCTCTTCTCATTGCTACCGTCAGGGAGGAGGTACAGGAGCCTGAAGACACACACTCAACGATTCAGGAACAGCTCCTTCACCTCCGCCATCCCATTTCTAAATGTGCAATGATCCCCTGAACACAACCTCACAATTTTTTTTCCTCTTTTTTGCACTATAATTATATATGTACTGCTACCACAAAACAACAAATTTCCCGACAAATGCCTCTGATATTAAACCTGACTCTCCTCCAGTAAGTACCAATGTATTGCTGCCCTCCTGGAGATGAACACTGATTGATTCAGTACAAGGACATCAGCACCCACTGATCACTCGTCATTTGAATTAAACAGGCTGTTCTTCTCCACCGTGCTTTGTCTCAGATCATACTTGGCTACGTGCCACCTGCCACCTTCAGGTCTGTTCACTCTGCCTGACTGCAGATCCCACGCATTACTCTCACAACAATAACTGGGCTTGTACAATCAGCTGAAAGGTACAACTTCTCATTCTGTTCACTCGCCCAGAATGTTTTTGAATTCCTTCTTATATCAGTCACTGGTCTTTTCTTGCACTCTCTCTTTCCTTCTGAAAGGATGTGCTGACACTGGAGAGGGTTCAAAGGGAGGTCATGAAAATGATTTCAGGATTGAAAGGCTTGTCATACAAGGAGTGTTTGATGGCTCTGGGCCAGTATTCACTGGAATTCAGAAGAATGAAGGGTGACCTCATTGAAACCTATCAGATGGTGAAAGGCCTTGATAGAGTGGATGTGGAAAGGACCAGAGAGCACAGCCTCAGAATAGAGGGATGTCCATTTAGAATGGAGATGAGAAGGAATTTCTCTAGCCAGAGAGTGGTGAACCTGTGGAATTCGTTGCCACAGGCATCTGTGGAGGCCAAGTCATTGGGTACATTTAATGCAGAGTTGATAGATTCTTGATTAGTCAGGGCATGAAGGGAAATGGAGAAAAGGCAGAAGATTGGGGCTGAGAGGGAAAATGGATCAGCCATGATGAAACAGTGGAGCAGATTCGATGGGCCAGTTGGCCTAATTCTGCTCCTATATCTTATGAAGTTCCTTTTAGATTACTCTCTGAAATTTAAGTCATCAGTCAGCACCCACTCAAACAAGCCGACTCTCTGTCTCTTTGGTCACTTATGGAGCTCTGGTTTAATTTCCTTATCTCATGGACAATACCTCTATACCCGCCATGGATCCAGCTTACCACTCAGAAGTATCTGGGCCAGATCGGCCTCACTCAGTGAAATTCCCTTTCCAGGTCATGGAGTCGTAGAGCACTACATTGCAGATGTAGGCCCTTCGGTCCATCTAGTCTGTGCTGAACTGTTTTGCCGCCTAGTGGCATCGACCCATGTTTGTACCACAGCTCTCCATACCCCTCCCATCCATGTACCTATCCAAACTTCCCTTAAACGCTGAAATTGAAATCACATCCATCAATTGCGCTGACAGCTCATCCCACTCTCTCACCACTCCCTGGGTGAAGATGTTTCCCCTCATGTTCCCTTAAAACTTCTCTTTTACCCCTAACCCATGACTTCTAGATGTAGTCCCATCCAACCTCAGTGGAAAAAGCTTGCTTGCATTTACCCTATCTATACCCCTCATAAATTTGTATACGCCTATTAAATCTCCCTTCATTCTCCTATGCTCCAGAGAAAAACATCCAAATCTATTCAATCTTTTCCATGTAATTCAGATCCCCAAGTTCTGGTAACATCCTTGTAAATTTTCTCTGAACTCTTTCAAACTTATTGATATCTTTCCTGTAGGTAGATGGCCAGAATTGCACACAATACTCTAAATGTGGCCTCACCAAAGTCTTGGAGTGCTTTTACTTTGTACTGGTGCATGTGGTCTACCAAAGCTATGCTGAGCACTAACATATTAAGATTGTCATTCCTTAGATGTGCAGTATTAGATCAGAGAATGTATCGACGTCAAGATATGAAATGTTCATACCCTTAATTTAACATGCGTCCTCTTGCGAAGCCACTTCTCGCGCGGCTTTGAAGGGCTGAACACTGAGACCTCCTTCCCGTCCAATTCCAGAACACTTGCATTTTCATGCCTCATTATCTAAGTGTAAACATTTCATAATGAACATCGTTACCACACATTATCACAGTGATGACACTCCAAACATAATTCAGGTGCTTCGCTTCACCCTGACGAAAAGGAAAACACAATACCAACGGGACTTACGTCCTCCTTACCTGTCGTAGCAGAAAGGAGACGACATCAGTTGACTCCCAGTAACTGGCGTGAAAGAGGTGGGGCAAGGCGACCGTTGGAAAGGCTGTTAAAGCATCAGGGCAGTAGAGAGCGTAGTCAACCCTCTTAGTTCCCCACCACCTCGCTGCAACTGAAACAAAGCCGAAACCCTGCTTAGTTTAAACAGAAAGTGCACTCTCCAGATGAGTGTAAACACTGAAATGATCTGTGTTTGTGTCCTGTTCTCACGGTGAAGATCTGCTTAGTTTTTATAAGTACAAGAGATTCTGCAGATGCTGGAAATCTTGAGCATTGCACACAAAATGATCCCGGGAATGAAAGGGTTAACACATGAGCAGCATTTGATGGCTCTGGGCCTGTACTCACTGGAGTTTAGAAGAATGGTGGTGATTGGGGTAGGGTTCATTAAAACCTATTGTATGTTGAAGGGCCTCGATAGAGTGGATGTTTCCTATGGAGGGGCAGTCTAAGACCAGAGGGTACAGACTCAGAATAGAGGGACGTCCATCTAGAACTGAGATAAGGAAGAATTTCTTTAGCCAGAGGGTACTGAATCTGTGGAATTCTTTGCCACTGATGGCTGTGGAGGGAAGACATGGGGTATATGTAAAGCGGAGGTTGCTAGGTTCTCAATTAATCAAGCGTCAAAGGTTATGGGAAGAATGGGGCTGACAGGGATAATAAATCATTTATGATGGATTGGCAGGGCAGACTCAATAAGCTGGATGGCCTAATTCTGTTTCTACGTCTTATGGTTTAAAATGCTGGAGGAACTCAGCCGCGTCAGGTAGCATCTATGGAGGGGAATAGACAGTTAATGTGTTGGGCCAAGGTCTCGGCCTGAAACATCAACTGTTTATTCTCCTCCATAGATGCCACCTGACTGGCTGAGTTCCTCTGGCAATTTGTGTGTGGGACTGTATCTTTATTCACACACAGAAGGTGAGTACCATTGATAAGGTTAACCAGTATCACCCAACTCCTGAGTGGGTGGGAGGGACGGAGGAAGGGAGGCTTTCTACTTTGAACAATTATAACACTGATCCTTTTCATTATTAACCCCGTTACTAGGGTTACATCATCTAATAACTACCACTCAAAGCAGGAGGTTGTTAATTCTCCTCAGAAGAAAACTGCTGCATGATTTTATAAAAGTATCAGAGGGACAAATTATACCCAAACACATTTACCTCACCCCCTACGGTAAAGTGGTAGTTGTTACTGCCAGGGTGGAAGTGTTAAGTACCAGAGGGCAGAGGTTTAAAGTGGAAAGGTTAAAGGAGATGTGGCTGTCTGGAATGCACTGCCAGGGGAGGTGGTGGGACCAGATACAGCAACAACTTTTAACAGTCATAATGGAGGGTGTAGATTACAGTACATCGGCATCAGAGCTGGCATGGAGATGGCAGGCTGATGGGCCAGCTCCTCTGCTGAATCGTAGTGTTCCACATTCTTTTCTGCGCACAAATGTCACAGCAGCATCTGACCGTGCAGAGAGGAAAGGCCAAGCTCTTTCCAGTGTGACTGAGTGCCGATTTGCGCAGGGAGGGGACTGGTACTGATGGGATTTCTCGGCACAGATGGGTTGAATGGCCTCTCCTACTTTGTAATTGGTCAGTAAGGAAAAGACTAACTGGTTAATCGTAGAAAATGATTGAAATGTCACATCCACTGTTCTCTCAATCACAGGGGTGCCACAGTTGTTGGCTCGACACTATTACAGCTCGGGGCGCTGAAGCTTGGAGTACAATTCTGGTGTTCTCTGTAAGCAAGCCTGCACATTCCTTCCCGCGAGCAGGTGAGTTTACTCCAGGTACTCCGGTTTCCTCCCACAGCCCAACGACCTACTGGTTAGTCGGTTAATTGGTCATTGTAAATTGTGATTAGGCTAGGGTTAAATGGGGGTGGCTAGGCAGCGTGGTTCGATGGGCCAGGAGGGCCTGTTCCACGCTGTTATCTCTAAATAAATTAGTAAGAGAAAAGGTGCCGCTTAAAGATCTGTGTTAATGGTAGATTGGGTTCAGTCACCATGAAATTATTTCTAGGAGTTAGGAAGGGAGGATAATTTATTTTGATGAGGAGTTTATTAGCAGAGGAGCACCTAGAAGCTACGTTACAAACAGTTTGTTTCTCCGGCCCGGTACCTGTCTGGAGGTCCATCTCTGAGACTCTCTGTGGTGGTTGACTCACTTTCAGCTTGTCGTGACTCTGTGACAGCACAGGTTTGGACTGTTTATAGTCCTGAGGGTCAAGGCATTGTGGAAGGGCTTTGTTGTGGGGGATAAGTTTGGACAAGAAACCCAACGTTTTGTTAAGGGCTGAGTGATATTTTTTCGCTGAGAAAATGAAAACAGAATTCACATTACACAACACACAAATGGATCACAGACATTGCTTCTACCTCTAAGAATTATTAAACGTGTATCTGGTCAATTCAAAGCAAATTTTCCATTACGTTAGGTCAGTGTGTTTGCCTGTCTCCTGCTCGTGCACTGTTCACTGGGGTAAGTAAAGCCAAGAAAACATGAGATTCTGCAGATGCTGGGAATTCACAGCAACATACCGGTACCTTCTGTACCTTACAATATCTAATTTATGAACTTTACTTTGTTTGTTTATGCAGAATTCATCTGTAGGCTTTAGCCTTACTTCCCTAAGATATATGTGTGTAACAGGTACTGCTGTGCTTTACACCCTGGTTTGGAAAATCATTATCTCGTATGAAGGTACACAATGTTAACTGACAATAACCTTGACTTGATTTGACAAGATGCTGGGGGAATTCAGCAGGTTAAGCAGCAAATACGGTGGTAAACAAACAGCCAACATTTTAGCCCGAGACCCTTCATCAGGACTGGAAACATAGAACATAGAATAGTACAGCACAGTACAGGCCCTTCGGCCCACAGTGTTGTGCTGACCCTTAAACCCTGCCTCCCATATAAGCCCCCACCTTAGATTCCTCCATATACCTGTCTAGTAGTCTCTTAAACTTCACTAGTGTATCTGCCTCCACCACTGACTCAGGCAGTGCATTCCACGCACCAACCACTCTCTGAGTAAAAAACCTTCCTTAATATCCCCCTTGAACTTCCCACCCCTTACCTTAAAGCCATGTCCTCTTGTATTGAGCAGTGGTGCCCTGGGGAAGAGGCGCTGGCTATCCACTCTATCTATTCCTCTTATTATCTTGTATACCTCTATCATGTCTCCTCATATCCTCCTTCTCTCCAAAGGGTAAAGCCCTAGCTCCCTTAATCTCTGATCATAATGCATACACTCTAAACCAGGCAGCATCCTGGTAAATCTCCTCTGTACCCTTTCCAATGCTTCCACATCCTTTCTATAGTGAGGTGACCAGAACTGGACATAGTACTCCAAGTGTGGCCTAACCAGAGTTTTATAGAGCTGACGAAGGGTCTCGGCCTGAAACGTCGACTGCACCTCTTCCTAGAGATGCTGCCTGGCCTGCTGCGTTCACCAGCAACTTTTATGTGTGTTGCTCTTATAGAGCTGCATCATTACATCGTGACTCTTAAACTCTATCCCTCGACTTATGCAAGCTAACACCCCATACGCTTTCTGCAGAAGCCAGAATAAGAAGATGGGGGGGGTGGGGAGAAGACAGAGTACGAGCTGACAGATGATAGGGGAGACCAGGTGAGGGGGAACTTGGTTGGAGGAGGGGGGTTGAAGTAAGAATCTGGGAGGTGATAGGTGGAAGAGGTAAAGGGCAGGAAGAAGGAATCTGATAGAAGAGGAGAGTGGACCATGGAAGAGAGAAATGAGGAAAATAACCTTCTTCTTCAGCCCAGGGGGAAGTGTTGGCCAGGTGAGGAGAAGAGGGGAACCAGAACGGGGAATGGAGAAACTGAGAAGGGCACCCAGACTTCTCTCTGTGGGGAAAGACACCCAAGCTGTGTGAACAGACATCACTTTCACACCTCCTCCTGGGAACGTGTGCTCTCCCAGTGAAGTGAGTCGGGTTTCTGCACTTTGCATCATTGAAGAGTCAAGTCCAGGGTATTTTACGTGTGGATAAATGGGCGAGAGGTGGGTCGAGGTGGGACAACAGAACACTGAAAGATGCTTTCAGGGATTCGGAGAGGCAGGATGTCCTGTGCATAATGGAAAACAGCACCAAGAGGGCTTTCTTTGATCAATTTTGTGTCTCCCACCAGTTAACGCAGGCCATGTTCCTCTGATAGTCCAGAACCATCTGCCCTCAGACCTACCCCGGTACAGCTTAGGAAGATGAATTGCCATTATAATCTGTTACCTCTGTTAATAAAGAACAAAAAGTGATGTAATGAAGACACAAATAAGAATAAAGAATGAGTTCACAGCAGTGAGGAAGACTGAGTGAACGTTTGCTTTCTGTACTGATGAGGCAGAACGTTAAACCACAGAGCTCAGGGAAGGTTTAGAGTTAGAAATATTGAACAGCTTAGAAGGGAAACGGGTCCTTAGCTCACCTGACCAGCCCCTACCCTTTCTCTCCCTTCCTGTGCAAACAGTATCTGCCTTCACCTCCATTGATGGAAAACCTGCCCCTCAGGTCCCCTCTGCATATCACTTTAAACAGAGTCCTCTAGTTTAGACTACCCTACCCTGGGAAACAGACTGTGAATATCCACCTTATCGATGCCTCTTGCTTTTATAAAATTTTGAACTGCGTAGAACAGGCCCTTCCAGTCCTCTGAGCAATGCCACCAGCAACCCCCGACTTCACCCCAGCCTAATGACGGGACAATTTACAATGACCAATTAACCCACTAACCGGTACATCTCTGGACTGTGAGAGGAAACCGGAACACCTGGAGGAAACCCAAGCATTCACCAGGGAGGATGTACAACTTTCGTATAGAGGACGCCAGGGTTGAACTCTGAATGCCGATGCCCTGTACTATCTGTAATAACATTGTGCTGACTGCTGTGCAACCGTGGCCCCCAGTAAAGGCCTGTAAAGTCACCCCTCGGCCTCCTATAATCCCAGTCTGCCCAGTCTCCCCTTATAACTCAGGCCCTCCCGTCTCAGCCACACCCCGGTGAATCTTTTCTGTGGTTTTTCTAATTTTGTTCTTACACATCCTTCCTGTAGTGTGGTGACCAGAACTGCACACACTTTATGCCGAGTGTTTCTACAATTCGGTCATGGAGTCCCAACTTTCGCACTAAATGCCAGTCAATGAAGGCAAATATGCCAAATACCCAGTCCTGAAGCAGGGTCTCTGCCCAAAACATCGACTGTTTGTTCCTCTCCACAGATGCTGCCTGACTGCTGAGTTCCTCCAGCATTTTGTGTGTGATGCTCTCCGCCTCCTTCACCACCCCGCCCATCCTTGTCAACACTTTCAGGCTAAAGTGTGGTTGTGATCCATTATTATTGTAATGGGCCTATTAACTCAGCAGGCTTGAAGGTAAGTAAATCCCCAGGGCCCTGCTAATGAAGACGAGGTCAATTTGTAACTGAGTACTACCTTTCTTATACAGAACACTGGACAGAAAACAATGCAGAAATCATGTCCATAAGACCATAAGATATAGGAGCAGAATTACACCATTTGGCCCATCGAGTCTGCTCTGCCATTTCAACATGACTGATCCATTTTCTCTCTCAGCCCCAATCTCCTGCCTTCTCCCCGTATCCCTTCATGCCCTGACCAATCAAGAATCTATCAACCTCTGCCTTAAATATACCCAATATTTATGCCCATGGCAATGAATTCCACAGATCCACCACTCTCAGGCTAAAGAAATCCCTCCTCATCTCCGTTCTAAAAGGACACCCTTCTATTCTGCGGCTCTGTCCTCTGGTCTGAGATCTTCCCCCACTCCCCGACCCCCACCATAGGAAACATCCTCTCCACGTCCACTCTATTAAGGTCTTTCACCATTCAATAGGTTTCAATTAGGTCATCCCTCACTCTTCTGAATTTCAGTGAGTACAGGCCCAGAGTCATCAAACGTTCCTCATATGATAAGCCGTTCAATCCTGGAATCATGTGCAGAAATCGTGTCTTCACCGACCTTGTCACCAACTGAAAAGAATCTGGTCTGTACACACACGGTCAATATCCCTGTATTCTCTACCTGTCCTTGGGTCTGTCTAATGACTTTTAAACATTGCTATTGTATCTGGTGCTCTCACCTCCCGAGGCAGGCAGGGCAGGCAGGGCATTCCGGGCACTCACCACTCTCACCTTCCGAGGCAGGCAGGGCACTCCGGGCACTCACCACTCTCACCTCCCGAGGCAGGGCATTCCGGGCACTCACCACTCTCACCTCCCGAGGCAGGGCATTCCGGGCACTCACCGCTCTCACCTCCCGAGGCAGGGCATTCCGGGCACTCACCACTCTCACCTCCCGAGGCAGGGCATTCCGGGCACTCACCACTCTCACCTCCTGAGGCAGGGCATTCCGGGCACTCACCACTCTCACCTCCTGAGGCAGGCAGGGCACTCCAGGCACTCACCACTCTCACCTCCTGAGGCAGGCAGGGCACTCCAGGCACTCACCACTCTCACCTCCCGAGGCAGGCAGGGCACTCCGGGCACTCACCACTCTCACCTCCCGAGGCAGGGCATTCCGGGCACTCACCACTCTCACCTCCCGAGGCAGGGCATTCCAGGCACTCACACATCATTACTTCTTCCCTTCTCACCCTACATCTACACCCTCTGGTATTTGACATCAACATCACAGAAACAGGTCCTTTGGCCCATCTAATCCATGGCGAACCATTTAAACTGCCGATTGGCCTGCCCTCCATATGCATAATATCCATGTATCTATCTAAACTTCTCTTAAACATTAACATCAAGTTCATGCGGAAAAACGTTGCTTTCCATGACTCATAACTTTATATATTTTTATCTGGTCACCCCTCAATCTCTCAAGGGAGTGAGTTTGTTGAATGCCTAAGAGATAGCTTTTTCGAGCAGTTTGTCATTGAGCCTACTGGGGATCAGCTCTACTGGATTGGGTGTTATGTAATGAACCAGAAGCCATTAGGGAGCTGAAGGTAAAGGAACCCTTAGGAACCAGTGATCACAATATGATTGAGTTCAACCTGAAATTTGATAGGGAGAAAGTAAAGTCTGACATAGCATTATTTCAGTGGAGTAAGGGATATTACAGTGGTATGAGAGAGGAGTTTTCCAAAGTAAATTGGAAGGAGACACTGGCAGGGATATCAGCAGAGCAGCAATGGTGTGCGTTTCTGGGAAAAATGGGGAAGGTGTAGGATGCATATGTTCCAAAAATGAAGGAATACTCAAATGGTAAAATAGTACAACCATGGCTGACAAGGGAAGTCAAAGTCATTGTAAAAACAAAAGAAAGCATACAACAAAACAAAAATTAGTGGGAAGATAGAGGATTGGGAAGTTTTTAAAAACCAATAGCAAGCAACTAAAAAAATTAGAAAGAAAAAGATGAAATATGAAAGCAAGCTAGCAAATAATATCAAAGTATGTTAAAAATAAAAGAGAGGTAAGAGTGGGTATAGGACCGCTAGAAAATGAGCAGGAGAAAAAAATAACGGGGGACAGGGAGATGGCTGATGAACTAAATGAGTATCCTGCATCAGTCTTCACTGTGGAAGACACTCGCAGTGTGCCTGATGTTTAGTGTGTGAAGGAAGAGAAGTGAGTGCAGTTACTATTACAAGGGAGAAGGTGCTCAAAAAGCTGAAAGATCTATGGGTATTATAAGTCACCCGGACCAGATGAACTGCATCCTAGGTCTCTGAAAGAAGTAGTGTTAGAAATTGTGATGGCATTAGCAATGATCTTTCAGAAATCATTGGACTTTGGCATGGTGCCAGAGGACTGGAAAATTGTAAACGTTACTCCACTCTTTAAGAAAGGAGGAAGGCAGCAGAAAGGAAATTATAGGCCAGTTAGCCCGACCCCAGCGGTTAGGAAGATGTTACAGTCAACTGTTAAGGATGAGGTAATGAAGTATTTGGTGACACAGGACAAGATAGTACAAAGTGCGTGGTTTCCTTCAGGGAAAATCATGCCTGACAAACCTGTTGGAATTATTTGAGGAGATTATAAGTAGGATAAAGGGGATGCAGTGGATGTTGTATATTTGGATTTTCAGAAGGTTTTTGACACACATGAGCCCGTGGTATTACAAGGAAGTTACTAACATAGTTTGAGCATTGGCAGCAAGTGGGAATAAAAGGATCCTTGTCTGGTTGGCTGCCAGTGACTAGTGGTGTTCCGCAGGAGTTAGTGTTGGGATCACATCTTTTTATGCTGTGTATAAATGATTTAGATGATGGAATAGATGGCTTTGTTGCCAAGTTCGCAGATAATACGAAGATTGGTGGAGGGGCAGGTGGTGTTGAGGAAACAGGTACGATGCAGAAGGACTTAGACAGATTAGGAGAATGGGCAAAAAAGTGGCAAATGAAACACGATATTGGAACATGCAAGGTCATGCACTTTGTAGAAGAAATAAATGTGCAGACTATTTTCAAAAATCAGAGATGCAGAGGGATCCTGGAGTCCTTGTGCAGAACACCCTGAAGGTTAACTTCTAGGTTGAGTCAGTGGTGAGGAAGGCAAATGCAATGTTAGTATTCATTTCACAGGTCTAGAATATAAGAGCAGGGATGTGACGCTGAGGCTTTATAAGGCACTGGCAAGGCCTCATCTTAAGTATTGTGAACAGTTTTGGGCCTCTCATCTCAGAAAAGATGTGCTGGCATTGGAGAAGGTCCAGAGGAGGTTCACAAGGATGAGTCCAGGAATGAAAGGGTTTTCATATGAGGAACTTTTGATGGCTCTGGGTCTGTACTTTACCGGGGCGGCGGGGGGGGGGGGGGGTTGGTATTTCATTGAAACCTTTTGAATGTTGAAAGGCCTAGACAGAGTAGATGAGGAAAGGATGTTTCCCATGGTGGCAGAGTCTGGAACAAGTGGGCACAGCCTCAGAATAGAGGGGCACCCTTTCAAAACAGAGGTGCGGAGAAATCTTTTCAGCCAGAGGGTGCTGAATTTGTGGAATTTGTTGCCACATGCAACTATGGAGGCCAGTTGGAATTCTCCATCCCTGAGAGCTGCAGAGTCAGAGATTGAGAAACATTCCAACTACTTGGGGGTCCATGGAATGTGACTTGAGAGCAGGAAAGTGTGTTGAGGCTAAGGATGGATCAGCGTGATCTCACTGAAGAATGGGTGGATGAGGAGAGATTGGTCTACTACTTCTGTATATGCTCTAAAAACTTAGAACATTACAGCATAAAACAGGCCCTTCAGCCCAACCATGTTATGTTGATCTTTTAACCTCCTCCAAGATCAATCTAATCCTTCCCTCCAACAGAGCCCTCTACGATCCAAGTACCTATCTAAAATACTCCTAATTGCCCCTTTTGAATCTGCCTCTACCACCATCCTGCACACCCGCCACCTTCTGTGTAAAAATCTAACTCTGAGATCCCCCTGATACTTTCCTCCAATCACCCTAAAATGATGCCCCCTCGTATTAGCCATATTTGCCCTGGGGAAAAAAAATCCCTGGCTATCTATGTCTCTTATCATCTTGTACACCCCTACCAAGCTATCTCTTGCCCTCTTTCGCTACAAAGAGAAAAGCCCTAGGTGCAGAAATCTCTTCTCTCACTTCCCCTAGTAACTGGGGTATATCCTGCCCAGCCCTGAGGACAAACAACTGATTTTCCTGACAGTTTACCTACAGCAGACAGAACAATATTATTGAACTCCCTGAGAAATATTGAAGTTTGTCGAATTTTTAAAGCCAGACTGTTGGGAGTTACAGATGCCTAATCACTCCACAAGACAGAAGAGAGTTCTGTGCGCTAACAGTGGAAAGCGTTCACGATGGGACAAATGTATTGTGGCACTCACTGTTGGTGATGTTGGAAGCCGTGTAACTATCAGCCATTCCTGATACTTGGCTGGCAATGCTGGTCTCACTCGCTCTGCGGAACGCCCTGAATATCGGGGCTGTTGAGGGAGAGGAAGGAGACGAACCTTCTGCGAAGACGCCGACGTGAGTCTGAATGACATCCGCTGTTGCATCAAAACAAGGAGATCCACATTAAACCCAGCAGGAGAGCAGGCAAATCGCACAAACGAGCAGGAACAGACATTAAATTTTTCATCAGTTTCAGTGAGAGAAGGCTATTCCGTTTAAAGTTTGTAATACAAACAAATCAAAACACGACTCACTACAGAGTGAATCATGGTACTGGCAGCTAGAAGAAGAGGGTTTATAGGGGGTTCACGAGGATAATTCCAGGATTGAAAGATTTATCATATGAAGACTGATTGATGAAATCACCAGAGTTCAGAATGAGTGGGGAGGGGAGCTTGTTGAAACCTAACCAATGCTGAAAGGTGTCGATAGAGTGGGTGTTCCAATGGTGGGGGGTCTTGGATCAGAGGACACAGCCTCAGAATAGAGGGATGTCCATTTAGAATGGAGATGAGGAGGAATTTCTTTAGCCAGAGGGTGGTGAATGTGTGGAATTTGTTGCTGCAGGCAGCTGTGGAGGCCAAGTCAGTGGTTGATAGATTCTTCATTGGTCAGGGCAGGGAGAAAGCAGGAAACTAGGACTGAGAGGGAAATCAATCAGCCATGATGAAATGGCAGAGCAGACTCGATGGGCCAAATGGCCTAATTCTGCTCTTATGTCTCATGGAAGGGTAACGAGGAAAGTGACCAGGGTAAGTTCAGCTCAGTTTGGAAACAGGAAAAGCTGAGAGGTCACACTGCAGAAAGGAATGTCAAACTGTGCTCTGTTTGACTTGCTCAGTGGACTTTAAACATCTGGTATACCAATATGTCATTCTTATTGACTGTAATTCACTTGGCAGATGCACTTATAGTAATGTTTTGGAGAAAGGAGATGAAATGGGGAAAAGGATTCTGACCGTAATTCTCTGTCGCTGACATGCACTAGCGAGCAGAAGCCCCCCAGCTGTTGGGTTACAGGACTGTCCCGATCATTTAGTCGGTATCAAGGCTGCTAGTTCGTGGGAGTTCTGTGTTTGTGCGGTGGGGGTGAAGAACAGCTCCTTCCCTCTGTGGAATGCAAACACTCAGGCGATGATCAGCAGTTATATCCCATCATTCTATTTTAACAATGGAAACTCAAAGGATGACAATGAGCGCCAGGCCCCCAGGAGATAAAATTCAGTAAGGAATTACTTGTGTTAAAGACTTATGTATTGTGATAGTAATCAGTCTGCTATCCTGGTGGTTAACCGGAGCCATGGTGACGCAATGCTCGGGGGGGGGGGGTCAGAGTTTGAAGTTCAGTTCCAGCATCCTCTGTAAGGAGTCTCTGTACATCCTCCTCCTGGAGTGTGTGGGATTCCTCCGGATGCTCCGGTTTCCTCCCACAATCCACAGATGTGTGGGCTAGTAGGTTATTTGGTCATTGTAAATTGTCCTGTGATTAGGTTAGGGTTAAATTGGAGGTTGTTAGGGATTACAAGGCAGCACAGCTCAATGGGCCAGAAGGCTGTAACTCTAAATAAAATAAATATTCTATGTTTAGTTTCTTAAAATGCCTAAAGATCAGAGGGTACAGCCTCAGAACAGAGGGACGGCCATTTAGAAAGGAGATGATGAGTAATTTCTTTAGCTAGAGAGTGGTGAATCTGTGGAATTCACTGCCACAGACAGCTGTGGAGGCCAAGTCACTGGGCATATTTAAAGCGGAGGTTGATAAGTTCTAGATTAGTTGGGGCGTCAAAGGTTATGGGTAGAAGGCTGGAGAATGGAGTTGAGAGGGATAATAAATCAGCCATGATGGAATGGTGGGACAGACTCGATGGGCTGAATGGCCCAACTCTGCTCGTGTGTCTTATGGTCTAAAAGGCCAGAAAGCCAGATGATGAATTTGGTCAACTTTGTTTCATGCAGTTAACTGGTGTGTTTCCTTTGTTCTTGGGTCATCTGTTCAAGGAAAACAAACTTCAAAACATTTTTTCAGACATACTGAATTCCAAGCAATTTCAATACCACACATCTCATGCCAAAGAAAAAAAAGCCTGAAAGCACAAAATGCAACTTAAATCCCAAACTCTCAATGTAAAAGATCAGGATTTGAAAAATCCTTGCCAATCCGCTAATGGGAAAAAGAAATAAATGACATGCAAACGGGAATTGGAAAGCACAGGCAGCTGGAATCAGGAACGTAATGGGATTGTTTTTCTGAACTGATAACAGCACGACTGCATATAAACGTCTATTAATCTGGGCAAAAGAAAAGAGTTCCTTAGATCAGTGCTTGTGCAGAGATCCATGAATTAATTAATTGTCTGTAAACAGTCACAAGTAACATCATGACTGAAGATAAGTGGTTAAGTTATAAAGAAGTGTCAATCCTGAGTTTGCCCAAGATGGGCACAAAGCACTTGCATCAACATTTGTAAAATTCTGCTCAATTGTATTTGCAACTTATCTCAAATGATTTGACAATGAATTCAGCAGAAGCATGTACAAATGAAAATAGTCAGACATTGTTCTGCGCTGGACTTGAAAGAATTTCCACTGTGTTGAAGGCAATGTGGTACGAGTGAGCAGGGGCTGCTAGCCGATTCCTCTAATTGCCAGTGAGATGCCATGAGGATATCGCAGCAGGACGGGGTTTACATCATCATGGGGTATCACAGCAGGACGGGGTTTACATCATCATGGGGTATCACAGCAGGACGGGGTTTACATCATCATGGGGTATCACAGCAGGACGGGGTTTACATCATCATGGGGAGTGGGTTCACAGTGCTCACCGCCCAGCCCAAATTCCCCTCAAACTAATTAAACAGAGACAGAATATTGTGGGGGTTGCAAATATGAATGGGACACAGAACATGGCAATTGAGATGAAACAAAAGGGATATTCATTCCTGCCTTTCCAAACAGCGGGGGCCAAAAACACACTATCCATCAAAACTGGTGAATTAACTGCATGTCAAACATCAGTACAATACACTCACCCCTTGCGGTGTGACTCCCTCTGGGTTCAGTACAATACACTCATCCTCATGGTGGGTCTCTCTCTCTGTTCAGTACAATATATTCACCCCTCGTGGTGTGACTCCCTCACCCTTCGTAGCGTGACTCCCTCTCAGTTCAGTACAATACACCCACCCCTCACGGTGTGATTCCATCTCGGTTCAGTCTAATACACTCACCCCTCACGGTGTGATTCCATCTCGGTTCAGTCTAATACACTCACCCCTCACGGTGTGATTCCATCTTGGTTCAGTACAACACACCCATCCCTCACGGTGTGATTCCATCTCAGTTCAGTACAATAACAGTCACCCCTCACGGTGTGATTCCATCTTGGTTCAGTACAACACACCCATCCCTCATGGTGTGATTCCATCTCAGTTCAGTACAGTAACAGTCACCCCTCACGGTGTGATTCCATCTTGGTTCGGTCTAATACACTCACCCCTCACGGTGTGATTCCATCTTGGTTCAGTACAATACATTCATCCCCTCACGGTGTGATTCCATCTTGGTTCAGTACAATACACTCACCCCTCACGGTGTGATTCCATCTCAGTTCAGTACAATAACAGTCACCCCTCACGGTGTGATTCCATCTTGGTTCAGTACAATAACAGTCACCCCTCACGGTGTGACTCCATCTTGGTTCAGTACAATACATTCACCCCTCACGGTGTGATTCCATCTTGGTTCAGTACAATAACAGTCACTCCTCATGGTGTGATTCCATCTTGGTTCAGTCTAATATACTCACCCCTCATGGTGTGATTCCATCTTGGTTCAGTCTAATACACTCACCCCTCACGGTGTGATTCCATCTTGGTTCAGTACAATAACAGTCACTCCTCATGGTGTGATTCCATCTTGGTTCAGTCTAATACACTCACCCCTCATGGTGTGATTCCATCTTGGTTCAGTCGAATACACTCACCCCTCACGGTGTGATTCCATCTTGGTTCAGTACAATACAGTCATCCCTCGCAGTGTGATTCCATCTTGGTTCAGTACAATACAGTCATCCATCGCAGTGTGATTCCATCTTGGTTCAGTACAATACACTCACCCCTCACGGTGTGATTCCATCTTGGTTCAGTACAATACACTCACCCCTCACGGTGTGATTCCATCTTGGTTCAGTACAATACATTCACCCCTCACGGTGTGATACCATCTTGGTTCAGTACAATACACTCACCCCTCACGGTGTGATTCCATCTTGGTTCAGTCTAATACACTCACCCTTCACGGTGTGATTCCATCTTGGTTCAGTACAATACAGTCATCCCTCACGGTGTGATTCCATCTTGGTTCAGTACAATACATTCACCCCTCACGGTGTGATTCCATCTTGGTTCAGTACAATACAGTCATCCCTCACGGTATGATTCCATCTTGGATGATGGAATGCAGAGCCATGGACTCTTAGCAATGCTTCCTTCACAGATGTGACCCTGGTTTCAGTTCCATGTCTTTTTAACCATTTCATACATTTGCAGACAAACCTTAACTATTCTGTGTGAATTGTAGCTGTTCTGGGTGAATCATAACTATTCTGGACAAACTGTAACTATTCTGCACAAACCATAACTATTCTGGACAAACTGTAACTATTCTGCACAAACCGTAACTGTTCTGGACAAACTGTAACTATTCTGCACAAACCATAACTATTCTGGACAAACTGTAACTATTCTGCACAAACCGTAACTGTTCTGGACAAACTGTAACTATTCTGGACAAACTGTAACTATCTGGGACGACTCTGTACTGGTGATCTGACTGCATTGCTGGGCCATTTCCAGAGCCACTTTTGGGTGAACTAGAGGATCTAATTCAACAATTCTGTAGTTTCATGGTCAAAATTGATGATATTAACAAAGTATCTCTTTTAATTTAATGTCCTGAATTTAAAATCCCAGATATCCTGAGGATGAGACCAGTTATTGTATCCCAGCATGTGTGTGGTGTGCATGTGCAAATGTAGATATGTCCAGATTCGCAAGATAGGTGTCAAACAAATGCTGTTTCTAGTATGGCTTCCTAGCCATAAGGCCATAAGATATAAGTACAGAATCAGGCCACTCAGCCATTCTGCCATTCCATCATGGCTGATTTGTTAGCCCTCTCAAACCCATTCTCCTGCATTCTCTCCGTAACCTTTCACATCCTGACTAATCAAGAGCCTATTAACCTCTGCTTTAAATATACCCAATGACTAGGCCTCCACAGCCGTTGTCCGTGGCAATGAATTCCACAAAGAGACCTTGGACTTCAGAATTTATTCAAGGATCCGAGGGGGGTTCACAGGGAAGGTCTTTCCACCAACGGTAGAGTCATGAACAAATGGCCAAATATATAAGATAAGGGGCTGATTAGATAAAGCTGATGTATGTAGAAACGTCTTCTCTCAGAGGAATTCTCTGGCCGGGGGTTGGAAGCTGGATCACTGGATGTATTTAAAGTGAAAATGAGTATGTATTTGAAAGATCGAGGGTCTGGGGGTTATAGGGAATGGGCACAGGACAGAAACTGAGGCTGGCATACAGTATGGCACTGTGCAAAAGTCTTAGGCACACACACATACATATATAGTGAGAGTGCCCAAGACCTTTGCACAGTGCTTTAGTAATTTTATGTATTGCACCATACTGCCACCACAAAAACAAATATTCATGACATTTGTGAGTGATGATAAACCTGATTCTGATATGGGTTTCTATTGTGGACTGAGAGTGGGAAGGGGGCAGGAAGAGGCTAACTGTGGCTGGGAAAAGGGGAAGGGAGAGGACAGGAAGCAGGAATCACCAGAGCGATATTCTGGTATGATCAATAAACCAAATAAACTTGGCTGTTGTCTCAGGGCTGGGTGAGTCTGCAGCCGCACCGCCCCCCCCCCCCCGGCCTTCTCTGTCCCCTGCTCCGCAACGCCCCCCCCCACCGTGGCGCTCCACCCTCCCATTCCCAACATCCTTTGCTCCTGCAAAATTTACAAACTCACTCTCCATACCATGTTGACAAATACAGAACTGTGCAATAGTCTCAGGCACCCTAGCTATGTATATGTGTCTAAAGACCTTTGCATAATGCTGCATCTCAGCCATGAACACACTGAATAGTGGGACAGGAGCTGAGGGGTTGAATTAGCCTCTTCCTCCTCTGATTTCCTGTGGTTACATGTGTGCTGAAGTGCTACAGGTGGAACTTTTTTTAGAAGGTTGCAAACATTCAGCATATCATCTAAAATTTTGACAAACCTCTACAGATGAATGGTGGAGAATATATTGATATCATGGCCCGGTATGGAGTCACCATTGCCCTTGAACTGAAAATCCTAAAAAAATTCAGGTGTGACTTTCTTAGTAGTTTGAAAAATTTGGCATGACATCTGAAACTTTGACAAACTACAGTAGATGTGCAGTGCAGAGTATATTGTCTGGCTACATCGCAGCCTGGCATGGAAACACCAATGCCCTTGAATGGAAAATCCTACAAAAAATGGTGGATACATCCCTCTCCTCCCCACCATTGAGCACAATCTACACAGAGTGCTGTCACAGGAAAGCAGCATCCATCGTCAAGGACACCTACCATCCAGGCTGTGCTCTCTACTTGCTGTCAGAAAGATTTAGAAGCCTACAGGAAAAGTTATTACACCTCAACCATGAGGCTCTTGAACCAAAGGGGATAACTCCACTCAACTTCATTTGCTTCATCACTGAACTGTTCCCACAAGCTATCGACTCACTTTCAAGGATTCTTCATTTCATGTTTCTGATATTTATTGTTTAATTAATTTATTTATTTAAAAAATTCATTCTTTTTGTATTTGCACAGTTTGCTGTCTTTTGCACGTTGGTTGTTTGTCCATCCTGTTGGGTGCGGTCTTTCATTGATTCTATGTGTTTCTTCGTATTTACTGTGAATAAATCTCAGGGTTGTATCTGGTGACATATACATACTTTGATAACAATAAACATAAGAGATTCTGCAGAGGCTGGAAATCCAAAGCAACACACTCACAAAATGCTGGAGGAATTCAGCAGGTCAGGCAACATCTCGGGCAGGGGTTCCCAACCTTTTTTAAGCCATGGACCCTTACCATTAACCAAGGGGTCCATAGATTAATCTATGGAAATGAATAATCAGTCAACATTTCAGGCCAACCCCCTTCTGCAAGACTGGACTTTGATAATACAGTTACTTTGAACTTTCGGCCTGTTCAGGTCAAACCCTGCAAAGCCGAGTCACTTCTTCTGCAGTGCAAATGTTTCAAGTCCATACTAGTGACAAATCTTACGACCTTCCATGCAAAGATGCAAGCATACACAGCCACAAGCCATGAGAGAACAAAAGAAGAGCCTACACACATTCAGCCACAGTCGGAATCCCACTGGTACCATCGTGCCAGTTAATCACAGGAACAGGAATGCTAGTTTCCATTACACTCTCCTTTCGGTGGAGAGACTCAAATGGAATCTCCAGCGTGAGGATGGGATTGTTCTGGATTGTCTCAACTAAAGCAGATGGAGAAAAACAAGAGGACAGATGTGTAGCCACAAATCGTACCACAACAGTCAAATGCTTACACACACTCAATGTTGGCGGATTATGCTGACATCTTATATATTATATCTTCTGAATGGACAATGAACCCATGTGCACTACCTCACTAGTGTTTTTGCACTACTAATTTAAATTTTATATAAAAATGGATTCCGGTTAATTGGCCCTTTGATTTATTGGGACAGCCTCTTATTTGGGACACTCTTAAAGAATAAAAACTGAGGAAGTAGCCGGGATTTCCTTAGTTTATTTGGGACACAATGCTGCATAACTGGGATAAGAAACTGTTGCCGAATAGTTTCTAACTAGCACTTATGTGGCCATTAGACGCTACACTGTGCTTAGAGTGAACTGTTTTTAAATAGCACCAGTTGTGTGTGTTTATGTTCAAAAAACAATGATTGATGTCACTGATAGTTGGCGAGAAATAAGCAGTAAGACAATTTGAAACTGCTTTGCTCACTGCGGTTTCAAGCCTTCAGGCTCAGAGATCCCAGAAACGGCTGAGAGCGAAAATGAAACGCTTTCATTACTTCAACAAGTTATGAATTACAAAGAATTTGAAGGTAACAACAATCATCTTGACAAAGAAGGTTTAGAGGATGTAATTGTTGAGAGCGTTGTATGAAGGTAGTCCATTAAGTCCACTATCTACACTAGGTGTCTGCCGATTTTGTTCATTTACAGTCAATCAAAAGAACATGGCAGTGTACACTGAATGAATTCCTCCATCGATAACCATTAGGAACTAATACACAATTTTACAGTTCTGTAGTAATATTGGTGGTGTTCTAATTTGTTCTGTATTTCAATTGAATACATAATTTATCACCTAGTTTTGCTTTTTTTTTTATATACCTTTTTAACTATTTCCATGAAACTGGCCAATTAGGACAGCTGAGACAAAATGTACTGGAGCTGATGTGTCCCAATTAACCGCAATCCACTGTATTTCCTATTGTTTTAGCCTGTGTGAACTCCTGTACTAAGATTCAGAAATGTGCATCTCTTCACAGGAAATACTAAACACAATTGGTGGTTTGACCAGCATGCATTACCAAAGGTTCTCCTCCCTCAGGTTCTGAAATAGTGTCTACCTACAGTGCATGTTGCGAACTACATCTGAAATAATGCCTACCTGAAGTGCTTGTTGTAAACTAGCTCTGATCACATTGGTTAAGCAGATATTACCAGTGCAGTACACCTGTATGGTGACAGTAACAGAGAATCCACACGGGAGATCTGTATTTCTGTTTTAAATGCGCATACCCAAAACAGCAGAGGTGCCGTCGCCCAGTGGGAACCGTTGGTAGCGGGGAACATTGAACGGAGGCAACAGATGAAACTTCTTCTCCAGGAGTGGCTCCAAGCGGGAAGATGAGGGGTCGGCTGGGTGGAACAGATTGTAGACCTGCTGGCATGCTGGTCTCAGCAGGGACACTGCACAGAAACGGAACAGACGCCACAAGGATGAGTTTTGTTTGGATCAGATTGATCGAAGTAAACATTACTCAGTGTTATCATATGACGATCTGTCCTGGGCCCCACATGTAGGTGTCATTAAAAGAAAGCATGACAGCACCTTTACTTTTTTAGAAGTTTGCAAAAATTTGTTATGGCATCTAAAACTCTGATAAACTCATATGGATGTGCAGTGGAGAGCATATACACTGCTGGTGGTATGGAAATATCAATCCCCTTGAATGGAAAAGCCGTCTGTAAAGTTTGTACATTCTATGCATGAATTCATGGGTTTCCTCCCACAGAACAAAGCTATACTGGTCGGTAGGTTAATTGGTCATTGTAAATTGTCCCGGGATAAGGCTGTGTGGTGTGCCTCAGAGGGTTGGAAGGTCCTATTCCACAGTGTATCACAATAATTAATTAATTAATTTAAAAAGTAGTGGATACGGCCCATACCACACGGGTAATGTCTTCACAGGTCTTTCACTGATTCTATTATACTTGCTTGTATTTGCTCTGATTGCCCACAAGACAATGAATCTCAGAGTTCTAGATGGTGGCATATGTGTACTTTGATAATAAATTTAGTTTTTGAACTTTGATCTGTGCGATAGAAATCAATGTTAGTGACAACAGCAACTGCAAGATAAGCATCTGCATTATTTAATCACAAACAAGAGAAAATCTGCAGATGCCGGAAATCCAAGCAATACACACAAAGTGCTGGAGGAACTCAGTAGGTCACGCAGCATCTATGAAAAAGAGTAAACAGTTGATGTTTCTGAAGGGTCTTGGCCTGAAATATTGATTGTTTACTCTTTTCCATAGATGCTGCCTAACCCTCCGAGTTCCTTCAGTATTTTGTGTGTGTTGCCTGCATTATTTAAATTGTTTTTTGATATCTGTTGAATAAGTTCTAATTTTCAAGAATGAAAATGCAAATTAGTTTGAGTAATAGCAAAATAAACAACATAGATATATGTTACCCCCATGCCAGTCCCAACTGAGAGTCTCTGCTCAAAATAGCAAACTTTCTTCTTCAGTCTGTGAACAGTGTGAGCTTCCAGCACACTTCACCATGTCATGAGTGTGAGAACAAACTTTACTGAGCAAACTGACAACGACAACACATCTTTAGGTAAGCTGGTGGTGCGTTCAGACACGGCAGCCAACTAAAGGTGCTTTTTTATTTGTTCAGTGTGTTTTTTTTACGATTGTAAGACAATGCTGGGCTCAAACAGCTTTGGGTGCTGCGGGTTTGCCCCATCAATGAGCTGCTCATTGGATGGAGGAGCTGGCTGGGGTGTTCAGGGTGTTGGGGGAGTCTGAGCCGGCCGGGATCTCCAGGGTATCGGTGGAGCTGGAGCCGGCAGCGTGTTGGAGGAGCACGACTGGGTTGGAGGAGCGGGCCTGGGTGCAGATTGTTGCTACCTGATGCTCGAAGGCATCGGAGTTGGTGCGTGAAGGCAGCATGCAGTGTAACCGTGGACGATTGTCTTACGATCACAGGACCCTGTCGAACACTGGTAACGTAAGATGCAGCAGGCCTGGTTCTCTTGCTTGGTGGCGTGATGTGTGGAAACTGTATGGTCTTGATTGTTGTAAGGACTAGGTCTCAAGCCACGGACTTGCCTGCTGCTGTAGTCCAGGAGAGACACACTAGAGGCGGTGTAGTGTGGCATCCATGCTCAGTTGGGGGCTGGCTGCTCCTGTCAGTGTTGTCCTCCAGTGTTTGACTGGGGGAATAACAGGCTGGAGTGCAGTGGCTATGCACTGCCAGGAATCTGCACAATCAAATTGCGGGATAAGTTGTTTTGGGTCTTGGACTATATATATCTTTTTTGCATGACTGTGCTTTTATTTGCTTGCTATTTTGAATGTGCTGTGTATGTTTTGTACCTTGGCCCCAGAGAAATGCTGTTTTGTTCGGCGTATCCAGTATGGTTTAATGATTAAATTTGAATTTGATTTGATTTGATATCCTCCTAGTCAGTACAGAATTACAAAGCAGGGCCAACTGGCAGCACAGAGGGAACTGGACTCATCTGGATACCCACCGTCCAAGCTGGGGACAACTGTCTTCCTCAATGCCAGCACCAGCCCCAGAGGGGAACCGAACAGGAAGAAATCAGTCACTTCAAATTCAAACTTGCCAGGGTTCATTCCTTCCAGCATGGTGGAACTGCTCGATCGCCTGGACCCAGAATCCGTCCTCAGAACACTGGACTGCAAACTAGAAGAGAAAGTACACTCATCTAATAATTAACTTCTATATTAATTTCTCTTAAGTATTCTATCATGAGCCCATCCTGCTCATGGACTGTTTGTCCCACTCCCATCAGGGAGGAGGCTACGTAGCAGCCACACCAGGACCACCAGACTCAAAAACAGTTACTTTCCCCAAGCAGCAAGCTGATCAACATCTCCACCCACCACTACTTTATAATTTCCTGTCAGAGTCACCTTATGTACAAACTACCCTGTGCCTACCGTCACTTTATGGATATACAATCAATGTATATAAGCTAACCTATGTATTTATATTTATTTATTTTCTTTTTTTTTTAAATTGTGGGTTGTTTATATTATTGCCTTTTTTTTATGCTTCTTCAGATCCGGAGTAAAAATTATTTCATTCTCCTTTACACTTGTGTACTGGGAATGATGTTAAACAATCTTGAATTAAGTTCACAGATGACACAAAGATTGGTGGTGTTGTGGATAGCGTCGAAGATGGCCAAAGGTGGCAGCATGGTATTGATCAGCTACAGATATGGGTGTTGAAAAGGCTGATTCAGCTTCATCATCATCATCATGTGCCATGTCATATCATGTGGGTGATCATGGTCTTGACCATGCTTGTTCTTAGCAAATTTTTCTACAGAAGTGATTTGCCATTGTCTTCTTCTGGGCAGTGTCTTTACAAGATGGGTGACCGCAGCCATTATCAATACTCTTCAGAGATTGTCTGCCTGGTGTCAGTGGTCACATGACCAGGACTTGTGATCTGCACCAGCTGCTCAAACGACCGTCACCACCTGCTCCCATGGTCACCTGACCCTGATCTGGTGGGGGGGCGGGGCAGGTGCTAAACCTGGCCCAAGGGTGACCTGCAGGCCAGCAGAGGGAAGAGTGCCTTGCACCTCCTATGACAGAGACGCATCTCCACCCTGCCACCCAAAGCTAGAATTTAGCCCAACCAAATGTGTAGTGTAACTCACACAAAAATACTGGAGGAACTCAGCAAATCAGGCTGCACATATGGAGAGGAATAAAGAGTCAATGTTTCGAGATGCCAGTCTGAAATGTTGATTCCTTATTCCTCTCCACAGATGCCACCTGGTCTGCTGAGTTCCTCCAGCATTTGTGTGTGTTACTCTGGAGTTCCATCATCTTGCATGATCTTTTACATAGGAACATAGAAAATAGGTGCAGGAGTAGGGCATCTGGCCCTTCGAGCCTGCACCGCCATTCAGTACGCTCATGGCTGATCATCCAACTCAGAACCCTGTACCTGCCTTCTCTCCATACCCCCTGATCCCTTTAGCCACAAGGGCCATATCTAACTCCCTCTTAAATATACCCAATGAACTGGCCTCAACTGTTTCCTGTGGCAGAGAATTCCACAGATTCATCACTCTCTGTGTGAAGAAGTTTTTCCTCATCTCGGTCCTAAAAGGCTTCCCCTTTATCCTCAAACTGTGACCCCCAACATCGGGAACAATTTTCCTGCATCTAGCCTGTCCAATCCCTTTAGGATTTTATACGTTTCAATCAGATTCCCCCTCAATCTTCTAAATTCCAACGAGTATAAGCCTAGTCGATCCAGTCTTTCATCATATGAAAGTCCTGCCACCCCAGGAATCAACCTGGTGAACCTTCTTTGTACTCCCTCTATGGCAAGAATGTCTTTCCTCAGATTAGGGGACCAAAACTGCACACAATACTCCAGGTGTGGTCTCACCAAGGCCTTGTACAACTGCAGTAGTACCTTCCTGCTCCTGTACTCAAATCCTCTTGCTATGAACGCCAGCATACCATTCGCCTTTTTCACCGCCTGCTGCACCCGCATGCCCACTTTCAATGACTGGTGTATAATGACACCCAGGTCTCGTTGCAACTCCCCTTTTCCTAATCAGCCACCATTCAGATAACAATCTGTTTTCCTATTCTTGCCACCAAAGTGGATAATCTCACATTTATCCACATTAAATTGCATCTGCCATGAATTTGCCCACTCACCTAACCTATCCAAGTCACCCTGCATCCTCTTAGCATCCTCCTCACAGCTAACACCGCCGCCCAGCTTTGTGTCATCCGCAAACTTGGAGATGCTGCATTTAATTCCCTCGTCTAAGTCATTAATATATATTGTAAACAACTGGGGTACCAGCACTGAGCCCTGCAGTACCCCACTCGTCACTGCCTGCCATTCTGAAAAGGTCCTGTTTATTCCCACTCTTTGCTTCCTGTCTGCCAACCAATTCTCTATCCACATCAATATCTTACCCCCAATACCGTGTGCTTTAATTTTGCACACTAATCTCCTGTGTGGGACCTTGTCAAAAGCCTTTTGAAAATCCAAATATACCACATCCACTGGTTCTCCTCTATCCACTCTACTAGTTACGTCCTCAAAAAATTCTATGAGATTCGTCAGACATGATTTTCCTTTCACAAATCCATGCTGACTTCGTCCGATGATTTCACCGCTTTCCAAATGTGCTGTTATCACATCTTTGATAACTGACTCTAGCATTTTCCCCACCACCGATGTCAGGCTTACCGGTCTATAATTCCCCGGTTTCTCTCTCCCTCCTTTTTTAAAAAGCGGGGTTACATTAGCCACCCTCCAATCCTCAGGAACTAATCCAGAATCTAAAGAGTTTTGAAAAATTATCACTAATGCATCCACTATTTCTTGGGCTACTTCCTTAAGCACTATGGGATGCAGACCATCTGGCCCTGGGGATTTATCTGCCTTTAATCCCTTCAATTTACCTAACAGCACTTCCCTACGAACATTTCCCTCAGTTCCTCCATCTCACTAGACCCTCGGTCCCCTACTATTTCCAGGAGATTATTTATGTCCTCCTTAGTGAAGACAGAACCAAAGTAGTTACTCAATTGGTCTGCCATGTCCTTGTTCCCCATGACCAATTCACCTGTTTCTGACTGTAAGGGACCTACATTTATCTTAACCAATCTTTTTCTTTTCACATATCTATAAAACCTTTTACAGGCAGTTTTTATGTTCCCTGCCAGCTTTCTCTCATAATCTTTTTTCCCTTTCCTAATTAAGCCCTTTGTCCTCCTCTGCTGGACTCTGAATTTCTCCCAGTCCTCAGGTGAGCCACTTTTTCTGGCTAATTTGTATGTTTCTTCTTTGGAATTGATACCATCCCTAATTTCCCTCGTCAGCCATGGGCGCACTACCTTCCCTAGTTTATTCTTTTGCCAAACTGGGATGAACAATTGCTGTAGTTCATCCATGCGATCTTTAAATGCTTGCCATTGCATATCCACCGTCAACCCTTTAAGTATCATTTGCCAGTCTATCTTAGCTAATTCACATCCCATACCTTCAAAGTTATCCTTCTTTAAGTTCAGAACCTTTGTTACTGAATTAACTATATCACTCTCCATCTTAATGAAGAATTCCACCATATTATGGTCACTCTTACCCAAGGGGCCTCGCATGACAAGATTGCTAAATAACCTTTCCTCATTGCTGAATACCCAGTCTAGAATAGCCTGCTCTCTAGTTGGTTCCTCGACATGTTGGTTCAAAAAACCATCCCGCATACATTCCAAGAAATCCTCTTCCTCAGCACCTTTACCAATTTGGTTCACCCAATCTATATGTAGATTGAAGTCACCCATTATAACTGCTGTTCCTTTATTGTATGCATTTCTAATTCCCTGTTTAATGCCATCCCCAACCTCACTACTACTATTAGGTGGCCAGTACACAACTCCCACCAGCGTTTTCTGCCCCTCAGTGTTATGCAGCTCTACCCATATCGATTCCACATCCTCCCGGCTAATGTCCTTCCTTTCTATTGCGTTAATCTCCTCTCTAACCAGCAATGTCACCCCACCTCCTTTTCTTTCATGTCTATCCCGCCTGAATATTGAATATCCCATCCTTGGTCACCCTGGAGCCATGCCTCTGTGATCCCAACTATATCATATTCATGAATAACAATCTGCACTTTTAATTCATCCACCTTGTTACGAATGCTCCTTGCACTGACACACAAAGCCTTCAGGCTCGCTTTTACAACACTCTTAGCCCTTATACAATTATGTTGAAAAGTGGCCCTTTTTGGTTTTTGCCCTGGATTTGCCGGTCTGCCACTTATACTTTTCACCTTACTACTTTTTGCTTCTACCCTCATTTTACACCCCTCTGTCTCTCTGCACTTGTTCCCATCCCCGTGCCACATTAGTTTAAATCCTCCTGAACAACAGTAGCAAACGCTCCCCCTAAGACATTGGTTCCAGTCCAGTCCAGTCACATGTGTTTACAAATAAGAAGATTGCACTTTAGGAGATAAATAAACAGTACAAAGGGCAAGATCCTTTTTTTTTTGGCATGTGCTTGTGTGCGTGCGCGTCTGTGCGTCTATGATTTTACAAGGCGCGGAGTAAGAGAGAGACTGTGTGGCACGCCACTCCCCACACAGACATTTTCGCAGTATTTTCCCTTTATTTTACGAGGTCAAGTTGCGGTCTCGACACTCAACCCGGCAGGGATGGAAAGCATGCTCGGGTGGACCCGACTGGCTTTGAACTTGGGAACTTCTGCTCCCGGGTCCGGCGCCGATGTCGTTATGCCACCAGCCGGCTCAAAGGGCAAGATCCTTAACCGTGTTGGTGAGCAGAGGGATCTTGGGATCTATGTTCGTAGCTCCTTAAAAGTGGGTAATGATGCCATATAGAATGCTTGCCTTTGTTAGTTGAGGAACTGAGTTCAAGAGTGAGGAAGTTATGTTGTAGTTTTATAAAACTGGCTTGGCTGCAGCCAGAGCACGGAAATTCAGTTCAGGTTACCCCATTAGGAAGGATGTCGAGACTTTGGAGAGGGTGCAGAAGAGATTTACCAGGATGCTGCCTGGATTAGAGGGCATGAATATAAGAGGAGTGTTGTTTTCTCTGGTGATGGAAAATTTAGATTTACAAGGGTAGGATGAATTCAATAGAAGTAATGTGTTGTTTGTTCTGCAATGAGCAGCTGTAACGAGTCACCACACTCCAGCGCTTTGTTAATAAAGAAAAACAGACAAAACGCTGGCAGAACTCAACAGGTCAGGAGGCATCTATGGAGAGAAATAAACAGTCGACACTTCGGGCCAAAACCCTTCTTCAAGACTGGCCTTTTACCTCTTCTCACCTGCCTATCACCTCCCCCCAGGTCCCCTTCTCTTTCCCTTTCTCCTGTGATCCACTCTCCTCTATCAGACTCCTTCCTATCCAGAGCTTTACCTTCCCAACACACCTGGCTTCACCTATCACCTTCTAGTTATTCTTCTCACCCCCCCCACCTTTTTATTCTGGCGTCTTCCCCTTCCTTTCCAGTCCTGATGAAAGGTCTAGGCCTGAAACATCGACAGTTCCATAGATTTGCATAGATGCTGCCTGACCTGCTGAGCTCGCCCAGCACTGTGTGTGTGATGCTTTAACAGTTATAGACACTTTTCAGACACACAACAATTTCTGGAATGAGATGTTTGAAATCCAGAGCAACACACACAAAATGCTGGAGGAACTTAGCAGATCAGGCGGTATCTATGCAGAGGAATAAAGAGTCAATGTTTCAGGCCAAAACCTGACTCAGCCCAAAATGTTGACTGTTTATTCCTCTGCATAGATACTGCCTGACCTGCTGAGTTCCTCCAGCATTTTGTATGTGATATCCACTTTTCTCTGTTTCTGAAACTGCCAACATTAAGGTGGAAATCAGTTGTAGAAAAGTACAGTAGAAACAGGCCCTTAGTCCCATGCTGAACCATCTAAACTGCCTATTCCCATCGACCTGCATCGGGACCACAGCCCTTCACACCCCTACCATCCAAGTACTTATCCAAACTTCTCTTAAACGTTGAAATCAAGCTCACTTGCACTGGCAGCTCGTTCCACACTCTCACCAACCTCTGAGTGAAGTTTCCACTCATGTTCCTCTTAAATTTTTCACCTTTCACCCTTAACCCATGACCTCTGGTTGTTGTCCCACCCAAACTTACTGGAAAAAGCCTGCTTGCATTTACCCTATCTATACCCCTCCTAACTTTGTAGAGGAAATGGTGTTTTTTTTTAAACACAATTTCCAATCTGCTGGAATGATGGTTTATTAATCCAGCGAACTTGTTCTGTCAATAAATTACTTAGCGAGGTTTGATCTTACACTGGTAATTTAAAATGATCCTTTCCCTGCTACGTTCCTTTACAGTGACCGAAAGGTAAGCTGGGCTGGCAGTGACAAATTCTACTCGGGGAAATCAGGACATATTGACCATTCAGTGACGTGGCTGCAGTAGGCGGTTGGTCTTTAATTAATCGCTGATTGAAGTGTTGAGGAAGATTGAAATATTGAGATGAATATGGAAGGGGAATCAGGGCTCCGTGCCAACTGCCTTCCTTTTGAATTGCTGGTGGGACAGATATTGTTAGGTTTTTTTTGTGTGGGTGGAGGGGAGCTTTGGGTTGATGTTCTTGTTGCCATTCTTATTTTGTGCAGGGGCTGGGTTTGATGTTTTTCTTTTGAACGCCTTCCATGGTTTTCTTTGTTTCATGGCTATCTGGAGAAGACGAAAATCAGAGTTGTATACTGCATACGTACTTTAATAACAAATTAACTTTTGAAGCTTTGACCATTAATTTTAACAATGCTATTGCGGTCTGGGGAGAGATCTTCCTTTAATTTGCCTCCAGGAACTTCAGTCATTAACCGGCAAGCTTCACGTTTGGCCATTAATTCCATGCAGATGTTAGGTGAGTGGCCTCACAGGCAAGTCAAACCTCATCACTATCAAAGCCAGACAGAGCTAGTTCAAAATTTTAATTGGATGCTTCTCACCTGGACAGAAATGCCTGATGATGTTTAATGGTGTCAAGCTCATACGTAGAAGAATCGCTTCTCTTTCTCGGCAACTGCTTGTTTGAATTATCAGTGCTGCTTCGAGGAATGTCGATGTTGCTTCTGCTGAGATGCCGACTAGATTCCAGATTCGAGCCAGCAGTGTTATTCACAATAATTCCAGGAGATAACAGATCATTGTCCTGTCGGTCAATTACAGAGCACAGGTGATCAATAACTATGCAGATCTAAGCCCTTCTGTAGACAGCCTGCTTCCTCAATGCTGTCTGCCCTTTACTTATCTTCTTATCGTCTGTATACCTGACCTCAAAACCATCAATTCTGTTAGAAAATAATCTACGGCTTTACTGCTTTTACCAAAGTGCATGACCATATACTTCCATTCTCCTAATCTGTCTGTCCTTCTACAGCCTTCCTGCTACCTTTCCAGTGCCGTTTTCCAGTAGTCCAATCTTTATATATCTGCAAAATACTTTGGCTATCTAACCTTCATATTTCATCTTTTCTCTCTTTATGGCCTTTCTTTGCCTTCTGATGGTTTTTAAAAGCTTCCCAATCCTCTTAACTTCCCACTAATTTTTGCTTTATTATATGCCCTCTCTTTTGCTTTTATGCTGTCTTTGACTTCCCTTGTCAGCCACGGTTGCCTCATCCTCCCTTCAGAACACCACTACTTCTTTGGGATGTATCTAACCTACACCTTCTGAATTGCTCCCAGAAACTTCAGCCATTGCTGTTCTAATGTCATCTCTGCCAGTGTCCCCTTCCATTTAACTTTAGCCAGTTCCTCTCTTATGGCTTAGTAATTCTCTCTACTCCACCATAATACTGATGCATCTTACATTACCTCCTCCCTCTCAAACTGCAGGGTGAATTCTATCATATTATGATTACTGCCTCCTAAGGGTTCCTTTACCTTAAGCTCCCTAAACAAATCTGGGTCATTATACAAAACCCAATCCAGAATTGCCTTTCCCCTAGTGGGCTCAACTACAAGCTGCACTAAAAAGCCATCTTGTAGGCATTCTCCAAATTCCCTCTCTTGGGATCCAGCATCAACCTGATTTTCTCAATCTAACTACATATTGAAATCCCCTGTGACTATCGTAACATTGCCTTTTTACTTCCCTTTTCTATCTCCCATTCTAATTGTAGCCCAGAGTCTTTTTACCCTTGCAATTTCTTAACTCTACCGACAGGAATTCTACATCTTCTGATCCTATGTCACCTTTTTCTAAGAATTTGATTTTTTTTTAACCAACAGAGCCACACCACCACCTCTACCTGCCTGCTCTTTTGTTAGAATGTGTATCTTTGGACGTTAAGCTCCCAACAATGATCTTCTTTCAGCCATGACTTAGAGACTCACGACATCATACTTGCCAATCTTTAAATACGCTACAAGATCATCCACCTTATTCTGTACTCTGTGTGCATTTGAATATAACTCCTTTAGTCCTGTATTCATCACCCTTTTCAATTTTGGCCCCCTGTTACACTTTAACTCATCCCACTGACTGTAATTTTGCCCCATCACCTGCCTGTCCTTCCTCAGTCTCACTACACAATGCATCAACTTGTATACCAACTGCCCCATCCTCAGCCCTATCACTCCTGTTCCCATCCCCCTGCCAAATTAGTTTATACCCTCCCACACAGCTGTAGCAAACTTGCCTACAAGGATATTAGCTCCCCTACCAGAAGGAGGAGGTACAGAAGCCTGAAGACACACACTCAATGATTCAGGAACCGCCTCTGCCATCAGATTTCTGAATGGACAATGAACCCATGAACACCATCTCACTTTCCCCCTCTTTTTGCACTATTTATAGTATGGCATATAATAGAACAAAAGTTAATGAGAAGTTAAGAGGATTGGGAGGCTTTCAAATATCAACAGAGGGCAACTAAAAAAGTCATTAAGAAGGTAAAGGTGGAATACGAAAATAAGCTAGCCAAAATTATTAAAGAGGATACCGAAAGTTTCTTCAGGTACATAAAGTGTAAAAGAGAGGCGAAAGTGGATATTAGACCACTGGAAAACGATGCTGGAGAGGTAGTAATGGGGACAAGGAAATGGTTGATGAACTGAATAAGTATTTTGCATCAGTCTTCACTGTGGGAGATACTAACAGTATAATGGAAGTTCCAGGAGTCAGGGGTCAAGAAGTGTGTGAAGTTACCATTACTAGAGAGAAGGTCCTTGGGGAAACTGAAAGGTCTGAAGGTAGGTAGGTCACCTGGACCAGATGGTGTACATCCCAGGGTTCTGAAGAAGGTGGCTGAAGAGATTGTGGAGGCATTAGTAATGATCTTTCAAAAATCACTAGATTCTGGAATGGTTTTGGAAAACTGGAAAATTGCAATTGTCACTCCACTCTTCAAGAAGGGAGAAAGGCAGAAGAAAGGAAACTATAGGCCAGTTACTCTGACCTCAGTGGTTGGGGAGATGTTGGAGTTGATTGTTAAAGATGTGGTTTCGAGGTACTTGGAGGCACAGGATAAAATAGGCCATCGACAGCATGGTTTCCTCTGGGAAAACCTTGCCTGACAAATCTGTTGGAATCCTTTGAAGAAATAACAAGCAGGATAGACAAAGGAGAATTGATTTATGTTTGGATTTCAGAAGGCCTCTGACAGGGTGCCACACGTGAGGCCGCTTAACAAACTATGAGCCCATGGCATCAGGGGAAGATTCTAGAATGGATAAAGCAATGGCTAACTGGCAAGGAGGCAAAGAGTGGGAATAAAGGGAGCCTTTTCTGGTTGGTTGCCAGTGACTAGTAGTGTTCCACAGGGGTCTATATGGGACTGATTCTTTTTATGTTATATGTTAATGATTTGGATAGTCATAGTCATAGTGATGGAACTGATGGCTTTGTTGCAAAGTTTGCAGATGATACGAAGATAGGCAGGGGTCAGATAGTTTTGCAGAAGTAGAGAGGCTACAGAAGGACAGACAGACTAGGAGAATGGGCAAAGAAGTGGCAGATGGAATACAATGTTAGAAAGTCCAAGGTCATGCACTGTGGTAAAAGAAATGAAAGTGTTGACTATTTTCCAAATGGAGTGGAAAAAAAAAACTGAGGCACAAAGAGACTTGGAAGTCCTTCTGTAGGATTCCTTAAAGGTTAATTTGCAGATCGAGTCTGTTGTGAGGAAGGCAAATGTGATATTAGTGTTCATTTCAAGAGGACTAGAACATAAAAGCAAGGGTGTAATGTTGAGACTTCATAAAGCACTGGTGAGGCCTCACTTGGAGTATTGTGAGCAGGTATAGGCCCCTTATCTTAGATAGGATGTGCTGAAACTGGAGAGGGTTCAAAGGATGTTCACGAAAATAATTTCAGGTTTGAATGGCTTGTCATATGAAGAGCGTTTGATGGCTCTGGGCCTGTATTCACTGGAATTCAGAAGAATGAGAGGTGCCTCATTGAACCTTATCAAATGGTGAAAGGCTTTGATAGAGTGGATGTGAAGAGGATATTTCCTATCGGGGGAGAGTCTAAGACCAGGGGACACAGCCTCAGAATAGAGGGGCATCCTTTTAGAATGGAGATGAGGAGGAATTTCTTTGGTTAGAGTGTGGTGAATCTGCGGAATTCTTTGTCACAGGCAGCTGTGGAGTCCACAAAGCTGTGCAGTTTGTATGTATATTTAAGGCAGAGGTTGATAGATTCTTGATTGGTCAGGGCATGAAGAGATATGCAGAGAAAGCGAAGAGATTGGGGCTCGGAGGAAAAATGGATCAGCCATGATGGAATGGCAGATCAGACTCGACGGGCCAAATGGCCTAATTCTGCTCCTATGTCTTATGATCTTATTTCACTTTTTAAATATAGATGCTTCTTACTGTAATTTGCAATTTTTATTATTATGTATTGCATTGTATTGCTTTAGCAAAACAACAGATTTCACGACACATACGTCATATTAAATTGATTCTGATTCTGATCTTAAACAAGAAAGAAAGCCCCCAAGTAATAGCCATTTCACAGTTTACTAGTCTGGCTAACTTTTGTATATTCTTAAATCTATCTTGTATAACTATTAGTAACAAGATTGAGATAAGAATATTCTAGTTACTGAAAAGCCACAAATAGATATAGTATGTAGCAGGGAAATGGTGTGAATTGATCAGCCATGACTGTACATCAGGCTGCTGAAGGAGTGAGGGGCCCACTGAGCACAATGCCTGCCATTTCACTCTCAATGTGAAAATCTCACTACGATCAAGGCCCCCAGATTTTACAGAGAACTGTGCGGGATCTCAGTTCTCCAGGTTTCAGAGGGAAAGGTCAGCTGATGGACTAAACGCACGGCGCGCCCACGGCGCAGGTTACCTGCACGCTTAGGACACTGCCTCGCCGGCTGCTGCTCTGGCTCTCCGACACGGTCTGGTTGCTGAAGCACAAGGCATCGAATCCCAGGATTCCACCCACGCAGTCTCCGATCAAACACACCTGCAGCGGGAAAGAAAACAGAAGGTTTACAATGAAAAGATATGAGTAAGAAACTTTAATGCTTTTTTAATCACTCCCAAAATTTATTTCTTGGATCGGAAAACCCACAGAGGGTACCACGAAGTTTAGCTTTTGAGTGCTAGTGGTTGCGGATTGCCCCTGTGAATTACTGAGAATATTCATCTCTCTTTACGACTGAGACAGTGTCGAGGAATGTATAATGCCCTGAAAAAGTATTCAGCCCCCAAACCTTTGTTCACATAACAACCAGGGATTTTGATCAATTTAACTGACAATTTTTATTTGTGAATCACATGCTCCTTTTCTCACAACAGAGCCAAAAAAAAACAGGGAATATTGTATAGCAAAGCTAAAAACTCAAAAGTTGAAATGTCAGCAGTGCAAAAGTATTCATCCCCCTTTGCTCAGTACATAGCTGAACCACCTATCTCAGCTATGGCAGCCTGTAGTCTTTTTGGATAGGTCTCTATTAGCTTTGCACAGGGTGAAGGAGCAAAATTTGCCCATTCCTCCTTGCAAAATTGCTCGAGCTGTGCCAGGTTAGATGGGGAGCGATGGTGGACAGCAATCTTGAGGTCTTGCCAGAGATGTTCAATTGGGTCAGGACTCTGACTGGGCCACTCAAGGACATCAACTTTCTTCATTGAAGCCACCCCATGCTTGCTTTGGGTCATTGTCTTGCAGAAAGACGAACTTCTTCCCCAGTTTAAGTTTTCTGGCAGAGGCTAGCAGGCTTTTAATCCAGGATCTCTCTGTATGTAACAGCATTCATTTTCCCATCAATCCTGACAAGATTTCCAGTCCCTGCCGCTGAAAAGCATTCCCATAGCATGCTGCTACCTCCACCATAATTTATAGTAGGGACGGTGTTAACCTGGCTGATGTGCAGTATTAGATTTACACCAAATATACTACTTAGTGTTGAGGCCAAAAAGTTCCACTTTAGTCTCATCTGACCACAAGGCCTTCTTCCACATCTTTACAGTATCTTCTAAGTGATGTTTTGCAAAGTCTTTACTTGAAAGGATGTGCTTTTTTTTTAAACCAAGGCTTCTTCCTTGCCACTCTTCCATTAACACCCTGTTTGTGCAAGGCCTTAGAGATTGTGGAGCCATGAACTGCATCTCCAGTTGCAGACACTGACTTCTGCAGCTCACTCAGAGTGACTGTGGCGTTAGAATAGCCTCTCTTACAAGTGCCACTAAGTCTGGTGATTTAGTTTAGAGGGACAGCCTGACCTAGGCAGTGTGGCTGTGGTTTCATATTTTTTCCATATTTTCATGGTGGACTGCTCTGAGCTCTGAGGTATGTTCAGTGTCTTTGAGATGGTCTGTTACCTTTCTCCAGATCTGTGCTTCTCTATTATCATTTCTCTGACTTGTCTTGAATGCTCTTTTGTCTTCATTTTGGTTTTGTCTGTTGAACATCTATTACACAGTTGGGTATTTATTCAGGTAATCATCCAATTTTCTACAACCAATTGGGTGAGTTGGAAAGGTAATGTACAGTATTGCATCTGAGGAAAGTTGTAATTTGAAAGGGAATGAATACTTTTTCAGTCTCACAATTTTGGTTTTCAGTTTTTAGTAAATTGTTGACAGGTTTTGGATTTATTCTTTTGATTTGACATGATGTATAATGTTTTGCACATTAGCTCAAAAATAGTACTTCAATATATTTTAAATTTAGAAAAGGAAAATGTGAAAATCATTGTGGGGGCTGAATACTTCTTCAAGGCACTGGCCTCTCCCTGCTTTTGGTGCCAGCTGTTCCCTTAAGGATTTGATTTCCCCCCTGTAGCAGATTATATTTAATGTAGAAAAGTGCGAGCTGTTGCACTGAGGTAGGGCCAATCAGGGTAGGTCTTACACAGTGAATGGTACTGCATAAGGAGTGTGATAATTTATGGGACTTTAATCCCCGAGTTATCCCAGTAATATTTAAAGATTCTCGAATAGCAATTGCAAGAGGTTCTAATGCAATATCAAATAATAGGGGACTAAGAGGACAGCCTTGTCGAGTACCACGAAAGAGAGGAAAAAAAGGTGAGTTTAAGGAGTTAGTACGAACCGAGGCTACAGGGGAGTAATATAACAGTTTAATCCAGGATATAAATTTCAAGCTAAAATTAAACATTTCAAGCACCTTAAATAAATAAGGCCATTCTACTCTATCAAAAGCTTTCTCGGCATCTAAAGAAATAACACACTCAGGAACATTTTGTGAGGGAGTATAAACGATATTTAACAATGTACGAATATTATAAAAAGAGTAACGACCTTTAATAAAACCCGTTTGGTCTTCCGAAATAATAGAAGGAAGTACTTTTTCTAGTCTATTTGCTAATAACTTAGAAAAAACTTTAGAATCAACATTTAATAAAGATATTGGTCTATAAGATGCACATTGAGCAGGGTCTTTATCCTTCTTTAGTATTAAAGAAATTGATGCTCTATTAAAAGATTCCGGAAGTTTACCAAGTTTCAAAGAAGCCTCAAAAACCTTATAGAGCCAAGGAATCAATAAAGAAGCAAAACATTTATAAAATTCAACGGTAAACCCATCAGGGCCAGGAGCTTTCCCCAGATTCATAGAAAAAATAACATTCTTAATCTCATCCATTGTAATGGAAGTATCTAATAAAGAAGACATATCCTGTGAAATCAGAGGGAAGTCTAACTTATCTAAAAAATCATTCATATATTTAGAATCTCGAGGAGACTCTGATTGGTATAAAGAAGAATAAAAATCACAAAAGGTTTGATTAATCCCCACATGATCCAATATCAATCGATCATTTTGGTTATAAATCTGATTGATTTGAGATTTAACATAATTAGATTTCAATTGATTAGCCAGCAGCTTGCCAATTTTATCACTGTGAACATAAAAATCACTTCTTGTTTTCTTTAATTGGTTTACAATCGAGGACGAGAGTAGTAAACTGTGTTCCATTTGAAGTTCAGTTCTTTGTTTGTATAGCTCCTCAGAAGGAGCCATAACATATTTCTTATCAATTTCTTTAATCTTGTCCACAATTACCATCTCCTCCTGCTTCTGTTTCTTCCTCAAAGCAACGGAATACGAAATAATCTGACCCCGAATATAGGCTTTAAAAGTGTCCCAAAGAGTGTTAACCGAAATATCTTCTGTATGGTTAATTGTAAAAAAAAGCTCAATCTGTTCATTCATAAAATTAACAAAGTCCGAGTCCTGAAGCAACAGCGAATTAAAACGCCATTGTCTATTGTTTGGTATATTGGCCATAATTTTAATAGAAAGCTTAAGTGGAGCATGATCCGAAATGGTTATAGAATCATAATCACATTTAATCACTGAAGGAATGAGACGAGAATCAATGAAAAAATAATCAATTCTTGAATAGGAATGATGAACATGTGAAAAGAAGGAAAAATCTTTTTCCTGAGGATGCAGAAAACGCCAAATGTCCGTCGACCCAGAATCAGAAAGGAAAAAATTAATCAAATTTGCAGATTTATTAGGTAAAGTCCGTAAAGGAGCCGAACGGTCCAAAGCTGGAGATAAACAGGTATTAAGATCTCCGCCCCAAATCAATGAAAACTCGTTCAAATTCGGAAACTGATCAAACAATGATTTATAAAATTCCGGACAATCCATATTAGGAGCATAAACATTAACCAAAACTACTTTTTTATTAAATAATAAACCACTAACCAATAAAAATCTACCATTCGGATCAGAGATAATATCCTGTTGTATAAAAGTAACTGAGGAGTCTATAAAAATAGAGACGCCTCGAATCTTAGCATTGGAGTTCGAATGAAATTGTTGTCCCTTCCAAAATTTGAAAAAACGTAGTCTGTCCCCCCTCCGTACATGGGTCTCTTGTAAAAATAAAATTTGTGCTTTAAGTCTCCGGAACACTTTAAAAACTTTTTTCCTTTTAATAGGATGATTAAGACCATTAGTATTCCAGGAGACAAAATTAATAATAGACTCCATAAATCCTAAAGTCAACCCATAACAAGGAGGATTGACAATAGGCGCGACCCACAGACCCGGAGAGGAAACAGAACATACAAAAGATACCGGGGAAAAGGACGTAACCAATACTTCAATAATGTATATAGCCCAAAGAGAAACAAACTAAAACGTGAAGCCCCTCCCACCGCCCCCCACCCCAGGACCCCAAGGCGAAATCTAAAGCAGACCCGCCAGAAAGAAGCAAGCGCTAAAACTACCCCCATGACTTCCGGTATACGCTCCCTAAAAAAAAGGTATAAATATGAAAAGGATCAGCTAATTGTAAAACAGTAAAAAAAATAAGTAAAAAAAAAGTTAGCTCAATTAAAATACACACAGAACAGAACAAAAGCCGGAAAGTATATATTAAAAAAAAACCACAATAAACCTCAAACTCATGAATAGACACAGCAACAAAAAAAATAGGATTATTAACATAAAATGATTATAAAAAGCAAAACAGAATAAAATTTAAAAAAAACTACAAAATTTAAGGCCGCACAGGAAATACGTAAGATGACAAAAGGGAAGTAACCACCCAGAATCCCCTGGGAAAAGAAAGAAATGACGCAGTTAAAAAGAAAGTTTAGCAGCCATATTAAGAAATCGAAAGTAAACTTTTCTGCCCAAATAGGGCACAGAAAAGTTAAAACCAACCAATTCACAGCCTCCGATCAACGGAGAAAATTAAAAAAAGGCAATTAAGATGTTGAAGATGAAAGTTGATCCAGATAACTCTGGGCATCCGATGGAGAATCAAAAAAACGAAGAGCTCCATCTAACATGCGAATCCTTAGACGTGCAGGGTACAGCAGCGCTGGTCTTAAATCCATCTTATAGAATTCCGACATCACGGATCTGTAACGGACCCGTTGGTCCCAGATTGGTTTACTGAAATCTTCCACGAATCGGAACTTAAGATCCGAAAAATCAATGAAACCTTTAGATCGAGCGAATCGAAACAGTCTCTCCTTGTCTTGAAAGTAATGAAAACGTAAGATAACATGCCTAGGTCTATCTGACCTAGACGAGTATGATGGAATTCTGTGATCACTCTATGCTGATGATTTACTTTTATATATTTCTAATCCTGAGAGATCCATTCCTGCTGTTTTAGAGTTATTAGCACAATTTGGTCTTTTCTCAGGTTATAAATTAAATCTTAGTAAGAGTGAACTTTTTCCGATTAATAAACATCTTCCCTTATATTATAAATTTCCATTTAAATTGATTAATAATTACTTTTCATATCTTGGGATTAAAATTACTTGTAAACATAAAGATTTATTTAAGACTAACTTTTTACCATTAATAGACCATATTACTCAACTTTCATCTAAATGGTTTCCCTTATATTTAACTTTGATTGGTCGTATTAATGCAGTTAAGATGTTTTTTTTGCCAAAATTTTTATATGTGTTTCAGGCATTACCAATTTTCGTTCCTAAATCTTTTTTTGATAAAGTTGACTCTAAAATTTCTTCATTTATTTGGCAGAACAAGAATCCGAGACTGGGTAAAATACATTTACAGAAAGCTAAGAGAGATGGAGGTTTAGCATTACCTAACTTTAGATTTTATTATTGGGCTATTAATATTCGACATATGAAATTTTGGTTACTTGACCGGGACATACTATTTATTCCTAAATGGGTAGCATTGGAATTACAATCTGTTCAGGGTTATACACTTGGTTCTATTTTAGGTTCCTCTCTTCCTTTTGATTTGAAACGTCTTAAGCAGGTCTCTAACCCGATAGTTAAATATGCTTTGCGCATTTGGTTTCAATTCAGAAAATTTTTTGATC
The DNA here is from genome assembly GCF_963921235.1 of Mobula hypostoma. Taxonomy (NCBI): domain Eukaryota; kingdom Metazoa; phylum Chordata; class Chondrichthyes; order Myliobatiformes; family Myliobatidae; genus Mobula; species Mobula hypostoma. The sequence goes on along the minus strand of NC_086117.1, from coordinate 52,819,221 downwards.
TTAATCAATTCGGGTTAGCGATTCCTATTTTAGGTAACATATTTTTTCCTCCCTCTTTTACGGATCGCGCTTTTCAAACTTGGAAGACTAAGGGTATTTTACGGTTTTTGGATTTATTTTTAGATGGTTCCCTTATGTCTTTTGAACAATTATCTAATAAATATAACTTATCAAGAATACATTTTTTTAGATATTTACAAGTTAGAAATTTCCTAAGTACTATACTTACTTCCTTTCCAATGCTTCCTCCTATATATATTTTAGATTCGATAATTAACCTTAATCCATGTCAGAAAGGTGCATCGGCTATGATTTATAATATTATTATGAAACTTAGGAAAGCTCCATTTGATAAGATTAGGGTAGATTGGGAACAGGAATTGGGGCTTACCATTTCTGTGGATGATTGGGGGCAGATTTTACAATTAGTTAATACTTCCTCTATTTGTGCTAAACATTCCCTAATTCAATTTAAAGTGGTTCATAGAGCACATATGTCCAAAGATAAGTTAGCGCGTTTTTACTCGCATATTAATCCTTTCTGTGATAGATGTTCGGGGCAGATAGCCTCTTTAACTCATATGTTTTGGTCTTGCCCTACTTTGGAAACTTTTTGGAGAGATATTTTCAATATTATTTCTAAGGTATTAAATATAGATATCTCTCCTCACCCTATTACTGCTATCTTTGGACTACCTAAAATTTCTAGTAATCTTTCCCCTTCAGCCCGTAGAATGATTGCATTTCTTACTTTAATGGCGAAAAGATGTATTTTACAACATTGGAAAGAGCTTAATGCTCCAACTACCTTTTTTTGGTTTTCTCAGACGATTTTATGTTTGAATCTGGAGAAAATTAGAAGTAACCTTTATGATTCTTCATTTAAATTTGAACAGATTTGGGGACCTTTTATTCGATATTTTCATTTAATGTAATATTTACCCTTCTTGTTTTTTCTTCACTGTTTTAATGGAGGTCGGGATTGAGGACGTGATTTTAAGTTTAACTCTGTTTGTTTTCAAGTCAGCCCATTGCTTTGCTTTGCTTTTAGTTAGTTGCACGGTGGGTTTTTTTTTGGGGGTTTTTTTTTTTTCTTTTTTTTCCATTGATATATATAAAATCTAGTATACTATTATGTTATCTTGGTTTCTTATGCTTAAATTACATTGTTTGTAGTATTTTCTTTTTGGTATTGTTATCTTTTGGAATTTTATTATACTTTAACATTGTATTAATGTTTATATGGTTTACCTTTTTTGTATACTTACTCAATAAAAAGATTTAAAAAGAAAAGAAAGAAAGGAGTGTGGTAGAACAAAGGGATCTGGGAATACTGGTCCATAAATCATTGAAAGAGGCCGCACGGGTAGATAGATAGGGTCATAAAGAAAGATTTTGGCACATAAATCAAAGTACTGAGTACAGGAGATGGGATGTTATGTTATGTTGAAGTTGTTTGAGACATTGGTGAGGACTAATTTAGAGTATTGTAAACACGAGGAAATCTGCAGATGCTGGAAATTCAAGCAACACACATCAAAGTTGCTGGTGAACGCAGCAGGCCAGGCAGCATCTCTAGGAAGAGGTACAGTCGATGTTTCAGGCTGAGACCCTTCGTCAGGACTAACTGGTTACTCTTCCTAGAGTATTGTATGCAGTTTTGGTCACCTATCTACAGGAAAAATGTAAGCAAGGTTGAAAGAGTACAGAGAAAATTTAGAAGGATGTTGCCGGGACTGGAGGACCAAAGTTATAAGGAAAGATTAAATAGGTTAGGTCTTTATTCCTTGGAAGGTAGAAGATTGAGAGAGGATTTGATAGAGGTATACAAAATTATGAGGGGTAAACGTAAGCAGGCTTTTTCCACTGAACAACACACGCAAAAAATGCTGGTGAACGCATCAGGCCAGGCAGCATCCATAGGAAGAGGTACAGTCGACGTTTCGGGCCGGGACCCTACTGTACCTCTTCCTATGGATGCTAACTGGCCTGCTGCGTTCACCAGGATTTTTTGTGTGTTGCTTGAATTTCCAGCATCTGCAGATTTCCTCGTGTCTGCGTTTTTCCCACTGAGGTTGAGTGAACTACAACTAGAGGTCATAGGTTAAGGGTGAAAAGCTTAAGTAAGGGGAACACGACGGGAAACCTTTTCACTCAGAGGGTCATAAGAATATGGAATGAGCTGCCAGTGCAAGTGGTGCACATGAGCTCGATTTCAATGTTTAAGTGAAGTTTGGATAGGTATATTTTTGGTAGGGGTATGGAGGGCAATGGCCCACGTGCGGGTCAATGGGAGTTGGTAGTTTAAATGGTTCAGCATAGACTATATGGGCTGAAGGGCCTGTTTTTGTGCTGAACTTTTCTACGACTCTATGTCTCAATATTCAAATGAAATAGACATAGTTCATGAATCCTTGACTGGTAATGTAAAAAATGTAAAAAATATAATGTAAAAAAGTTCTTCTGGGCATCCTGACATTGTACTTCTTTTGTTGAATACAATTTTAACAGACAGCCTGCGTGTACCAGGAAGGCTAAGAGGAGTACTCAGTATTTCACGAGTTCCCAGGTCATCACTTTCAGAGACACACTTCCATTTTTGGATGCAGATGGGTCGATGGCTTCAGGGTGTGCCAGTACCAGAAAGGCAACCCTATGGGGGGGGGGGCTCTGTTGCCCAGCAAGGGCAAGGGAAGACTGAGAAAGCAAGTGATAAGGATGCAATAGTTCAATAGATCAGAAGGTACAGCAGAAGAATAGATGGATGGTGAGGGGGTGTAAGGGGGAGAGCTTTAATTTCTGGGGATCGAGATTCTTCCTGGGGGAAGTCTTTTAGGAAGGTAACTGAGGGTAGGACTCTCACAGTGAACAGTAGGGTCCTAGGTGATGTTGTTGTCCAGAGGGATCGAGAGATAGAAGTAGACTGTCCCCAGAGAGTGGCATCAGAGGTAGACAAAGTGTCACAGAGTCACAGCAACAGGCCCTTTGGCCCATCTAGTCTGTGCCAAGCTATTTGAACTGCCTACTCCTATCTGCACCATAGGCCATAGCCCTCTATACCCCTACCATTTGAACTGCCTACTCCTATCTGCACCATAGGCCATAGCCCTCTATACCCCTACCATTTGAACTGCCTACTCCTATCTGCACCATAGGCCATAGCCCTCTATACCCCTACCATTTGAACTGCCTACTCCTATCTGCACCATAGGCCATAGCCCTCTATACCCCTACCATCCATGTACTGATCCAAACATCTCAAACGTTGAAATCGAGCTTGTGCTGGCAGCTCGGTCCATGTTCTCACAACTCCCTGACTGAAGAAGTTTCTCCTTGAACTTTTCACCTTTCACCATTAACCCATGACCTCTGTTTGTAGACCCACCTAACCTCAGTGGAAAAAGCCGCTTGCATTTTCCCCATCTATAATTTTGTATAGCTCTATCAAATCTCTCCTAATAACTCAGGTCCTCCTGTCCAGGCAACATCCTTGTAAATTTTCTCAGTGCTGCTATTTACATCTTCCCTGTCAGTAGGTGACCAAAAACTGCACACAAAACAATCAGCAAAGAAGTCTTTTGGTACACAGACCTTCACCAGTCAGGGCACAGAATATAGAAGTTAAGTAAAAGACATTGGTGAGACAGCATTTGGAAAAATGCTTAGGAGGGACAATGGCACCTAACGGCGACTCCTTTGCTTGTACCTTCTGAAACAGCTCTATTTCCACCCTTAATATCTTTATTTTTCCCTTTTCAGGGTTCTTTTGAAGACCCTGACCTGGAGTTACACGCAGGCTTCAGTTCTTTGTGGGAATGGGACCCGTTCTTGGGGTTCCACAACTGGCTGTTATTTGACATGCCAAGGGTTTGGCCTGAGAGTCTCGATTGTGTTCGGAAGCCTAAGATCTCGGGGCTCTGGAGATGGGTGGATCGAGGGCTGGTGTCATGGCAGGAAACTTGTGTGTCTTCAGGGAGGCCGGCAAATCTTTTGCTGTGGGCCCGAAGACACGAGATCTTTGTGATCTGAGCTTGAAAAAAGCAACGAAATGGACTTTCATCATCGTAAACCAGTGGGTTGTTGTTATGTCTCCTGCTCGCTGTGAAAATGGGGGACACCTCCCTCTCCCTTGCCAGGGAGAGAGAGAACCTGTGGTTTGTCAAATGTCGGATGAAATGTGAAGCCTTTGGGGTAACTTTGGTCTGTGTCTTTATTATTACTTAACACATGCTTGTGCTTGGTAGCGGGTGCACTTTTTGTTTTGCCATTGGGGGAGGGGGGATCATTGCTCGCTGCCGCTTACGCACGGGAAGGGGGAACCGGGGGGGGGGGGACTTTGGGGTTCTCACGTTTAACTGTCGTTCATTCTTTGGGGCACTCTCTGTTTTTGTGGATGTTTGCAAAGGAAAAGCATTTCAGGATGTATACTGTATTCAATTCTCCGACTTTAAATTCAACCTTTGAATTTTTGAACCTTTTAGAGTTTCGGTTACCCTGCAATGGGAAAGCTGTCATGCAGCCCAGAGGAGATTTACGAGAATGTTGCTGGAACTTGAAGGACTGGGTTATGGAGAGAGGTTGAGCAGGTTGGGACCTTTTTCACTGCAACAAAAGAAAACGTGAGATGACCGAATAGGGGTATATAAAATCATAAGGCGTATAGACAGGTAGGTTCCTCACTTGTAGACCTAAGTCAGTTTGGACTGGCAACAACATCTCCTCCACAACCTCCATCAGCACAGGTGCACCACAGGGCTGTGTGCTTTGCCCCTCTTGTACTCACTTTACACTTAAGACTGTCTGGCTAAGCACTGCTCCAATGCCATATTCAAGTTTGCTGATGACACCACTGTTGTGGGCTGAATCAAAGGTGGTGATGAATCAGCATACAGGAGGGAGACTGAAAATCTGGCTGAGTGGTGTCGTAGCAACGACCTCTCGCTCAATGTCAGCAAGACCTAGGAACTGATTATAGACCTCAGTAGAAGGGAACCAGAGGTTCACGAGCCAGTCCTCATTGGAGGATCAGAAGTGGAGAGTGTTAGCATCTTTAAATTCCTGGGTGCTGTTATTTCAGAGGACCTGTCCCCTTCTCAGCACCTATGTGCAATTGTGAAGAAAGCATGGCAGCACCTCAGGAGCCTGCAGACATTTGGAATGTCATCGAAAACCTTGGCAAACTTCTACAGATGCGTGGTGGAAAGAGTGCTGACTGGCTGATTTACGGCCTGCTATGGGAACACCAACGCCTTTGAGTGTAAAATCCAACAAAAGGAAGCGGATTGGGCCCAATATGTCAACGATAAAATCCTCCCAACCATTGAGCACATCTACATGAAACGTTGTCGTAGGAAAGCAGCATCCATCATCGGAGATCCCCACCACCCAGGACATGCTCTCTTCTCACTACTCCCACCAGGTAGAAGGCACAAGTGCCTCAGGACTCAGACCACCAGCTTCAAGAACAGTTACTACCCCTCAACCATTAGGCTCTTGAGCAAAAGAGGATAATTACACTCACTTGGCCCATTGTTGAGATGTTCCCATAACCAACAATCTCACTTTAAGGACTCTTTATCTCATGTTCTCGTTGTTTATTGCTATTTAATTATACTTGCATTTACACAGTTTGTTGTCTTCTGCACTCTGGTTGATCTTTTATTGATCCTGTTATAGTTACTATTCTGTAGATTTGCTGAGTATGCCCACAGGAAAATGAATCTCACGTTGTATATGGCGACATATACTGCACATACTTTATAAAATTTACTTTGAACTTTGAATCCACACGATCTTTTTCCCAGAGTTGGGGAACCAAGAGCCACAGGGAACAGGTTTAAGCTGATAGGGAGAGATTTAATGGGAATCTATGGGGGAACTTTCTTGCCCAGAGAATAGCTGGTATACCGAACGAGCATCCAAAAGAAATGTTTGAGGCAAGGACATTAACAGCATTTAAAAGATACTTGGGCAGGTACGTGTATAGAAGGTTTCAAAGGCTATGGGCCACGTGGGACAAGCTTAGACTGGGGAGGACATTTTTCATACACAGAGTAGTCAGTTTCTGAAATAAGTTGCAGGAGGAGGTGGAAGCAGAAACATTTGGATAATTTAAGAGAGAGAGAGAAATGAAATTAATGCAGGTAAGATCAATGGGTATAGATGGGCATGCCGATCAGCATGGACACGATGGGCCAAGGGGCCTGTTTCTATGCTCTGCACCTCTGTGACCATCCTGATCTGAGCAGTTTTCAGAACTCTTGATCCCACATTCCGGTGGCAGCATCTTCAGCAGAAGACGCCAATGAGGGATGGATAGAAAATTCCAATCCTCCCAGAAATGTCCACACGCAGTGAACGAGTGAAACAAAATTCTGAATTTATCTGAAATTTTTACTGTAAACTGATCGATGACCTATTTCATTTAAATGGGAAACTCTAGCCATAGTGTACAAAAATTTACATCAGCAATCAGTCACTCGGGGAGGAACATAAAACCCTTCATCATTTCCTAACATTAATATAATCACTCCAGCTTTGCTAATTCACCTTTCAATCTTCCCATGTCGGTCCATAGTCTCCTCTACTGCCATGATGAGGCCACCCTCAAGTTGGAGGAGCAACAACTCATGTTCCATTTGAGTAGCCTCCAACCCAACAGCATGAGCATCAATTTCTCCCACCTCTGCTAATTTCTCCACCTCCTATCTTTTCCAGTGCCATTCTGGCTCCCTTCTAACCACTTTTCTTCCCTTCCCCTGCCCACCACCTCCCTCTGGTGCCCCTCCTGCTTAGCTTTTATCCAAGGTCCAATCTTCTCTCCAATCAAATTCCTTCATCATCATTCTTTTACCTCTTCCACCTTTCAACTTCCAGTATCTTAATTCATACCCCCTCCCCACTCACTCACCTTCCCCTTCAGCTGGTCTCAGCTCAAATCAAATCAAGTTTAATTATCATTCAAACATACATCGATACAGCCGAATAAAACAGTGTTCCCCTGGGGCCAAGGTGTAAGAGGCCACAGCACATTCAAAATAGCGAGCAAAAAAAAGCAGTCACGTGAAAAAAAAACCACATATGTAGCCCAAGACCCTAAGCGACATGTCCCACAAATTGATGGTACAGTTCCCAGCAGTGCATGCAATCCAGCCTGTCATTCCACTGACTGAATACTGCAGGCAGCACTGACTGGAGAGACCAGCCTCAATGAGCATGAAACCACACCGTACCACCTCTGGCAACTCCTCTCCTGTATTGCAGCAGCAGGCAAGCCTGCGGCTTGAGGCCCAGTCCTTACTACAACCGAGGCTAATAGCTGCCACCTGTCGTTTCCTATCACCTCTAACTCCCCCACTTAATTCTGTCTTCTGCCCTCTTCCTTTCTCATCCTGTTGAAGGGTCTCGGCCAGAAACATCAACTATTTATTCCTATCCCATAAATGCCACCTGACCTACTGAGTCCCTACACCATTTTAGTGTGTGTTGCGCTGGATTTCCTTCAGGTTACTTACTTGTCCATTGAAGGAGGCCCCTTCTTGTGACTTGATGAAATCACTGTACACCTGGTTTGCTCTGAAAATGACTGTCGCAACGGCCTCTTGGTACTGGGGCGAGGCTGTAGCCAGCAGAGGAAGGGCTGCCAGTGGAATGTGGTCTTGGTTGTTCGATAAACAGCCCTCATCGTAGCTCAAGGGACTGAGGCTAGAAGAGCAAAAGTTCTCTGTAAAGGCAGAAGCTACAACAATGCCCATAAGACCATAAGACATAGCAGAATTAGGCTACTCAGCCCATCGAATCAGCTTCACCATTCATCAGGCTAATTTATTATTCCTCTCAATTCCATTCTCCTGTCTTCTCCAAATAAACTTTGACACCCTTACTAATCAAGAACCAATCAACGTTTGCTTTAAATAGACTCAAAGACCTGGCCTCCAAGCTATCTGTGGCAATGAATTGCATAGATTCACCACCCTCTAGCTAAAGAAATTCCTCCTCATCTCTGTTCTAAATGGACATCCTTCTATTCTGAGGCTGTGCCCTTTGGTTCCAGACCCTCCCCACTATAGGAGACATTCTCTCCACATCCACTCTATCTAGGCCAGGGCTCCCAAACTTTTTTCATGCCATGGACTCCTACCATTAACCAAGGGATCTGTGGATCCAGGTTGGGAACCCCTGATCTAGGCCTTACAATATTCGATAGGTTTCAATAAGATCCCTTTCATTCTTCTAAACTGCAGGGAGTACAGGTTCAGAATAATCTAGCGCTCTTCCTACATTAACCCCTTCATTCCCATTTCTTTAATGCTTCCTTCTGTTAGAACCTGTTGTTGCAAGGATACCCTCTTGCAGCCATTGTTCATTCTTTTAATTACATTATTGAGAGTGTTAGCACATCAATCAGGGTGAGCTTCTATCTGGGACATTATGAAACAGTTTTTGTTTTTTAAAGTTATGGAAACTGGTACTTAAGTTTTTATTAGATGAAACTATGAGGTAATGAAGTTTCTTTCATAGCTAATACCTCATCAGTTTTATGAATCAGAATCAGATTTATCACAACAGTACATTTTGAAATTTGTTGTTTTACAACCGCAGTATAATGCATAACTTTAATGAGTTACAATAAGAATATACATATTTTTTAAATTGTGCAAACAGAGAGAGCAAAGTAATGTTTTAATGTTTATAGGTTCAAGGACCATTCTGAAAATCGATGGTGGATGGGAAGAAGCTGTTCCTAAAACCATGAGTGTGTGTCTTCAGTCTCCTGTACCTCATGTTTGATGGTAGCAATGAGAAGAGGACATGTCCCAGATGGCGGGGGTCCTTAATGATGGATGCCATCTTTTTGAGGCATCTCCTTTTAGACCATAAGATACAGGAGTAGAATTAGGCCATTTGGCCCATCAAGTCTGCTCCGCTGTTTCATCATGGCTGATCCATCTTCTCTCTCAGCCCCAATCTCCTGCTTTCTCCCTGTATCCCTTCATGCTCTGACTAATCAAGAAGCTATCAACGTCAGCCTTAAATATACCCAATGACTTGGCCTCCAAAGCCATCTGTTGCAATGAATTCCACAGATTCACCACTTTCAGGCTAAAGAAATTCTTCCTCGTCTCCGTTCTAAATAGACGTCACCGTATTCTAGGGGTTCCCAACCTGGGGTCCGTGGACCCCTCGATTAATGGGAGGCATCCATGGCATAAAAATGGTTTGGAGCCCATGCTCTATTCTGAGGCTACGCCCTCTCATCTTAGACTCCCTCACCATATCCTCTTCACGTCCATTCTATCGAGGCCCTTCGACATTCAATAGGTTTCAATGAGCTCCCCCATTATTCTTCTGAATTCCAATGAGTACAGGCCCAGGACAACCGAACACTCCTCATATGGTAACCCTTTCATTCTCAGAAGGTGGTAACAAATATTGGCCAGGTAGACAGTGGACCTGCTGTGTGTTCTCCTTGACCAGCGACACACCAAACCCGGGACAGCAGCAACACTCACTTTGAGACCAGCGAAAAGGCTTCGGAGCAGATGGCCGGGCACGGAACCAGCTTCGCTGCGATGTGGCCGAGACCTGCGGGGAAGTGGACTCTCATCACCGTGTCAAAGACTGAGGTTATGGTATTGACGTCAGCCTGCTTGGAGGTCTGGTCTCCACTGCCCGGATCCAGTATGTTACCACCATGTAGTATGAGGACCAGCATGTGAACCTTACAAGACTGCAAGGTTTGCAACGATGGTTCATCCTAAAGTGAAGAACAATAATTATAACACGGACTATTGTCCAACATTTGCAATTATTTAAAAATCTACCTTCATACAATGAAAAAATACTGACCAAAATACTCACCACTAATGTGTCATACAGTGGATTCCAGATAACTGGGCCATAGATTAATGGGGCAGCCACTTATTAGGGACAACTCTTAAAGAACAAAAACTAATTGAGAAAATAGCTGCGATCCCCATTGTTTATTTGGGACACTTCATTTATTGGTTATGTGCTGTGTCATATGATCACGGTCTCTGGACCATGATTGTCCTTGGCAAAATATTTTCTGAAAGTGGTTTGCCATTGCCTTCTTCTGAGCAGTGTCTTTACACTGACCCCAGCTACTGACAATACTCTTCCGTGATTCTCTGCCTGGCGTCAGTGGTCATATAAGCAAGACTTGTGACTGGTGCCAGTTACTCATATGACCATCTACCACCTGCTCCCATGGCTTTACGTGATCCTGATTGGGATGGGGGGGGGGGGATAAGCAGATGCTACATCTTGACCAAGGGTGACCTGCAAGCTAGTGAAGGTAAGGTGCATCTTACACCTCCTTTGGTAGAGACATATCTCCACCCCGCCACTATACTGCTTAATTGGCGCAGGAGAATGTTGCTGAACAGCTCTATCTAGCATTAGTCATGTGCACTTGTGTGGCTGTTAAAGACGACACCATGTTTAGAGTAAAGAATTTTTAAATAGTGTCATATGTGGGCGTTTCCGTTAAAAATCAGAGATTTTTGTCACTGAACATTGAACCCATGAACACTACCTCAATACTTTTTATTTCAATTTTTTTTGCACTACTTAATTAATTTAATATACTTACTGTTCACAGCTTTTCCCATTATTATGTATTGCATTTTACTGCTGCCGCAAAGTTAACAGATTTCGCAACATATGAAGGTGATGTTAAACCTGATTCTTATTCTGATAGCTGACAAGAAATAAGCAGTTAGACAACTCAGAACCGTTTTGCTCACTGCAGTTTCAAGCATTCAGGCTTAGAGATGCCAGAAACGGCCGGGAGTAAAAATGAAACAATTTCACTACTTCAACAAGTTAAGAACTATGAGGAATTTTAAGGTATTGACAATCATCTTGAATGTTACAACGATAATGAAGATTTGGAGGATGCAATCGTCAAAAGCATCATATGAAGGTAGTCCATTATCTGCACTAGGTGTCTGCACTGATTTTGTTCATTTACAGCTAATCAAAAGAACACAGCAATGTACACTGGATGAATTCCTCTATCAATAACTACTAGGAACTAATACACAGTTTTATATTACTCTAGCAGTATTGAGAATGTTCTAATTTGTTCTGTATTTCCATTTAAATACATAATTTGTTACTCAGTTAAACAGTAGTTCATCTTTTTTGTAACATTTTGACTATTTTATGAAACTTTGGCTAATTGGGACAGACACTTAATTGGGCCAAAATGTACTAGTCCTTATGTGCCCCAATTAAATGGAATCCACTGTATATAATCTAGTGAGAATATATAAGGGTATACTCAGGACTGATGTCAGCATCGCAGAAAATTGAGATTAACATCAAGGAGGCTTCTTTAACAACTGAGTTAACAGGTTTATGTTAACAACTTAGATCTCCTTGGCAGCTCTGCAAAAAGATAATCCAAGATGACAGATGATCTGAATTGCATGAAAGAGAATGCATCTGATAGACATTAAAGTCCATCCAGGGCTAGTAATCTGATTTTTCTCTAAATATTTGAGATGAGGACTCAGCTAAAGAAAGCACAATCAAGCTAGAGTGTGACTTTCTGACAATTGTGAAGCAATTTCCAAGCGGCGCTTTGAAACACCACAGCCTAGAGCACAGAATGGATGAACTCGGCAGTCCAAACTGACACCTTCAATTTGGCATCACCCTCTAGTGACAGCAGAAATACCAATTCTTCCCACATCTATAACTTTATGAGGTACTTTTGTAGTGGTTAAAAAAAACTCCTCAGAAGCACCACTTTCTATCTTGGAGAAGAAAAAAGTTAAAACCATCAACTAAAATGTCAACACATTTACATATTGAATGCTTAATGCAACCTCAATCTTAAACTACTATTTAGGCATTCCTTTACAAAGATTTTCCTGTGTTGATCCAGAAGGAATAGAATTGTATGGTGTAAAATTTCTCTCTAATGATTAAAGGTTATAAAAAGATGTCATACTAGTAAGTAGAGTATATAAGTGTTGTCACAGGGAAGCAGCATCCATCAGGAAAGTGGTACAGGAACCTCAGGACCCAGACTACCAGATTCAGGAACAGTTACCACCCCTCAACCATCAGGAAGAAGATACAGGAGCCTCAGGACCCAGACCACCAGGTTCAGGAACAGCTATTACCCCTCAACCATCAGGAAGGTGGTACAGGAACATTAGGACCAGACCATCAGATTCAGGAACAGTTATCACCCCTCAACCATCAGGAAGAAGATACAGGAGCCTCAGGACCCAGACCACCAGGTTCAGGAACAGCTATTACCCCTCAACCATCAGGCTCTTGAACCAGAGGGGATAACTTCACTCACCCCAACAATGAACTATTCCCACAACCTATGAACTCACTTTCAAGGACTCTTTATCTTATGTTTATGATATTCACTGCTTATATATTTATTATTATTTATTTTGTATTTGGCACAGTTTATTGTCTTTTGCACACTGGAGGACCACTCAAATTAATAGTCTTCCATTGGTTTGGTTATGGTTATTACTCTATTATGGATTTATTGAGAATGTCCACAAGAAAATGTACCTCAGGGTTGAATATGGTGACATACATGTACTTTGATAATAAATTTACTTTGAACTTTGTGAAGAGCAGACACCAACAAAGAAGGACGTGGAAAAGGAAAGTAAGTTTTATTTTTATATGGAAATAGGAAAAACTGGAAACTTAAAATAAAAACCATAAGGTTTTCGCAATACCAGTGGCATCAGTAGGAAGAGAAAAAGAGTTAACATTTCAGGTCAGGAACTAGTTGGTGCAGTCTTGCATTGATTCTGTTATGGTTATTATTCTATAGATTTATTGAGTATGCCCACAGGAAAATGAATCTCAGATTTGTATATGGTGACATATATGTACTTTGATAGTAAAATTTGCTTTGAACTTTGAAGATGGATGAACGAGTAGGTTGTACATTGCAGAGAAGGTGAAAGACAGGAATTAGGGAATGTCTGTAATAGGGTTGCTATAGCAACAAGGTGTACCTGACAGGTTAATGGTGGCAGTTAGAGAGTGTTAATTCTGACAAAGAAATACAGAATATGTCAAGGTGCCGCAGTGGTCAGGTTGTTCGAAAGGAGAGGGGAAAACTGAGCTTAGTGTCACAATATTTTCTCTGTTAATGGACATTTTACAACAGAGATTACCAGCTACGGTACAGTCTGACGGGCTTGGAGAATCTGACACGACGTCTGGAAGATGAGGTGCTGTTCCTTGAGCTCACAGTGCAGAAGGACACGGACAAGTTGGAGTGAGAGTGGGACAGAAAATTAAAAGCGGCAAACCACAGGAATTTCAGCCAATCTGCGTTTGGTTTCTTCACTGTAGAGGAGGTCAGATGTCAACACCGAAAGTGACTGAGTAGACAGAATCGCCGCTTCACCCAGAAGGACTCTGTGGGTCCCTGACTGGTGGGAGGGAAGAGGTGAAAGATCAGTACTACACCTCTTGCGGCTGCATGGGGAAATGCCAGACAGCGACTGGTCAGAGGCGTGGGCCAAGGAGTCACAAAGGGGAATGGTCCATCTGAATTGCTGAGCAGGAACAGGAGAGGAAGATGGGTATGGTGGTGGAATCTTGCTGAACCTAGCAGAGGTGATGGACTATGATCTGTTGAATGCAGACTGGTGTGGAAGGTGAGGGCCAGGGGAACTCTACCACTGTCCTGCCCAGGGGGAGAAGGGAGTAAGAGGCACTGCTTCCTGGCTATCTCTAACAGCCCTGCACTGGGCAACATTTCCCATTCCTTCACCTGCATAATCACTCTCTATCATTCAATGTCACCCCATCAAACAACCTGACTGCACTGGGCAATATTTCCCATTCCTTCCGTCAAGATGGCACCAGTGTACAATGTTCCTTCGGTCAACATCTTCTGGATAGATCATGAAATCATCTACTGCACTTCTTTTACGTCTTTTACGTTTGTTTTTCACCGTGGAGCTGTTGAAGCCTGTGACTTGCTGTTTGGAGATCGTTTGGGTGTTCCAGTTCTCTGCAGTCTCCGAGAGGATTCTGGGAGGCAGAGCTGGCAAGCGCAGGCAGGTTGCAGGACAGGGCGTGAGCTGATGTTTGACACTATTTTGTTCATTAAAGCGACGAGGGAGATTGAAACATTGAGGCAAATGTGGAAGTTTGGAGATCGTTTGGGTGCTTCAGCGCTCTGCAGTCTCCAAGGGGACTCTGGGAGACAGACACAGCGTGCATGAACCCCACAGTGGGTCAGCTGCAGGATGGGGTGCAAGCCGATGTTTGACTCCATTTTGACAATTAAAGCGCCAAGGGAGATTGAAAGATCGAGGCAAATGTGGAGGGTAAGCGCTGGTTGCCTGTCCTTTGATCACTCTGCTACGAAGAGAGAAAGATCTGGAGAATGTTGCCCAGGTTTTTTGCATTTTAGATGCTGACTTGGACTATAGCCTTTTCTTCAGTCTTAAGAGATATTGTGTTTTTTGCCTGATCCGTCTTTTTTTTGTGCGGGAGGAGGGATTTGGAGGTCGATGTGCCTGTTCCATTTTTGTTTTCTTTTGTGTGGGAGGGGGGATTTGGGGGGGTTAATGATTGTGCTGCCTTTCTTTTCTTTCTTGGCTTCATGGCTACCTGGTCAAAAAGAATTTCAAGTTGTATACTTTGAAAAAAAATGAACCTTTGCATTATAACACTCTACCTTTCAATGTCACCCCATTCAACAACCTGACTGCACCCTTTCACAGATATTTGGTTTGTCCTATGTCTCACCACACACACACCCTTCTCTGCAATCTAAAGCTAACACTTTCTCTCTGTTCCACTTCTGACACATGGTCTCCAACCTGAAATGTTAACTCTGTTACTTTTTCCACAGATGCTGCCTGACCTGCATTTTCTGTTTTTTTTAAACAATGTTGCACCATTACTTCCATAAAACAAATTCCTAATATTATCCACACAAGAGTTTCTGCAGATCATAAACACGAGGAAGTCTACAGAAGTTGGAAATCCAGAGCAACACTCACAAAATGCTGGAGGAACTCAGTAGGTCAGGCAGCATCTATGATAGGGAATAAACAGTCAAAGTTCAGGCCAAGTGCTGACGAGAAGTCTCAGCCCAAAACATTAACTGTTTATTAATTTCCGTAGATGCTGCCTGACTGCCGAGTTCCTCCAGCATTTTGTGTGTTGCCCCCAATAGTATGCAAACATTCTGGGCAGGGAAAGGAAAGGAACAAGGGAAAACAAAGAGAATCACCAGGTGACGTTCCAATGGATCAGTTAGCTGTCACAGGTGGTAAAGTGTGAGGAGTAAAACTGGCCCTGGAGGGGAGAGCAGCTTTTCTGTACCCAGTGAATGGAGCAAGTGTGCTGGATTGGGGAGGTCACTAGTCTATAACGTGGTTTTTTGCCTTCTTTTTGTTGTAGGAAACTACTGGAAGAGGACTGGACAATGTAAACTTTTGGCCAATCGTTGCCTTGCAAGTAATAATCAAAGCCAGAAAGAAGAAAGCTAACGCTGGAAAACATGTAAGTCTCCTTACTAAACAATCATACTGTTGAAACTCTCTTGGCTTATATTTTACTACCAAAAACAGACTAATTGTTTCAAGTTCACTGAAGTGCTGCAACCACTAGAGATTAGCAGCTACACGACCTCTTTGATCGCATTGCATTAAAATGGACTTACAAATAAGTCTTTTTTGATCTTTCTTGTACAACGTGTTCATGACTTTTCGTGTGAACGTTATATATATCAAAAGCAATTCACACAAAATGCTGGAGGAACTCAGCAGGTCAGGCAGCATCTATGGAAATGAATAAACAGTGAACATATCGGGCCGGAACCCTTCTTCAGGACTGAGAAGGAAGGGGTAAGCTGCCAGAATAAAAAGGTGTGGGGGAGGGCAGAGGAAGGAGGATAGCTAGCAGGTATTAGGTGAAGCCAGGTTGGTGTGGAAGGTCAAGGGTTGGAGAAGAAGGAATCTGACTTGAGAGGAGAGGATCCAGAGGGAGGTGACTGGCAGGTAAAAAGAGGTGAAAAGTCACCTCGCAAGGAAAGGAAGAGGGGAGGGAAGGAAAAATGGATATTCATGCCATCAGGCTGTTTATATCATACTATGTGTGCTTGGCACTGCTGCCAGTACAGTTTTGTTGCATCTGTTCACACATGGACTTGTACATCTGACAATAAACTTGACTTTGACCAAAAAAACTAAATTAATTTATATAAATTTGTTACTGTGCAATATCAGTGTAAGTTGATGTAGAAGCCATTGTGACCATAATCTCATTAATAAAATTAACAATTACAATATAAGGCCATAAGCTATAGGAGCAGAATTAGGTCATTTGGCCCATCGAGTCTACTTCTCCAGTTCATCATGGATGATTCAATTCTCCTCAGCCCCAGTCTCCTGCCTTCTCCCATATCCCTTCATGCCCTGACTAACCAAGAATCTATCAACCTCTGCCTTAAATATACCCAATGCGTCCACAGCCGCCTGTGGCAATGAATTCCACAGATTCACCATTCTCTGGTTAAAGAAATTCCTCCTCATCTCCATTCTAAGTGTGAACCTCCTTTGAACCCTCTCTAGCTTTAGCACATCCTTTCTAAGATAAGGGGCCCAAAACTGCTCACAGTATTCTGTGAGGCCTCACCAGTGCTTTATAAAGTCTTAACATTACATCCTTGGTTTTATATTCTAGTCCTCTTGAAATGAATGCTCACATCACATTTGCCTTCCTCACCACTGACTCAATCTACAAATTAACCTTTAGGAATCCTGCACAAGGACTCCAAAGTTCTTTTGCGCCTCAGATTTTTGATTTTTCTCTCCAATTCTTCTAACAAAGTGCATGACCATACACTCCTGACACTGTATTCTATCTGTTGCTTCTTTGCCCATTCTCCCACACTGTCTAAATGCTAATCTACAATGTGAAAACATGAAAGGACAGAGGGATATGAACCTTGTGAAGGGATTAGTTCAGTTCGGCATCTATCTACTGGTTTGATTGGTTCAGTACAACATTGTGGGCCGAAGGGCCTGTTCGTGTGCTATACTGTTCTATAATGGCAGTTCAAAGATATTAGTTAGTTTAACATAAAAAATTGCATCATCCAACAACGACAAGTGCATTAAAGTGATAGATTCAATGTTCAGCAAATTCAGCATAACTTCCCAGCTCTGCGAGCATTTTCACCACTTTCTACAACTTTCCACAAGGCCAAATGAAAACAGGCTGCATCTTCCTCATCACACCTTACAAACCCCCTCAGATGTCAAAAAATTCTCCTCTAAGATCCCAACCTTTAAGATGATAAGCAATAAGTGGACAGTCATGACTTTTTCCCCAGGGCAGAGATGGCCAATATTGTATGAGGGGCAAAATTTTTTCAGGTGATTGGCAGAAAATATAGGGAGTATATCAGAGGTAGATTTTTTTTAAGAGAGCGGTAGGTGTGCAGAAAGGGTGGTAGTAACGGAAGATACATTAAGAACATTTAAGAGACTCTTTGTTGGGCACGTGGATGATAGAAAACTGGAGGGCCATGTGGGAAGGAAGGGTTAGATTGATCTTGGAGTAGGTTAAAAGGTCGGCAAAATATTGTGGGCCAAAGGGCCTGTACTGTGCTGTATAGTGGAGGAGTCTAGGACCAGAGGCACAGCTTCAGTATAGAGCAGGGGTTCCCAACCATTTTTAAGACATGGAGCGATCCGTGGACCCCAGCTTGGGAACTCCTGGAATAGAGGGACTCCCATTTAATACGGAGATGAGGAGGAATTTCTTTCCCCAGAGGGCAGTGAATCTGTGGGATTCATTGCCACAGACAGCTATGGAGGCCGAGCCATTGGGTATATTAAAAGCGAAGGTCAATGGGTTCCTGATTATTCAGGTGTCAAAAGTTACAGGGAGAAGTCAGGAGAATGGGGTGGAGAGGGATAATAAATCAGCCACGATGGAATGGTGGAGCAGACTCGACAGACTGAATGGCCCAATTCTGCTCGTGTGTCTTATGGTCTGAAAGGCCAGAAAGCCAGATGATGAATTTGGTCAACTTTGTTTCATACAGTTAACTGGTGTGTTTCTTTATTCTGTTTTATGCCTTGTGTTACTGTTCGTGTGAAGTGATTTGGAATAGGAGTAGTGATCCAGGGTAAGATCACACTCAGATCCACAGTGCAGGAAAGCCCCAGGTGTACGACTGGCACTTTGTGTGGACACACGCCGGCCAAGGCAGCAATCGCTGGGTGGCTGCAAAGAGACAAATGTCCAGTTCCGTCTCCTGTCTGTAACTTGTAATTCCACTGGAATGTGCACGAGCGTTTGCTACCCAGTCGTGCTTATCATGCAGTTGGATAGTGCTGGCAAATGGGCAATCTATTGTAAGATGACAATAGTCCACTGCATTGTCCCTGAATGCCCAAGCGTTCAGGTGCAGCGAGACAGAAAAATAAAGGCCAGTCAAGCCAAGCTGATCACAGATCTCAGTCAACAGCTTCAGCCCTGCTCATGAGGAAATGTATCCACAGTGAGGCTTCCTTCCTTGCATGTTCTTAGCAGAGAAGCTTAACATTATTAAGTTGCTTAAATCAATACACTTCAGAAGCAGTAAGGGCACCAGAACTACAGCTTTAATTTTACTTACTGCTGGTAAACTTGTAACTGTAATCTTTGGTATAGAGGTACTGACACTCTTATTTTTAAGAGTGTTGTGTATCTGCATGAAAACACAGACCAAGTCAGGAGATGCAGAAAACTAAAGGACTAGAGATATTCTAGGAAGTACATTACAAAGTACATTTATTATCAAAGTACGTATTCTATATACAACCTTGAAATCCGTCTCCTGACAGGCAGCCACAAAGCAAAGAAACCCAATAAAACCCATTAAAAAAGACTGTCAAACACCTAATGTGCAGAGAGAAAAAAATAAATTGTGCAAATAACATTTAGAACTGATGTTCACAAGAACAACACAAATTCTCAAACAGTTTTCTAATATTACAACCTTAGCATGGTAAGCTATGAAGATGACAGAAACATACACACACACACACACACACACACATACTGCTTCAGTGGCAATATTTTAAATTACCTTACTGAACATTACCTTACTATATATAAACATATATATGTGTGTGTGTGTGTGCTTTCTTGTGTGGCTGTTTTTTGTTCTCATTTTTTTGAATATGCTGTGTACATTTTGCACCCTGGCCCCAGAGGAACACTGTCTCATTCAGCTGTATCCATGTATGGTTGAATGATTGTTAAACTTGATTTGATTTGAACACAATTGTACAAGTTTGCATGATTGTTGAAATGACAGTGGGTTATTGTAACTAAGTAATTAAAGGGCAGATAAGATTGAGAAAATGGTTTAAAAAGCACATGCAATACCAGGATTCCTGAACGGAGACAATGCAAACGTAAGGAAGTCATTGTAAATGTTTACTAGACAGATGTCTGGTCATAAATACAAGAGATTCTGCAGGTGCTGGAAATCCAGAGCAACACACACAAGATGCTGGAGTAACTCAGCAGGTCAGGCAGTATCTATGGAAATGAATAAACAGTTGAGGTTTTGGGCAGAGTTCTGAAGAAGGGTCTCAACCCAAAACATCAACTGTTTATTCATTTCCATAGATGCTGCCTGACTTGCTGAGTTCCTCCAGCATTTTATGTGTGTTGGAGAGTCTGGTCAAAACACATACGAAATGCTGGAGGAACTCAGCAGGTCAGGAGGCATCTATGGAAAAGAATCAACAGTCGACATTTCGAGCCAAGACCCTTCATCGAAGTCCTTATAGAAGGTCTTGGCCCAAAACATCGACTGTTTATTCCTCTCCATAGATGCTGCCAGATCTACTGAGTTCCTCCAGAATTTTATGTGTGTTACAAAGTTCTGGTCATAACTGGAACATCTGGTACAATTTTAATCACAGCTCTTTGGGAAGAATGTGAAGACAGAGAAATGCCGAAGAAATGAATGGGAATTATTGCAGGAATGAGGAATTTTTGTTTCAGAGCAAAGCTGACGAAATGGACTGTTGTCCTACAGCTGAGATGGACAGATGGACAGAGGTGTTGAAAATGAGGAATGCAGACAGGAGCAAAAAACATTCCCTTTGGTGCCAGAGTCCAGAATCAGAGGATGTAGATTAAATGTGATTGGCAAGAAAATGAAAGGCATCATGAAAACAGGAACAATTTAATGCTGTGAGTGGTTAGTGTTGACAATGTATTACCGGTCACTATAATGGATTTTGTTATTGTTTGTTCCTTCTGGTAAAACTTATTACAATTTAGGTTAATGTGTTCCTTGTGAACACTGCTATGTAAATTTTCTTGTGGATCTGTTGCTACGTGCTTGTACCATTGAGTTTCATTAGACCCAGGCACGCATGTGCATATGACAGTAAACTTGACTTTGACTGAGCCGTGGTGGTGGAATGAGATTCATATGAGCTGGATGGATTAGAAGCAGCAGTACATGACTCGCCCACCCCCTCACCCGAAACCTGCTCTTCCACTTAATGAGATTATTTTGATCTGATTCTAACCACAGCTCGTTACTCCTGCAAGTATTTCATTACTTGCTTTTCCTCAGTTCAAAAATATTCAAATATCGTGATAACCACCCTCCACAGATTTACACCTCCACGAGGCCCACAACCCTGTCATGGTTTAGAGCCTTGTGTGCTCTAATGACCCGGAGAGCTTTGTTGGATGGAGTCAAGGCTTTATGCTTTGGCTCTTGGTAGAAGGGCAGAGGTCAAACTAAGAGAGGTCCACTGGTCCTCCAGGTTCGGGGGTTCGGCTCAGGGCTAACAACCCTGACTGGTACAAACAAAATTGTTATGGAACCAGCAATGAAGAATCCTTCTACATCTGAGTGCAATGGTATTCCTGAGTGTTCACCTGGGACTTGCATGGCTGACAGTAGTGAAAACCGAGAGGAAGCTACTGACACGATGAAGGAAGCCCTGAACACCGCCAGAGATAGAGGACCTTCATCGCCACTCTAAACGCCAACAGTGTAATGGACAGTAAGTACAGATTCACAACCCTCTGGTAGAACCACTCACGTCACATCCGATATAAATGAGTGACACCTTATATTCAAACATGGCCCCTCGTTCTAGATTCTCTCACAAGAGGAAATGTCCTCTTTACATCCCTTGGTCTTGAGCATGATTCAATCAAGTCCCCTCTCACCCTTCTGAACTACAGTATTTGCAAACCCGACCTGTCCAATCATATCCACTTCAGGTGTTAGTCTAATAAGGCTCTCTGCACTATTTTCATCCCATTGGAGTGTTTGATGGCTCTGGGCCTGTACTCATTGGAATTCAGAAGGAGAAGAGATTTCAATAAAACTTACTGAATGTTGAAAGCCCTTGGATATGGAGAGGATGTTTCCTGTTGTGGGGGAGTCTAAGATCAGGGGACACAGCTGCAGAATAAAGGGACATTCATTTAGAAAGGAGATGAGGAGGATGAATTTCTTTAGCCAGAGAATGGTGAATCTGTGGAATTCTTTGCCACAGGTGGCTATGTAGGCCAAGTCATTGGGGATATATATATTTGGCATGTGCCTGCGTGCGTGCTAGTCTGTGCGTGTGCGTGCGTCCGTGATGATGTCTTTTTCAGGAGTTTTACAAGGCGCAGAGTGAGAGAGACACGGTGTGGCTCGCCACTCCTCACACAGACACTTTGCAGTATTTTCCCTTCATTTTATGAGGTCAAGTTGCGAACTCGACACTCAACCCGGCATGGATGGAAAGCGTACTTGGGAGCGGACCCGACTGGTTTTGAACCCGGGAACCTCCGCTCCCGGGTCCGGCACCGATGTCATTGTGCCACCAGCCGGCCCGTCATTGGGGATATTTAAGGCAGAGATAGATATATCCTTGATTGATCAGGGCATGAGGGGATACAGGGAGATGGCAGGAGATTGGGACTGAGAGGGAAATGGATCAAGCATGAAGAAATGTCAGAGCAGACCCGATGGGCCAAATGGCCTACTTCTGCTCCTATATCTTATGGTCTTATGATCACTGGCTCTGTGGTGAGAGCCTTTATTTGATAAGGTCCACAGGACACAAGATGTGGTCTCAGCCCTGGCCTTTGTCACTGATCTACAACCTTGCTCATCACTGTATTTAACTCCCCTACCAATGAACAGTAACATATGCTTGAACTCCTAATCACATGTAGCATGTTCACACTGAATTTCTATAGTTCAAGCACTAGTGGCTTCCTAAAGGGATATGGATCTGAACAAGCAAGGAAAAATAACAGGATTTCAGGGGAAGGGTTGGGAAATGGGAAAGTTGGACCGCCCTAGGTGTTACTGTTCCGTGATTCAAATAGAGTGGTCAGGCTGGGAACTCTCTCTTCCATCGGTTTTCATATGGGGAATGAATGAGGTTCTCAAGCGAAGCTAGATTTACATAACAACACACGTTAAATCAGGCTCTTCTGAATTGCAAAGTGATGTTTCATGTAGCTTTAGTCTTGTATTCTTGATGTGGTCACTAGATTTGACAGGCTATTAATAAAAGCAATGTTGTGTAAAGGATCACCCTTGGAGACTGCAACAAGAACTATGTCGGCCAGGAGGACGCAAACTCTCAACTTGTTTATGGGAACACAAACTGGCGATACAGAGATATGATCCATAGTCACTGATCTCAGTACATGAAGACCAAGAAAGACACCACTTTAACAGGGACACTGCAGAGGTCCTGGCGCAGGCAAATGCAAAGCAGGCATGAGAATTGTTAGAAGAGTGGTTCGCTCCTGATAGCTCCATAAACAAACATATTGAACTAGATGTCAACTATGAGATCCTAAGGACCAATGAAACAAGTGCCAATAGAATTGAAAGGTCAACTGATGGCGTAGCCAATCAGGACCAAGAGAACAGAGGCCTATAGAACTGATGGGGTAGCCAATCAGGACCAAGAGCACTCGCAAGAGAAACACCAACGCCACTGGTGATGAAACGTCAGCAAGCTAATTGACAAGCCTGGCAAACATCAAACACCCCAACCCAAGCTACCAATATTCACCACTATCCCAGGCTATCAATAACATAACCCTTCCTAACATTTCCCTACACAACGCTGAAGTAGCAGTTTCACAATTACATATCTCAGCATAATACCAGAGCCTCAGGGCATCACCTGGCTGCTGTTTAAAATAAACTGGAATTTAACGTTACATTAAATGGTTAGCTGCAACTTCTACAACACTAATGCTAAATTGTGAAACTTAGACAATAAATTAAAACAACATCAATGGAGGCATCAGCTTCAGGAACAGTTATTAAGCTTCAACCATCAGGAAGGTGGTAGAGGAGCCTCAGGACCCCCACATTTAGGCCATACTTTCTTCTTGCTACTTCCATCAGGAAGGTGGTATGGAACCCTCAGGACCCGCACCACCAAGTTCATCAACAGCTATTACCCCTAAACCTTCAAGAAGAGGTACAGGAGCCCCAGGACCAATAACACCAGGTTCAGGAACAGTTATTACCTCTCAGCCATCAGTAAGGGGTTACAGGAGTCTCAGATCCCACACCACTAAGTTCAGAAACAGTTATTACCATTCAACCATCAGGCTCTTGAACCAGAGGGGATAACTTCACTCACACCAACAATGAACTATTCCCACAACTTCACTTGTCCCATCACTGAACTGTTCTTATAGCCAATGGACTCAGTTTCAAGCACTCTTCATCTCATGTCCTCAATATTTATTGCTTTTTTTTTTCATTTCTTTGTATTTTCTGTGAATGGCTACAAGAGAATGAACCTCAAGGGTTGTATATGGTGATATATATGTACTTTGATAATAAATTTACTTTGAAGTTTGGAACATATGAGTAGATCATTCGGTCCCACACTCCACAGCAGAAATGAGGGGTGTTTATAATGGAAAACTGGTTGTATTTTAAGTTAGAAGTTCTATTGAATCTCTGCCTGCTAAAACAGACTATTATACCTTTCAAAGAGATTGGTAGTTTCCCACCAGTGCCTGATTAAAAATTATTCCAGCTCCATTACAAACCACCGCCATTCCAAACTGGTTGTACTTTGTGGTTTCTGAGATTCTGCAGTGAGCAAAGCAGCTGACATGGTTTCCAAATTACTGATGGCGGTTCCGGTTCTGGAGTACGTTAATGAGTGTGTGCTGCTGTGGAAGGGCCTGACTGGTCTGTACTTGCAGATTATTTCTTTCCTTCTCCTGCCATCTGGGATGGAAAGCACACCAACATCACATGATTGACAATGCAATAATACCCCTCCACCGTCAGGTTTCTGAAGGGACAATGAACCCATGAACACTACCTCACTTGGATATTTGCTCTGTTTTTGAACTACTTACTTAATTTAGTTTTATATATTTCTCCTGGTAATGTATAGTTTTTTGTGTATTGCATTGCCCTGCTGCTGCAGGACAAATTTCATGATATATGCCAGTAATATTAAACCTGATTTTAATTCTGAGAGGATGGAGGAGATGTGAGAAAATCTCTGGGCTTTAAGAGTCTTTGAGATGCAGACAAATCAGAATTATCAAGTCTCAGATACTCAACTGGTATTTTCCTTTTAATTCCAATTAATCGGGGCATAGTTCGTACTTTTATTTCAATGTTAGAAATCATTCGGGTCTCAGCAACAGCTGGGTGTTCAGTAACAACTATAAATTAAACAGCCTCGTTTGAGGTGGGGGTTAAATTTAAAAAATATTAAATGGCATCGCTTGAGGTGGGGTTTAAATTAAAAACATCGTCTGAGGTGGGGAGGGTTCAATAAATAACACCGTCTGAGGTGGGGAGGGTTCAATAAATAACACCGTTTGAGGTGGGGAGGGTTCAATAAATAACATTGTCTGAGGTGGGGAGGGTTCAATAAATAACCGTCTGAGGTGGGGAGGGTTCAATAAATAACATCGTCTGAGGTGGGGAGGGTTCAATAAATAACATCGTCTGAGGTGGGGAGGGTTCAATAAATAACCGTCTGAGGTGGGGAGGGTTCAATAAATAACATTGTCTGAGGTGGGGAGGGTTCAATAAATAACATCGTCTGAGGTAGGGAAGGTTCAATAAATAACCGTCTGAGGTGGGGAGGGTTCAATAAATAACATCGTCTGAGGTGGGGAGGGTTCAATAAATAACATCGTCTGAGGTGGGGAGGGTTCAATAAATAACATCGTCTGAGGTGGGGAGGGTTCAATAAATAACCGTCTGAGGTAGGGAGGGTTCAATAAATAACCGTCTGAGGTGGGGAGGGTTCAATAAATAACATCGTCTGAGGTGGGGAGGGTTCAATAAATAATCGTCTGAGGTGGGGAGGGTTCAATAAATAACCGTCTGAGGTAGGGAGGGTTCAATAAATAACCGTCTGAGGTGGGGAGGGTTCAATAAATAATCGTCTGAGGCGAGGGTTCCATTGCTGTGAAAATGAAAATTCTCCAACCTTGATTTACTTAAGAATTTTTTTCAAATGATCAAGGTCCAGTTTTAGTTAACTTGATCAGGCACATGAGATCACTTGATAAATTTTAAGTGACATAAAATATGATAATGTAATAATTCATATCATTTCCCACTATAAGAAATAACTGTGTAGGTTATTGCATCTTTTGGTTTGTACGTGTGTATTTTATGGTAAATTCTATGTTCTAAGATAGAAAAAACTGAGTTATTGCACCTTTTTGTATGTGCATTTATCTTTTAAACTAAATTTTATGTTCTAACATAGAAAAACCAGGGTCAGGGTTGCAACACGTAGGTAAATGCAAGCGGGAGTTTTCCACTGAGGTTGAGTGGGACAACAACTCGAGGTCATGGGTTAAGCGTGAAAGGTGAAATGTTTAAGGGGAGCATGAGGAGAAACTTCTTCATTCAGATGGTGGTGAGAGTGTGGAACGAACTGTCTGCACAAGTGGTGCATGCGAGCTCAATTTCAATGTTTAAGAGAAATTTGGATAGATAGGTGGAAGGGAGGGGTATGGAAGGCTATGGTCCAGGTGCAGGTTGATAGGAGTAGGTAGTTGAAATGGTTCAGCATGGAGTGGATGGGCAGAAGGGCCTGCTTCTGTGCTGTACTTTTCTATGACTCTAATTCCAGAGTAAGTAGAACATGGGATCGTTGTATTGTTCCAACACTGGGGGCTAACAACTGCCTCAGAAATTGTGGTGGCTTTCTATTGGAATTATTAAGATAATTGTCACCTCAGTGGTTTAAGACATGTCAACTATTACCTTGCCATTAATAATAAGCTAATTGTTCTTGCATACAAAACAGATATCATCAGTTTCTTATCAAGTCACATACCTCAACTGGATTGAGCTGTTCTGCACTGGTTGGGATATAGTCTCTCAACTGGCCTTGGTACAAGTCACCTGGGAGAGAACAATCAGTCAGTAATAGCATAAAGGCATTCAGTAATGGACAGCATCTATGCAATCAACCATAAATGAAGCAATTTCTGTATCCACATTGCATTAAGTTGCCACATGTGTACACTTTGCTGGATTCAAAGGATTTGAAATACATTTATTATCAAAGTAAGTATAGCTGAATTCTGATCAATAACCCTCAATTTCCATTGATAGCATGAATTATCCTGTCACCATTTCATTGCGCTATGGAAATGGCCGTAAGAGCTTTCCAACATTAAAAAGGGAACTAAATGTTCATTCCTCCAAAAGGACCACAACCTTGTTCGGTTTGGAGGCTCGTGTGCCTCAATGACCCAGAGAATTATGTTGGCTGGAGTCAGGGCCCTGTGCTTTGGCTCTTGGTAGGGTCACCCATGCCAAATGGGTCAAAGGGTAGAGGCCAGACTAAGAGTGGTCCACCAGTTCTCTAGGTTCGGGGGTTCAGCTCAGGGCTGATAACTCTGACTGGTCAAACAAAACTGTTAAAGAAACAGCAATGAAGAATACTTCTTAATCTGAGTGTGATGGTATGATTGAGTCTCCACCCAGGACTCACATAACTGACAGTAGTGAAAACCGAGAACAGCGTCAGAGATGGAGAACCTTCATTGCTGTCCTAAACGCCAGTGGCGTAAAAGGCTGCAAGTAAGCAGTAAATGCTTATTCACTGTAAAACACTTTAATCTCATAAAAGACCATAAGACCACGAGATATAACAGCAGAATTAGGCCATGTGGCCCATTGAGTCTGCTCCACTATTTCATCATGGCTGATCTAATTTTCCTCTCAGCCCCAATCTCCTGCCTTCTCCCTTTCACCATTCAATAGGTTTGAATGAGGTCACCCCTTATTCTTCTGAGTTCTAGTTAACACAAGCCTAAAGCCATCAAATGCTCTTCATATGACAAGCTGTTCAATCCTGGAATTATTTTCATGAAACACACATCAAAGTTGCTGGTGAACGCAGCAGGCCAGGCAGCATCTCTAGGAAGAGGTACAGTCGACGTTTCAGGCCGAGACTCTTCGTCAGGACTAACTGAAAGAAGAGATAGTAAGAGATTTGAAAGTGGGAGGGGGAGGGGGAGATCCGAACTGATAGGAGAAGACAGGAGGGGGAGGGATGGAGCCAAGAGCTGGACAGGTGATTGGCAAAAGGGATATGAGAGGATCATGGGACAGGAGGTCCGGGGAGAAAGACAAGGAGTGGGGGGGGGACCCAGAGGATGGGCAAGGGGTATAGTCAGAGGGACAGAGGGAGAAAAAGGAGAGTGAGAAGAAGAATGTGTGTATAAAAATAAATAATGGATGGATTATTTTCATAAACCTTTTTTGAGCACTTTCCAGTTTCAGCATATCCCTTCTAAGATAAGGACCAAAACTGCTCACAATACTCCAGGTGAGGCCTCACTAGTGCAGTATATCCTTGTTTTATTATTCTAGTCCCCTTGGAATGAATGCTAACATTGCATTTGCCCTCCTCCCAACAGATTCAATCTGCACAAGGACTTTGAAGTTCCTTTGTTTCTCAGTTTCTTGTAAATTCTCTCCATTTAGAAAATAGTCTACCCTTTCATTTCTTCTACCAAAGTACACGACCGTACATTTCCTGACGCAGTATTCCATTTGCTATTTCAAAGCCTGTTCTTTTAATCTGTTTAAGTTCATCTGTAGACTCTCTCTACTTCCTCAAAACTCTGCTCCTCCACCTATCTTCGTATTGTCTGCAAACTTTGCAACAAAGCCATCAATTCCATCATCCAAATCATTGACACAGAATGTAAAAAGAATCGGTCCCAACACAGACCTCTGTGGTACAACACTAATCACTGACAGCCAGCCAGGAAAGGCTCCCTTTATTCCCACTCTTTGCCTCCAACCAATCAACCACTGCTTTAACCATGCCAGAATCTTTTCTGCAGTATCATGAGCTCGTAGCTTGTTAAACTGCCTCACGTATGGCACCTTGTCAAAAGCCTTCTGAAAATTCCAGTGCACAACATCAACCTATTCTCCTTTGTCTATCCTGCTTGTTGTTTATTCAAAGAATTTCAATATATTTGGCATGCAAGACTTTCCCTTGAGGAAACCAGGCTGACTATAGTCTACAGGTTTCCCCTGCCATCCGAAGGTAGAGCGTTCCTATGAAACGGTTCATAAGCCGAACTGTCGTAAAGCGAAGAAGCAATTACCATTTATTTATATAGGAAAATTTTGTGAGCTTTCGCAGACCCAAAAATAACCTATCAAATCATGCCAAATAACACATAAAACCTAAAATAATGGTAACATATAGTAAAAGCAGGAATGATATAATAAATACACAGCCTATATAAAGTAGAAATACTTTTCCACAATCATTACTGAACTGTTCTCCGTAGCAAAAATCTAAAGCGCTGTTGGCAAGAACACTCTCTCCAGTAACCTTTAAGCTACGAAGCTGCCAAATCATACCAAATAACACATAAAAATACACAGCCAATATAAAGTAGAAATAATGTATGTACAGTGTAGTATCACCTACGGGAATCGGGAAGACAGCGCCGAGCACACTGATAATGGTGTGTTAGACTGAGTCGTTGCAGGCTGGGGTGGTGCAGTGGCCCCCACCCTCCAGGCCGCTGAGCGATACCTTGCCGTGAACCACGCAGGAATGCAGCAGTAGCCGGGAGGCACACAGCTCATCTTTAAGAAAAAAGCCG
Organism: Mobula hypostoma; assembly: GCF_963921235.1. Classification (NCBI taxonomy): domain Eukaryota; kingdom Metazoa; phylum Chordata; class Chondrichthyes; order Myliobatiformes; family Myliobatidae; genus Mobula; species Mobula hypostoma. The sequence continues at coordinate 52,790,040 of NC_086117.1, read as the reverse complement.
AAATAAACATGCTAATTAATTAGGTGCCGCCCGACATGTAATTGTCGGCCCAGATCAGTGCCGATTTCCGATTGCATCGTCTCTGATCTGAGCCGACAATTATGCGTCGGCGGCACCTAATTAATTAGCATGTTTATTTCGGCTTTTTTCTTAAAGATGTGCTGTGTGCATCCTGGTAACCGTTGCATTCTCCGCAAATCGGTATCTGTTCGTGGCCTGGGGGTTGGGGTGGTGGGACGCTGGGGTGTCATCTCATCATCGTCTGTCTCCATTAGAGCAGGCAGCTCATTTCCTATGACTGCCCGCCTCGATGTCGAAGGTCGAGGTTCATCGTCTGCTGTGGCTGATGTGGAAGGCTTGCTTGACTGCTGAGCCTCGCGCATTTTTCCTTCACACAGTTCTTAGTAAGGACTCAAACCATCCTGCAAGTATCTCCTAAACCGACGTACCCTTTCAAAATTAAAGTTGTACTTTATCATTACTCATTCGGTTTTGATTGTTATTCTTATTTCTTCCAATTGCATCAGCTCTTCATCTATCAGTTCTTGGTCATGGGATGCCAAAACTTCTTCAACATCATCTTCGTCAACTTCCATAAGCCAAACTCACGTTGTCCTTACTTTGTTCACCACGACCAAAACGCTTAATTATGTCTAGTTTTACGCTAAGTGTAACACCCTTACGAGCTCTTTCAGGCTTTTCTGACACCATAGAACTCATCTTGCAAACGGCTGCTCACAGGCGTGTGTTAAAGCAATGCCGTTCCAAATCAGGGGAGAACAGCTGCTCGGGGCGCGCGCTGATTTTTTATCGCACGCTGCTTTTCTTCGTAACAGTGAGGTTTCGTAAAATGAACGTTTGAAAAGTGGGGGACACCTGTATATTATCACGTGTCTCCAAGTACCTTTATACTGAGAACTCATCCTTAATAATCAACTCCAACATCTTCCCAACCACTGAGGTGAGACGAACTAGCCTATAGTTTCCTTTCTTCTGCCTCTCTCCCTTCTTGAAGAGTGAAGTGGCATTTTCAATTTTCCAGTCTTCTGGAACCATTCCAGAATCTAGCGATTCTTGAAAGATCATTACTAGTGCCACCCCAATCTTTTCAGCAACCTCTTTTAGAAACTCTGGGCTGTACACCATTTGGTCCAGGTGACTTATCTACCTTCACACTTTTCAGTTTCCCAAGAACCTTCTCTCTACTTATGGTAACTTCACACAATTCATAACCCCTGACACCTGGAACTTCCACCACACTGCTAGTATCCTCCACAGTAAAGATGAGGCAAAATACTTATTTAGTTCATCTGCCATTTCCTTGTTCCCTTTACTACCTCTACAGCATTGTTTTCCAGTGATCCAATATCTACTCTTGACTCTTTTACATTTTATGTATCTTTAATCTTATTAGCTAGCTTACATCGTGACCTTCTTGCTGACTTTTTTTTGTTGCCTTCTGTTGGTTTTACAAAATTTCTCAATCCACTAACTTCCCAGTAATTTGTGTTCTATTATATGCCCTCTCTCTTTGGCTCTTATGCTGGCTTTGACTTCTCTTGTTAGCCACAGTTGGGTCATCTTTCCTTTAAAATACTTCTAACTCTTTGGGATGTATATATTCTGTGCCTTCTGAATTGCTTCCAGAAATTCCAGCCATTGCTGCTCTGCCGTCATCCCTGCCAATGTTCTTTTCCAATTAATTCTAGACAACTCCTCTCTCATGTCTCTGTAATTACCTTTACTCCACTGTAGTACTGATACATCTGACCTTAGCTTCTCCTTCTCAAATTTCAGGGTGAATTCGGTCATATTATGATCACTTGCGCCTAAAGGTTCTTTTACCTTAAGGTCTCTAGTCAAGATGACAGCGCAGGAGATGGAGATGACAACGTATGACTATGACACAAGTATAACATCTTCAGTTCTGTATTCAATATATTCTGCCTTTTACGTTGCAACTCAGCCTGTTGACTGCAATTTCACTGTATGAACTGCCTCTCCTCACTACACACTGCCTCTGTTTGCAACCCAGCTCCCTCATCTTCAGCACTGTTATCCACCTACGGTACTTCTTGCATTGAAATATACGCAGCTCAGGACACTAGATGCACCATGCTCAACCTTTTGATCCCTAATTTTGTCTCAGGTCTTACCAACATCTGTCTCCACAACCTCTCCACTAACTGTTCTAGCTTTCTGGTTCCCATCTCCCTGCAACTCTAGTTTAAACCTCAGTGTGCAGCACTAACAAATCTCCCCGCTAGGGTATTAGTCCCCCTCCAGTTCAGGTGCAAACTGTCCCTTTTATATTGTTCCCACCTTCCCTGGAAGAGAGCCCAATGGTCCAAATATCTTATGCCCCCCCTCCTACACCAACTCCTTAGCCACGTGTTAAACTGTATAACCTTCCTCATTCTGGCCTCACTAGCAAATGGTATGGGTAGCAATCCTGAGATCACAACACTGGAGGTGCTGCTCTTTAACTTAGCACTTAACTCCCCGAACTCCCTATACGGAACTTCATCACTCGTCCTACCCACGTCATTAGTACCTACATGGACCACCCCTTCCTGCTGAAGGATGCTGAAGACTTGAAACGAGATATCCCGGACATTGGCACTTGGGAGGCAACATAACATCCAGGAATCTCATTCTCACCCAAACAACCTCCTGCCCATTCCACTAACTAATGAATGCCCTGTCACCACAGCGTGCCTCTTCTTCCCCGTTCCCTTCTGAGTCACAGAGGCAGGTGCAGTGCCAGAGATCCGACCACTGTGACTTTCCTCCTCCCCTTCTTACCCCATCCCTAATTTTTAATTTTTTTTTCTCTCTTTCCCTCTCACAGTAACTCCTTGCCTGTTCTCCATCTTCCTCTGGTGCTCCCCTCCCCCTTTCTTTCTTCCAAGGCCTTCCATCCTATGATTCTCCCCCTTCTCCAGCCTTGTATCCCTTTTGCCAATCAACTTCCCAGCTCTTAGCTTCATCCCTCCCCCGCCTGTCTTCTCCTATCATTTCGGATCTCCCCCTCCCACTTTCAAATCTTTTACTACCTCTTTTTTCCATTAGTCCTGACGAAGGGTCTCGGCCCAAAACGTCGACTGTACTTCTTCCTATGGGTGCTGCCTGGCCTGCTGTGTTCCACCAGCATTTTGTGTGTGTTGCTTGAATTTGTGTTTATGGATTCTAGAAGAATGCCTACAGTGAATGAAGGCAAAAGGCCTTTGCTGTTGCTTTTGGTCAGGTGCCACTAACTCTGTACTCTGTCATTGCTTCCCCTGTACAACCTCAGTGAGGTGTATGAGGTGTCCAGGGAGGGGGTGCTTGTCATGTCCATTCGGGGGCAGCTCACTCACCTTTGGTCCCCACCAGACATTCAGCTCTCACCTGTGGCTCCAGGCAGCTGCTTGCATGTGATAGCAGCCACACCCCAGAACCCTGCTTCAACAAGCTGGCTCAACTAGGTGAGGGTGGCGGCGAGCCTTGTACCCTGGTGGGATAGGGCCATGCAAAATCAGCTCCAGCAGGGTGGGCAAATGAGATCTACAGTGAGATCCAACGACCAGGAAGGTGGTTCTCCAATGCTCTGTGGAGAGCGAAGGGCATTTCAAGGCACAAAAAATGTCACGGTCCTCCATTGCAGTCTGTGACGGCTACTCATACCACTGAACCACTTCCAAGGTCAAGAGGGTGGAACTGCCCCAGTGTTACAGCTTTTCCTCTTTAAAAACTCTCCTGCACAGGTCTCCTGTCATTGTTGGATATGACGGAGAGCGATGTGCATGGCAAGGCATGGACAAACTAATGGTCATCTACAGCAACCAAGCAAGACCCCAGTTTGTGATGACTACCCATATCACTGGACCTGGAACTCCAAGATCGGGACAGTGGAACTGTCCCAGTGCTTTTCCACTTTCCCACACAGATCTCCTGTCATTGTTGGATACAACAGATGACCAACAAATACGTGAATGGAAATGAAGCTAATGTTTTTTAGGCGTAAGTTGGATGCAGCACCTTCAATAGGTGGTAGCAGTGAACTGAAGGAAAGGATTACATATATAATTAGTTAAGAAGGAACACTAACCAGCCAATGACTAGGGTGCAACTGTGCTTTACACTTAAAGCAGAACAGGCATTGTGGGCCTTATTCAAACAATACTGAACTAAAGTGATGTACATTCTGCAGAGGATTGAAATAACATTATGAACAGATTGAGCTTACACGGCCTCTCCTCAGTCTCTCCACACGCTTCAATTTTATCGATAAGGTCATTTGAATTCCATTTCGTTATTTCTTGAGGGAAGCTTTCTTCGTTGTCTGAAAAGTCTTCTGTGTAGATAAAAAGAAAATGTAAAGAACAAATAACTGTCTTTGACTCTTAAACAACGGAATTAATTGCATACGAACACGAGGTAAGTCATAAATTCCTTCCTCTCTGTGTAAGATGTACACATGTAACCAGACTGAGGAACTGGGCAGCCACACAACCTCACCACTGCTTGTGCATCCCCTTCTGAATTCAGAAAAAGAGAAAATGGTGTGGCCAATTCTTACAGCAATTTGACAATTCCTGGTCAAGTAAAGCAGTGATATTCATCAAAACCCAAACAGGTTCATCAAAGATGAGCTGTAACTTTTAACTGTTTTACTCTGCATGGATGCTGCCTGTGATTTGCTGTTTGAAGATCGTCTGGGTGTTCCAGTGCTCTGCGGTCTCCAAGAGGATTCCAAAAGGCAGAGGCAGCATGAGTGAACCAATGTTTGACTCCATTTTGCCAATTAAAGCGACGAGGGAGATTGAAACATTGAGGTGAATCTGGGAGTTTGGAGATTATTTGGGTGCTTCAGCGTTCTGCAGTCTCTGAGAGGATTCCCAGAGACAGAGGCAGCGTGTGTGAACCTCGTATTGGGCAGGCTGAGGGACGGGCTATAAGCTAATGCTTGACTCCATTTTGCCGATTAAAGCTTCAATTTTTCTCCAATTAACGTGATGATGGAGATTGAAGCATCAAGGTGAGTGCGGAGGGTGAGCCCCGACTACCTGTCTTTTGATTGCTCTGCTACTGGAGAGGGGAGAACCTGCTGCTGCGTCTGGAGAATGCTGTCCAGGCTTTCTGAGTTTTGGATGTGGACTTGGACTATAGACTTCTTTTTCTAGTCTTACAGTTTTTTTAAAGTCTATGTTTTTCACCTGATCTTTCTCATTTTTTGGGCAGGAGGAGGGATCTGGGGGTTGATGTGTATGTTATGTTTTTGTTTGCTTTTTTGTGCAGGAAGAGCGATTTGGGGGTGGATGTGTCTGTTCCATTTTGTTCGTTTTTTTTGGAGGATGGAGTTGGAGGTTGATATGCCTGTTCTGTTTTTTTTTTCATTTTTCTGTGCAGGAGGAGGGATTTGGGAGTTGATGATTGTGCTGCTTCTCTTTTCGTTCTTGTTTCATGGCTACCAGGAGAAGAATTTCAGAGTTGTATGATTTGATAATAAATGAACCTTTGAACCTTTAAATGGACGTTCCTCTATTCTAAGGCTGTGCCCTCTAGTCTTAGACTCACCCACCATCGGAAACATCCTCTCCACATCCACTCTATCTCGGCCTTTCAATATTCAATAGGTTTCTATTCGATAGGTAACTAGTTTCCAGGCCCTGTATACTGTGAAAAGTCAGGATTTCAGCTGACACAGTACTATGCGAAAGTCTTAGGCACATATATAGAGCTAGGGTGCCTAAGACTTTTGCACAGTACTGTATTTGCCAATGTGGAGCGGAGAGTGAATTTGTAAATCTGGCAGGAGCAAATGATGCTGGGAATGGTGAGGGTGGAGCACCGTGGGAGCAGTGTGGGACCAGTGGCAGAGAAGGAGTGCCGGGGCAGAGGGCAAAGTAGGTGCCGACACACCCAGCCCTGAGACACTAGACAAGGCCATTTGATTCCAAACAATTGGTTTATTGATTATTACAGAATGTCTCTCTGGTGCTTCCTGCTCCCTCCCCCCTCCCTTCCCCTTTTCCTAACCATGACTCCCCTCTCCCTACCCCCTTCCCACTCTCAGTCCACAATAGAGACCCAGATCAGAACCAGGTTTATCATCACTCATGTATATCATGAAATTTGTTTTTTTTGCAGTAGTACAATACAGACAATTACTACAGTACCGTGCAGAAGTCTCAGGTACCCTAGCTATATATATGTGCCTAAGACTTTTGCACAGTACTGTAGCTAAAAATATTTAAACTGAGACCTGAGTCCTCAAAATAACCATCCCTACAAAGGCCAAACTATCATAGTTTTCGACCTCTTCCTTAGAAATCTGTACTCTGTACCTTGTGCATCGAAGAATTCATCGTCTGAGCTGTCGTCTGAGTCTCGAGCTATACTCTGCATCCGCCAGTCTGAGATATTGTGACGTGAAGGGCTTGCTGGGAAAATAAAGAAACATCCATCAGGAGCAAACCACAATTGATTCTATCTGTAAAAAACATGAAGTGCTAAAGTGCAGAGTGATCGTCTCCGCCTAAGATTTGTTTTCTTGTAGGCGTTCACAGTAAGTACAAAGAAGCACAATAGAATAATTGGAAAACCGCACACACAACGAAGACTAACATGATCTGGTGGGAAAACATAAACCCTGCACCACACGTCTTCTATTTGAATGGACGTGAAACCTCTGAGTTGTTTAAATGTTTCACTGTATGTTAATAAATTACACCTGGTCTGTCATAAAGCATATGCAAGGCGAATGATTAACCACAACCGACATAAAAGCAAAGATCATGGGAGCCTCTGGACATCAAAAAGCCATCAGGATCCAATACACTGCCATGACCTTGTTATAATTAGCTCATTCACTGTTACAGTTAGTCTGCGTGGAGATTAGCAAGGATGGTTAAGTATTTTGGATGGCAGAGTGTAATTGGCATGCTCCAGAAAGGTGATCTATTGATTTGAGCTGTTTCATTTAACTGGGAAGCACTCCTGAATGACAGGTATGTGGGTAAATGTGGACCAGCGCTGGGCTGGTCAGAGTCATAGAAAAATACAACACAGAAATGGACCCTTTGGCCCATCTAGTCCATGCCAAACCATTTACTCCCATTGACCTGCCCCGGGACCATAGCCCTCCATAACACTATCATCCATATACATAACCAAACATCTCTTAAACGTTGAAATCAAGCTTGCATGCACTACTTGCACTGGCAGCTCGTTCCACACTCTCACGATCCTTTGAGAGAAGAAACTTCCCCTCATGTTCCCCTTAAACTTTTCACCTTTCACCTTAACCCATGACCTCTTGTTGTAGTTCCACCCAACCTCAGTGGAAAAAGCCTATTTGCATTTACCATTTCTATACCCCTCATAATTTTGCATACCTCTATCAAATCTGCTCTCAATTGTCTATGTTCTAAGGAATAAAGTCCTAACCTATCCAATCTTCCGACTTAACATGTCACTACTGACGATGAGCGACAACTTATTGGCAGTTCCCAAAGCAAGGAATACAACTAAATAGAGACCACAGACCCTACAGAGGATAGTAAAAACTGTCGAGAGGATCACCGGGGTCTCCCTCCCTCTCCTATTTTGACACTCACCAGAGCGTTGCAGAGAAGGACTCGAAGCATCACTGAAATCCCTACCACCCACCCAATCTGTTTGACCCACTACTGTCAGGAAGGAGGTACAGGAGCATCAGGACTAGGACTGCCAAGCTGGGTAACACCATCTGGTATGGAGGGTGGCTGCACAGGATCAGAAAAAGCTGCAGAAATTTGTAAACTCAGCCAGCTCCATTATGGGCTCCAGCCTCGTCAGCATCAAGGACATCTTCAAAATGGCAAAACCTCAAAAAAGCGGCATCTGTCACTAAGGACCCTCACCATCCAGGACACGCCCTCTTCTCATTGCTACCATCAGGGAGGAGGTACAGGAGCCTGAAGACACAGACTCAATGATTCAGGAACAGCATCTTCCCCTCTGACATCTGATTTCTGAATGGATAATGAAACCATGAACACTTCCTCAATATCTTTCCCTCTCTTTTTGCATTACTTATTTATTTTTCATACTATATACTTCCTATTGTAATTTATAGTTGCTATAATGTATTGCAATGTACAGCTGCTGCAAAACAACAAATCTCACAACATTGCCAGTGGTAATAAACTTGATTCTGAATCTGGTAACAGCTTCTTCCCTCCGGCTGTAAGACTAATGAATACTCTGCCACCATCAAGGTCTCATTACTAGTACAGCGAGTTGTTTACTGTTTACCTGTGCTGTGCAGTTCACATGCATTTTTAATTATATTTTATTAACTTATTCATGGTAATATTTTGTTTTATGTGCTGTGTGATAATTGTACTGTGGGGGCACTGTGGTCCAAAGGAACGTTGTTATGTTTGGCTGTATTTATGTACAATCAGGTGACAATAAACTTGAGCTTGAACTCGATTTTGATCTCAAATGATTCAAACAGCATAATTCATCCAGCCAACCAAGTTATCTGTCTGAATTAGTCTCATATGCCAGCGTATTGACTCAGGTTCCTCGAGATGAAGGGTTCCCAACCTGGGTCTACGGACCCCTCAGTTAATAGTGGGGGTCCATGGCATAAAATAGGCTGGGAACCCCTGCCCTAGCACAATTCATGTACTTGTTAAATGTTGAGAGAGTGGGAATGCCTTCAGAAACCGGGAGCTGAGAGAGTGGGAATGCCTTCAGAAACCGGGAGCTGAGAGAGTGGGAATGCCTTCAGAAACCGGGAGCTGAGAGAGTGGGAATGCAGGTGAGGGGGTGATAGGTAAATGGGGAAATGAAGTTGGGAGGTGATAGGTGAATCCAGGTGGGTGGGGGAGGCGATAGGCAGTGGGGAAATGAGGCAGGCTGACCATCACTCTCAATAATTTCTCCTTCCGCATCTCCCACTTCCTTCAAACCAAAGGTGTAGCCATGGGCATTCATATGGGTCCCAGCTAAGCCTGCCTTTTCGTCGGCTTTGTGGAACAGTCTACATTCCAAGCCTGCACCGATATTACTCTCCAACTTTTCCTACACTACACTGATGACTGCATTGGTGCTGCTTCCTGCACCCATGCTGAGCTAGTTGAAGTCAACTTTGCCTTCACCCTGCTCTCAAGTTTATCTGGTCCATTTCTGACACCCCCCTCCCCTTTCTCGCATTCTCTGGCTCCATCTCTGGAGACAGTTTATTTATTGATATATTTTATAAACCCACTGATTTTCACAGCTACCTGGTCTATACCACTTCCTACCCTGTCACTTGTAAAAATACCATCCCCTTCTCTCAGTTCCATCTCTGCTGCATCTGCTCTCAGGATGAGGCTTTTCATTCCAGAACACATGAGATGTCCTCTTTCTTCAAAGAAAGAGGCTTTTACTTCCTCCATCATCAACACTACCCTCACCTGCAACTCTTCCATTTTGTGTATGTCTGCCCTTACACCATCCACCTGCCACCCCACCAGGGACAGGGTTCTTCTTGTCCTCACATACCACCCCACCAGCCTCCGTGTCCAGCACATAATTCCCCATATCATCCACCATTTCCAATGGGATCCCACCACCAAGCGTATCTTTCCCTCCCTCCCACTTCCTGTTTTTCCGCAGGGATCGCTCCCTTGTCCATTTGTCCCCTCCCTCACTGATCTCCTTCCTGATACTTATCCTTGCAAGCAGAACAAGTGCCACACCTGCCCCTACACCTCCCCCCTCACTACCATTCAGGGCCCCAAACAGTCCTTCTAGGTGAGGCAACACTTCACCTGTAAGTCTGTTGGGGTCATCTACTGTATCTGATGCTCCCAGTGTGGCCTCCTGTATGTCGACGAAGATTGGGAGACTACCTCACTGAACACTTGCACTTCGCCCACCAGAAAAAGTGGGATCTCCCGGTGGCCACCCATTTTTATTCCACTTCCCACTCCCATTCCGACACGTCAACCCATGGCCTCCTCTATTGCTGCGATGAGATCACACTCAGGTTGTAGGAGCAACACTTTCCGTCTGGGCAGCCTCCACTCTGATGGCATGAACATCAATTTCTTGAACTTGTAGTAATTGCCCCCCTTCGCCATTCCCCATTCCCATTTCCCTCTCTCACCTTATCTCCTTACTTGCTCATCGCCTCCCTCTGTGCTCCTCCCCCTTCCATCTGCTCCATGGTTTTCTACCCTCTCCTATCAGATTTCTCCTTCTCCAGCCCTTTATCTCTTCACTCATCAATTTCCCAGCTCTTTACTTCACCCCTCCCCCTCTACTGGTTTCACCAATCACCTTCCACCTTGTACTTCTTCCTCCCCTCCCCCAGCTTCTTGCTCATCCCTTTTTCCAGTCCCGATGAAGGGTCTCAGCCCAAAGCATGGACTGTTTACTCTTTTCCATAGATGCTGCCTGGCCTGCTGAGTTCCTCCAGTATTGTGTGTGTGTGTGTGTGTGTGTGTGTGTGTGTGTGTTGCCGGGAAAATGATGTCGGAAGCTGGGAGGTGATGGTTAGATCCAGCTGAGGGATGTGTTAGGATGATAGGGGAGTCGGAGAGATGTGATAGGTGGATCCAGGTGAAGGCAGTGACAGGTAAATGGAAGCGGGACGGAGTGGAAATGACGTCAGATGCTGGGAGGTTATAGCTGACGGGTGGAAGTGTCAAAAGGCTGCAGGTAATCGGATCTGACAGGAGATTCAGCTTCAGTGTAGCTAAGATTTCCGACATTTCCATTTTTCTGTTTTCAGCTCATTCTGAATCTCAACCACTTCAGCGTTTGACAAAGATAGACATATAATACTCACTTGTGTCAACTAACCGCTCACCTGTACAAGGAGATTTTATCTCTGATTAGGATCCCACTTCTCTCTCAACACTTCACGTTTGTAAAATACTTTTGATTTTCACTGATAATCACTCTGAGCTTACTTTCTTTTTATTTCCATAAGACTATAAGATATAGGAGCAGAATTAGGCCATTTGGCCCATCCAGTCTGCTCCACCATTCCATCATGGCTGATCTATTTACCCCTCAGCCCTAACCTCCTGCCTTCTCCCCGTAGCCCTTCATGCCCCGACTAACCAAACTCTGCCTTAAATATACCCAATGGCTCGGCCTCCACAGCTGCCGGAGGCAATGAATTCCACAGATTCACCACTCTCTGGCTAAAGAAATTCCTCCTCATCGCGATTCTAAAAGGACGCCATTCTAATCTGAGGCTGCGCTTTCTAGTCTTAGAAACATCTTCTCCACATCCACTCCAGCCTTTCAACCCTCGATAAGTTTCAGTAAGATCCCCACCATTCTTCTAAGTTCCAGTGAGTACAGGTCCAGACCCATCAAACACTGAATTTTCTGTAATCTGTCTTGTCCTCACCGAGTTTAATATCCTGGCATCTGTTGTTTGCTCTAGTTTGCACTCACTGGCTCTCCAGGGAGTTGTGGCTTTAATTATCCAACCCTTCTCTCTCATGGGAAAGTATCTATGCTGCCCCTGACCCATCTCCAGCTAAAGACCAGCACGACGCTATTACAGCTTGGGGCATGGAGTCTGGAGTTCAACACCGGAATCCTCCGTAAGGAGTCTGCACGTTTACCCCGTAGAATACCTGGGTTTTCTCCGGGTGCATGTTTCCTCCCACAGTCCAAAGACACATTGCTTTAGTAGGTTAACTGGTCATTGTGATTAGGCTATGATTAAATTGGGGTTTGCCGGGGTGGCTCAAAGGGCCGGAAATGCCTGTTCTGCACTGTATCTCTAAATAAATTAAATAAAGACCCCCAATTGTTCAAATACAGTTTTATCTGTCAAACGTTGCTTCAAATTACCCCAGCTACATTCGTCCTTACCGTTGGCCCTTCTCCAACAGACTATTTATATCTTAATGTCCTTTTCCATGGCAATTTTAACCCTTTCTGCTGACAACCACTGTGCCCTGTGACTACGCATTCCCTCTGCAACACATCCCGCTTCAACAACATCTTAGAGGACAAGTAGGTGGTGAAAGTGTCACAGTGATCTAAACAAGAACAGCGCTAATACTATTTTTAAATGCTGATGCAAAGTATTGCACAAATGTTTCAATTCCTTAGAGAACCACCATAAGACATAGGAGTATAATCAGGCCATTCAGCCCGTTGAGTCTGTTTGGCCATCCGATCATGGCCGATTTATTTTCACACAGTATGCCTGCTAGGAATGGAAAGAGGAATAGTAAGATTGTGGACTTCAGTAAAGGGTAAGCTGAGAGAACATATACCAGTCCTCATAGAGGGACCAGACATGGAAAGAGTGAGCAATTTCAAAGTCCCGAGTGTCAATATCTCTGATTATCTATCCTGGACCCAAGCTATTAATGCAGCTACAAAGAAGGCATGACAGCAGCTATATTTCATTAGGAGTTTGCGGAGATTTAGTATGTCACCAAAGAAACCAGCAAATTTTTTTACAGATGTAGTGTGGAGAGCATTCTAAATGGCTGTATCACCATCTGGTATGTGTGGGGGGGGGGGAGCTAATGCACAGGGATGAAATAAGCTGCAGAGAGTTGTAAACTTAGCCAGCTCCATCATGGGCATTAGCCTGACCAGCATCCAGAACATCTTCAAGGAGTGATGCCTCAAATAGGCAGCATCCATCATTAAGGACCCCCGCATCACCCAGGTGATACCCTGTTCTCACTGTTACCATCAGGGAGGAGGTACAGGACCCTGAAGACACACACTCGGCGATTCAGGAACAGCTTCTTCCCCTCTGCCATCTGACTTGTGAATGGACGATGAACCCATGAACACTACCTCACTACCTATTCTCCTCTTTTTGTACTAATTTTATATATATATACACTTCTTATTGTACTTCATACTTTTTTATAATTATGTATTGCATTGTACTGGGGCCGCAAAACAACAAATTTCACGACATATGCCAGTCATATTAAACTTGATTCTGATGCAGTTTCAAATGGGTGACATCTTTCCAACATTCTGGATCAAGCAGAATTACTCTTGTGCAATATTAGACCTCTTCCAAGAGGCCCACAACCTTGTTGTGGTTTGGAGCGTCGTGTGCCTCAATGACTCAGAGAGCTATGCTCCTGGTGTCAGGGTTTTATACTTTGGCTCCTGGTAGGATCAACCATGCCAAACAGGTCAAAGGGTGGAGGCCAGACTAAGAGTGGTCCACCGATCCTTCAGGTTCAGCTCAAGGCTAACAACACTGACTGGTGAAACAAAATTGGTACGGAAACAGCAATGAAGAATCCTTCTACATCTGAGTGTGATGGTATTCCTGAGTCTCCACCCGGGACTTGCATGGCCAACAATAGTGAAAACAGAGAGGAAGCTACTGGCACGAGGAAGGAAGCCTGAGCACCACCAGAGATGCAGGACCTTCATTGCTGCCCTAAGCACCAGTGGTGTAACCGGCAGTAAATAAATATTAGGCCCCCACAAGGCCACAGGATGAAGGTCAATCCACTGACATCCTTCGCACGGTCAGTTGGCTTGATCGTGTTCACGCGGTCGGTATGGTATCAGACTGCTCAGTTCACTGAACAGTCCGGCATATTTTTCCCTAACAGTCGTGCTTAGTTTAGATTCCCTGCTGACCGCAGAGAGGATGGGAAGAGACGGGGAGGTTCAGCCTCATTGGTATTCCTCCATGAATGCTGCAGCTCTCATTTTTTTGCCCAACGAAGCCAGTTTGAATGACAAAAGTGAAATGACGCAGCCACAGACGTCACGGCCACAGGGCTGAGGATTTCTATATATAGCCCACATCACAAGCAACAGATGGCGTCAGTATCGCAGATATATCAGGAGGCTTTCAGCAAAGTCATAGCTCAAACTGCCAGAATTCTGCCTGGGAAACGGGCAAACACAATACATAATGAAAGATCCATTTGTCTATAAAAACACGCACAGCTTGATCCCACAGTCTGTAATTCAGCTGTCAAGTGACAATTCCTGCAACTATGAAAAATATTCAAAGACACAGCAGACCATTAAACAAAAATGACTCTGATTGGAAATATTAATATACCAGACTGTTTTAGTTGGGTCTGTGTTAAAGTAGTGTGCATCTAATACAGATGAACTGTGATCTTCCTGATGGCAGCAGGGCTAATATCTGTTCCTGAATCTGGTGGTGTGGGTCCTGAGGTTCTTGTACTTTCTTCCCGATGGTTGAGGGGGTAATAACTGTTCCTGAACCTGGTGGTGTGGATCCTGAGGCTCCTGTGTCTCCTTCCTGATGTCTATGAAGGCTGTCAGTCATCCAGGTCATTGTATATCAAGCAGCAGTAAATCAAGGCAACTCGACTTGCTGTGCTGTCTAGAAGACATTTCGCCACCCAACCGGGAGGCTTCTTCAGTTCTGATCCATGGTGGACAGGTTTCCGGTTTATAAACGCTACCCCAGCATCTCCACAACAGTTCACATCCATGCAAAGATAAGACTAATGACCCTCTCAATACCTCTATGACTCTTAACAACCTTCATGTGACTGCTATACCTTTAAACAACTCAGAGTTTATAAGCTGGAAAACTGCCAGAACTGAAGAAGTCTCTTGGATGAATGGTGAAATATCTTCTAGATAACACAGCAAGTCCAGTTGCCTTGATTTACTACTGCTTAATATCACCTTCCAGATGACTGAGAGGTAATAACTGTTCCTGAACCTGCTGATGTGAGTCGTGAAGCTCCTGTACCTCCTTTCCGATGGCTGAGGGGTAATAACTATTCCTGAACCTGGTGGTGTGAGTCCTGAGGCTCCTGTACCTCTTTTCCGATGGCTGAGGGGTAATAACTATTCCTGAACCTGGTGGTGTGAGTCCTGAGGCTCCTGTACCTCCTTTCCGATGGCTGAGGGGTAATAACTATTCCTGAACCTGGTGGTGTGAGTCCTGAGGCTCCTGTACCTCCTTTCTGATGGTTGGGGGGTAATAACTGTTCCTGAGCCTGATCTATGAGTCCTGGGGCACTTGTACCTCCTCCTTGATGGTTGAGGGAGACTGGCATTGACAGAGGTGCGAACAGTAGATAAAACTGTACATCTTGTCTGCAGCTGTGTTTTGCAGCCAGTACAATAGTTAACAGATACCATTTTAAGAAACAGCATATTGTTGGTATTCTGACTCTCGCTAGAGATCACTTTTGGAGCTAGTATGTGTAAGTTTGGATGGCAGGGTGGAAATTCGTCTCTACCAGAGGAGGTTCACGGCAGTCATTCCCTTTGCTAGGCTGCAGGTCACCCTTGGGCAAGGTGTAGCATCTGCTTAGTCCCCTGATCAGGATCAGGTGAAGCCATGGGAGCAGGTGGTGGATGGTCGTTCGAGCAGTTGGTGCATATCACGAGTCCTGATTATGTGACCACTGACGCCAGGCAGATAATCTTTGAAGAGTATCGATAACGACTAGGGTCACCCATCTTGTAAAGACACTGCCCAGAAGAAGGCAATTGCAAATCACTACAGTAGAAAAATTGCCAAGAACATTCATGGTCATGAACACATGATCGCCTACATCATATGACAGCGCATGATGACGACGATGTACAAGTTGATGGGACTCCTACGCTACAGCAGTAACCATCCCTCAAAGTGTTGTATTTACCTGTCATGTGCCAAGTCTGTGAGAGGTGATAATAAACTTAATGGCAAGGAACCTCTGATTAGCAATTTAACATTCCAACATGATACACATTAAGATCTAATCTTAACATTTAATACAGCATACTATGTGAGAAGAAAATAAGCATTATTCATACAAAGTGCCTGAGGAACCCAGCAGGTCAAGCAGTATCTAAGGAGAGGAATGCAGAAGAGTTTCAGTCCTAAACATCAACAGTTCATTCCTCTCCATAGATGCTGCCTGATCTGCTGAGTTCTTCCAGCAGTTTGTATGTGTTCCTCTCGATTTCCAGCATCTGTAGAATCTCTTCAGAATCAAAATCAGGTTTTATATCACCGACATATGTCGTGAAATTTGTTTACTTTGCAGCAGCAGTACAATGCATGACGTAATAATAGAGAAAAATGTGAATTACAGCAAGTATACATATATTAGTTAAATTAAATAAGTAGATTTGGGTAGATGGAACTCGTCAGCCTGGGAAGGCAGCCCATCTGATTTCAAACCTCCGCTGCCTTGCGGCCATACCCACTCATGGGAAAGGCTTCGGGAGTAAACTCCGAGGACAAATCCGGAGCTGGAGTCCCTAAGGCAGTTCGATGTCGTCTTCAACCTCGTTCTGGCAACTCCTGCTACGACACTGGTGCCAAGCTATATCGGCCCTTGCCCTTTCCTTGGACAACATTGGTGTCGTGGAGAGGGGAGACATACTGCATGGACAACTGCCGGTCTTCCATACAACCTTGCCCAGGCCTGTGCCCGGGAGAGGAGACTAACGGATGCCACCAAATAAGTAGAGCCAAAATAAAAAAATAAAAAATGTAGTGAGGTAATGTTCAAGGGTTCAATGTCCATTCAGAAATCAGACAGCAGAGGGGAAGGAGCTGTTCCTGAAATGTTGAGTGTGTGACTTCAGGCTCCTGTACCTCCTTCCTGATGGTAGCAATGAAAACAAGGCATGACCTGGGTGCTGGGGGTCCTTAATGATGAATGCCGCTTTTTTAAGGCATCGCTCCTTGAAGATGCCCTGGATACCAGAGGCTAGTGGAGCTGATTAAGATTACAATTCTCTGCAGCTTATTTCGATCCTGTGCCGTAGCCATCCAACTTCCATACCAGATGGTGATTCAGCCCGTTAGAATGCTCTCCATGGTACATCTGCAGAAATTTGTGTGTATCTTGGGTGACATACCAAATCTCCTCAAACCCCTAATGAAATATAACTGCTGTCTTGCCTTCTTTGTAACTGCATCAATATGTTGGGTCCAGGTCAGATCCTCAGATATTGACACACAGGAATTTGAAATTGCTCACTCTTTCCACTTCTGATCCCAGCATCTGCAGAATCTCTTGTGTTTATAATGAGCATGTTTTGATGGTTATGAATAGTCAGATTAGGACAAAACAGCATGTAGTCAAAAGATCAAAGCAGCTGCGTTTTGTAATCTTCCTGTCCTATATTTTGTTCAGATTCCATGCATGAAGCTCCCGAGCGAAACAGAATGTTTGAACTCACCTTGACAAATAGGTAGGTTTATTTTGGGAATTCTGTAATATATAGGACTAGAGGAAAAAACTGTGATTGAAATTTGCACTCTATTGAATTAGAATGCAGAATTGTTATTTTTCTGGAAGTTTAACTTCCCTATGCTTGCTTGTATTTTTATACAATCACCGACACACGTACATGTAAAAATTGCCAGTAATCGCAGTACAGGTACTTCTTCTGTATTTTTCTAGAAGCTTCTTAGTTTTGCTACCATCAGGAAGGAGGTACAGAAGCCTGAAGGCACACACTCAACGATTCAGGAACAGCTTCTTCCCCTTTGCCATCAGACTTCTGAATGCACATTGAACCCATGATCACTACCTCTCTATTTTTTAAAATTTTTATTTTTGCATTACTTATTTAAGTATTTGATATATACTGTATATACTTCCTGTAATTCAGTTTTTTCTCTATTATTATTATGTATTGCAATGTACTGCGGCCACAAAGACCAACAAATGACACGCCATACGCCAATGATTTTAAACCCAATTCTGATTCAGTAGCAGGTGTCATGCCAGTTACTTGTTATTTTGTGCGCAAGGTCTGGGCCTTGGGCCTTGGGCCGCGGTGTGACCTGTTTGCAGCTGCCAGGGGAAAGCCAATGGAACTGGTGCGCTCCACCAGGGGCGAGAAGGCACCACGTCCAGGCTGGAGTCGGTGCTGCCCCCAGAGTTCGCTTGGCAGAAGACAAGCCCTGTTGTGGTCGCCTGCAGATTTCAGTGGCGTTGGATGACTTGAGTTTGCATTCTTTTACTGAGTGGCTGTATCTTTCTACCTTACACGTGCTCTGTGTGCTTTGTGCTAAGTGTGACTGTTGGTACAGTGATTTGCACCTTGGCCCCAGAGTAATGCTATCTTGTCTGGCTGTATTTATTGGTATCCATGTGTGGTTGAATAACAATTAAACAAATTGAATCTGGCTATTTCATAGGTTAATTGTTATCACTGGAAAGTTGTATCTGTAGGCTCAGTATGAGACAACTACGGCTGCTTTCTCCTTTGTCTTTTCTTCTTTCTCTCGCTCTCTCATTTTATGCTCTTGTAATATTTAAATATAATGGCTGTAAGCAGTAATTTTTGTGCCTCATTTTTGATTTCCGAAGATCCATTTGATCTCAATGATATTACATGCAACAACTGTGAGTAACTATCAAGTGACCAGCTTAGATGGGAATTGGGTCAGCATGAATCAGATGGGCAGAAGGGTCCGTTTCTGTGCTGGAACCACAGGAATATTAGCTAGCTAAGAGGAGTAACTGGGGTCATTCAGTTAAACAGTGCAGTTAAGCCAGCCCAAAGAGAAATGTAGCTGGAAGGGTAGCATGTCCTTCAAGGACATGGAGATAGAAAGGTGTCAGAAAAGGGCCAACAACATCATGATGGATACAACCCACCCTGCTCATGGACTGTTTGTCCCACTCTCATCAGGGAAGAGGTTACAGAGCATCCACACCAGGACAAGGAGACTCAAAAACAGTTACTTTCCCCAAGCAGTAAGGCTGATCAACACCTCCACCCACTAACTCACCTCAACCACCACTACTTTATCATTTCCTGTACCTAGCATCACATTTTGGACATCGATCTACATACAGTACTGTGCAAAAGTCTTTGGTACATGTATGTAGATAGGGTGCCTAAGACCTTTGCACTGTACTGCAGTAATTTTATGTATTGCACTGTACTGTTGCTACAGAAAAATATGACATATGTGCGTGATGATAAACCTGATTCTGATCTGGGTCTCTGTTGTGGACTGAGAGTGGGAAGGGGGCAGGGAGAGGGGAATCATGGTTGGGAAAAGGGGAAGAGAGAGGGGAGGGAGAGGAAGCACCAGAGAGACATTCTGTAATGATCAATAAACTAATTGTTTGGAATCAAATGACCTTGCCTGTTGTCTCAAGGCTGGGTGTGTCTGCACCCGCATCATACCCCCAACCCCAGCACTCCTCCTGCCACCTATCCCACATCTCTCCTGCGATGCTCCACTCCTGCTGTTCCCAACATCCTTTACTCCGACCAGATTTACAAGCCTGCTCTCCACTCTCCGTTGATAAATACAGGACTGTGCAAAAGACTTAGGCACCCTGGCTATATATGTGCCTAAGACTTTTGCACAGTACTGTATCCAAGCTATCTTATGTATATATATTTATTATGTTTTAATTATTATTGTATTCTTTATCTTATTGTGGGTTTTTTTGTGCTGCATCAGAGCCGGAATAAAAATTATTTTGCTCTCCTTTACACTTGTGTACTGCAAATGACATTAAACAATCTTGAGCGACAGGCCAGTTCAGCTTGCAGCTCAGCGGGATTTGCTCATTTCTGCTGGACTGAGGCTGTGGCCTGCAACTAGCGGACTTCTCGATCGGCTGCAGTGACGCCTGGCGTTGTGAACTTCAGTTCTCAATGCTGGTTTGCTTGCTTTATCATTGGCACAATTTTTTTTTTCTCTTTCTGCATACTGGATGTCTGAGGGCCTTCTGCTGTTTTTAACGGGTTCGTTTGGATTCTTTGTTTTGTGACTTTCTATTAGGAGGTGAATCTCAAGGCTATATAAGGAATACATATGTTGATAATAAAATGCACTTAGAACTTTGAATCTTGCAGCTTGCAGCCAAGGAATTAGCAAAGCTACAATCAATCAGCACGTCCAAGATCCAGGGTCAGGGAAGGGAAGTTCATACAAAGACAACAAGAATGGAAACAAAACAAGTTCTTTTAGATTAAACAGCACCTGCCACTACCTCAGGGTATCTCAACATATTGCTGTACTTTAGAATACAATCACCACTGGAACGCAAACAGATCATCTGTGCACAGCAAGATTCCACATACAGGTGACCCCCCCCCCCCACACCCCACCCCCATGTTATGGTCATCTGAGTAATGTAAACTAATTCTTACAGAATTCAGAGACCACTACTCAAAAATTTGTGATGCAGTAACAAATTCACAGAATTTATGTGAAATAAAGGACAATAAACACAATTTTTTCCCAACTCTCATTTCTTGAATATGCTCACACGACAGGTGAGAAGTGGCAGATGGAGTTCAATCTGGAGAAGTGTGAAGTGATTGACTTTGGAAGGTCAAATTCAAAGGCAGGATTCATAACAGTGTGGGGGAACAGAAGGATCTTGGGGTCCACATCAATAAATTAATGTTGCTGCAAAAGATGATAGGGTGGTTAAGAAAGTGTGTTGGTCTGGGAATTGAGTTCAAGAGGTGTGAGGTAATGCTGCAACTCTATAAAACCCTGGTGAAACCACACTTGGAGTATTGCGTTCAGTTCTCGATGTCTCGTTACAGGAATGATGTGGAATGTTTAGAGGAGGTTTACCAGGATGTTGCCTGGATTGAAGAACATGCCTCATGTGGCTGGGACTGGATCAGTGAGCTAGGGTTTTCTCTTTGAAGCAAAGGAGGATGAGAGGTGACTTGATGGAAGTATACAAAATGATGAGTCATAAACAGAGTAGACAACCAGAGATTTTAATCCCAGAGTGGCAATGGGGCATAATTTTAAGGTGATTGGAAGAAAGAATAGGGAGAGATTCAAAGCAACACACACAAGATGCTGGAGGAACTCAGCAGGTCAGGCAGCATCTATGGAAATGAATAAACAGTCAATGTTTTGGGCCGAGACCCTTCTGCAGACTTTCTCGTGTTTTTATAGGGGGAGATGTCCAAGGTAGTTGGAGTGTTGGTGTATGGAATATGCTTCCAGGGTTGATGGTAAGGCAGATATATTAGGGAGAGTTAAGAGGCATATTTTGGCATTCAGGATGAGGTAGTAAATTGGAACAGACATTGGCTTTGAGGGAGAAGCCAGAGAGTGGGAGTAAAAGTTTGTTTCTCTGACTGGAGGCCTGTGACTAGTGGTGTGCCGCAAGGATCGGTGCTGGGTCCTTTGTTGTCTGTCATCTGTATCAATGATCTGGATGATAATGTGGTTAACTGGATCAGCAGATTTGTGGATGACACCAAGATTGGGGGTGTAGTGGACAGTAAGGAAGGCTGTCATGGCTTGCAGAGGGATCTACATCAGCTGGAAAAATGGGCCGAAAAATGGCAGATGGAATTTAATGCAGACAAGTGCGAGGTGTTGCACTTTGGGAGGACCAACCAGGGTATGGTCTTACACAGTGAACAGTAGGGCACTGAGGAGTGTGGTAGAACAAAGGGATCTGGGAATACAGGTCCATAATTTGTTGAAAGTGGCGTCACAAGTAGATAGGTTCCTAAAGAAAGCTTTTGCCACATTGGCCTTCATAAATCAAAGCACTAAGTACAGGAGTGGGATGTTATGTTGAAGTTGCATAAAATGTTGCTGAGGCTTAATTTGGAGTATTGTGTGCAGTTTTGGTCACCTACCTACAGGAAAGATACAAATAAGGCTGAAAGACTGCAGAGAAAGCTTACAAGGATGCTCTGGGTTTGGAAGATCAGAGTTATAAGGAAAGATTGAATAGGCTGGGACTATATTCTTTAGAAATAGAAGACTGAGGGCAGATGTGATAGAGGTACACAAAATTATGAGGGGTATAGATAGGGTAAATGCAAGCAGGCTTTTTCCACTGAAGTTGGGTGGTACTACAACCACAGGTCGTGGGTTAAGGGTGGAAGGTGAGGGGAAGGTGAGGGGAAAATGAGGGGACAATTCTTCACCCCAAGGGTCGTGAGAGCGTGGAATGAGCTGCCAGCACAAGTGGTGCATGCGAGCTCGATTTTAATGTTTAAGACAAGTTTGGATAGGTACAGGGATAGTAGGGATGTGGAGGGCTATGGTCCTGGTGCAGGCTGACAGAAGTAGGTAGTTTAAATTGTTTTGGCAATGACTACATGGGCCAAAAGGGCCTGTTTCTGTGCTGTACTTCTCTATGACTCCATTTAGGTAGGCATATGGACACAAGAAAAACTGGGAAGCTATGTGTGAGGGAAGGGTCAGAGCAGCAGTCCCTACCCTTTTTTATACCATGGACCAATGCCATTAAGCAAGGAGTGCATGGACCCCAGGTTGGGAACCCCTGCCTTAGACTGATCTTGGAATAGGCTTATACAGGATGGCACCAAAGAGCCTGTGTGGTGTTGTACTGCTGTAGGTTTATAGATGATGTGGCTTTGCATTACAGAGTGTCATGGTACAGGCCATTTTCTAGCAAAGCAACTTGAGCCCAGCACCTGTAACATGCTCTGCACACAGCCTAATGGAAAGACACAACAAGAGCAGAGGTCACGAGGACCATGAGCTCTCAGGGCTTACCTCCTCTCACTGATGAATGGGATGATTTGGACGACGTGGACCATTGCTTTGTCAGTGCTTTTTCTGTTAAGGAGTCGCCGTAGTCCTTTAGGTTGGCAGTGCTGGAGTCGGCACCTAGGCTGACATTGGCATTGTTGGTGTCCTGCTCTCGCTCACTAGAGAACTGGGCCAGGCCCGTTGGCTCGGTTTCATTGTCATTTACGTTGAACTGGGTCACAAACTGGGCCATTTTCTGGGCCAACATGAGCTGCGTTTCGTGCTCGAGCTGCCGGATGTCCTCGATGGTCAGACCGTACCACTCGTCTTGCCAGCACCACGCTTGCCGGTGAGCCCTCAGCATCACCTTCCTTAAACCTATAATTTATGAAAACACCCTTCAACCAAGCAGGAATGTTATTCCGTGTGGCCTCTAGAGACCTATATTACATCGCAATATTACACTGTACTTGTGACATTCCAAAATAAAAGACAGTAACAAACAAGCAGAAAATGAGAAACTAGAAACCTATTCCATTGTTAAACAACATACCAGGTGACAAAGGGATGTCCGAAATGGTGATGGAATTTTGTAATGATCATCTGTGGTACCAAACTTAGAGCAACCTTCGGGAGGAACACACACCTCATATTCCATCTAGTCAGCCTCCAACCTGATGGATGAACATCGATTTCTACTTTGGGTAATATTTTTCCCTCCCCCTTCACTTTTCTTCATTTTCCCACTCTGGACTGTTAACTCTTCCCAAGGCCCACTCTCCTCTTCTATCAGATTCCTGCTTATCCAGCCCTTTACCTTTTCTACCCATCATCTCCCAGCTTCTCACTTTAAACTCCTCTTCCCCCACCACCTTATTCTGGCATCTTCCCCCTTCCTCTCCAGTCATGATGAAGGGTCTCGGCCTGAAACATCAACTGTTTACTCATCTCCATCGATGCTGCCTGACCTGCTGAGTTCCTCCAGCTTTTTGTGTGTATTGGTCTGGATTTACCTCCTGTTAACAAGGAAAAGGATCCTACATGAATAGTTACCTCCGAAGAATCACACACACAGCAGGTGGGACCATCTGAAGATGAAGCCAGGAATGGACTAACAGACTGTATAGGTGGATACAGGATTTAAACAGCCACCCACTCCTTATGACCCTAAACCCCAGGGATATGCCATTCCACACTTCTACCTACAGGAGGCTCATGATAACTAAAATCCATTTAGTACAAATTTAAACCCATGCCGCTTAATGGATTGGGAGAGGGTTGAGAGTTGTAGGGATGGGGAAGGAATTGGAATTGGAAAGGGAGAGAGGCAGGGTTACTTTGACTGCCAGAAAAAAAACAGTCTCCATCCTCAGAGTCCTGCACCATCAAGGCCATGTTCTCCACTCACTTCTGCCATTGTGAAGGAGGTACAGGAGCTTTAGGTCGCACAGCACCAGGTTCAGGACCAGTAATATACTGGGGCCCCTTATCTAAGAAAGGATTTGCTGACCTTGGAGAGGGTTCAAGGAGTTCATGAAAATGATTCTGGGATTGAACAGCTTATCTTATGAGGATCTGTGAGGATGGCTCTAGGACTGTCCTCACATGAATTCAGAAGAATGGGGGGAGGGGGGAGATCTCACTGAAATCTATCAAACGTTGAAAGGTGGATGTGGAGAGGATGTTTCCTATGATAAGGGAGGACACAGCCTCAGAATAGAGGGATGTTGATTAAGAGCAGAGATGAGGAGGAATTTACTTAGCCAGAGAGTGTTGAATTTGTGGAATTTGTTGTTCACAGGCGGCTGTGGAGACCAAGTCATTGGGTATATTTATGTAGAGGTTGACAGATTCTTGATTAGTCAGGGCATGAAGGGATACGGGGAGAAGGCAGGAGATTGGGGGTGAGAAGGAAATGGATCAGCCATGATAAAATGGTGGAGCAGACTCCACAGGCCAAATGGCCTAATTCTGCTCCTATATCTTGTGGTCTTGTGGTCTAAGATCAGGTTCCTGAATCAGCATGGATAACCTCACTCACCTCGACACTGAACTGAACCTATGGACTCACTCACGTTATAACTCATGCTCTCAGTATCATTTATTTTTTATTTAGTATTTATTATTTGTATTTCTTTGCATTTGCAGAGTTTGTCTTCTTTTGCACTCTGGTAGTTTGTCCAAATTGCTGGCTGTGGTCTTGCATCGATTCTGTTGTGTTTCTTTGCATTTACTGTGGATGCTGATAAGGAAATGAATCTCACAGTTGTACATGGTGACATATAGGTATTTTGATAATAAATTTACTTTGAACTTTTTGAGTTGTGATATTCCAAGATAATCGAATAATTGGCTCCAAATCAGAACTGGAAAACAGCCTTATTTAAAAGTGGGTGTAGGGATAGTCCCAGTATCTATTCATACAAAAGTACAGCACAGAAACAGACCCTTCAGCTCACCTAGTCCATGCCATACGATTTTAAACTGCCTAGTCCCATCAATCTGCACCCGGACCACAGCCCTCCATACCTCTACCATCCATGTATCTATCCAAACTTCTCTCCAACTTTGAAATCGAGCTCACATGCACCACTTGCGCTGGCAGCTCGTTCCACCCTCTCACCACCCTCTGAGTGAAGAAGTTTTCCTTAGGGGGCAGTTAGTCCAGCCCTGGTGCTAGGAAGGTCTGGAACCAAATCATTTGGACAAGTTTGAATCGATTGTAGAAAGCTAGCATAGATCCATTAAATATGGCCAATTGATTTGCTGAAGTGCATTCAATGTTCATAACTGTCGAACAAAAACATTTTTAAAAAGTGTCATGTCACTCGCTTATTAAGAGTGAAATTGTGGCAACAAAAAAAAAATCACAAAGTACTGGAGGAGCATAGCAGGTCAGGCAGCATTGTGGAGGCAGACGTGCATTTGGGGCTGAGATGCTGCAGTGGTCTCAATGATTATTAAACGGTGATATTGTTGATAGTGTTGATAGAGTTTAACCCAGCCAAATGTGAAGTGTTGAACCTTGGTAGGTCAAATTCAAAGAGACTGAACACTGTTAAGGGCACGATTCTTCATAGTGTTGATGAGCAGAGGAAGCTTGGGGACTAAGTCCATCACTCCCTGAAAGTAGCAATGCAGGTTGATAGGGTGGTTAGGAAGGCATATGGCATGCTTGTTTTTATCAGTCGAGGCACTGAGCTCAAAATTCAGTAAGTTATGTTGCAGCTTTATAAAAATCTAGTTTAGCCACGTTAATTTCTGGTTGCCCCATTATAGGAAGGATGTTGAGACTTTGGGGAGGGTGCAGAAGAGGTTTACCAGGATGCTGTCTGGTTTAGAGGGTGTGTGTTATAATGAGAGGCTGTACAGACCTTGTTTGATTTCCCTGAGGGGAGATCCGATAAAGATTTATAAGATGTTAAGAGGCATAGATAGAGTTTTCAAGACTGGAAAAGAAGGGAGTAGACAGGGTTGAAATGTCTAATACGAGAGGGGATGCATTTAGGGTGAGAAGGGTAATTTCAATGGAGCTGTGAGGGGTGCCTGGAACGAGCTGCCTGGGGTGGTGGTAGAGGCAGAAACATTACAGACTTTTCAGAGATGTTCAGGTAGGCACATCAATGAGAGGAAAATGGAAGGATATGGACATCATGTAGGCAGAAGGGATTAGCTTAGTTGGCAATTTGACTACTAATTTTAATTGGGCTGGCAGAACATTGTGGGCTGAAGGGCCTGCTCCTGTGTTGTACTTTTCTATGCTCAATGTTCTATTTCAGCACTTATAATATCTGCAACATGAGAGAGTCTGCAGATGCTGGAAATCCAGAGCAACACACACACACACACACAGACACAGACACACACACACACACACACACACACACACACACAGACACAGACACAGACACACACACACACACAGACACAGACACACACACACAGACACACACACACACACACACAGACACACACACACACACACAAAATTCTGGAGGAACTCAGTAGGTCAGGCAGCATCTATGGAGATGAATAAATATTCAACGATTTGGGCTGAAACCCTTCTTCAGGAATGGAAAAGAAGGGAGAAGACGCCAGAATAAAAAGGTGGGGAGAGGGGATGGACAACAGCTGGAAGATGATAGGTGAAGCCAGGTGGGTGGGAAAGGCAAAGAGCTGGTCAGGAAAGTTATCTATTAGAAGAGGAGAGTGGACCATAGGAGAAAGGGAAGGAAGGTGATAGGCACATGAGAACAGGTTAAAATTAAAATGGGGGATAGGGAAAGTTGGGGGGGGGGGGGTGAAATTTGTTTACCGGAAGGAGAAATCTATATTCATGCCATCAGGTTGGAGGCTACCCAGACGAAATACAAGGTGTTGTTCCTCCACCTTGGCACATGGAACAACACATCAGAATGGGAATGGGAATGGGAATCGGAATTAAAGTGTTTGGCCACCAGGAAGTCCTGCAGGTTTTCTTGATTTACCATCTGCTGGAAATTTGGAATATGGATTAAAAATCTATGTTTACAACTGAGACATTCATATTTCAACCTTTAGCAGAAGTGAGTTCCGGCAAAGGTAATGCCCCAAAGTATCTATTTCCTGCTCAGATGCTACCTGATTTATTGACTTCCCACTGCAGGCTTTTGTTAATTTTGCTCTGCTGGCAATCTAGAATGTAATACCTTTTCTTCCCTCTCCTACTCTTGCCCACCTCCAAGAGGACCACAACCCTGTCATGGTTTAGGGGCTTGTGTGCCTCAATGACCCAGAGACCAATGTTGGCTTTATACTTTGGCTCTTGGTAGGCTCATCCATGCCAAATAGGTCAAAGTATAGAGGCCAGACTAAGAGTGGTCCACCAGTCCTCTAGGTTCGGAGGCTCAACTCAAGGCTAACAAATCTGACTGGTGAAACAAAATTGTTATGGAAACAGCAATGAGAAATCCTTCTGCATTTGAGTGCGACAGTATTCCTGAGTCTCCAGCCAGGACTTACATGACTGAGAGGAGTGAAAACTGAGAGGAAGCTACTGACACAATGAAGGCAGCCCTGAACCTTCACTGATACCCTAAACACCAGTGGCCTCATGGACAGAGTTCCTACACTTGCCCAGGGATTGTCCATTCACCAGCTTCGCACTCAACAAAACAGGACTGCAGTCTACTCTCAGAACGACAGTGGTATGAAGGAAACTTTAAATGTCACGAAAATTACTGTGTTTCAACACCTGAGTGTGTGTGGCACTGGGGCCAACACAAACAATCAGTTTAAATAACATTCCACGACGATATAAGCCACTGCCATATTCTTGCCTGGGAAATTTTGTTCATGTTAAAATGCTTCTTAGTTTTGTTTTTTTAGACAATCCAGGATTCAGTTTACTAAAGAAAAGTCTTTGAGCTATAAATGAAAACCGCAAAGCTCTTAACTAAGCAAATATCATTGACAATTGCTCAAATTAATCTGCTTTTAATCCCACCAATTCAGATCCATTCACAGAGTTAAAATTTGTACGTAGGTTTCTGAATAGTACGGAATAAAATCAAGTGGCAGTTTGCAAACTGATTTCAGAGACGAGTGAATTAACTGTAAAGACCAAGACAACGAAGCAAGTTGTTTTCAAAGGATTCTGCAACTGAATAAGCATAATCCCTGAGGCATACACAATGACAAAGTCATTCAGGGTATTACAAACTAGATGTTAACCTTGTAGTGGTTAGCACAATGTTTTACAGTACCAGTGATCCCGGTTCAATTCCCACCACTGCCTATAAGGAGTTTGTATGTTCTCCCTGTGACCACGTGTTTTTCCTTGAAGGGCTCCAGTTTCCTCCCACAGTCCAAAGGTGTACCAGTTAGTAGGTTAATTGGTCATTGTAAATCATTCTGTGATTAGGCTAGGGTAAATCGGCTGCAGAAAGTTGTAAACTCAGCCACCTCCATCATGGGCACCAGCCTCACCAGCATCCAGGACATCTTCAAGGGGTAGAGTCTCAAGCGGGCATCTGTCACTAAGGACTGTCACCATCCACGACTTGCCCCCTTCTCATTGCTACCATCAAAGAGGTGGTACAGGAGCCCGAAGACACACACTCAATGTTTTAATAACAGCTTCTTCACCTCTGTCATCAGATTTCTGAGTGGACAATGAACCCATGAACACTACCTCACTATTTTAATCTCTTTTTATCTATCTATCCATTGATAAGTATATTTATTTATATTATTTTTGTAATTTGTTGTAATTATGTCCACTTGGTACCGCTGCTGCAAAACCACAAATTTCAGCCACAGTGCGGGACAGAGGGAGAGTACTCCAAACTGTGTGACCTGGAGGTGAAGTTGGTGACCATGTGCAGTCCCTGCACCTGTGCTTTTCGAGGGGAAGGTTCAGCGACTTGGGAGACGCCTGCGCTGTTGAGAGCACGTATTGCAGCCATAGGGCAGTGGTCCCCAACCTCCGGGCCGCGAAGCATGCAACGGTGCAGCGGTAGTTGCAACACACCCAGCACATCTTCAAGAAAAAAGCCGAAATAAACAAGCTAATTAATTAGGTGTCCCCCAGCATGTAAATGTCAGCCCAGATCAGAGGTGATGCAATCGGCAATCGCATCCTGTATGTTGTGAACAGGGTAGAGCTGGGAAACCTCCCACGCTATTAGGTTAAATGCCTGTGTTGTAGCTTCACTTGAACAGTGTGATTTAAGGCAGGCCTGAAGATTCAGGACTGTTTAATGTCATTTCTACTATACAAGTGTAAAGGAAAAGAAAGTAATTGCTACTCCACTAAAACATGAAAAGTGAAAAGGTCCCATCGCTCACTTGAAGCAAATTGAAAACACTTCAGCTCCTGAAGTTCTACAGATGTGTGATGGAGATGGAGATGTGTGATGGCTGCATCACTGCCTGGTGAGGAAACACCAATGCCCTTGAATGGAAAATCCTACAAAAGGTAGTGTACTCAGCCTAGACCATCACGGGTAAAACCCTCCCAACCATTGAGCACATCTACATGAAACCCTGTTGCAGGAAAGCAGCATCCATCATCAGAGACCTCCACCACCCAGGATATGCTCTCTTCTCACTGCTGCATCAGGAAGAAGCTACAGGAGCCTCAGGATTCACACCACCAGGTTCAGGAACAGGTATTAACCCTCAGCCATCAGGCTCTTGAATCACTGAACTGTTCCCACAACCTATGGGCTCACTTTCAAGGTCTCTTCATCTCATGTTCTCAATATTTATTGCACATTTATTATTACTATTATTTCTTTCTTTTGTACTTGCACAATTTGTTGTCTTCTGCAGTCTGGTTGAACGCCCTAGTTGGGTGGTCTTTCACTGATTTTTTTAGGTTATTATTCTTTAGATTTATTGGGTATGCCTCAAGAAAACAGACCTCAGGGTTTAATATGGTGACATACATGTACTTTGATAATCAGTTTACTCAGAACTTTGTTTGACATTAGTACTTTCTGTTGATAAGCATACAGGATATATCTGACAGATACTCACCCACATCGTGAATAAATCTCTCAATTTTGGATTGCATTCCCCAGTATCGAAACTCAACTTTGCAGAGTTTATATGCACACATAATTGGCATTTTTCCGGTTCTGTTTTTGCACTCCTCAATCCAATTGTCCGACAGGGGTCCCCGTCCTGTCTTGGTGGACTTGTACTGTTTGGGGTCCTCTTCAGTTTTATATTCATTTGGTGGAATTAGGTCTTTAACAATGTCAATAGGATCTGGTTCAGAGAGGGATATGGGAAGTATTTTAGCAATATATTTATTCTTAAGGCTGTTTAAGTGTCAGACATATTAAAAAATAAAGTTGAAACAGATCTTACGTATGAAAAGAAAAATTAATTTCATCTAAGATATCATAAAAAGCAACACTTACTAAAATTTTCAGGGCATAAATTAATTTTCAAAACCTCATAATAACAAAGACTAACCAGGGAACAAAATTAGAAAGTAAGATTACAGTTTATAGAGAAAAAAATATTTAACACTTGGTCAACACTAATCAGATATTCAATCTTAGCTTTCAAATAAGGTTGACTATCCTTAAGTATCAGGTAGTGGGGTGGAGATAGGTCTCTAACCAAAGTAGGTGTAAGGCACTCCTACCCTTCACTAGGGCCAAGCAATCTCTGAACAGTAATAAAAATGACTGGGGTCACCTGCCTTATAAAGACACTGCCCAGAAGAAGACAATGGCATACCACTTCTGTAGAAAAATTTGCCAAGACCAATTATGGTCATGGAAAGACCATGATCACCCACCTCGTATGTCATGGCACCTAATGAATGAATGGTCCTTAAATAACACCCAGCATTCCTCCCTCTTCTCTGCATTCCTCTATCCTTGGTGCCATCCTCCCAACTGTAGTTCCTTGGCCTCAGAAAGGTTGACTATCCTTAAGTATCAGGTGGTGGGTTGAAGGAGGTGCAAAGCTGACAGTGATGCTGGTTTGAACCTTCATTATATACTAGCTCTGCACTGGCTTACAGTAAAATGCAGAACTTCAACATTCTGAGAGACAGCAGTAATTTATGGGGGTTGTCTCCTTGCACTTTGGTAGGAGGAACAAAGTCGCAGACTATTTTTTAAACAGCAACAAAATTTGAAAACTAGAGATGCAAAGGAACTTGGGATTCCTTGTGCAGGATTCCCTAAGGTTAACTTGCAGGTTGAGTCAGTGTTGAGGAAGGCAAGTGCAATGTTAGCATTCATTTCGATAGGACTAAAATACAAAAGCAAGGATGTAATGCTGAGGCTTTATAAGGCATTAATCCAACCACACTTGGAGAGTATTGTGAGCAGTTCTGGGCCCCTTAGCTAAGAAACAATGTGATAGCTTTGGAGAAGGTTCATTTTGGCAGGTCAAATATGATGGCAGAATATAGTATTAATGGTAAGACTCTTGGCAGTGTGGAGGATCAGAGGGATCTTGGAGTCCAAGTCCATAGGGTACTCAAAGCTGCTATGCAGGTTGACTCTGTGGTTAAGAAGGCATACGGTGTATCAGCCTTCATCAATCGTGGGATTGAGTTTAGGAGCCAAGAGGTAATGTTGTAGCTATATAGGACCCAGGTCAGACCCCACTTGGAGTACTGTGCTCAGTTCTGGTCGCCTCACTACAGGAAGGATGTGGAAACCATAGAAAGGGTGCAGAGGAGACTTACAAGGATGTTGCCGGGATTGAGGAGCATGCCTTATGAGAAAAGGTTGAGTGAATTCATTCTTTTTTCCTTGGAGCAACGGAGGATGAGAGGTGGCCTGATAGAGGTGTATAAGATGATGAGAGGCATTGGTTGTGTGGATAGTCAGAGGCTTTTTCCCAGGGCTGAAATGACTAGCACGAGAGGGCACAGTTTTAAGGTGCTTGGAAGTAGGTACAGAGGAGATGTCAGGGGTAAGTTTTTTATGCAGAGTGGTGAGTGCATGGGATGGGCTGCCGGTGATGGTGGTAGAGGCAGATACGATAGGGTCTTTTAAGAGACTCCTGGACAGGTATACGGAGCTCAGAAAAATAGAGGGCTATGGGTAACCCTAGTTTATTTCTCAGGTAAGGACATGTTCGGCACAGCATAGTGGGCTGAAGGGCCTGTATAGTGCTGTAGGTTTTCTACGTTTCTATGTCCAGAGGAGGCTGACGAGAATGATTCTAGGAATGAAAAGTTTAACGTATGAGTACTGTTTGATGGCTCTGAGCCTGTACTTACTGATGTTTAGTAGAATGAAGGGGGATCTCATTGAAGCCTATCGAATTTTGAAAGGCCTACATAGAGTGGATGTGGAGAGGATGTTTCCTATAGAAGGGGAGTCTAGGACCAGAGGGCACAGTCTCCCAACCTGGGGTCCATGGAGCCCTCTGTTCATAGTAGGGGTCCATGGCATAAAAGAGGTTGGGGATCCTTGGAATAGAGGCATATCTATTTAGAATAAAGATGAGGAGGAATTTATTTCGCCACAGAGCAGAGAATTTGTGGAATTCATTACCAGAGACGCTGTGGAGATCAAGTCATTGAGTGTATTTCAAACGGAGGTTGATAGGTTCTTGATAAATCAGGGTGTCAAAGGTTACAGAGAGAAAACTGGAGAATGAGGTAGAGAGAGATAACAAACCAGCCATGGCACAGCAAACTCGATGGGTTGAATGGCCTAATTCTGCTCCAATGTCTTATGGTCTTAAATACCTTCTAAATGTCATAGAAAATTCAACAAAATCCAAAATCTTTTAATATAATCATACATAAACAGAACATTAAAGTATAAAGTATAAAGTATTTTCTGAATTAGAATACTCTGAAATTCTAATGGACACAACCAGAAAATGTCACATACTTTCGAGGATTGAAAGGCATGCGTCATTCTAATAATACCAAACATAGTGAATTTTTAACAAGACCATTAATTTATAATCTTCCTGAATGGTTAAATGTTACATGCATTACAGTCAATGTCATTACACTGATACACAAATTATTTAAAAAAATCATCATGTCAGTGAATGTATGAATATATTTAAACAGCTAGCATGGAATACTTGCGCAGGTTTATTATACTGGCTGCATAAGATTTTCTCCTTTGAAATTTTTCTTAATATTTTGCACTGCAATTGTACAAAAAAATAGACTTCTGATTTCACAATCTAACCTGTTGTAATTTTGCACCTTATTGTCTGCCTGCACCACACTGTAACTGTAACATTTCATTCTGCATTCTGTTATTGTTTATTGGATCAGACTGCTTAATTCTTAGATTAAACTGTTTAACTGTTATTTTCCTCGTAGTTTAACAATTAATTATCTGCTTGTATTCAAGTAGTTCTTATAGGCGAATAACAGTTTAATATGCCTCTAGGGTGGTTATGTTGTGTATTTAATATTTAAGTAATGTTTGAGACCTCCAAGAAGACCACAATCTTGTCATTGGGTTTAGAGGCTTATATGTCTCAATGACTCGGAGAGCTACATTGGCTGGAGTCAGGACTTTATGCTTTGGCTCTTGATTGGGTCAAAGGGTCCTCCCATATCAGGGGTTCAGCTCAGGGCTAATAACCCTGACTGGTCAAACAAAACTGTTACAGAAACAGCAATGAAGAATCTGAGTGTGATGGTATTCCTGAGTCTCCACCCGGGACTTGCATGACTGACAGTAGTGAAAATTGAAAGGAGGTTACCCTAAATGCCAGGAGTGTAACAGGGAATAGAGAATGTTTGAGTAATCTTGCATATATGTTAGTCAATTAAGCATTCCTGTTCACTTAAATATTTAATTATGGGTTATATGTAAAAATACATCAATTGCTTCAGTCACCAGGCTACCATGTGATACGTGCGCAGCTCGCTTAAAGTAAACACGAAGTTAGACCTGCAGTTGGTGGGACTAAGTGAGAGCAAGAGGTCGGCACGGACCAGAAGGGCCGAGATGGCCTGTTTCTGTGCTGTAATTGTTATATGGTTATTGTCAGAATCCCACGTCTTCCTTTGAATTAGCTTAATGTTTTGAAATTACAAAACATAACAAGTTATTCAAAGTATAATTCTAGAAAGTTCTGGAGGCTTCATTGTTCTGCATTATTTAAATACATGCATTCCCACAGTTTAACTTGGTACTGCAGTGTTGAGAAAGTGCTTTCTAACTGGTTAAATTTTATCTATAGATTTGAATAGATATTTTTCTCATCTCTGTGGTATAAAATTAGCTGTTCTATTTTTTACCATGTTCTACTTCAATGAATGTCATGAGTTGATCTGCACGAACAGTGTGCACTGTACCTTGATAAACAGTAATACACCAATTTACCAACTCTCTGACATTCAGTCAGTAATTTTAATTTTTTGGTTTTTGCATTTAACAGGAAATAAAGACAACACTTAGTTTTCATAATAAATGGATGTCAAAAAACATATTATTTGTGTTTTCAAAGCTCATAATGATCAGGGACTGGGAGTACATCACAGAATTGTTTTTTATAATGCTACTCGACTCACAGGTCTTCTTCTTCCGGTCTCTTAATTCTAAAAGGGACTTGGGAGTCCTCGTGCAGGACTCCCTGAAAGCTAATTTACAGAATGAGTGAGGAAGGCAAATGCAATGTTAGCATTCACTTCAAGAGGACTAGAATATAAAAGCAAGGATGTAACGTTGAGGCTTTGTAAGGCATTGATGAGGCCTCACTTGGGAGCACTGTGAGCAGTTCTAGGTCCCTTATCTTTGAAAAGATGTGCTGAAACTGGAGGGGGTTCAAAAGAGGTTCACAAAAATGATTCCAGAATTGAAAAGCTTGTCATATGAAGAGCGTTTGAGGGTCCTGGGCCTGTACTCACTGGGATTCAAAAGAATGTGCATATTGAAACATGTTGAATGTTGAAAGATCTCGATGAAGTGGATGTGGAGAGGATGTTTCCTATGGTAGGGGAGTCTAAGACCAGAGGACACAGCCTCAGAATAGAGGGGCATCCTTTTAGAATGGCGATGAGGAGGAATTTCTCTAGCCAGAAAGTGGGAATCTGTGGAATTCACTGCACACAGGCAGCTGTGGACGCCAACTCATTGGGTATATTTAAGGTAAAGGTTAATAGATATTTGATTAGTCATGGCATGAAGGGATAGGGGAGAAGGCTGGAGAATGGGGCTGAGAGAGATATAAATCAGCCATGATGAAATGGCAGAGCAGACTCGATAGGCTAAATGGTCTAATTCTGCTCCTATATCTTATGGTCTTAACATAGAAACATAGAAAATAGGTGCAGGAGTAGGCCATTCGGCCCTTCGAGCCTGCACCGCCATTTATTATGATCATGGCTGATCATCCAACTCAGAACCCTGCACCAGCCTTCCCTCCATACCCCCAGATCCCCGTAGCCACAAGGGCCATATCGAACTCCCTCTTAAATATAACCAATGAACTGGCCTCAACTGTTTCCTGTGGCTCTTCTTCTTCTGCCAGTCTCTTAAATTTAAACAATCTCCCTCAAAGTACGATATGATGATAGGTGGACGGACAGGTAGTGTCGAGGAAGCAGGGAGGCTGCAGAGGGACTTAGACACATTAAGAGAATGGGCAACAAAGTGGCAGATGGAATATAGTCTAGGGTAGAGTATGGTAATGCACTTTGGTAGAAGGAACAAAAATGTAGGCTATTTTCCAAACAGGCAGAAAATGCAAAAATCTGAGGTGCAAAGCGAGTTGGGAGTCCTCATGCAGGGTTCCTGAAAGGTTAATTTGCTGGTTGAGTCGGTGGTAAAGCATTTATTTCAAGAGGACTAGAATGTAAAAAGCAAGAATGTAATGCTGAGGCTTTATAAAGCACTGGTTGAGGCCTCACTTGGAGTATTATGAGCAGTTTGGGTCCCCTTATCTAAGAAAGGACATGCTAAAATTGGAGAGGGTTCAGAGGAGGTTCACAAGAATGATTCCAGGAATGAAATGGTTATCATATGAGGAGCATTTGATGGCTTTGGGCCTGTACTCTTTGGAATTTAGAAGAATGAGGGGGGATCTCATTGAAATCTATCAAATGCTGAAAGACCTTGACAGAGTGGACGTGGAGGGGATGTTTCCTATGGTGGGGTGTTGAATACCAGAGGGCACAGCCTCAGAACAGAGAAACATCCAGTTTAGAACAGAGATGAGGAGGAATTTTTTCTAGCCGGAGTGGTGAACCCGTGAAAGTCATTGCTACAGACGACTGTGAAGGCCAGGTCATTGAGTGTATTTAAGATGGAGGTTAATAGGTTTTTGATTAATCAGGGCATGAAGGCAGGAGAACAGGATTGAGAGAGATGATGGATCAGCCACGATGAAATGGCAGAGCAGACCCAATGGGCCAAATGGCCTAATTCTGCTCCTTTAGTTTCCAGACTTTTATTATTTATATTAAGTACGGAACAATACAGATGGTGATCTCACATATATGGTGTTAAACCCTTGCCCCACAGAATAAATTATACAGAAAACCTTGAAATCATACTACAAATAAATAATTCTACAAATCAACGATTAATTATTGTTCAGGCAAAATACCTACTTAGAAATGCATTTATACAAGGGGCCTATCGCTGAGAATTGCAAAGTACTACATTGCTTCTACAGAGATTCTTTAATCAAATAATACACTACAAAACCATTTTATTTATAAAGTGAAATAATGTTTAGTTTCCTCAGGGAGATCTTCCCACTTTGCTTCAATGCCTTTCCATGATGCAGAAAAATAAAACGGTACTTTACTACTTAGTTTATAACACTTCAACAGCTTTATAAGTCTGTCATTTAACAAAAACTTCAGATGAGACACTCAGGGTTATAAATGACTTCCTAAGCACAGTGATTCACTGAGTGTCAGGATGCAAAGACACCACACAGGTATGATCTCCTGCCTTCCATTTTCCAATGCAGTTTGGCATCTAGTCCAGGAGCTGGGCTTACGGCCAGTGCAGTGAAGTGGCAGATGCAAGCAGGGATGTATCAAAATGAGAAGCCAGCATCGACCTACTCACATCATGTGGAACTGTTTATGGCAGTACTACAATGATTATGGCAACCCAAACTTGGCTCCCTGTTTTGTTAGATTTAACTTCGTTAATAATGGTTAAAATTACTGTTACATTAAAAGGAGCAGAGAGAGATCAAATACTATACCAAGCATCCGCTGTCTTTTCTCGGCAGCTGAGAGATTAAATACATTTGCTTGATCTCCTGAATCAGCTTTATAATACGTTTCGATGTCAATGGAGAATTTCTCTACAAAGGGACAGGTATACCTAAAACAAAACAAAAACACAATCACTTTTGTAAACTAAAAGCTCAAACTTCCCATTTTCAAGGTCCAAGATTGTTTAATGGGGCGGCACAATAGCGTAGTGGTTAGCACAACGCCTTACGGTACAAGCAACTTGGGTTCAATTCCCACTGCTGCTTGTAAGGAGTTTGTACGCTCTCCCCGTGACTGCGTGGGTTTCCGCCGGATGCTCTAGTTTCCTCCCACAGTCCAAAGATGTACCGATTGATAGGTCAATTGGTCACTGTAAATTGTCCTGTGTTTCGGTTAGGGTTAAGTTGGGGGTTGCTGGACAACGCAGCTCGAAGGGCCAGAAGGGCCTACTCTGCACTGTATCTCAATAAAATAAAATAAAATGATTAAAAAAGACTTTTGTACACAAGTGTAAAGAGAATGGAATAATTGTTCCTCTTGCTCGATACTTTCGAAGGACAATGGATCCTGAGCAAGTTTTAACTGATGTAGTTTGAGGATTGGCTCTGTAGTTCATGTTTGATGTGTTTCTGGTTTCTAGTTGCTCCCTTTTTTATTGAATTTTGTGTGATTTTGATCGGGGCAGACTGGCTCCGCAGCCCACAGTCAAAGAACGACACAGCACTAAATTGAACTGAACTAAACTGAATATTCCTACACTGTTTCAATGAATTTGTGGTTTGATGCTTTCTAATGTGTCCTTTTCACTTTTTTTTTGCCATTTGCATGATTAGTTCTGTTTTTTTGCATGTTGGGTGTTTGATATTCTCTTTGAACGGGTTTCTTTGTTTTGTGGCTGTCTGGGGGGGTGGGGAGAAGATGAATCTCAGGGTTCTGTACTGCATCTATCAACTGGCTGTGAAGCGACATGACCAACTCTCCCTGATCTCTACCCAAGAAGATCAAGAGGGGCACAAATTTGACTGGGCATCAGTGAAAGTCATGGTGCAAGCAAACTCACGGCATGCAAGGGAATTCCTAGAAGCGTGGTTTTCTGTGAACAGACACATAGACCTCGATCCTATTTATGAGCCGATGTTGGCAAAACACCAGACCACAGCTCAAGAAGTTCGCCACACAACCAATCAGCAATGAGATTTCCTCCCCACATCAAAATGATGTCCAATCAGCTGATTGAAAAGTATATAAAGGCCAAGCATTCAGAGGACACACCAGAGTCAACAGTGCCCTGATGATGTCTCCTTGTATGGTGACAAAACATTGCCAAGATCAGAGAACAACTCAACCCAACAGCATTAATACTTCGATGCAACACCAAAAAAAACCCTCAAAGAACATAATAATAATAAAAACACAATAAATATAAACATTGAGGAACCTTCATGCAGTCCCACAGTCCCAGATGACCCTGAGATTTGTCTCTGAAATTCAATGTGAGAGCTTCTTTCAGGAGAACCCATGAAAAGCATCCGGCCCAGAAGGGATACCTGGCCAAATACTAAAGACCACTGCTGATCAACTGGCTGGAGTGTTCACTGAAATCTTTAACCCCTTGCTTCAGCAATCTGAGGTATCCACCTGCTTCAAGCAGGTTTTAGTTATACTGGTACCTAAGAAGAACATGGTAACCTGCCTCAAAGACTACTGCCCAGTAGCACTTACATCCATTGTAATGAAGCGTTTTGAGAGGCTGGTGATGAAAAGTATCAACTCCTGCCTGAGAAGCAACTTAGATTCGCTGACTGACACAACAGGTCCACAACACAGAGGCCATTTCAAAGCTCAAAGTACAAAGTACATTTATTATCAAAGTATGTGTGCTATATAAAACCTTGAGGTTCATCTCCTTCCAGCCAGCCACAAAACAAAGAAACCCATTAGAGCCCATTAAAAAAGGCGGTCAAACACCCAGTGTGCAGAAAAAAAGAACAAATCATGCAAATAATAAAAAGAAAACAAATAAAATTGGAGCTGCAGTCAATAAAGGGCACCTTGATGTATGCACCTTTGCTATCCAGATGTTCCAGGGTTGAGTGAAAGCCAATGAAACCTTTCAGTTTAAGATGGTGCTGGTGAAACATATTGGTACCTTGCAGGCAGCAAACAAAACTACTAACTGCTTTATTAATCACATTTTATCTCAAAAATGATCGATGTGATCAATAGCCTGTAACTTCTCTTTCGGAGTTGAGCTTTTGAACCGCCTGTACGAGTTAGCAATTTTGCGGTGCGAACTTAAGTCTTGGATGGTTGCATCACGGTATATACGGGCTGAATTGACGCAGTGGGCCCGGGCCTGGGCCTAAGAACAAGAAACTAGCCAATGTTTGGCCATTGCTGGAGAGGGTAGGAGCTGATTCGAAGTGGCAGATCTGAGGCAAGGCAGTGGGTCCTGGGCCTGAGAGCAAGGAACAAGCTGATGTTTGACGATTTAAATGCCCAGCCAGACTGGAAAGGTCGGGTATGGACTGAGGTTTGGCCGATTTAAGTATTGGGCCAGTACGAAAAGGTCAGGGTCTCGGCCTGAAACGTCGACTGCGCCTCTTCCTATAGATGCTGCTTGGCCTGCTGCGTTCACCAGCAACTTTGATGTATGTTGCTTGAATTTCCAGCATCTGCAGAATTCCTGTTGTTTGCGTTTAAGGTCAGGGTGTTGTTGGGGCCAGAGGGAAAGAGTTAGAGAGGATGATTGAGATCAGGTTTTTGAATTCTTCCTGCAGAGTGCTGGCATAGATAACACCTGGTCTCCTGTGGCTGTGGTTCATAATCCGATTTTCCAGAAGAATATGTGTAGCAGGACTAAGCCAAAGGTCACCTGGACCCTTCACTGCCAATGAATGAGAAGAAAACTGATGGTGTTCCAGCTCCCCTCTCCAGCCTGATTGCCCTCTCATCTGGGAATCAGTGTCCCACGATTGATCAATGCCAAAGTGCGAAGTGTCAGCAACTGCAACATCAAGCCATGAATTTCAGAATCAGGTTTAAGGTCACTGGCATATGTCATGAAATTTGTTGTCTTTGTGGCAGCAGTGTAATGCATTACATAATAATAGAGAAAACATATACTTACTGAATTATAGAAAGTATATATTAAATAGCTAAGTAAGTAAGGCAAAAATAAAAATATAAAAAGTAGCAAGGTAATGTTCATGGAGTCAATGTCCATTCAGAGATTGATGACAGAGGGGGAAAAGCTGTTTCTGAAACGTTGAGTGTGTGTCTTCAGGCTTCTGTACCTGCTCCCTTATGGTAGCGATGAGAAGAGGGCATGCCCTGGGTGATGGGAGTCCTTAATGATGGATGCCACCTTTTTGAGGCTTTGCTCCTTGAAGATGTCCTGGATACTATGGAGGCTAGTGCCCATGATGTAACTGACTAAATTTACAACTCTCTGCAGCTTATTTCAATCCTGTGCAGTAAGCTGCCCCCTACCAGATGATGATGCAACCAGTTAAAATGCTTTCCCTGGTACACCAGCAGAAATTTGAGAGTGTCTTTGGTGACATAGCAAATCTCTTCAAACTCCTAATGAACTATAGCCACTGTCATGCCTTCTTTGTAGCTGCACTGATATTTTATGCAAAAATTTTATTTATTTAAAAAGATGCAACATTTTTTGCTGACAATTCATTTAGTGAGATAATTTTAAATGCTATTTATTCATTTAGTAGCATCCTCAGATCAAAAACACAAAAAAAATCCAGTAAATCCTAAACTGAATAGAAAGGCAGACAGCATGCCACCAAAGCTGTTTGGATAAATGGCTTTATGGGCTAAGAATCTGGTTGCAGGCATCAAATAAATTTTTCTCAAATAAGGAACAGACAGCTTCAGTTCTAAAGAGAGACAAAGCATACTTCCATAAATAACCAATGTTATGCTGGTTAAATACCAATAATCAAAGAAGGGTCTCTATTTATTGCCTGCAAGATGCTCACAATTCACATTTTGGAATGGTACCTCCGTTTTAAGAGATATTACAATGGAGTCACAGAGCTCACTGTCACTGGGTAATTAACTAATTAGACTAATGAGGACGAGCAGGGAGGTTTCTTGTTTTCACGCTGAGAACTTGTGTATTTCCTCACGCAAAGGTAGACCCAACAGTGCATGTCATCACCCTGGCAGGAACTCAGCTGCAGGCTGCAGAACGTATGCTGAGGAAAGTTCAACCAGCTACAATACTTCAACCAGAAGATAAAACGAAGCTATTCACACACTCATGGGAAAAGTATATTATGAACTATTATACGTTATTTTTTTCTATTGCACTGGGAATATCGTGAGTAATTTTGGGCCCCTTACCTAAGAAAGGATAGCTGGCATTGGAGAGGGTCCAGAGGCGGTTCACAAGAATGATTCAAGGAATAAAAGGAATAACGTATCAGGAGATCTGGAAAGGTCTGGATAGAGTGAACCTGGAGAGGGCGTTTCTTATAGTGAGAGAGTCTAGGACCAGAGGACACAGACTCAGAATAGAGGGACATCTGTTTAAAACAGAGATGAGAAGGAATTTCTTTAGCCAGAGCGTGGTGAGTCTGTGCAATTCATTGCCACAGACGGCTGTGGAGACTATCATCAGGTATATTTAAAACAGAGGTTGATAGGTCCTTGATTAGTCGGGGCGTTAAGGGTTATGGGAAGAAGGCAGAAGAATGGGGTTGAGAGGAATAATAAATCAGCCATGATGGAATGGCAGAGCAGATTCGATGGGCTGAATCCCGCTCCTCTGTCTTAAGGTCTAATGGAATCTGGGGGGAAACGACCTCATTCAGATGGTGGTGAAAGTGTGGAACGAGCAGCCACTGCAAGTGCTGGATGCAGGTTCAAGTGCACCACTTAAGAAAAGTCCGGATAATTACATGGACGATAGCTGCAGAAAGGAAAGACGTTGTTGAGGAATTGTCAACTGAGTCAGTGTGGGAGGAAGTCAGAAACAGCAAGGTAGTCATCACTCTATTGGGAGCATTCTATAGATCCCCCAATAGCAACCAATCTGAGGAACATAACAGGAGGCAGATTAAGGAAAGATACCAACATAACAGGATTGATGTCATGGGTGACCAGGGTCTCCCTCCCCTCTATCTGTGACATTTACTGGGAGCATCGATGCATTGTTGATGGCAAGAGTGGAACGCCGGATGGGTGTGGGGTAGGTGGCAGAGGAGTGCCAGGGGCAGGGGAGGGGGCGATGCGGGTGCAGACACACCCAGTCCTGAGACACCAGGTGATCATTAAAGAACATCTCTCTGGTACTTCCTGCTCCCTCCCCTTTCCCTTCACCTTTTCACAACCATGATAGATATCAGGACCCAAAGCAGCAGTGATGGACAGAGAGATCTTGAGATGCGAGTCCATAGCTCACTGAACATAGCAATTCAAGCAGATAAGGTGATAACAACAGTGTACAGTACACCTGCCTTCTTCAGTTGTGTGTTGACTATAAAAGACAAGGCCAGAGTCAGAGAACTGTTTGCACTTCTGGTCACCGCCATTACAAGAAAGATGAGGAGAATTTGGAGAGGGCACAGAAAAGATTTGGCAGACCGCTGCCTGGATAAGCAACAACAATCTATCAGGAGAGTTTAGACAGACTGTTACCCAGGGTGAAAATGTCAAGTACTGGACAGTAATGGTTTAAATCAGGGGTTCCAAAAACCTGGGGTCCATGGCATAAAAAGGTCGGGAACCCCTGGTTTAAGGTGAGAGGGGAAGTTTAAAGGTTGATTTTTTTTAATATATTGCA
This sequence comes from Mobula hypostoma, assembly GCF_963921235.1. NCBI lineage: Eukaryota > Metazoa > Chordata > Chondrichthyes > Myliobatiformes > Myliobatidae > Mobula > Mobula hypostoma. Next base: position 52,747,116 of record NC_086117.1, on the reverse strand, counting down.
CGGTGCCTGGAATGAGTTGCCAGGGAGGTGATGTTGACGAATACAACAGTGATGTCAGTGATGTTTAAGAGCCATTTCGACTGACACTTGAACAGGTTGCCAATGCAGAAATGAACTATGTGCAGGGAGGTGACATTAGTTCAGGTTGGCAGAACAGTAGCACAGAGAAGGGCCTGCTGTATCTATGCCCAAACACAAGGGTTTCTGAAACTTATCATCTTTGGCTTCAACCCAGGCAGAGAAATGTTGTCCATGAACTCTTTTCATTTCTCTTTTGAAAGTTTCCTATTTTGCACATGGCCAAGTGGTTAACGCATTGGTCTAGTGATCTGAAGGTCGCTAGTTCGAGCCTCAGCTGAGGCAGCGTGTTGTGTCCTTGAGCAAGGCACTTAACCACACATTGTTCTGCGACGACACCGGTGCCCAGCTGTATTGGCCCTAGTGCCCTTCCCTTGGACAACATCAGTGGCGTGGGGAGGGGAAACTTGCAGCATGGGCAACTGACAGTCTTCCATACAACCTTGCCCAGGCCTGTGCCCTGGAAACCTTCCAAGGCACAAATCCATGGTCTCATGAGACTTAACGGATGGCTATATATTTTGCAGACACAGACATACCTCCAGGTCAATGTCCCTTTAATAGGAATTTACTCTACTTCACTCTAAAACAGACACAGATATACCTGCAATTCAATGTCCCTGTACTCTGAATTTACTCTGAATTCACTCTGAAACAGACAGACATATCTGCAAATCGATGTCCCTTTATTCACTCTGAAACAGATACACATACCTGCAAACCAATGTCCCTTTACATCTGAATTTGCTCTAAAACAGATACAGACATACCTGCAAGTGGATGTGACTCAGTTCTATTCAAATTCTCTTGTCATTAGGACATCAATTACATTAAACTACAATTTATTAAATGCAAGGATATAGAGGCCAAGGTAATGCACATTACATTGCAATATAAAAAAGCTAATTTGAAATAATCCAAATTAAATCAAAGTTTAATTCCATTTGCTTCAACCCTGTATGAGTTAACAGATAAACAGGATCAGAGGGTTAGTCCTGCTTTCACTTCAGTGAGGAAATCACACAACACTCACTCTATATGCAGAGTTACAGATAAGCAGAACACGCCGAGATGCATCAATGAAAACATCGAAACTATAATGGAACTAATTTCAGTGTAATGAAGCAAGAATTGTGCTGGAACAGGTAATCTACATTGATCTGATTAGCAATAAAAACCATAATTTTCCTTTAATATTTAAATATTAAATAAATACTACTTAGACACCCAAAGGATTTTCCTACCTGGTTCTGGTGTAGGGATAGGCATTCCACGATTCTTCTTCTACACGCAATGCAGCTTTTGGTAAAATCGACCGGAACCAGCTGGGGATGTGCATACCAATGTGGTAGACTTTGTGGGTGTACTGGCCAGATCCACCAGGACCGTCGTTGTAGGGCCTGTTCTCAAGGATTTCTACTCCACTCCCTTCTCCACAGGTCTCTTCTCTGCTCTTTTTCTGTAAGACACACAAATAGATAGGGGTCAGACACCACATAGTACCAATAGTTGAAAACAGCCTCAGGATAGAGGGACGTCCCTTTAGAACAGAGATGGGGAGGAAATTCTTTAGCCAGAAGGTGGTGAATCTGTGGAATTCATTGCCATGGATGGCTGTGGAGGCCAAGTTATTGAGTATATTTAAAGTGTAGGCTGATAGGTTCTTGGTTAGTCAGGCTGTCAAAGGTTTCAGAGAGAAGGCAGGGGAATGGTGTTGAGAGGGATAATAAATCAGCCATGATGAAATGGTCAAACGGACACGATGGGCCAAATAGCCTAATTCTGCTCCCATGTCTTACAGTCTATGGTCTTGGGGAAATGCATGTTGAAAATTAAACCTTTTTTTTCCCCACAAATTCTGCAAAAGTGAATTTTGCTCAGTGTCTCAAATCTTTGGGCCTCTACTTACTAGAATTTGTAATGAGGGGTGATTTAATTGAAACATATCAAATTGTGAAAAGCCCTGATGGAGTAGATGCAGAGAGGATGTGTCCTATGCTGGGAAAGTCTAGCACCACGGCAGGGAGCCTCAGAAGGGAGTTGCGTCCATTTAGAATGGAGATGAAGAGGAATTTCTTAATCCATAGAGTGGTGAATCTGTGGCATTTATTGCCACAGGCAGCTGTGGCAGCCAAGCCTTTATGTATATTTAAGACAGAGGTTGATAGATTCTTGATTGGCCATGGCATGAAGGGATACTGGGAGAAGGCAGGTGATTGTGGCTGAGAGGAATAATGGATCAGCCATGATGAAATGGCGGAGCAGACTCGATGGGCCAAATGGCCTAATTCTGCTCCTATATCTCATGCTCTATGGTCTTAATCCGCACAGATGATCCCTTAATACTATCTATTTTATTCTGTTATGTACCCCATAGCATTGTAATTACGGTTTACAATATGTGCAGAGTCTGGCTCTAAAATCTGTAGAATGCAGCAAAGAGATTCCAGTTTATGCGTAGCTGACTTGGGGCCATAAAAAAAGATTATCCCCCGAATAACACTGCAGCCAGATCTGCTCTTCAGCAGCGTTATGGCCATTAAGCAGCAGGTGAGTCACGTCACACCACTGCTGGGATTAAAGGTGGACCGGAGCCTGGAGATAATTGTGTGTATATTTCTTAAGTTTGAAAATCATGCACAGAAACCAAAATATCTTGCATTTTATTGGGGAGTATCTTAGCAACAGAGAGCATATGTTTCACAGAAGTATGTGACAAATTGGCTTCCTATTGCCAATTTGTGGTCACGATGTTTTTACAGAGATTAGAAAAAGCTTATGATCTCTATAAGGAGTACTGTAAATCCATTAATAAATCCTTTGTACTTCAGCCTGCACGTCAGTCTTTGTAACACATATTTACTGAGTGGCGTTCTGAGCTTTCTCTCTTTAGAAGCCTTTAAGTAACTGGTGCTCTCCGTAATTAAAAAGTGCTTTTTCTTATTGCCTGTAATTTAATGCTATTAGTTTAGCCAAAGGATAGCTGCCTCCATCTGTTGTGTACACAGCCAGCACGGTCTCTGATGGTACACAGTACATTTAAAATTTAAACAGAACTACTGATGACGGCGTGATTTTCTCTTGTACTTCGAGAGTGACATGAATCCTGCGCAGTGAAATCCAAGAAGAAAGATTCAGCATGGCATCAAAAATTTTGACAAACTTTTATAGATGTGTTGTGGAGTCTTTTCACTGGCTTCATCACTGCCTGGTATGGAAACACCAATGCCTTTGAACAGAAAGTCCTATAAAGGTAGTGGATTCATCAGTTCATCACGGATAAAGCCCTCCCAACCATCGAGCATGTCTACATGAAACGTTGTCGTAAGGAAGTAGCATCTATCATCAGACATCCCCAGCACCTAGAACATGCTCTCTTCTCATTACTAAAATTGGGTAGAAGTTACAAGAGCCTCAGGACTTGCACCACCAGATTCAATAACAGTTACTACCCCTTAAGCATTAGGCTCTTGAAGAAAAAGGGATAACAATACTCACTTGCCCATCCATTGAGACGTTCCCACAACCAATGATCTCACTTCAAGGATTCTTTATCTTTTATTTCATGTTCTTGTTATTTATTGCTATTTATTTATATTTGTATTTACACAATTTGTTGTCTTCTGCACTCTGGTAGATCTTTCATTAATCCTGTTATAGTTATTATTCTATAGATTTGCTGAGTATGCCTACAGGAAAATGAATCTCAGGGTTATATATGGTGACATATATGTACTTTGATAACAAAGTTTACTTTGAACTTTGAAGTGTGCAAACTGGCAAAGGCCAGTTTTAGTCATATCATGTGTATGCAAGCCAAAGCTCTCCTCAGAACTGACTGTCATAATGTGCCAGCCCACAACGTCTGTGTCCATCACAATTCCACAAACTTTGCTGACAGGTCTTCATCACCAGAATCCTATCTACTAGGGTTGCCACTTTCTGGGAACTATAGACTTGAGTGCCAAAGTCTCTCTGTTCAGCAAGTCTGTTCTCAATGCACCACTATGCATTGAGTACATGTGACTTCCCAAAATAGAGTGCATGCGGTGTCCAGGGAGGAGTGGCATCTCTGGTGAAGGGTCCAATCCAGGGCAGCTCACTCACCTTTGGGGCCCAACACTTCCCAGTGCCCTACCATTTACAGTGAAAGTCCTACCCTCATTTCTCTTTCCAAAACACCACACCTTGCACTTACAGGACTGTGCAAACAATATACACATCTAGGAAGCCTCAGACTTTTGCACAGTACTGTAGTAATTTATATATTGCAGCAACAAAAAAATTATTTCATGACATATGTGAGTCATGATAAACCTGATTCTGATCTGGGTCTCTATTGTGGACTCAGAGTAGGAAGGGGACAGGGAGAGGGGAATCACGGTTGGGAAAATGGGCAGGGAGAGGGAGGGAGTGGGAAGCACCAGAGAGACATTCTGTGATGATCAATTAACCAATTGTTTGGAATCCAATGACCTTTCCTGATGTCTCAGGGCTGGGTGAGACTGCGTCTGGGCCCATGACACTCCTCTGCCACCTGTACCACACTGCTCTCACGGCACTCTACCCTCACCATTCCCAACATCCTTTGCTCCCACCAGATTTACAAACTTGCTCTCCACTCCACGTTGACAAATACAGTCTTGTGCAAAAGTCTTAGGCACCCTAGTTATGTATATGTGCCTAAGAATTTTGCACAGTATTGCATCTGAATTGAATTCAAACAAGTACACATGTTTGTGCTAAAACAGAATAATACTTTACTGGAGCTTTGGAAAGAATATCCAATCCCTTTGGAAGGGTCCCAATGCCAACACCCATCACAGTGGATAAAGAAATTGAAATAATCAAGAGACAATTAGATACTGCAAACAGATCTTAACTGGCACCAGCCTACCCACCATCAAGGACATATACACAGAAAGTTGCTGCAAAAGGGCCAGGAACATCATGAAGGATCCCACCCACCCTGCTCATGGACTGTTTGTCCCACTCCCATCAGGGAGGAGGCTACGTAGCATCCACGCCAGGACCACCAGACTCAAAAACAGTTACCTTCCCCAAGCAGTAAGGATGATCAACACCTTCACCCACTAACCCACCCCTCCACACCCCTCAATCACCACCACTTCGTCATTTCCTGTCAGTCACCTTATGTACAGACACCCTTGTGCTGACCGCCACTTTATGGACATACAATTGATCTCCGTACATAAGCAATCTTATGTATTTATATTTATTGTGATTTTTAATCATTTTTCTTCTTCTTCTCCGCCTTGTTTTACAGTGGTTGGCACCCAGCTTATTGGTGCATTACCGCTACCTTCTGCTCCGGAGTGTGCCATAGACTTACATTCTAAATCCCTTCACCCAACCTCTCTCTCTCTCTCTCACACACACACACACACACACACCCTAACCTACACTTTATCCTCCCATCTTTGGCCATTCTAGTACCCTATTCCTGCTTATCCATCATATCCTATAAAAAAACCCCTGTACCCCTTAAGAAAGCTAAAAATACCCGGACCTGTGCTCTCTCACCCATGCCCAGCAACTCTTTTAATGTGAATTCCTGCACCCCTAATTCCCTTAGATTAATTCTCATCATCTCTCTCTGTATCCCATACTTCCTGCAACTTAGAACTACATGTTCTACTGACTCTTCTTCCTGACTTTCCTCACACAATCTTGTCTGGTGTTTCCCTATCATTTTCAATGTTTTGTTTAATGCACAGTGTCCCAGCCTTAACCTAGTCCACACAGTTTCCTCTCTTCTATATCCACTACCTACCCTAGTACCTGCAACACTCTTCTGTATTTGATATAAATACCTCCCTTTCCCCTCCCTGTCCCATCTTTCTTGCCACATTTGGTTGATTTTTTTTCCCAGATTACACACTTAGCCTCTGCTTTACTGATACTAATGTGCATTTCTTTAACGCCCTCTTTGCCAACTCACCCACCCTCTCATTCCCCTTCACCCCTACATGTGCTGGAACCCATAGAAATTTTACCTGACCTCCCTAACCTACAATTCTTGTGACTGACTGAAGGACTTCATAAAGTACATCTTGCCGACTATTTGAGTGAAAAGACCATAAATTTGCTAGAACTGAGGATGAATCTGAGCATATCAACAGTTTGGTTTGTCTAGCTTTCTCCACCCATCGCAACACAACCAACAGTGCCAGCATCTCCAATGTACACACCCCTAACTTATTAGATGTTCTTCTGCTGATTCCAATTTCTTTTGCTGGTATAGCCACCCCAAACCCTGTCACTCCTGTTTCAGGTTCCTTAGCACCATCCATATAAATCTGATAATCACTATACTTTTCCATCACATGACAGTTAAATGCACTTACCAAATCAGTTTTATATTTTCCTTTCTTTTTTTACCTCTGACAAATGCCAGTCTATGTCAGGCCATACAAGTTTCCACAGAGCTACAACCGAATAAACTACTGAAGGACTTATCCTTAGATCAAACACTCCACATTCTTTAGCAATATCATTCCCTACCCAACTAAAGTTATCCCTCTGAAACTTCCCATTTTCCCAGTACTCCTGCAACACTCCTTTTGCAGGGTGAGAATCATTGTGCCCCTGCAAATTAGCCCAGTAGTTTGCCATCAATTGCATCCTTCTTAGTTCCAAAGGCATTACTCCCACTTCTACCTGTAGGGCTGATACTGGTGGTGTTTTAAAAGCCCCACTGCACACTCTCAAAGCCTGAGCCTGAATCACATCCACTTTCCTTATAAGAGACCTAGCTGCTGATCCATATACTATATGTCCATAATCCAACACAGATCTCACTAAAGTCACATACATTCTCTTCAACGCTGAACAACTTGCTCCCCATTCCATACCAGTCAAACATCTCATCACATTTATTACTTTTTTACATTTCTCCTCAACTTTCCTGATATGGTTTGCCCATGTTAATCGTGAATCAAATATAACTCCCAGAAATTTAAATGATCCAACCCTTTCTAATCCAATCCCGTACATCCTTAACTTCTTCCCTACCTCAATTCTTTTCTGGGTGAAAAATACAGTTTGAGTTTTTTCTGCTGAAAATCTACATCCCCAATCATTACCCCACTCCACCACTTCATCAATTGCTCCTTGTAGTTTCCTGATTATATGCTCCAAGTTCCTGCCTCTTTTCCTCAAGGCCCCATCATCCGCAAACAGTGACCTACCTATATCCACTGGTACCTTTGTGAAGACATCGTGGATCATAATGATGAAAAGTAACGGGCTAATTAACACTATCTTGAGGTGTGCCATTTCCCACTATGTACTGATTTGATAATTCTGATCCAATCCGAACTTGAATTTTTCTACTAAACAAAAAATCTTTTATCCAATTAAAAACTCTCCCACCAACCCCCATCTTGTGCAGTTTAATTAACAATCCTTCTTTCCACATCATATCATAGGTTTTTTCTATGTCAAAAAACATTGCAACTACTGACTTTTTACTTGCTTGGGCCTTTCTTAATTCAGTCTCTAACCTTATCACTGAGTTCACGGAATTCCTTCCCTTCCAAAAACCACTCTGATAACTTGCCAGCATTCCCCTCTTCTCAAGCTCATACGATAACCTTTCTGTTATCATCCTTTCCATTATCTTACATATATTTGATGTTAATGCTATTGGTCTGCAGCTAGTGGGTTTTGACAATCCTTGCCAGGTTTCCTTATTGGAATTACTACTGCTTCTTTCCATGCACTTGATAATCTTCCCTCCTCCCACACTCTGTTATAAAAATGCAGCAACTTCAAGAGCACTCCTTCTCCTAGATTTTTTAGCATCACAGAGCATATCAGATCTTTCCCTGGGGAGGGTGGTCTCGAACTCTATATTGCTCTCACCATTTCTGCCAACGTAAATGGATCATCAATTATATCATCAGTTTCCTCCTGCCTGTTTAACACACCTGGGTGTTGACTTATTGTTCTTTCCCTTCTCCTTCTCCCTTCTTCAGACAAATTTTCTGAACTGTGTATCTGTACAAACGACTTGGCCATGATCTCAGCCTTATCCCTACTGGAGACTGCTGTTTCCTCCTCAGATATCATTACTGGATATTCCCATTCCCTTTTATCTCCTCCCATCCTCTTAATCATTCCCCTTACCTCTTCCACAGGTGTTGTTCTTCCTATTTTGTGGCAAAAACTCCTCCAATTTGCCCTAATTATTTCATTCTACTTTACACTTGTGTACTGGAAATGACATTAAACAATCTTGAAGCTCATCTTGACAGGTCTCTGTGAAGTTTATAACATGAGAGGTGAGTGAAGAGTTAAGCTCTGGCGAGAGGAGTGATAAAGCTTTGGTAACGGTGTACCACTGAGAAAGGACAGAGAAACGCCAGTAGGCAAATCAGAACAGATTGAGACTTTAAAATATTGCTTGCCTTTTACCTCATATGTGTCGTGACTGAGGCAAGCTACTTCTGGAACTGGAAAAAGAGTGAAAGGTAAGCGTTTAAAAATGAGGCTATTTTACCTGGTAAAGGGAATGAATGGTTTAAATCAGTGCTGCAGGCTGTGTCCAATCCTGTGTGTTTATTGCCTCTGACAGCTAATTCATTACCAGCAGCCTGCTCTCAGCAGCTTTTAACGTTATGATCGATGTCTTCCAGATAAGACAGCGCTCAAAGTGTGGCATTTATTTATCCAGAAATTGTTCACAGCTGAACAGGGAAAAGCAGAACTCAACCGAACAACAAAAACAGAATTTCACAATCTGTGAATTGGTTACCTAATGTCAAATAATGGGTTGAACATTTTAACTTGACATTAATCACACCTTATGATGTGTCCCTGGTTGCTCCTTTTTTGTTGCTATTTTGTGCGGTTTTGATCAGGGTGGCCTGCAGATAATGAACAACAGAGCGCTGAATTGAACTGAATATCAGAAACATGGAAAATTCTGCAGATGCTGGAAATCCAAAGCACTACACACACAAAATGCTGGAGGAACTCCGCAGCCCAGGTAGCAGCTATGGAAAAGAGTACACAGTTGACGTTTCAGGCCGAGACCCTTCAGCAGGACTGGAAAGGAAGGGGAGAAGTTTCCCCTTATCAGTCTCAAAATGTCGACCGTGTACTCTTTTCCATAGATGTTGCCTGGCCTGCTGAGTTCCTTCAGCACTTTGTGAATGTTGCTGAACTGAAAATGCCTGGACTCTTTCGATGTTGGTGTTTTATCTTCCGTGTTTTTTGCTCATTGTTCCTGTTTGCGTGACTTGTTTTTGTGTGGTGGGGAGGGGGTTGATGCTTTTCTTTGAATAGGTTTCATGGTTTTCTTTGGGCCATGGCTGTCTGTGGGGAAGATGAATCTCAGGGTTCCATTCTGCATACATAGTTTGATAAAAAATGTACTTCGAATCTTTGAATTTTTCTGCAGAGTTAGTTGGCCTGGTTATTCTGAGCAGAGAAGAAGCACAATTTTGCTCTCTGGTATCTGTTGCCATGACAATGGGATTTCATCAGCACACCATCCTCGGTTTGTTTAGCTCAGAAAAACCTCAGTTACACAACAACACTGCGCACAAGCCGTTGGTTGTTAATATTTGCTCCTGCGTGTTGACAATGGTAACTAGGCTTCCGAGACAAGATCACCTCAGGACCTTTGAGGCAGAAGATCCTCAGGACCCAATTTACAAACTGATTCTGTGTTCGAAGACAGATAACCTGACATATTATAGTCACATAATTCACAGCTTGATAGTCAGAGAGAAAGATAAAAAGATAATGCCCTCTCTCTTGTGCACCCTATTCTCGCCCTTTTCTCCCTTGTTCCCCACCTCCTTCTCCATTCCTCACCCTCCCTTGTTCCCCTCACTCCCTGTCCCTCCCTCCTTCTTCCCCTCCCTCCCCATCCCTCACTCCTCACCCCTCAGCCTCACAAGGAGGGGTGACATGGGAGCCAGTTGGTAATTGATGGATCGATGAGAGGTGAAGTGGGGGCCAGAGGGTGATTGGTGGATTGAGGAGGGGTGAAGTGGGGGCCAGAGGGTGATTGGTGGATTGAAGAGGGGTGAAGAGAGGATCAGTAGGTGATTGGTGGATTGAGGAAGGGTGATGTGGGGGCCAATGGGTGATTGGTGGATCAAGGAGGGGTTGAAGCAGGGGCCAGTGGGTGATTGGTGGATTGAGGAGGGGTGAAGTGGGGGCCAGCTGGTAATTGATAAAATTGAAGAGGGGACCAGAGGGCGATTGATGGATCGACGACAGGTGAAGTGGGGACCAGAGGGCGATTGATGGATCGACGACAGGTGAAGTGGGGACCAGAGGGCGATTGATGGATCGACGACAGGTGAAGTGGGGGCCAGAGGGTGATTGATGGATCGAGGAGGGGTGATGTGGGGGCCAGTGGGTGATTGGTGGATTGAGGAGGGGTGATTGATGGATTGAGGAGGGGTAAAGAGGGGACCAGAGGGTGATTGATGGATCGATGAGAGGTGAAGTGGGGGCCAGAGGGTGATTGGTGGATCGAGGAGGGGTGATGTGGGGGCCAGTGGGTGATTGGTGGATTGAGGAGGGGTGAAGCAGGGACCAGTGGGTGATTGGTGGATTGAGGATGGGTAAAGAGGGGACCAGTGGGTGATTGGTGGATTGAGGAGGGGTGATGCAGGGGCTAATGGGTGTTTGGTGGATCGAGGAGGGATGAATCGGAGCCAGTGGATGATTGGTGGATTGAGGAGGGGTGATGTGGGGGCCAGAGGGTGATTGGTGGATTGAGGAGGGGTAAAGAGGGGACCAGTGGGTGATTGGTGGATCGAGGAGGGGTGCTGTGGAGGCCAGTGGGTGATTGGTGGATTGAGGAAGGGTGATGCAGGGGTCAATGGGTGATTGGTGGATTGAGGAGGGGTGAAGGGTGCCCGGCAGATAAAGCTGGGTGGGGGACGATTAGGAGGGGTGCAGAAGGGAGACAGAGAACATGAAACAAGTGTAGTATAGGAACAGGTTCCGTGGCCCAAGCATGTCCACATGGACTGTGATACATCTCTTTGCTAATATCATTTGCCTGAATCATATCTGTATTCCTCTAAACTTTCCAAATCAAGTTCTTAATTCCTTTTAAATGTTGTCATTGTCTTAGTAACCATCACCTCCAGTGGCAGCGCATTCCTTTAACCACCACCTTCTTTGTGAAAAAGCACGCCCCATCACATCTCTTTTAAATTCTAAATACACGAGATTCTGCAGATGCTGGAAATCCAGAGCAACACAGACAAAATTCTGGAAGAACTCAAAGGTCAGGCAGCATCTACCTTCTCCAGCCCTTTGCCTTTTCCACCTATCATCTCCCAAGCTTCTTTCTTCATCGCCCCTCTCCCCATCCATCTGGCTTCCCCTATCACCTTCTAGCTATTTCTCCTTCCCCTCCCCCCCCCTTTTTTTATTCTGGCATCTTCGCCCTTAGTTTCTAGACCTGATGAAGGGTCTCGGCTCGAAACGTGGACTGTTTATTCATTTCCATATGCCTGACCTGCTGAGACCCTGCAGCATTTTGTGTGTGTTGCTTGTTCCCAGAGGGTATTGGTCTATGGCATAAAAAAAGGTTGGGAACCCTTGCTTTAAATTCTGCCTCCTGTCACTTCTTCATAGACTGGTACCCTATAGTTTAAGAATATCCTACAAGGAGAATAAGTCTACATCTGTGACCCGCAGGGACACAGAAACTCCCCACCCCATTCGCCAGTGAGAACAAACCCAGACTAGGCAACCTCCTTTTGTAACAACAGCCCTCCATTCCAGGTAATCTTCATCTGTCCCCTCTCCCAGACTCTGGCTTTCACCTTTTCATTTAATAAAATATTTTCAAGCTTGCATTTATCCATTGGCTGGGAACGAGAGCACAGACCAGGGTTCCTGCTCATTGCTTTGTTCAGTAATGGATGAAAAGCTGGTTGAATCTGGATGTCTCATGTATCAAGTGGTCACTGTACTTGGTACAGAGGAACCACGTCACAGGATCAGAAAAGCTGCAGACAGTTGTAAACTCAGCCAGCCCCACCATAGGCACTAGGCTTTCCAGCATTGAGGACATCTTTATTTAACATGCTGTAAGGTTTCACTGCTAATGTAATGGCCTCTCTGGAACGTTTCACTGCTGAGGTAATGGTTTCTCTGTAACAGCAATGTTTGGGTTACGACTAGAGATAACAGGGTTTTGGAATGCGGGGCTATCCAATGAGAGATGCGTTGTTCTTTCTTGTAAGTCTGGAAGAGAGATTTTCGCTGTTTTTTGCCGAGGAGAGATGAGGAGAGAAGACGCGGATGGAGAGAGTTGGTGGACCACCGGATGCAGCGAACTTGGAGTGAGGGTCCGAAGGTCAGTGATGATCGGAGGAGGTCAATGGTGGATGAATGGCTTATCAGTGAGTTCCGACAATGCACAATAGACTGTTTCGTGAGAGTGGGCCTTTTTTCTTCCTTTTTGTCTTCCTTACTAACCATATAGTTGAAGTAAGAATTATAAAGCTCAACTGTTTAATCACATATTGTGTGCTGTTATTTCAGGGTACTGACTTGCGACAGGGGATACATCGCGCAGCATCCACCCAAGCGAGATTTCTGAAGTTTGGCCAGGCCAGGGGCCATCACCCCATAGATTAAACCGCTGGCCGAAGCAAGAGTTACATTTAAAAGGTGATGCCTGATAAAGGTGGCATCACTAATTAAGTCGTACTGCATGCACTGTAAATATATGTTTTGCACAGACTGGAGTAGCACCTCAATCTTGTTGTTGCCGTCTTGAGTAATGACAATAAAATTCTGTTCTATCCTATACATCATTAAAGACCTCTGTCACCCAGAACATGCCTTCTTCTCATTGTTAACAGAGAGGAGGTGGTACAGGAGCCTGAAGACACACACCCAACATTTTAAGAACAGCCTCTTCCCCTCTGCCATCAGATTTCTGAATGGACAATGGACCCACAAACACTACCACACTATTTTGCCCTCTCTTCTTACACTGATCATCATTACGTGCCGTGTCGAGTGACATGTGGGATCAGTGTCCCCATGACCATGATTGTTCTTGGCAAATTTTTCTACCAGCGTGGTTTGCCATTGCCTCTTTCTGGGCAGTGTCTTTACAAGACGGGTGACCCCAGCCATTATCAATACTCTTCAGAGATTGTCCGCCTGGTGTCAGTGGTCACATGACCAGGACTTGTGATCTGCACCAGCTGCTCAAACGACCGTCACCACCTGCTCCCATGGTCACCTGACCCTGATCGGGGGGGGGGGGTTTGGGGGGCAGGGTGGGCTAAGCAAGTGCTACATCTTGCCCGAGGAGCGCCCAAGGAGCAAGGTGTAAAGGAGTGCCTTACACCTCCTTTGGTAGAGATGCATCTCCACCCTGCCACCAAACTACTTTGCATTTTTTATTGTCATGTATAGCTTTTTTATCATTATGTACTGCAATGTACTGCTGTAACAAAACAAGAAATTTCACAACATATGCCAGGATATTAAACCTGATTCTGATGGAAACGTAGAGTCATCCTGTATCACTGCCCGAGATGAACATCTCTCTGTTACTCCAGCACTGACTGCTGCTGTAATAACGTCGTCTTTTTCCATTAGGTTACACAGGATGGCACACAACCAGTGCCCACTTCTGATCAACTGGATTTAACTCAGACTCTAGCCTTCTTAGTCCCATGTGGTGTGTACTCTGAATGTTTAGAGTTTGAAAACCAGCGATACCTAGTTGAATTGAAGGTGTCAGTTCCAACATTTTTTGATCCAGGGATGGACATTTAATGCTCCTGGGAGGAGCTAAAGATGATGCCAGAGGTTTTTGCAGAGCTGGGCGGCTTCTTCCAGTTCATCAACAAAACAGTTTGAATCTCCTGTTCTCGTGCCTTTTTTTTCCCTTTTCAAGATGGCTGGGGTCCTGTTGGACTCCATGATCTACAGCTGCACTCAAACTAGGTTCTTAACGGGCAGTAAGTTCTCACTCTTCAGAACTTGCTAAGTAGCCTGGTGTTTTGGGATTTCCAGGATCAACTTGGAAGATGTGCGCCTTCAGGGTTGTGGCCCTATGGATGACCCGATTTCTCTTTGATATCGCCATCTGAGGTGTCGCGAGAGATCAAAACATCAAGGCAGCGAGTGCAGCTGTCAGAGGCTTCTGCACTCGAGCGATCTCTCTCTCTCTCTCTCCATGGTGACAGTCTTCTGGTTCTCGACTTGGGGGGAACTCGAATAAGTGGCGCTGAAGACTGTAACACAAACAGCAAGCTGCTGGCGTCCCCTCTCCCTCGATAGTGAGAGAGAGATGTCCAAGTGTTGCGATGGACTGTAGTTCATGGTCTCTGGGGGCTTGCTAGTGCTTGCATTGCAGTTGGTGGGGGGGGCACTGATACTTTTGCTGGAGCAAGTAGGTGGGGTGTTGATGCTTTCGTTGCTGCTTGAGCGTGGATAGGGGAGGAGGGGCTATGGGGTTCTAACATTTTTCTGTCATTCATTTTTTGGGTTTTTTCCCTTCTCTGTTTTTTGGATGTCTGCGAAGAGTAAGGATTTCAGGCTGTATACATTCTCTGATATTAAACTGAACTATTAAAACACTGACTCATCCCATAAATCTTACATAAGGACCCCTTATCTAAGAAAGGCTGTACTGATATTGGAGAGGGTCCAGAGGAGGTTCACGAGAATGATTCTGGGAATGTAAGGGTTAATGCATGAGGAGTGTTTGATGACTCTGGGCCTGTACTTGCTGGAGTTTAGAAGAATGAGGGGGATCTCAATGGAACCTATTGAATTTTGAAAGGCTAGATAGAGTAGATCTGGAGAGGACGTTTCCTGTAGTGGATGAATCTAGGAACAGAAGGTACGGCCTCAGAATTGAGGGATGTCCATTTAGAACAGAAATGAGGAGGAATTTCTTTAACCAGAGGGTGAAATTCATTGCCACAGATAGCTGTGGAGGCCAAATCATTGGGGTATTTAAAGCAGAGGGTGACATGTTCTTGATTAGTCAGGGCATCAAAGGTTACAGGGAGAAGGCATCAAAATGGAGTGAGAGGGTTAATAAATCACCTATGATGAAATGGAGGAACAGATTTGATGGGCTGAATGGCCTGATTCTGCTCCTATCTCTTACAGCCTTATAGAAAGATTGAGAGATGATGATGGATAATGGAATGGCATAAAGTCAAACCAAAGGAGACAGGTGAGGTTTAGTTCAAGGGACCAAATGAAGCTCTGGCTACTGGATGTGGTTATGCTTGCCTTCTGGTCTTCTGTCCAGAGTGGGGGGGGGGGGGAGGGAGGAAAGGACTGGAAGAACAGTTTACTAGCCAAACACATCCTTACTGTGTGCCCCCCAAGAATCTCTCTGTGGGCAAATTCAACTGGCGGCATTAGGGTTCTCAACTTTGTGGGCGTGTCTGAACAACTGAACAGTGGAAGGTGTCAAGATAACAGGAATAAGATTGAAAGAATGCACAGAAAATAGGCTAGGGCTTTATTCTTTGGAACGTAGAAGATTGAGAGGAGATTTGACAGAGGTATATAAAATTGAGGGGCATAGATAGGTTAAATGCAAGCAGGCTTTTTCCACTGAGGTTTGATGGGACTGCAACTAAAGGTCATGGGTTAAGAGTGAAAGGTGAAATGTTGGAAGGGGAACTTCTTCACTCAGAGGATTGTGAGAGTGTGGAACAAGCTGCCAGCACAAGTGGTGAACGTGAGTGCAACTTCAGCATTTAAGAGAAATTTGGATAGGTACATGGATGGCCGGGGTATGGAGGGCTATTGTAGGGGTGCAGGTCAATGGGAGTAGGCAGTTTAGATGGTTCAACACAGACTAGATGGGCTGAAGAGCTGTTTCTGTGCTGTACTTTTCTATGATTCCATGACAGATCCTGAGAAGGAACTGGGTCTCTGGATCAGCTGGGAAAGGTACTGGGGAGGAGCTATGGCAAAAATTATATCTTGTTTGTATTTTCCAGCAATGGAGAAGGAAGTCAGCTGATCTATCGAGCCTTTATCGACTGTCAGAGAATCCCACCAATCCCATTGCTACAATTATTTCCCTGAAGCCTATTCTTTCCCGCATGCTCATCACCTCCCCAATTCTCCTCCCACTCACTCACAGTCTAAGTACCAGTTTGCTGGAGGAACTCCGTCGAGCAGCATCCGTGGTGGAAGGGGGAGAGGCATTGTCAACATTTCAGCCAAAACCTTCATTCAGACTGGGGAATACAGTGTATTCTGGTTAATTGGGACACATCGGGACCAGTACCTTTTGGCCCAATTAAGTAGCTGCCCCAATTAGATTAAGAAGTTTCATGGAAACAGTCAAAAAGGTATTTAAAAAGATAAACTACCAGTAAACTGAGTAACAAATTATGTATTTAAACGAAGTACAGGACACTATCAATACTACTATAATAGTACTATAAAACTGTGTGTTAGTTCCTAATACTTATTGCCAGAGGAATTCATCCATTGTACACTGCAGTGTTCTTTTGATTGACTGCAAGTGAACAAAATCATTGCAGAAGAGCAAAACCTGTGTTGAACGGTCCTAGCAATGACAGCACTGAAGAAAGTTCATTTTCACGTGACAGGTTACTATGGCCATGAAATGTGTAAACTAAAACAACAATTTATAAGACATGACAGACTAAAAGATTCTTCTAAATTTCTATCTCACTGGATGTACAGTGGGTGTGGGAGGAGGACTGGCAACATTGAATGCAACTTTAGAATGATGTCAGTATCTTGGCAAAGGAAAGGAGACTCAGTCCATCAGTGGCTCTGACGGGGAAGACAAGCCTGCTGCTTCAGAGACAAACCTTCCATCAACCAGAGGAAGGCCAGATGTACTCCAGCCTTCTGCAATCACAAATTTCTACCAATGTTCTGTGGAGAGCACTCTAACTGGCTGCCCCACCATCTGATACGTGTGGGGCGGGGGGGGGTGCAGGGAATTGTAAACTTAGCTCCATCATGGGCACAAGCATCCAAAGTATCCCTGACATCTTTAAGGAGCGCTGCCTCAAAAGGGCAGCATCCAGCATTAAGGACTCCCACCACCCAGGTCATGCCTTGTTCTCATTGCTACCATCAGGAAGGAGGTACAGGAGCCTGAAGTCACACACTCAGTGATTCAGGAACAGCTTCTTCCTCTCTACATTCTGATTTCTGAATGGACATTGGACCCATGATCACTTTTTAATCTATTACTATGCATTGCAATTTGCTGCTGCCACAAAGACAACAAATTTCATGATATATGCCGGTGATATTAAACTGGATTCTGATTCTGACAATACACAGCCTTCTGCTTAAGTATGGGCCTGGAATCAACCCCTGACAGCTTTGAGGGATTTTATCAAGATGCTTGTTGCACACAAAATATGTGAAATATTTCTCCTAACGGTTTTTCAACAAGCCTGAACAGCTGCTTATCCAAATTGAAAGCTTTAGGCCTTTATCACAAATGCATTCCTATTTTCGATTGGTGCCCCTGGGGATAAAACCATCAAACTCACATTAAACCGATGAAATACACTCATCTGTCCATGCCAGTACTGGTTATGAGGAAAAGGGCGATGTCTCGTAGAGATGAAACATGCAAGCAAGATTTATTTAAACAACCCCTAATCACACCTTTTGTGAAAATGGCCCCGTCATACCCATGAAATATAATTTACATTCTCTTTGTTGACAAGCATTTCTGATAACTGCTGTCCTCTCTAACTATCATCAGATGCTGTGATAAGAGTCATACAATGGCAGAATCAAATGGTAGCGTTCATGAAACATCCGAAAATAACTGATAAACAGAACCATTACATGCTGAAGGTACTGGTTAGTCATGTTGATATCAGTCAGCTGCAGAAAATGGCTGCTGAAGAACGCAAGATCATTATTATGTGAAGCCCGTAACCAGTGGCATAATAACAGAGAGTTCTACAGCAAGACAGACTCTTGGCATATGTACCTGGTGCTGGAGCTTTGAAGATACATCCACAGACCCATAACCCGTAACAATTTTCAAATTTTAACATGAAAATTTTCCTTTCCAAGCCATTTTTCAAACATTTGAAAATTACAGATTCTGTGATCTAATGATTAGCTGCATTGTACCAGTTCAATTTGTCATAGAGTCATAGAAAAGTACAGGACAGAAACAGACCCTTCAGCCCATCTAGTCCGTGCCAAACCATTTAAACTGCTTACTCCCATCGACCTGCACTAGGACCAAAGCTCTCCATACCTTTGCTGCCCTATCCAAGTATCTCTTAAATGCTAAAATTGAGCTCGCATGCACCACTTGTGCTGGCAGCTCATTCCACACTCTCACCACCCACTGAGTGAAGAAGTTTCCCCACATGTTCCCTTTAAACATTTCACCTTTCACCCTTAGCCCATGACCTCTAGTTGTAGTCCCACCCAACCTCAGTGGAAAAAGCCTGCTTGCATTTACCCTGTCTATACCCCTCATAATTTTGTATACCTCTGTCACATCTCCCATCAATCCTCTACAGTCCAAGGAATAAAGTCCTAACCTATTCAATCTTTCCTTGCGACTCATGTCGACATCCTTGTAACCGATAGGAACTCTAGCCACACTTGCAACAAGAGCTTAGTGACACGTTGTCATGACAACAATCTTCACCCTCAATATCAGCAAAACAAAGAGTTGGCATTTGACCTCAGGAAAGGTGGGTGGGGGAGTGTTGCATGTACTCCTGTTTACATCTACAATGCTAAGGTTGAATGGGTTAAGAACTTCAGGTTCCTAGGTATAGTGGTTATCAGAATCAGAATCACCGCTATATGTTGTGAAATTGAAAAACAAACCAAAACCACTGAGAGACTGACTGAGGTACTCGACACTGTATGATGCACTTCAAATGACTATTTCCAAGTTGCGAAAAGTACGTTCCATCCTTTATTATGAAACCAGGAAAGAAGAGCAATCAGAATTAGCGATATCAACAAAACTAGTCAAATTAGCAACAACAGAATTAACATAATTAGTGTAATAAGCGGTCAACAAAAAATATTTTATTTATTTATTCAGATACACAGAATAGATCCCGGCCCTTTGAACCGTGCCACCCAGCAAATCCCCCGATTTAACCAAATCCCCCAATTTAGAATGACCAATTAATCTACCAAACTGTACATCTTTGGACTGTGGGAGGAAACCAGAGCACCCGGAGGAAACCCATATGGTCACAGGGAGCACAAGGAAATCTGCAGATGCTGGAATTTCAAGCAACACACATAAAAGTTGCTGGCGCTCCCGATGCGGCCTTCTATATATTGGCGAGACCCGACGCAGAATGGGAGACCGCTTCACTGAACACCTATGCTCTGTCTGCCAGGGAAAGCAGGATCTCCCAGTGGCCACACATTTTAATTCCACGTCCCATTCCCATTCTGATATGTCTATCCACGGCCTCCTCTACTGTAAAGATGAAGCCACACTCAGGTTGGAGGAACAGCACCTTATATTCCATCTGGGTAGCCTCCAACCTGATGGCATGAACATCGACTTCTCTAACTTCCGTTAATGCCCCACCTCCCCCTCGTACCCCATCCGTTATTGCCCATCCTCTGGGCTTCCCCCTCCCCCTTTCTTTCTCCCTAGGCCTCCCGTCCCAGGATCCTCTCATATCCCTTTTGCCAATCACCTGTCCAGCTCTTGGCTCCATCCCTCCCCCTCTTGTCTTCTCCTATCATTTTGGATCTCCCCCTCCCACTTTCAAATCTCTTACTAGCTCTTTCAGTTAGTCCTGATGAAGGGTCTCGGCCCGAAATGTCCACTGTACCTCTTCCTATAGATGCTGCCTGGCCTGCTGCGTTCACCAGCAACTTTTATGTGTGTTGCTGGTCACAGGGAAAACGTATAAACTCCTCACAGGCAGTGGCGGGAATCAATCCCGGGTCACCTGTACTGTGAAGTGTTGTGTCAGCTACTACACTACTATGCTGCCCCAAAATAGCCAAGTCCCTACTAAGTCTCTACCTAGCTAAGCTAATGGAAGAAAGGGTGAATACATCGCTATACTTATTTACTTCTACCACACCCCAGTCCACGTGACAAATTACTGTAACCCATAATAAAAACACAATAGAAAATACAACACACTCAGACAGAAAACAGATACATAGGTGATTGTAATGCTTTATATTAGATTAGATTATGAGGACACTCAGTCCTCGTTTATTGTCATTTAGAAATGCATGCTCTAAAAAATGATACAATGTTCCTCCAGAAAAGATATCACAGGAACACAGAACAAACCAAGACTAAAAACTGACAAAACCACATAATTATAACATATAGTTACAACAGTGCAAAGCAATTCCGTAATTTGATAAACAGCAGACCATGGGCACAGTAAAAAAAGTCTCAAGTCCCGACAGCCCCATCATTTCACGCAGACGGAAGCGCTGCAAACTTGCTGATGCATTGGAAGCACCCGACCGCAGCAAACTCTGAGTCCGTCTGAAAACTTGGAGCCTCCGACCAGCCCTCCCACACCGAGCACCTTCTCTGCCTAGCGCTTCGACCCCACCCCAGCCACTGAGCAACAAGCAAAACCGAGGACTCAGGGCCTTCCCCTCCAGAGATTCTGGATCACACAGTAGCAGCGGCAGCGAAACAGGCATTTCAGAAGTTTCATCAGATGTTCCTCCGTGCTCTCATGTCTGTCTCCATCAAATCAGGATTGTGCACGGCACCCTACTTGACAGATAACAGATATCATTCACCGGAGAGGCCGCTGCGAGCTGCGTCACGCCGCCATCTTCTCCTCCCTCCTTATATATAGATTCTGTTGTTATTTTACTGTGTTCTACCTCAGTACACTGTGTAATGATTTGATCTGTATGCAAGACAAGCTTTTCATTGTATATCAGCACATGTGACACGAATAAACTAATTTATCCCAAATGTTAAACTGATGCCAAAGCAAAACACCACAGAGGCCAGACATGGCCACGGTCCAGTTGGAACTGATTCCCTCTGATTACTTCCAGCCCAATGGACTGCAGTCAGAGCTAAGAATGTGGGTCTTCTCCACAAGACCGACCAGGTCACTGCCTCCAAGGGTCACCCTCAGCTTCCAATTGGAGTCACTGTAATTATCCATGCCACAGCCACTTTGACCCCAACGCTATTCTAGTGAGACATAACAGGATGCTGAGCAATAGAGGCTGATGTGGCCAATTACACCCTCCAGGAGCCAACATGAATTCAACAGCTTTGGATAAGCAGCGATTCCAGACTTGCATCTTGATCTGTGTTTGTGAAGACAATAAGTCTGTGGATGACATGAAGGTTGGAGGACTTGTTGATAGTGCGGAGGTTGTTTTAGGTGCAGAGAGATAGCAATGTATTGGGGAAGCAGGCTGAGAAATGGCAGATGGATGTGAGGTGATACACGTTGGGAGTAGTAATGAGGCTAGGACATACATCTCAACACAGAACTTACAAACGTTTGTACTTTACAAGTGTGGCCGACAGCTGTTGGCACTCACCTTAGTACTGAACTGGCTCCATGGCTATGGCCTGCAGACATCGGCACTCGGCTCAGCGCTGAACTGACTCTGCAGCTATACATTGTTTGCAAGAAGATGCAATCTCAATGTAGTATATGATATATATACTTCAAGTACTCTGAACTTCGATGGCTGAGGAACATTCATGAAGGTGTTAACACAATGTCCATGGGTTTTGAATGCAGACGTAGGATAGTTATGCTCTAATTTTACTAAACCGTGTTCAGACCTCGGCTGAGGTCACCATGCTACAGGAAGGATGTACATCATTAAGGACCCCCCATCACCCACAACATGCCTTGTTCCCATTTCCACCATCAGGAAGGAGGTACAGAAGTGTGAAGACACACACTCAACGATTCAGGAACAGCTTCTTCCCCTCTACCACCAATTTCTGAATGGACATTGAACCCATGAACACTACCTCACTACTTGTTTTATAATTCCTATTTTTGCACAACTTATTTAATTTAACCAGTTAATATATATACTTACTATAACTCGGTTCTTTTCCCTCTATTATTATGCATTGCATTGTACTGCTGCCACAAAGACAACAAATTTCACAACATATGCTGGTAATATTAAACCTGATTCTGATTCTGACAGCACTGGAGAGGCTGGGTCTGCTCTGACTGGAGTGACGGAGGTCAAGAGTGACATGACTGAAGTACCTGTATAGAAAAATAATGCCAGCTACAGGATAGGGTAAACACCCAAGAACCTTCCCCCATGACAGAGGCAGTTAAAACTACAGGGTATAGCGTGAGGGTAAGGCTGAAGAAGATCCAGAGAGGATCTAAAGGGGAGACCTTCTACACCCAGAAGCAGGAGTGCATTACTGGAGAAGGTGGCTGAAGCTGGGTAACTGGCAGCATCTAGATGAGTGCTTAATTTGCCTGGGTGGTTGAGTGGAGATAAGTCTCTACCAAAGGATGTGTAAGGCACCCCTTCCCTCCACTAGCCTGCAGTTCACCCTTGGGCAAGGTGTAGCACCTGCTTAGTCCCGATCAGGGTCATATTAAGCCATAGCAGCAGGTGCTGGATGGTCGCATGTGCAGCTGGTGCATATCACGTCCTGGTTATGTGACCACTGACATCAGGCAAACAACCTCTGAAGAGTATTGATAATGGCTGGGATCATTCGTCTTGTAAAGACGCTGGCCAGAAGGCGGTAATGGCAAACCACTTCTGCAGAAAAATTTGCCGAGAACAATCATGGTCATGGAAGACCATGATTGCCAAGGTCATACAACAGGGCACATAACAAACAAATGAACCACGAGGAAAAGATTCAGCCCATTTACTTGACTTATGCCTCTTAAAATGTTATTGCTTCTATCTTACTTCTCTTCTGCTCCAGAGAAGTAAGGCCACCCCATCCAATCTCTCCCATAAATAAATTCCTTCAGTCTGGGAAACTTCCTGCTGAACCTCCTCCACACAATCTCCTACAGTGTGCTGACCAGTACTCCAAACGTGGGCCAACATAACGGCTTTGCGTCTGAGGGCTCCACCATGTTTACTTGGCTCTGTGTTGAACTGAGGCTGAGGCTGAGGCCTGCTCTGACTGCCCCGGTCTTCATGTTAACGGACTCGCTTTCCTTCTGAATGCTACTTGCTTACTTTTATTGTTTGCACAATTTGTGTTATCTCTTTCAGCACACTGGATGTTGGACAATCTTTTTTAATGGATTCTATCAGGTTTCTTTGTTTTGTAGCTCTCTATATAGAGATGAACCTCAAGGTTGTATAATGAATACATATTTAATAATAAATGTACTTTCAACTTTAATCTATGAAGGCAAATACACCATATACCTTCAACACCACCTTGTCTGCCTTCATTGAAACATGAACCTTTAAACCCAGTGTTCTTTAGCACCCTCCTACAGTGCCTATAAAAAGTATTCACTTCCCTTGGCAATTTTCATGTTTTATTGTTTTACAACATTGAATCGCAGTGGATTTAATTTGGCTTTTTTGGACACAGATCAACAGAAAAAGACTTTAGTGTCAAAATAAAAACTAAATTACAAATTAATTACAAATATAAAACACAAAATAATTGATTGCATAAGTAATCACCGCCTTTAATATGACACACCAAATCATCATTAGTGTAGCCAATTGGTTTTAGATGTGACATAATTAGTTAAATGGAGATCACTGTATCCAGTCAAGTTGTTTCAATTGACTATAGTAAAAATGGACTGTAGCAGGAAAGTCCAACTGCTGGTAAGTCAGTATCCTGGCAAAAACTACACCACGAAGACAAAGGAACACTCCAAGGAACTCCGCGAAAAGGTTATTGAAAAGCACAAGTCAGGAGATGGATACAAGAAAAGTTCCAAGTCATCGAATATCCCTTAGAGTACAGTCAAGTCAATCATCAAGAAATGGAAGGAATATGGTGCAGCTGTAAATCTGCCTAGAGCAGGCGGTCCTCAAAAACCATGCAAGAAGGGAACCATTGACAACTCTGGAGGGGTTACAAGCTTCAGTGGCTGAGATGGGAGACACTGCGCATACAACTGTTGCCCGGGTGCTTCACCAGTCACAGCTTTATGGGAGAGTGCCACTGTTGAAAAAAACCTCACATGCAGTCTCAGCTAGAATTTGCCAGAAGGCATGTGGGAGACTCTGAAGTCAACCAGAAGAAGTTTCTATTGTCTGATGAAACTAAAATTGAACTTTTCGGCCATCAGACTAAATGCTAAGCTTGGCATAAGCCAAGCTCCACACAACATCCCTCCCATGGAGCATGGTGGTGGCTGCATCATGCTGTGGGGATGTTTCACTGCAGCAGGACCTGTAAGGCTTGTGAAGGCAGAGGGTAAAATGAATGCAGCAGAATCCTGGAGGAAAACTTGATGCAGTCTGCAAGAGAAATACGACTTGAAAGAAGATTTGCTTTCCAGTAAAACAGTAACCCCATGCATAAAGCCAAAGCTACACAGGAATGGCTTAAAAACAACAAAGTAAACGTCCTAGAGAGGCCAAGTCAGTGTCCAGACCTCTTTCCAATTGAGAATTTGCAGCTGGACTTAAAAAAGGCTGTTCACTCATGATCCTCATGCAATCTGACAGAGATTGAGCAGTTTTGTAAAGAAGAATGAGAAAAAATTGCAGTGTCCAGACATGCAAAGCTGATAGAGACCTATCCACACAGACTCAAGGCTGTAATTTCTGCCAAAGGTGCATCTACTAAATACTGACTTGAAGGGGGTGAATACTTATGCAAATCAATTATTTTGTGTTTTATATTTGTAATTTATTTAGATCACTTTGTATAGATCTGTTTTCACTTTGACATGAAAGTCTTTTTCTATTGATCAGTGTCCAAAAAATCCAAATTAAACCTGCTGTGATTCAATGTTACATATGAAAACTTTCAAGGAAGGGTGAGTACTTTTTTTAAGCACTGTATATCAACATTCAAAGTAAAAAGTTCAAAGTAAATTTTATTGTCAAGTACATAGATGTCACCATATACAATCCTGAGGTCAATTTTCTTGTGGGCATACTTAATAAATCTACAGAATGATAACCATAACAGAATCAGTGAAAACCGTCCAGTTTGGGTATGCAACCAGAGCATAGAAAACAGCACAGTGCAAATACAAAAAGAGAGAAAATAATGAAAAAACAAATAAATAAGCAAGCAGTAAATATCAAGAACATGAAATGAAGAGTCCTTAAAAGTCAGTTCATAGGTTGTGGGAACAATTCAGTAATGGGGTGAGCGGAGTGAAATTATCCCCTCTGGTTCAGGACCCTGCTGGTTGAGGGGTAATAATTGTTCTTGCACCTGGTGGTGTGAGTGTTGATACTCCTGAACCTTCTTCCCAATGGCAGCAGGGAGAAGAGAGCATGATCTGGGTGGTGGGGGTTCCTGATGATAGATGCTGCTTTCTTGCAACAGTGCTCCATGTAGATGTGCTCAATGGCAGGGAGGGCTTTACCCGGAATGGACTGGGGCATATCCACTACTGTTTGTAGAATTTGCTGTTCAAAGACATTGGTGCTTCCATACCAGGTTGTGATGCAACCAGTCAATATACTCTCCACCACACATCATTCTGACAACAGTTTAACTCCCAATGTAGCAAAAAGACTGTCCCAAATCACAGAGCTTGCCATGAATAAGACCATAATATAGGAGCAGAATTTGGCCATTTGGCCCATCGAGTCTGTTCAACCATTTCATCATGGCTGATCCATTTTCCCTCTCAGCCCCAATCTCTTGCCTTCTCCCTGTATACCTTCATGCCCTGACTAATCAAGAATTTATCAACCTCTACCTTAAATATACCCAATGACTTGATCTCCACAGCCACCTGTGGCAACAAATTACACAGATTCACCACCTTCCAGCATATGAAATTTCTCCTCCATTCTAAATGAATGTCCCTTTATTCTGAGGCTGTCTCCTCTGGTCTTAAACTCCCACACCATAGGAAACATCCTCTCCAAATCCACTCTATCCAGACCTTTCAACATTCGATAGGTTTCAATGAGGTACCCCCTCATTCTTCTGAATTCCAGTGAGTACAGGCCCAAAGCCATCAAACGCTCTTCATATGATAAATCTTTCAATCCCTGAATCATTAGTCCAACATAAGATACTGCAGGCTTGTATCGTTACATAAGATGTAAAAAAAGGTTGAAAAAGTACAGAAAAAATTTACAAAGATGGTCCAGGATTGGAGGACCTGAGTTATAAGGAAAGACTGTATAGGTTAGGACCTTATTCCTTGGAATGTAGAAGATTGAGGGGATATTTCAAAGTGGTATACAAAATTATGAGGGGTATTGGTTGGGTAAATGCAAGCAGGCTTTGAGGTTGGAGGTTGGGTGGGACTACAACTGGAGGTCATTTGTTCAGGGTGATAGATGAAAAGTTCAAGGGCAACATGGAGGGGGTAACTTCTTCACTCGGGGGATGTGAGAGTGTGGAATGAGCTGAAAGCAAATGTGTATGCAAGCTTGAATTCAATGTTTAAGAGAAGTTTGGATAAGTATATGGATGGTAGGGGTATGGAGGGCTATGGTCCTGGTGCAGGTCGATGGGTAGGCAGTTTTAGTTGTTTGGCACAGACTAGATGAGCTGAAGTGATGTTTCTGTGCTGTAGTTTCCTGTGATTCCATGACTCTATGAAGAAAATAGTTCGTTCTGCAGGCAATTGACAACAGAATGGAAAGCATGTTGGTCACCCGTGTGGATACCAATTGATCTTTTGGGTTACTTTCACAGTCAAGATTGAAGGTATTCTTTTGGAAGCATGTTCGGTATGGATGTTCCATAAGGAATTGGATAAATACTGGGAGGGAGAAGTTTTACGGCACAGTGGAGAGAAATGATGAGGAACAGGTTGATACAGTGAACAGTGACAGGATGTTTTGAATAGTCAGCCTACACACTGGGTGATTCCATGAACACAGGTAATTGTTGTAGGCGTTATTCCTTAAAGATCACTAAAAATAACAAAGCAATGTACTGAGGCTGGAAATATGATAACTCCCTGGGAACATCTGAATAAAATGAGAGCAGGTTAGTACCGTGTCTCCTTTTCCCACAGACTATTCCTCACAACAATTCCTTTCCACCACATGTGCATCTCATCAGAAAACCACTTTCTGCATTCATCATATCGTATCTTTGATTTCAAGTTCAAAGTTCAAATTACGTTTATTATTCAAGTATGTATACATTATACAACCTTGAGGTTCGTCTCCTTGTTGGCAGCCACGAAACATAGAAACTCAAAAGAACCCATAACAAAACAGAAGACCATCAAACACCCAATGTGCAGAGGAAAAGAAACAAGCCATGCAGGCAAATAGTGTTCTCAACTGAAGCCCACAGAGAGTCTGTTCACAGACCCTTAGTGCAGCAGAGTGGAGCAGAGAGCAGAACCGGCTTGTCCCTCACATCGGGCCCTGATATACCTTACCTTTTCAATCTGTCTCTCACCTCGGGCCCTGACACCCTTACCTTTCCAATCTGTCCCGCACCTCGGGCCCTGATATACCTTACCTTTTCAATCTGTCCCCCACCTTGGGCCCTGACACCCTTACCTTTCCAATCTGTCCCGCACCTCGGGCCCTGATTCCCTCACCTCGGGCCTGGACACCCTTACCTTTTCAACCTGTCCCTCACCTCGGGCCCTGACACCCTTACCTTTTCAATCTGTCCCTCACCTTGGGCCCTGATATACCTTACCTTTTCAATCTGTCCCTCACCTCGGGCCCTGACACCCTTACCTTTTCAATCTGTCCCTCACCTTGGGCCCTGATATACCTTACCTTTTCAATCTGTCCCCCACCTTGGGCCCTGACACCCTTACCTTTTCAATCTGTCCCTTACCTCGGGCCCCGACATCCTTACCTTTTCAATCTGTCCCTCACCTCAGGCCATCTAAAAATCGGGTTTAGTCTATACTTTCTGAGACCTGGACCCTGTTGCCTCGATTTGGCCTATACTGACCTTTCCAGTTCAGCCCAATGCTTAAATTGATTGAAGCTCAGGTCTTCCTTGCTCCTGGCGACATTCCCGCTGTCTCGCCTTGGTTCTGCCACATCAAATTGCCTCCTGAGACCAAAGGGAAGTTACAGACCATTGCTTGTGATGATTGCTTACCAGAAAAGAATGATTAACAAAGTATTTCGTTGTTTTCCTTGTTTCATTGGCCACCAGCCAGAAGTCACTGAAATTCACAAGTGTCATCTTAGAGCATAAGCTACCCACCATTCTACAAAAGCAATCTATGAAAACTTATTTCATTTAAAGAGTAATAATAAATGTTTAAGGTTATCAGCCTAATTAGACTATATACTGCATTTACTTAATCAGCTGGACTGATTTTGTTTAATTGCTTTTTAAGTCAATAATATTGCCAATATGATGTAGTCTAGCTGCTGATTTGGAGTAATTAAATGCTGACTAATTAACTCCAAAGGCAAGGAAAATTATTGAGGATCTACACAGCTGCATCAAGACAACACAGGGAACAAAGAACATGCTATCATGATTAACTGATTGTATTAAAAAACATGAAACAGAATTACTGTTCCATATGTAACTTGACAAAGCTATAAATATAACCAATAACCATATATCCAAAAAAAAACACTTTTTAATCAGCAATTTACAGGTTCCTTAAGGTTGTTATAGCTGGGGGTGGCAGTGGGGGTGAGCTCCACTACCTATTAAATGCTCCTAAAGCCGTGTGTCTCAAATAGCCTCTGACAACCAAGTCCAGTCCTGGCCTTCACGCGTGGCTTAGCTACTAAGCCCAGTGGAACCGTTTCTACTGACAGGAAAAGGGGCAAAGTGGGTTACTGATGTCTTAAATCCAGTCACTTTAGGCAGTGGTTGGCAGCTCATCTAGGAGATGGAAAACTCTGATCTCAAACCTCCGCTGCCTTGTGGCTACGCACACTCAAGAATAAACCTCGAGGAAAAATCTGGAGCTGGAGTCCCTAAGACAGAAATAATACCAATGCCTTTGAATGGAAAATCCTACAGAAGTTAGAGGATTCAGTCTAGTACATCACTGGTAAAGCCCTTTCAACCATTGAAAACATTTACATGAAACACTGTCGGAGAAAAACAGCATCCATCATCAGAGATTCTCACCTCCCAGGCCATTCTCTCTTCTTGCTGCTGGCATCAGGTAGAAGGTTAAGGAGGCTCAGGGCTCATACCACTAGGGTTCAAGAACAGTTAATACCCCACAACCATCAGGCTCTTGAATAGAAAGGGATAACTACACTCATTTGCCCCACAATCAATGATCTCACTTTAAGGACTCATTATCTCATGTTCTCATTATTTATTGCTATTTATTTATATTTGCATAGTTTGTTGTCTTCTGCACTCTGGTTGATCCTTCATTGATCTTGTTGTAGTTACTATTTTATAGAGTTGCTGGGTATGCCCACAGGAAAATGAATCTTAGGGTTGTATATGGTAGCACATGTACTTTGATAATAAAATTTACTTTGAACTTTTGAACTACAGCACTGTAACAGGCTCTTCTAGCCCATCGAGCCCGCACTGCCCAACTGCACCAATGTGACCAATTATGGGAGGAAACCCACACAGTCACGGGAAGAATGGACAAACTATAATGAGTAGTCCATGACCAGTAATGTTCCACAGAGATCAGGAGCTTGGACTATGGGCGGCATGGTAGCATAGTGGTTAGAACAACATTTTATACTACCAGCAACCCAGGCTCATATCCCGCTGTTGTCTGTAAGGCGTTGTTATGTTCGCCAGTGACCCCACAGGTTCCCTCTGGGTGCTCCCATTTCTTCCCACAGTCCAAAGGCATACCGGTTTGTAGGTTCACTGGTCATTGTAAATTGTCCTGTGATCAGGCTAGGGTTAAATTGGGGGTTGCTGGGTAGCGCAGGTTGGAGGACCAGAAGGGCCTACTCCGTGCTTTATCTCAATCAATCAATCGATAAATGAATAGGTTGTCAAAGGATTCAACAGGACATGGACAAGCTGGAAATGTGGGCAGTGAAATGGCAGATGGAGATTAACTTGTCAAGTGTGGGAGGTCAAGTGGAAGGGGAGAGTATACAGTAGATTCTGATTCAGATTTATTTATCAATGTACATCAAAACATACAGCAAAATGTCATCTGCATTAACAATTGACACAACCTAAGGACATTCTGGGGGAGCCTGCAAGTGTCGCCATGCATTCCAGCACCAAATCAAAGTGCCAAGTAAATTTACTATCAAAGTACATGTATGTCTGCACATACAACCCTGAGATACATTTTCTTGCAGGCATTCACAGTAAATACAAAGAAACACAATAGAGTCAATGAAAGACCGCACACCAACAGGACAAACAATCAACGTGCAAAAGACAACAAAATGCAAAAACAAAAAGAAAAAATAATAATAAATATCAAGAACATGAAATGAAGAGTCCTTGAAAGTGAGTTCATAAGTTGAAGAAACAGTTCTGTGTTCAGGCGAGTGAAGTTGATTGAAGTAATTCCTTTTGGTTCAAGAACCTAGGGATGAGGGTTAGTAACTGCTTATGGACCTGGTGGTGTGAGTCCTGAGTCTCCTGTACCTCCTCCTCGATGGCAGCATCAAGAAGAGAGAATGCCCTGGGTGCTGGGGGTCCTTGCGATGGATGCAACTTTCCTGCGACAGTGCTCTGTGTAGGTGTGCTCAGTGGTGGGGAGGGCTGTACCCAGAATGGACTGGGCCATATCCACTACTTTTTGTAGGCTTTTCTGTTCCAGGGCAGTGGTGTTTCCATACCAGGTCACAATGCAGCCAATCAATATAGTCTCCACTACACATCTATAGCAATGGCAGGACTCTTAGAAGCACTGATGTGCAGAGAGAGATCTTGCGAGGGGAGTGGTGAGTCCTTAGCTCCCAAAAATGGCAATGGAAGTAGATGGGTCCGACAGAAAACTTGCCCTCATCGGTTGGAGAGTTGAGTATAAAAGTTAGGAAGTCAAGTTCTCCCTATGTTTAGGCCACATTTGGAGGACTGTGTACAGTTCTGGTCTTTGTGTTACAGGAAGGATGTGGAGGTTTTGGAGAGGGTACAGGAGAGGCTCAGCAGGATGTTCCCTGGATTAGAAAGTATTAGCTATAAAGGAAGGACGGGCAAACTTGAATTCTATTTCTTTTAGTGCCGGAGGCTGAGGGGAGACGTGATATTGGTTTATATAATATGACAGGCATTATTAGGGAAGGTAGTCAGAGTCTTTATCCAAGAGTGGAAAGATCAAATACTGGAGGGTACTCCTTTAAGATGGGAGGATCAAGTTTGCAGAAGATGTGTGAGACAATGTTTTTTTTCATACGTATACAGTGGTAGGAAATATTCAAAGCCAAGACTTCCCATGGGGTTGTCAGGAACATTTCTGATTGATCAAATGGGTTTTTCTGATTTCCTGTTCATTTCTATAGCTTTGCAAGTTCATTTCATGACGAGTTGTATATAACACAGTGTTTATGGTTTGTGTAGTTCACAATGCATTTACAAGCCCAAAGATTCTGCACAGAACCCACATTCAGTCACTTCCTGGCAGCAAAGATCCAGGGGTGCAGTGAACAGCAAGGAAGACTATCAGAGCTTACAGCAGGATCTGGACCCGCTGGAAGAATGGCAAATGGAATTTAATACAGACAAGTGTGAGGTGCTGTACTTCGGAAGGACCAGCCAGGGTTGGTCTTACATAGTGGATGGTACCAAGGAGCGCGGGAGAACTAAGGGATCCGAGAATACAGGTACATAATTCGTTAAAAGTGGCTTCACAGGTAGACAGGGGTTGTAAAGAAAGCTTTTGACACATTGGCCTTCATAAATCAAACTAGTGAGCACAGAGGATGAGATGTTATGTTAAAGTTGTGTAAGGTAACTTGGGGAGGCCTAATTTGGGAGTATGGCATGCAGTATTGGTCATCTACTCACAAGAAAGATGTAAATAAGTTTGAAAGAGTGCAGAGAAAATTTACAAGGATGTTGCTGGGATTGGAGGACCTGAGTTAAGAGGAAAGATTAAACAGATCAGGAATTTATTCCTTGGAACGAAGAAGATAGAGAGGAGGTTTGATAGAGATATACAAAATTATGAGGGGTATAGATAGGGTAAATGCAAGTGGGCTTTTTCCACTGAAATTGGGTGGGACTGCAACCAGAGGTCATTGGTTAAGGGTGAAAGGTGAAAAGTTTAAGGGGAACATGAGGGGGAATTTCTTCACGCAGAGAGGTGTGAGAGCGTGGAATGAGCTGCCAGCACAAGTGCTGTTTAAGAGAAGTTTGGATAGGTACTGTACATGGATGGCCGGGGCTAAGGTTCCGGCACAGGTTGATGGGAGTAGACAGTTTAAATGATTCAGCACAAGTCTTCTGTGCTGTGGGTTTCTACAACTCTAAATCATGGAGATGTATTTTCAATAAATAAAATCCAAAACTTTCAAATACTCATTATATTATCGCAGGGTTCAAGTGCTATCTACTACATCAAAGGGTTTGTCATAAGCCAGTTTCAATCATTTCCACAATAATTGCCATTAGAGTTAGTATACATGCAAATCATGCCCAAATATTGATTAAGTATCAGAATCATAAGAAATTGGATTACCCTTTACCCTTAACATTTAAAAGCATTGAAATGATATCACAGGACCACAAAGATTTTGCAAATACACATATGAGTGTATCTCCTGGATTTAGGGCTGCCAATCATGAAACTCACCATGAAATTTCTCTATCACACACCTTTATTTTTTAAATCACCTACATTTGTTATTTCAATTCATAATTCAAGTCAGAATAACTAGTGCCAAGATTAATTAGGGAAGGCATTTTTGTTGGTCTACAAATCAAACAGGATACCAGTGACAGGCAATTTGAAGATCTTCTAGTGGGACCAGAGAAAATGGCATGGAAGGCATTCAAGAATGTTGTTGAAAATTTCCTTGGCAACTAGAGCACCAAACTACTTGCAGCTGGTTGTCAACATGCTCCAAGCATACAAAACCTTGAAGTACAACATGTCACAGATACATTTTCTGCATTCCCATTTAGCCTTCTTCCCTGCAAATATTGGTGCTGTCAGTGACAGTGTCCAGCATGGTGAAAGGTTTCACTGGGACTTGCGATTATGGAGAAATAATATCAGGGTAACTGGAATCCATCAATGCTGGCTGAATATTGTTGGACACTTAAGCGAGAAGCCTCAGACACTGAGTACAAATAAAATCATCAGTAAAACATTTTTAGCTTAGTTGAACTACTGCAAAGTGTCAGCACCGTTATGCAACTTAACGCATTATATCCAATAAAAGTTCATTTCTTGTTTCTCCGAATTCCCAGGTGATACAAGTAGTCTTAAGTTATAATTGTGTTCAGCTTCAAGTGGCCTATCACAAACAAAAAAAATACTATAATCACCCTATCTATTAACAACCAAAAGAGAACAACCACCGTTATCAAAACAAACCGAGGCATTTTCCAGGGCAATTCTCTAAGCCCACTATGGTTTGTCTAGCTTTAAACCCCCTCTCTTATTGACCGAATTTTACAAAAATTGGGTAGAAATCAGAAACAACCAAATAAATTATATCTTGACACACCTTCTATACATGGACAGTTTGAAATTATACACTTCTTCATCAGTAAAGCTAAAGCACTTAATCCAAGTAGTAGAATCATTTTCTAAAGATAATAACAGGAACTTTGGATAGGATAAGTGCAGAACATTAAACATAAAGTAAGGTGCAATAAAGCTAACAGAAGACAAAACAGGGCAGCAGGATACAATACAACAGATGGATGAGTATGAAACATTTAAGTATCTAGGATATCAACAGCAAAGAAAATTGATCATAATGCAATAAAGGAAAAATTTCCAACAGAAAAGAAAATTTCGGTCAAGGCTTAAAAAAATCTGCCAAACAGAGCTCAACGGTAAAAATATAACCAAGGCAATGAACACTTTTGCTACACCCATATTAACGTATTCTTTTGGCAGAATATCTTGGTCCGAAACTGATCTGGAAAGTTTACAAAGAAAAGTAAGAACTGAAATGACAAATTTTAGAGAACACTATGTACACTCCAACACACTTACATTAACACTGCCTAGGACAGAAGGAAGAGGAATAACAGCCATAAAAAAAAAATTACACAACAGTAAGATAAAACTTCTGAGGAGAAATTTTCATCAACAAAAACAAATTTCAGCATTCCATGTGAGCATATGCAATTCTGGTAAGAATACACCACTAAACTTAAATTTAGATTTAGATTTTAAGATCATGAGGACACGCATATAGTAATGCATGCATTAAGAAATGATACAATGTTCCTCCAGTATGCTATCACAGAAACACAAGACAGACCAAGACTGAAAAACTGACAAAAACCACATAATTATAACATATAGTTACAACAGTGCAAAGCAATACCATAATTTGATAAAGAACAGACCATGGGCACAGTAAAAAAAGTCTCAAGGTCTCTCGAAAGTCTCATCATCTCACGCAGGCTGTAGAAGGAAGAAAAACTCTCCCTGCAATGAACCTCCAGCACCGCAAACTTGCTGATGCAGCACCCTGGAAGCACCCAACTTGAGTCTGTCCGAAAACTTCGAGCCTCCGACCAGCCCTCCGACACCGAGCACCATGTCTGCTTCGACCCCGGCCACCAAGCAATAGGCAAAGCCGAGGATTTGGGGCCTTCCCTCCGGAGATTCTCGATCGCACAGTAACAGCGGCAGCGAAGCAGGTATTTCAGAAGTTTCTCCAGATGTTCCTCCGTGCTTCTCATGTCTGTCTCCATCAAATCAGTATTGTGCACGGTACCTACTTAACAAATACCGATATCATTCTGTAGCGGCCGCGTGCGCTGCGTCGTGCCGCCATCTTCTCCTCCCCTCCTTGTGAATGCACAACCCAGAAAAATGAAGAAATTATCATGATAGAAGGAAAAGTTAACCAATGGAAGGCATCCCCATGACCTGAACAACTAGATGTCAACAAGAAAGCATCGAACGCCCGGCTTAGATTTGGAGACCTCTTCCCAGAAACAGAAACCTTGTGGCAATACAGGACCAGGTGGTTAACACCTAAAATTATCAAAACTACATAATAAAAGACCAACAAATTCAAGACAATAAATGTAGAAAATGCCAAGAGAAACCAGAAACAATCCAACACTTTGCAGGATCCTACAGCAGTTTAACTCAATCTGATAACTTACACAGGCACAATCAAGTGGCAGACATCATTCACCAAAATCTTGCTTTAAAATACAAACTTATAAAAGACACCATACCTTACTATAAATACAAACCCAGTCCAGTTTAAGAGTCACAGACCCACAAATTATATAACTGTTGATCCATTATTACAGGTAGGACAATCCATAATAACCATCGGGATATAATAATAATAGTCTGAAAGCACCTAGCAATCGAGAAATGAGTGTGCCTGGCTGTGCCCGTACTTCAGGTTTTACAAGCTTGAGGTCAGATTAAATAAAACTTCATTTATCCAGCACATTTCATACAGATGATGTAGTTTAAAGTGCTTTACAATGGGATAAAGTGCAAACATTAAAACAAAAACTAAAAATAAGCAAGAAAATAAAAGACAAAAAGATGTCAGTCAAAAGCAAGGTTAGCATAGTGGTTAGCATGATGCTTTACAGTACCAGCGACCCAGGTTCAACTCCTGCCACTATCTGTAAGAAGTTTGTATGTTCTCCCCGTGGCCACATGTGTTTCCTCCCACAGTCCAAATACATGCCAGCTGGAAGATTAATTGGTTCTTGTAAACTGTCCCCTGATTAGATCAGGGGATTGCTTCCATGCGGTATCCCAATAAATAAATGAATAGATAGATAGATAGATAGATAAATAAATAAATAGATAACTGAGTCTACATCTCTTACAGTTTTAGAATTTGAAATCCACAGTTGAGGAGCATAGTTTTAAAAAAAATGACCTGTCAATGATCTTTTGTGGGAGACTGTTTAAATTTAAGAGACCGGCGGAAGACGGCCTGAGAGCTCGAGCAGGATTACAAAACCAGAACGATTCCGTAACGTACTCTGTTCCCAGACCATTAAGACCTTTAAAATTATGTCAGAGAACTTTAAAATCAATTCAGGAAGCCAATGCTTATCAGCTAGTACGGGAGCAATTTGTGAAGTAAGATACGAGTTCATTGTATTACAGTAGAGATACTAGCATGGATAGAGCATTGGCTGATTAGCAGGAAGCAAAGAGTGGGAATAAAGAGGGCCTTTTCTGGTTGGATGCCAGTGACTAGAGGTGTTACACAGGGAACGATTCTTTTTACATTATATGTCAGTGATATAGATAACAGAATTGATGACCATCATACAAAGCACAACTTGATAAATATTTAAGGTTAGTTTTATTTGAACTGAAAACCCTACAAAAAGTAGTGGATATGGCCCAATCCATCATGGATAAAGACCTCCCCACCATTGAACACATCTATATGGAGCAATGATGCAGAAAGCAGCATCCATCATCACCCATACAATTCAGGTCATGCTCTCTTCTCGCTGCTACCATAAGGAAGGAGGTACAGGAGCCTCAGGACCAACACCACCATGTTCAGAAATAGTTATTACCCCTCAACTATCAGGCTCTTGAACTAAAGAAAATAACTTCACTCAACTTCATTCACCCCATCACTGAACTTTTCCCACAACCTATGGACTCACTTTCAAAGACTCTTCATCTCATGTTCTCGATATTTATTGCTTATTAACTATTACTATTAATATTTTTTCTTGCTTTTTGTATTTGCATAGTTTGTTGTCTTCTGTCCATCCTGCTGGATGCGGTCTTTCATTGATTATATTGTGTTTCTTGTATTTACTGTGAATGCCCGCAAGAAAATGATTCACAGGGTTGTTTATGGTGACATGTATGTACTTTGATAATAAATTTACTTTGAACTTCGATTGTGGCTTAAAGTTTTATATGTATTAACTCTGATACAAAGTTTGTCATTGTAAATGTGACTATTTAAAACCCAACATTTCCTTTCATTGTAATAAATCTATGATAGTATCTGCTCCAAATAAAGATCACAGATAAAGAACACGTCACAGTCTGCAATTTGTCCGAAAACAATAAACCATTTAACTTACAAACAAGACAGGAGAATGGGGGTTGAGAAGGAATTGGAGAAGCAAGATGAAATGGCGGAACAGACTCAACGGGCAAATGGCCTAATTCATACTATGTTTTACGGCCTTATGGCAGTAATTAATGCTGGAAATGATCAAAGACCGATCAGGTCAGGATTACTGGGGGGGGGGGGTGACATGGATACACTGGATAGCAACACAGGAACAAATGAGAGGCCCAAGGACAAAGAAACAATTCCCTTTCTCCCACAGTTCACTCAGATTCCTTCTCCAAAAACATCGACTGTTAACTCATTTCCATAGGTGCTGCCTGAGCTGCTGAGTTCCTTCAGCATTTTGTGTGTGTTGCTCTGGATTTCCAGCATCTGCAGAATCTTGTGTATTTATCCTGAAAAAACCTGAAACATTAACTGTTTATTCCCATTCATAGATGCTGCATGTAGGCAGAGCTAAAGATGGCGCTAGAGAGTAACTCCTCCCAGCTCATCAGCTAAACAGTTAAATTCTTCTTCTAATGTCTCTATTTTCTTCTTCAGAGTGGCTGGGGTCCTATCGGGATCTTTGGTCTACAGCGGCACTCAAAACTGCAGTTCTGCACGGTGGCATGTTCCCGTTCTTGGAGCTCGCCGATTGACTGCGTTTCACTATGTCCAAGTCCGGCTTGAAGTCAGGCGCCTTCGGAGTCTGCACAGCCCTGTGGACACGGATTCTCACCGGTGTCGCAAACTGAAGCGTATCGGAAGCCGGAACATCCAGGCCAGCAAGAGTGGCTGTCAGAGAGCTCAGTACTTGGTAAATCGATCAATCTCTCTCTCTCTCTCGATGGTGAGGGAGAGCCTGCAGCCGATTCTTGAGTTGGGATAAAAAGCAACACTTCAGACTGACTGTAACATTGAAACAACGACAGTTGTCTCCCCTGTCGCTGTGGAAGGAGCAATATCTATCTCTCCCTTGTTAGTGAGAAAGAGTGCCTGTGGGATGTCGAAAATGTTGGAGTGAACAGATAGTTTTTGATGTATTGTATACCATGGTCTCTCTTTGGCGACTTTGTTGTTGCTGGTATGGTGGGTGCTGATGCTTTATGCTAGAATAATTAGGGGAGGGGAGGGTTGATGTTACTTGCTGCTGCTTCTGCGTGGGGGAATGGGGGCTTTGGGGACCTTACGTTTCTCCTGTCATTTATTCTTTGGGGGTTTTCTTCTGTTTCAAGGATGTCCGCCAAGAGTAAGAATTGCAGGTTGTATATTGTATACATTCTCTGATATTAAATGGAACCATTGAACTGTTATTGACCTGCTGAGTTCCTTCAGCACTTTGTGTGTGTTGCTCAAGATTTCTAACATCTGCAAAATTTCTTGGGTTTTAAAGAAACTATTGTTATCTTAACAAAATCCATTCAGCTGTTTGTTAAATTCAAAGTCTGAACAATAAATATGTTTACAAGTTAATCTCATTCGAGTTATGTAGCGCAATCACTTTACAGAGCCCTGTGTAAGCTCTTTACTGAAGCCTGGCACATGAGCAGGGTATTTAGCTTACATAATGGACTCCGTCAATTCTATTAATTCGGTAGAAGATGTTGACTGTGAGAAAGACCGCAGCCTGATGTGACTCATCATGTGAAGTGGCCCCTGGGTCACTTCGAACACAGGCCTGTGGACAAAACGCTGTTACCCTTCACATGCTCAATCCATTCTTACCGCAATGTGTTCTATCCTGCATGAACCGGCCGATCCCAATCTCTGTTGTCTACGTCCTAAATTACCTGTGTTCATCCATCATCCATGTCTTTGATGACCTTCACCTAATCTATGCAAAAGCACCTGTACCCACGGCCATAAAATGAGCAGATGCAGAAGCCCAGCTGCTTCATTCATGTGGCCCTGACCCCAGCTGACCCACATGTGACTCCAATCGCAGCGTAGCTTTACACTCTTGCTGAAACGACCCAGCAAGCCCTCAGTTCAGGGATAATTTGTGTTGGGCAGCAATGCCCAAACCCTTCATGAATAAAAACCTCAGGCTCCTAGTGAAGTAATGCCTCAGCATGTAAAATTCTTACCCTGGATTTCAAATCCTTGGCCTGTTTCCTCCATATTTCAGAATGGACATTGACCCTTCAGCCCATCCTGTTAATGCCTACCCACAGTAACCCCATTTTCCCATGTTAGGCCTGTATCTCTCCACGCTTTCCTGGCTCCTCATGCTACTTCTTTGTCCATTCTCCTAATCTAAGTCCTTCTGTGGCCTCTCTACTTCCTCAAAACGACCTGCCCCTCCACATATCTTCATATCGTCTGCAAACTTTGCAACAAAGCCATCAATTCCATCATCCAAATCATTGAAATATAACATAAAAAGAATCAGTCCCAACACAGGCCCCTGTGGAAAACCATTAGACACCAGAAACCCACCAGAAAAGACTTCCTCTATTCCCACTCTTTGCCTCCTACCAATCAGCCACAGCTTTATCCATGCTAGAATCTTTCCTGTAATACCATGGGCTCATAGCTTGTTAAGCAGCCTCATGTATGGCACTTTGTAAAAGGCCTTCTGAAAATAACCAGGTACACAGTATCAAATGATTCTCCTTTGCTTACCCTGCTTGTTATTTCTTCAAAAAATTCCAACAGATTTGTCAGGCAAGATTTTCCCTTGAGGAAACCTTTTTATCATGCGCCTCCAACTACCCTAAGACCACATCCTTAATAATCGACTCCAACATCTTCCCAACCACTAAGGTCAGACTAACTGGTCTATAGTTTCCTTTCTTCTGCCCCTCTCTCTTCTTGAAGAGTGGAGTGACATTTGCAATTTTCTAGTCTTCTGGAACCATTCCAAAATCCCGTGGTTCCTGAAAGATCATTACTAATCCTCCACGTTCCTCTTTGGGATGTATATATCCTGTGCCTTCCAAATTGCTTCCAGAAATTCCAGCCAGTTTGTTTTTCAATCTATTCTGACCAACTCCTCTCTCTTGCCTCTGTACTTTCCTTTACTCCACTGTAATACTGATACATCTGACTTTGGCTTGTCCTTGCCAAATTTCAGGGTGAATTCAATCATATTATGATCACTTTCCCCTAAGGATTCTTCTACCTTAAGGTCTCTAATCAATTCTGGTTCATTGCACATCACCCAATCCAGACTGGCTGATCCCCAACTGGACTCAACTACAAGCTGCTCTAAAAAGCCATCTCATAGGCATTCTAGAAATTTCCCGTCCTGGAATCTAGCAAAAACCTGATTTTTCCAATCTACCTGCATACTGAAGCTCCCCCATGACTATTGCAACCTTGTCTTTTTGACACATATTTTCTATCTCCCATTGTAATTTGTTAGCCACATCCTTACTACCATTTAGAGGTGTATCTACAACTCCCGCCAGGTTCCTTTTACCCTTGCAGTTCCTTAGCACTATCCACAATGATTCAACACCTTCCAACACTATGACACCTCTTTCTAATGATTTGATCTAATTTTTTTTTTTAACCAACGAAGTGACACTGCCCACTTTGGCTTCTTACCTGTTCTTTCGATACAATGAATATCTTTGGACATGAAGCTCCCAGCTATAATGTTCTTCCAGCCATGATTCAGTGATGTCTACAACATCATACATGCTAATCTGTAACCGTGCTACAAGTTCCTGTACCTTATTCTGTACACTGCATGCATTCAAATATAACACTTTCAGTTCTGTATTCACCCTTTTCGATTTTGTCTGCCTTTTACATTGCAACTCATCCTGTTGACTGCAATTTTGCCTTATCAACAGCCTCTCCTCACTACACATTGCCTGTTAGTAAACCAGCTACCTCATCTTCAGCACTGTTATCTGCTTTTCCTACGATACTTCTTGCATTGAAATATATGCAGCTCAGGACACTAGTTGCACCATGCTCAACCTTTTGAATCCTAACTTTGTCTGAGGTCTTACCAACATCTGTCTCCACAACCTCTCCACTACCTGTTCTGGCACTGGTTCCCATCCCCCTGCAACTCTAATTTAAACCCCACTATGCAGCATTAACAAACCTTCCTGCTAGGATATTAGCCCCCTCTTGTTCATGTGCAAACTGTCCCTTTGTACAAGTCCCACCTTCCCTGGAAGAGAGCCCAATAATCCATCAAATCTTATGCCACCCTCCTACATCAACTCCTTAGCCACGTTTCAAATTGTATTATCCTAGTCTGGCCTCATTAGCACATGGCACGGGTAGTAATTCTGAGATCACGACCCTGGAGGTCCTGCCCATTAACTTAGCACTTAACTCCCTGAACTCCCTATGCAGAACCTCATCACTTGTCCTACCCATGTCATTGGTACCTACATGAACCACGACTTCTGGCTGTTCACCCTCTCACTTAAGAATCCTGAGGACTTGATCCGAGATATCCCAGATCCTGCAGCCCCAGGCTACGTATCATCTGGGTACCTCGTTCTTATCCACAGAACCTCTTGTCCGTTCCCCTAACGAATCCGCTATCACCATAGTGGGCCTCTTCTACCCCGTTCCCTTCTGAGTCACAGAAGCAAAATCAGTGCCCAAGACCCAACCACTGTATCTTTCCTCTGTTAGGTCAAATTCCACCCAGACTTCACCGACAGTATCTAAAGTGATAGACCTGTTGTTGAGGGTGGCCACAGGAGTACCTGCACTGGCTCCTTAACCCCTCACCCCTTCCTGACTGTCACCCCCCAGTTTCCTGTGTCCTGCACCTTTGGTGTAACTACCTCTCTATATATCCTATCTATCATCCCCTCAGCCTCACAAATGAGTTCATCCAGTTCCAGCTCCAACACCCTAATGTGGATTGTTGGAAGCTGCAGCAGATGCAGTTCTCGCAGCTGTAGACGTCAAGGAGACTGGAGGTCTCCTTGCTTTCCACATCCAACAAGAGGAGCATTCAACTATCCTGCCTGGCATCTCTACTATCCTAGCTGAGTAGATATAAAGAAGGGATGAACAAAAAAACTTAACCTTGAGATTTTCTTTCTCTGCCTGAAGCCTGGAAGAACTAGAGCCTCAAGATCACCACTCTGACTCTGACCACTCAGACAACTGTCCACTTTAGCCAGAGAGTGGTGAATCTGTGGAATTCGTTGCCACAGACGGCTTTGGAGGCCAAGTCATTGGGTATATTTAAGTCAGAGGTTGATAGATTCT
The DNA here is from genome assembly GCF_963921235.1 of Mobula hypostoma. NCBI lineage: Eukaryota > Metazoa > Chordata > Chondrichthyes > Myliobatiformes > Myliobatidae > Mobula > Mobula hypostoma. The sequence goes on along the minus strand of NC_086117.1, from coordinate 52,704,606 downwards.
AGATTAGTCAAGGCATGAAGGGAAATGGACAGAAGGCAGGAAATTGGGGCTGAGAGTTAGAAAGGATCAGCCGTGACAAAATGGCAAAGCAGACTCGATGGGCCAAATTGCCTAATTTGCTCCTATATGGTCTAAAGTTACTTAGCATACATAGATTGCCTTTAGTCAGCCACAGATAATATTATCCTGTATTAGGAACATGTAACTGGTTAATAGCTCTTGGTAGAATCTCAGGTGGTGTCAAGAGGGTGTACAGGAGTGAGATATGCCAACTAGTAGAGTGGTGACGCAGAAACAATCTGGCACTCAACGTCAGTAAGATGAAAGAGCTGACTGTGAACTTCAGGAACGGAAGGACAAAGGAACACCTATCAATCCTCTCATAGAGGGATCAGAAACGCAGAGAGTGAGCAGTTTCAAGTTCCTGGGTGTCAAGATCTCTGAGGATCTAATCTGGTTCCAACATATTGATGCAGTTATAAAGAAGGCAAGACAGCAGCTATACTTTATGAGGAGTCTGAAGAGATTTGGTATGTCAACAAATAACTCAAAAACTTCTTTAGATGTACCGTGGAGAGCATTCTGACAGGCTGCATCACTGTCTGGTAATGGAGGGGGTTACTGCACAGGACTGAAAGAAGCTGCAGAGGGTTGTAAATTTAGTCAGCTCCATCTTGGACACTAGCCTACAAAGTATCCAGGACGTCTTTAGGGAGCGGTGTCTCAGAAAGGCAGCGTCCATTATTAAGGATCTCCAGCACCCAGGACATGCCCTTTTCTCACTGTTACCATCAGGTAGGAGGTACAGAAACCTGAAGGCACACACTCAGCGATTCAGGAACTGCTTCTTCCCCTCTGCCATCTGATTCCTAAATAGACATTGAACCCTTGGACACTACCTCACCCTTTTTTAAATATATAGTATTTCTGTTTTTTGCACAATTTTTTAATCTATTCAATATACGTATACTGTATAAAGTATACTGAATAACATTTATTTATTATTTATTTTTTTCCTTCTATATTAAGTATTGCATTGAACTGCTGCTACTAAGTTAACAAATTTCACGTCACATGCCGGAGATAATAAACCGGATTCTGATTCTGACTGACTGTTCACTTTCGTTTAAAGTGAAAATTTCAAGTTGTCATAATCAAAACCTCAATATAAAAATAAATGATTTAAATTATGACTGAGTATTCAAATTCAATATTCAAGATTCAGTACACATGTAAAGGAGAATGAAATAATTATTACTTCAGATCTGATGCAGCAAAATAAGATAAAGAAGACAATAATAATAATAAAATACAATAAATACAAAAACATAACATAAGCTTATTTACAAATTTTGATTGTATGTCCATAAAGTGACACTGGGCACAGGAGTGTCCGTATGTTAGGCGGCTCTACAGGAAATGATAAAGTGGTGGTGGTTGGGGGGTGTGGAGGGGTGGGTTAGTGGGTGGAGGTGTTGATCAGCCTCACTGCTTGGGGAAAGGAACTGTTTTTGAGTCTGGTGGTCCTGGCGTGGGTCCTTCCTCATGGGAGTGGGACAAACAGTCCACAAACAGGGTGGGTGGGATTCTTTGCCAGTTTCCAGCACCTTTCTGTATATTTGCCCTTGGTGGCAGGTAGGCTGGAGCTGGTGGTCGTTGGGCAGTTTTGACGACCCGTTGTAGAGCCGTCCTGTCCGTCGCTGCGCAGTTTCCGTACGGCGCAGTGACGCAGCTTGTCAGGATGCTCTCTCCTGTACATCTGGAGAATGACGTGAGTATAGATGTGCAAAGTCCAGCTCTCTCCAGCCTCCTCAGAAAGTAGAGACGCTGGTGAGCTTTCCTGATTGTGTAGACTGACATTTTAAGAGAAATCACTGATTTTTTTCAGTTTGCTAGAGTATCAAATAAACATCTCAGCAGATCTACATTGGTTTCTCAGACTATTTCACGATCCCTTAAAGAACATGGAGCAGTACAGGAAAAGGCCCTTTGGCCCATGACATTATGCTAGTGAGATTAAAACACCAAACATAGAACAGTCCAGCACAGGCCACTCGGCCCACAATGTCATACTGAACCAGCTAATCTCTCCTACCAATAAAATGAACATATCCCTCCATCTTCCTTACATCCATGTGCCTATCCAAACATCTCTTAACAGCCTCTAACATATTTGCCTCTACCACCACACCAGGCAGCGCAGTCCAGGTATCCACCACTCTCTGAGTAAAAAACTTAGCCCTCACATCCTCCATGAACCGATCCTCTCTCCCCTTCAATGCATGCCCTCTGGTATTAGACATTTCAACCCTGGGAAGCAGATACACCCTGTCTACTCTATCTATGCCTTGCTTAATCTTATAAACCTCTATCAGATCTCCCCTCAACCTTCACCACTCCAGAGAAAACAACCCAAGTCTATCCAGCCTCTCGTGATAGCACACGCCTTCTAATCCAGGCAGCATCCTAGTGAACCTCTTCTGCACCCTCTCCAAAGCCTCAACATATGGTGGGACAACCAGAGTTGCACACAATACTCTAGGCGGTCCAATAAGGAAAAAGCACCATTTGTGCTCATGGGTGCAGACAATTCATGGACAATTGCACATTCCTTCAGTCGTAACTTCCACTATCTTTCAATAATCCCCCACATGTCATCTTTGCTCTGCTCTGCAATCATGCAAAACACAGCTCAACAAAGCATAAAGGAGCAAAATGCTTTTAAAATACGTCTGAGTGTAATATGTTGTTGTTATTAGGTTCAGAAGAGATGGTGTAGACAGGGGTTCCCATCCCTTTTTATGCCATGGACCCCAGGCTGGGAACCCCTGCTGTATAAAGAATGTCTGTACTGGAAGTGCCAGGCTGGGCAAGGAATTAGGCATTTGGACTTGCCACTTTTTTCACCACAGGGACCTTCAAGAGGAAAGGGCAAGGCAGCAACGGAGATGGACGTCGAGAGCTACAGGTGGTCATGAAAGCTCTGGATTAGCACTAGAACTGCTGCTCTGTTTCCTTTGGCTAGAGAGCAGTGAGTCTGTGGAGTTTATTGTTGGAGGCCAAGTCACTGGGTATATTTAAGGCAGAGGTTAACAGGTTCATGATTAGTCAGTGTTTCAAAGGTGTTGAGAAGGAAAATAAATCAGCCATGATGGAATGATGGAACAGACTCGATGAGCCAAAATGGCCTAAGTCTCCTCCTATGTCTTATGCTTCATAAATGTTGAGAGAATGTGTGCCTCCACCAACCGTCAGGCTGCACAACTCAAGGTCCCTCTGTTCATTAGAGCTCCCGAGAGTATGCCCCACCCTTATGTTCCCAGGTGTAAAGATCCTTCCTCTCCCAGGGATGAGGTCTTTGGAGTTTCGGCTGGCATTTCTGTAGCTCTGGGCTTTGACAGGATGGGGGTTGCTAGCTTCATGCCCAACCCTGCTCCTTTGCAGCCGGGTTTGGTACCATCCATTGGAGAGTTTTTACCAACTTAGACATCACCAATTTGTGTGTCACCTGCAACTTTACTATTCCTACCCTCTGCATTCAAATCCATGTCAAAAATGTGCATCACACACATAAGAGGTCCCATCACCCATCCCTGTGGTACACAATTAGTCAAAACTTCTGATCAGACAGATACCCGTCAGGACCCTCTGCCTCCTGTTCCCAAAAACATTTTGGGTCCAATCTCCCAGACTGCCTTGGATCTAACCTGCTGGACTGCCATGCAGGACCCTGTCGGAGACCTTACTAATTTCTGTCGTCACCTATAAATAAATTAAAATAAAATAACGAGACCTAGAACACATTCCCGACTCAACCACACTTTTTATTTTACTTGTGCACAAGGAGAACAGCATGGCCCCTAGCCACCCACACTGTTCTGAAGTCTGAACAGAGAACCGTTACCTTTATACAGAGTTGGCTTATCAGTTATGAATATCGATCACTGTAAAATGTATGAGTTTGAACTCTTTACGTGCAAGATCAATCGCCATTCACAACACAGGTGTTTAAAGTCAATTGAAACTACCAGCTGACAACCGCTGATATTTTGAAGCTAGTTAAGCATTTGTCCATTAGTTGCTGGGTGTGTTTCATGTCCTTCCATTATTGCTGTCTCGTCTCTCTTTGGCACCTCCCATTGTGTAAAGGGACTCCATGTTTTAGGAAAATCTTTCTAGAAAAGTCTCATTGCAAAGATTTTACTCATCTGGCTTGAGTGCACGCCGCCATAGTCACCCACATCTACCCCGTCTGTAGTAAGCAGATGATATTCCATCAGGCCCTGGAAGCCTTATATACCTTAATGGTCTCCAAGAAACTCAACACCTCCATCTCCTCGATCTCAAAGTGGCTGAGCAAACACTCTATGCTCCACATTGTTCTCACTATCCTCCATAGCCTTCCTCATGGTGAAAGTGTACCTCGGACACTAGAAAACCACATGGTAGAATTATGTTTGACATTTGACAAAATGACTAAGCCCATTATACATCAATGTTCAATGAAAATGAGGAAATGAGAAAACTCAACAGAGCTGAAATGCTAAACGCAGGATGTCCTGTGTCCAAGTTTAATCAATTTCAAGCAAAATAAATTTAAACATGGAAAAACTATCACCAGCATGCTAAGTATTAAGGATGACGTTAATATTCAATTTTATTTCAGAATAAGGTATTAAAATTTAAAAAATGAATTAAGCAAATTATTGGATTCATCATTCAAACTCAGGAAAGCTAAAAATAATTTACATTATAGAAAATTCTTCCCTTTCTTTGCTAACACAGCTCTAGATAACCACCATTTTTTAACTGGAATCTCTGTTGTCCTTAAATTTTAACACAACCACGTAAATTCAACATCCAGTTCTGAACTCAACAACATTGAAGACTGAAGCCCTCAACTTGGCATCATGTCACAGTTTCTGTACCTGGTTCCAATTCCAGAGCGTTCCTCAGCAACCAGCAGCAAGTATGCGGCAAGGCAAACAGGCTCTTTGTCCCACACCGACTTCAGGTCCCCAGTTACACGGCTCCCTTTTGATTCATCCCATCATTCCCATCAGTTTCCCACAGATTCTACCATAACAGGGGCAACTTACAGTGTCCATTTAGCCTGTCGACATAGTCACCGGGAGAACACACAAAGTGCACAAAGACATCACGGAAGGTCAGGGTTCACCCTGAGTCACGAGAGTCACAAAGCAGCAGCCCTATGTGCTGTTGCATTCTTCTTTTCTTAAGCCCATCACCCCTACTGGGGCATAGGCTGTTGACAGCAGCTTGCCAGAGTCCTCTGTCCTGGGTAGAAGGAAGTTTTCACCACAAAACTTCATTTACAGTACTATGAAAAAGTCTTTAGGCATATATATATATATAGCTAGGGAGCTTAAGACTTTTGCACAGTTCTGTATTTGTCAATGTGGACAGAGAGCGAAAGTGTAAATCTGGCGAGAGCAAAGGACACTGGGAATGGCAGGGTGGAGCTCCACGGGAGGGGTGTGGGACAGGTGGGAGAGAAGGAGTACAGGGGACAGGGGAGGGGGTGGTGGTGTGGATGCAGTCACACCCTGCCATGAGATGCCAGACAAGGTCATCTGATTTCAATCAACTGGTTTATTGATCATTATAGAATGTCTCTCTGGTGCTTCCTGATCCCTGCCCTCTCCCTTCCCTTTTCCCAACCATGATTCCCCTCTCCCTGCTCCCTTCCCACTTTCAGTCCATATGCCTGAGACTTCTGCACAATACTGTGTCTCCTAGGCAAAGATTCTACCTCTCCCATGAAGGAGGTCTTTGGAGTTTCTCATGGGATGGGGTTGCTAGCCCTCCTTTCATAATCGGGCTTAAGACCATCCATGGCAGAGTGTTGTGTCATAGCATCTCCCCAGAAACAAACCAAGCTGAGTGAAACCAGAGCTCAACACCAGAAGCTGAACTGAGTTTCAAACCTTATAACTGTACCATAATCCAAACCACCTTTTGCATCATAATGGAGGAATATCGCCTTGGTCAGCACTGCCTGATAAAGCTGAAAAGTCTTCAGAGAATTTCTGAGATATCCATTCAGCTAGTAAAGTCCTCTTACACTCAGGAATGCTGAGAGAATTAAAGCAGCATCTGGGTGAGCTTTTGAACTCCCAAAGCATAGACCATACAGTGGATTCCAGTTAAATGTGCCATCGGTTAATTGAGACAGTTGCTTATTTGGGACAACACTTAACAGAACAAAAACTATCAAGAAAATAGGCAGGATTCCTTTCATTTATTTGGGACACTACGCCTCTTAATTGGGACAGGAGACTGTTCCTGAGTAGTTTCTAGTTAGCACCAGTCACATGAACTTGGGCAGCCGTTAGACATTGCACCATGCTTAGAACAAGCTGTTTTTAAATAGTGTCAGTTGTGTGTGCTTGTGTTAAAAAAGCAGTGATTTTTGTCACTGATAGTTTGCGTGAAATAAGCAGTAAGACAATTCAGAACTGTCTGGCTCACTGTAGCTTCATGCATTCAGGCTTGGAGATGCCAGAACCGGCCAGGAATGAAAATGAAACTATTTCACTACTTCAACAAGTTAGAAACTACAAAGAATTTGAAAGTATCAACAATCATCTTGAATGTTACAATGTAAGTGAAGATTTGAAAGTTGCAATTGCCAATAGCATTGTATGAAAGCAGTCCAATATCTGCATTAGGAGTCTGCACTGATTTTGTTCATTTACAGTCCATCATAAGAACACGGCCGTGTACACTGGATGAATTTCTTCATCAATGACTATGAGGAACTAATACACATTTTATAGCACTGTAGTAGTATTGGTAGTGTTCTAATTTGTTCTGTATTTCATTTAAATTTGTTATCCAGTTGCTCTTTTTTTTTTTAAGTTCCTTTTTAACCATTTCCAAGAAGCTTCAGCTAATTGGGACAGCCTCTTAATTGGGCCAAAATGTCCAGGTCCCGATGTGTCTCAATTAACTGTAATTGACTGTATTAACACAGATGAGCCTTTGATAGTCAGTAAGGAGACACTGGGCCTGACTCAACCACACACCTTATTTCATCCAGTGTCAAAACACTCATCCATGGCCTTGATATACACAGAACTGGGTATTCCATCCAGAGCGGGCTGTCCAGTAAAGCCCAAGGGAACAGTGCGCTGAGTGAAAGGTGCTTCACAGACAATTTATCTTGTTGATTAGCACTGCTGAGGCCTCACCTGGAGTATTGTGAGCAGTTTTGGACCCTTCGCCTAAGAAAGCATGTGCTGCCAATGGAGGGGGTTCAAAGGAGGTTCACAAAAATGGTTTTGGGATCGAAAGGCTTGTCATATGAGGAGTGTTTGATAGCTCTGGGTTACTACCCAATGGAATTCAGAGCAATGAGGATGACCTCATTGAAACCTATCGAATGGTGAAAGGCCTCAATAGAGTGGATGTGGAGAGGGTGTTTCCTAAGATGGGTGTAATCTAGGACCAGAGACCACAGCTTCAGAATAGAGGGCCGTCTATTTAGAAAGAAGATGAGGAGGAATTCCTTTAGCCAGAGTGCTGAATCTGTGGAATTCATTGCTGAGTCATTGAGTATATTTAAGACAGAGGTTGATAGATTCTTGATTAGTCAGGGCATGAAGGGAAATGGGAAGAATTCAGGTGATTTGGACTGTGAGGGAAATGGATCAGCCATGATGAAATGGCAGAGTAGACTTGATGGGCCAAATGGCCTAATTCTGCATCTATATCTTATAGTCTTATACGTCTGGTGTGTTCCACTAACCACAAGGCAAATGCACATTTCACTGTACATTTAAATGTACGTGTGACACAGAAATCTGAATCCAAATCTGGCCAGAGGACTCTGGAGTGAAACAACACTCTCACAAGCTAACCCTGCACTCAACATCAATAAGACAAAGGAATTTATTGTGGACTTCAGGAAGGGCAAGTCAAGGATAAAAATAAGCACACCAGTCCTCATCAAATGGAAAGAGTGAGCAGTTTCAAGTTGCTGGCTGTCAACATTTCTGAGGTCCTGGGCCCAACATATTGATGGAATTACAAAGGCACGACAGTGACTATATTTCATTAAGAGTTTGAGGAGACTTGGTCTGTCACCAAAGGCTCTAGCGAATTTCTACAGATTACCATGGAAATCATTCTAACTGGTTGCATCACTGCCTGAAATAGGGGGAGGACTACTGCACAGAATCGAAGTAAGTTGCAGAAATTTGTGACCTCAGACAGCTCCATCATTGGCAGTAGCCTCCCCAGCATGAGGACATCTTTATAAAGCAAAGCCTAAAAAAGGCAGCATCCATCATTAAGAACCCCCATCACCCATGTCCTCTTCTCAATGCTACCGTCAGGAAAGAGGTACAGGAGCCTGAAGACACACACTCATGATTCAGGAACAACTTCTTCCCCTTTATATTTATATATATATAAATAAAGTGAACTACATATGAAAAAGGATCTAGTGCTTTCCCGGCGTATATGACAAATAAACTCTTCTCAGGCTTTCCGCCAGGTACGGGTATCAATTTTAACCAATGTTTCGTTGAGAAACTCTGCCATTTTCATCATGTACCCAGCTGGAAGCCCATAAAGAGTTTATTTAAAATATATATTTCTTACTTTAATTTATACTGTTTTTATTACTAGGTACTGCTGTTGGAAAACAACAAATTTCACAACATATGCCACTGATATAAAACCAGATTCTGATTTTGATTCTGATAAAGACTGTTCCAGCCATACCTTTCCAACATTCTTGGATCAAATACCTAGTTAACTTATAACGCTTACAAAGACATAATATTCAGCACCAGGCAGAATCAATAATCTTTGCCTGTTATAGAATCAAAATTAAAAATGTATTGTGTGGGACAGAGGGAAATTTTCCCCATGTTACACTAACACAAACCAATTCCATGTTACCAGAACCATCACACATTCTTCAATCCAGCACTACTGGTTGATTAGTTGATCAGTAATATTAAGTCAGTTACAATGTGCAACCACTGTAGACCATACCTGAATCATGTACAGTTGTGCAATACGATACTCCTCAACGCTCATGGGAAGAGGGATGTGATATTCCTTTATAAGCATTTTGCCTTATGCAAGGTCTTTTCACAGTTTAAAATTAATCCAACGACTGCTGGCAAACCCTTGGTTTATGCTTCGTTAAACACGCCTGAAAAGAAAAGGAAAAGCAGGATCTTTAAACACTTTCTCAATAAATATTTATAACGTTCTTAAGCCTAAAGGCAGCATTATATAACCCACCCACCTCAATAATTCATTGGCTAGAAATAACCACCCATTCCCTCCCACCCCACCCCCTTATTCTAACCATCCAATCGTTGGCACTACCGCTGTGTTTAATACAGCTAACCCAGTATTGTGAACCAGTGCTAACATTGAAAATGAAGCACTGTTGGGCTGTAGTTACTGCCTAGACATTTCTCTCAAATGTTATACCACGCAAAATCTGTTCCTCAACACGGTAGATATTCGGAAGTCTAACCGATCGCATTTGCTAGATATGGATAGATAGATGATGCATGATCTTGATGTTCTAGAGAGAGAAAAAGTAACAGGAATAATGGCCAATGTTCAGGGAAAGTGGGGCATGTTTGCAACATAATACCACAGCACCTCATATCTGAACAATTCTGCAAATGAAAAACCTTTATACACAATTACTAAAGGAAATATCAAAGTTTTAAAGTAACTATTAAAATCAACACTTATCAGGTGTGCTCAAGGGAAAATTAATTACCACAAGGTACCTTCCCTTTATTTCTACTGTTCTGTACTAGGCAGAGCAGCGTTAACTCATTAACCATTCAAACTCCCGTCCTGCACAGCAACCAAACGTCAAGCAAACTTGATGGTGTGAGGCATCTTCAGATGTTTCCTTCCCCCTCCCTGAGCAAACACCTATCACTGAGTGAGGAGATGAGCAGGAGAGATCTACCAAAACAGACATAAAATCTACAGTGGGACTGTACGTACAACAGCTTTACCATGCAAGTAGGTGTTGCAAAGCATCTAACTCCCTTGCCTTCAGTCGTAAATACCTGCGACTTAGACTCCAAGCTCACTGAACATCTCAATGGCAGAATCCTTGGGGTCATTAATTTAATAACCTTTCCAAAGTACACTTGTGATTAAAAAGAGATTTACACATAGAACATAGACCAGTACAACAAAGGAACAGGGTTATCATGTCTATTCCAAATATGATGCCAATTTAAACTATACAGTAGTGCAGCAATTTTATGCATTGCACTGTACTGCTGCTGCAAAAACAATCAAATTTCACGGCACATGTGAGTGATGATAAACCTGATTCTGATCTGGGTCTCTATTGTGGACTGAGAGTGGGAAGGGGGCAGGGAGAGGGGAATCATGTTTGGGAAAAGGGGAAGGGAGAGAGAAGGGAGTGGGAAGCACCAGACAGACATTCTGTAATGATCAATAAACCAATTGTTTGGAATCAGATGACCTTGCCTGGTGTCTCTGGGCTGGGGCTGTCTGCACCCGCACCACCCCTACCCCTGCCACTCCTTCTCTGCCACCTGTCCCACACCCCTCCCATGGCACTCCACCCTCGCCATTCCTAACATCTTTTACTCCCGCCAGATTTCCAAACGTGCTCTCGACTCCACGTCTCCATGTTGACAAATACAGTACTGTGCAAAAGCCTTAGGCACCCTAGCTATAATATAAGGCAATATCAACCATTAAAGACCTCCCAGCACTCAGGACATGACTCCCTCTCATTGCTTCCATCAAGGGCGGCATGGTAGCATAGTGGTTAGCAACACGCTTTACACTACAGGCAACCGGGTTCAATTCCCGCTGCTGCCTATAAGAAGTTTGTATATTCTACCGTGACCCCGTGGGTTTCCTCCTACAGTCCAAAGATGTACTGGTTAGCAGGTTAATTGGTCATTGTAAATTGCCCTGTGATTAGGCTAGGGTTAAATCGGGGGCTGCTGGTCTGCATGGCTTGAAGGGTCCATTCCATGCTGTAGCTTACACACACATAAATATATATATTCTACAACTTTCAATTCCCTGCCTGTTCACTGTCTATCTGCTTCCACAACTTTCCCTGGCAGTGCAATTCAGGCACCTTACATTCTCAGTTTAGAACTTTTGCCAAGGAAATCTCTCTTAAATTTCCCTCCTCCTACCTGGAACCTCTGCCCTCCAGTATCTGACATTTCTACCTTGGGGAAAAAGACTGACTACCAACCCTAACTATGGCTCTCATATTTTGATAAACTTTCACCAGAATGTCCCTGAGCTCTACAGCTCCGGAGAAAACAGCCTAAGATTGTCCATCCTCTCCTTATAGGTAACACTTTCTAATCCTAGTGAATCTCTTCTGTATCCTCTCCAACTTCTCCACATCCGTACTGTAGAACCAAAAGATATAGGAGCAGAATTAGACCATTTGGCCCATTGGGTCTGCTTTGCCATTTCATCACGATTGATCCATTTTCCCTCTCAGCCCCAAATTCCTGCCTTCTCCCCCTATCCCTTCATGCCATAACTAATCATGAACTTATCAACCTCTGCCTAAAATATACCCAATGACTTGGCCTCCACAGTTGCCTGTGGCAATGAATTCCAGGCTCTCCACCCTCTGGCTAAAGAAATTCCTCCTCATCTCCATTCTAAGTGGACGCCCCTCTATTCTGACACAGTGTCCTCTTGTCTTAGGCTCCTCCACCATTGGAAATATCCTCTCCACATTCACACTATCAGCTATACACACTCGTGGGGAAGGCTTCAGGGGTAAACCCTGTGGGAAAAATCTGGAGCTGGAGTCCTGAAGACAGTCCTATGTTGAACTCAACACTGACGGGCAATCCTTGGTGCCAAACTGTATCAACCATTGCCATTCCTTTGGATTCATCAGCTGCATGGAGAGAGGGATCTTGTTGCACGGGCAACAGCTTGCTCTCCATACTATACTGCACTGACTTACTGCATTATCAACACAGACAGCTAAGATGCAACAATCACGGTCGATCCCGACTAATGGAGGGACTCAGCAGTAAAGCAGATTTGTACAACTGCAGGGCTGACTCTAGCTCCTTGTTCTTACCTTGCATTTCCTTTCCATATTTCTTCCTTCCAAAACAGTCGTTATTTTGAATCTTCCATCCATCAACTCAGGTTCTGGAACAGTTACTACCCCTCAACCATCAGGCTCTTGAATAAAAGGGGATAACTACACTCATTTGCCCCATCACCAAGATATTCTAGCAACTAATGATCTCCCTTTGAGGACTCTTTATCTCATTATCTCATGTTCTCAATATTTATTGCTAATTTCCATTTGTTATTTACTTTTCAACCATCAGGTTCTTGAATCAAAGGGGATAACTTCACTGAACTGTTCCCACAAACACTGGGCTCACTTTCAAGGACCCTTCACCTCATGCTCTCCATACTTATTGCTTGCTTATTATTATTTTTTGTTGTTTCTTTGTATTTCCTATGAATGCCTGAAAGAAAATGAATTTCAGGGTCACATTTGGTGACATATGTACTTTGATAATACATTTCCCTGGAGGTGCCACGGTAGCGTGGTGGTTAGTATGTCGCTGTTACAGCTCGGGACACCCTCGAGTTCGGAGTTCAATACCGGCGTCGTTCTGTAAGGAATCTCTGTACATCTTCCCCGTGCAACGTGTGGGTTTTCTCCAGGAGCTCCAGTTTGCTCTCACAGTCCAAAGATGTATGTATGTATGTTGGGTAGGTTAATTGGTCATTGTAAATTGCCCCGTGATTGGGTTAGGGTTAATTAGGTTTATTGGGGATCGCTGGGGTGGCGTGGCTCAAAGGGCCAGAAAGGCCTACTCCATACTCTATTGCCAGATTAGCAAATAAACGCACTTTTTGAACTTTAAACTACTTATTTAATCTGGCTTTTAACTAACATTATGTTGTCTTTCATTTTCATGTTTGCATCTTATCGCAGTGTAAAGCACTTTGAACTATATCACCTGCATGAAAGGTGCTCTGTAAACAAGTTGCTATACTATTAATTATGCAGCTAAGGCAAGACCTCTCTGCCTGCAGTTCAATAACTGGTTATACAGAAACATAAAACAAGGTAATCTGCCCTTCCAAATTTTTATTTTATTTTACTGATACAGCGCACAATAGGCCCTTCCAGGCTGTCAAGCTGCGCTGCCCAACAACCCACTGATTAAACCTTAGCCTAATCATAGGACAATTTATAATGACCTACTAACCACCACATCTTTGTACTATGAGAGGAAACCGGAGCACCTAGAGGAAACCACAGTCATGGGGAGAACATACGAACTCCTTACAGCCAGCAGCGGGAATTGAACTCGAGACGCTGCTACTGTAAAGCATTGTGCTAACCACTAGACTACCGTGTTCCTCACGTACCAACTCAACAGTTTCAATGAAGAGTAGCGGTGTTCAGCGACCTGCATTGTTTTCCAATCTCTCTTACTCAGGACAGCGGTGATAATGTCCGAATCACAAGAGAAAATATGCAGGTGCAAGAATTCAAAGTAATACAAACAAAATGCTGGAGGAACTCAGCGTGACAGGCAGCATCTACGGAAAGGAGTAAACAGACAACGTTTCGGACTAAGACCTATCATCAGGGCTGGAAAAGAGAGATGAGAGGGTGGGGGTGAGGGGAGACAATTATCAGAAGTTCGAGAAATCTATGTTTATGCCATCAGATTGATGGCTACTCAGGAAGAACATTGGGTGTTGCTCCTCCAACCTGAGTGTGGCCTCACTGCGGCAGTAGAGGAGACCATGGACTGACATGACAGAATGGAATGGGAAGTAGAGCTGAAATAGGTGGCCAGTGGTAGATCCCGCTTTTTCTGGCAGAAGGAGCATAGAGCTTGGCATAGGGTTCCTCGTGTCCTCCGCATCCAACACACAACTTTCCGTGACTTCTGCCATCTCCAACAGGAGCCCACCATCTAGCACATCTTGTCCCCCCGCCATTTCCTGCTTTCCGCAGGGATCTCCCCTTACACAACTCCCTTGTCCATTCGTCCCTCCCCACTGATCTCTCTCCTGGTACTTATCCTTGCAAACGAACAACTGCCATACCTGCCCCCTACACCTCCTCCCTCACTATCATTCAGGGCCCCAAACAGTCCTTCCAGGTGAGGTGTCACTTCTCCTGTATATCAGTGAGACCCGATGTAGATTGGGAGACTACTTCGCCCAGCACCTACGCTCTGTGTGCCAGAAAAAGCAGGATCCCCTGCCGGAGATCCCATTTCCATTCCGACATGTCACAGCATGGTTTCTTCTACTGCCGCGATGAGGCCACACTCAGGTGGGAGGAGCAATACCTTATATTTCGACTGGGTAGCCTCCAATCTGATGGCATGGACATCGATTTCCTGAACTTCAAGTAACTGCCTCCCTTCTCTTTCACCATTCCCCATTCCCATTTCACTCTCTCTCCTTATCTGCCCATCATCACCTCCCTCTGGTGCTCCTCCTCCTTTCCTTTATTCCGTGGCCTTCTGTCCTCTCCTATCAGATTCCCCCTTCTCCAGTCCTTTATCTCTTTAACCAATCAACTTCCCAGCTCTTTACTTCACCCCTCCCTCTCTCCTGGTTTCACCTATCACCTACTCCCTAGTACTTCTTCCTCCCCTCCCCACCTTATCTCTCTTTTCCAGTCCTGATGAAGTGTCAACTGTTTACTCTTTTCCACAGATGCTGCATGGCCTGCTGAGTTCCTCCAGCATTTTGTGTGTGTTATTGTGTTAATGTTCAGCTGCTTTTGACAGAGTGAGTTCAAGGATGAATCTTCAGAAAGATATGGGAGAACTCTCTGAGCCAGAATGCTGCCCTGTACATATCGAGGAAGGCTTCTCTGAATGTGTACCTCATACTCAGGGCCAAACCGAGATGCCAACAGATCACTTCCTCAAGTCCTGGACAGAGGCATCCTCGTTGATTGAAAAAGTCCACAATACAGGGCAGACAATTTGATGAACGTGTACATAGACTTATACGAAGAGAATAGGAACTGGGACTTTGATTGCGTACTTTGCTTGCTAATAGAAGGCATTAATTCAGTGTTACTGGCAACACAATGGGTGATCTGTCCACTGCTCTCCTATCGGGATAATGAATTCCTATTACATAAGGGATTTAGACTTTGGCCAAGTTGAATCCGCTGTGCAGGCTGAATGGGGCATTTGGAATGGACGATTATTTGTCTGCGGTAACTCTCATGTGATCTCACTGGTGGTGGGTCCTGAATCACATGAATTCCAGGTCGGACCAAAGCACACCACTTACAACCTTAGTAGCAAAATAGGGAGGCCAGAGACTAAGAAATTTCATATTGAGATCTGTCACTTCTTAAATTTGTACCCTGTCACTATGACTGCGTGTGCTTCCATATTCCAAAGATATACAGAATAGGGTTATAAACACAAGAGATTCTGCAGATGCTGGAAATCCAGAGTAAAACACACAAAATGCTGGAGGAACTCAGCAGGTCAGGCAGCAATAAGCAATTCTCCCGTTCCCTCAGCTACCAACTTTCCTCTGTAGCCCCCCTGGCCAGCCTTAGGGTCACTCAGCTCGCTGTCGTCTAGGGAAACAGCCCTCGGCCCCGCCAAACTGGGTAATAGTTTGTGTGGATGCTGTGATGTACCCCACCCCGCCCAAATAACAGACAATACACCAGATCAGATTAAATGATTTACAGTTTATAGATGTTATTGGAACTACATAATTAATAGAGAATAAAATATAAAAGGAAAATAAAAGGTGCCACACTTATCAAAGTTCAATCTCTTCGTGCATAAACAGTTGGAGCTCGGGACCCTCCTTCTTCACGCTGCGATCCCCTCGGACCACTTCGACCTGCTGCCTGGGACCAACAACGGTGGTCGACCAGACGCTCCACACGAGTCCGTCTCCATCTCCTCTCCTCGCCGAACACCCTGGACCTCGGACTCCTGCTCGGGGTCCGACCCCGTTAGCGGACTCACATCACCTGGTCCATCCTCTGTCTCTCTCTCCCGCTTTCTTCCCAAAAACCCGCGCATCACACTAACTTACAGACACACAGAAAGAATAACATCTATCTCAATTGGTTTGCTCACCCTCTTATCAGTAACATGATCCAAACAAACTGTTAGTGGGAGGACTTTCTCAGCAGTTAACATAACAAAGAAGCCATTTTAATTAGACTACGCTGTAACATAAAAGAAGAAACCCCTTACACCTCCTTACCTGGTCTCACCTATCACTACAACTCTGGGCCTGTACTCACTGGAATTCAGAAGAATGTTGAAAGGTCTCAATAGAGTGGATGTGGAGAGGATGTTCCTTTTAGTAGGGGACTCCAAGATCAGAAGACACAGCCCCAGAATAGGGACATCCATTTAGAACAGAGATGAGGAGGAATATATTTAACCAGAGAGTGGTGAATCTGTGAAATTTGTTGCTGCAGGCAGCTGTGGAAGCTCTTTAAGGCAGAGGATGATAGATTTTTGATTAGTCAGGGCATAAAGGGTCACAGGGAGAAGACAGGGAGATTGGGGCAGAGAGGGAAAGGGATCAGCCTTGAGGAAATGGCACAGCAGACTCAATAGGCCGACTGGCCTAATTCTGCTCCTATGGTCTTGCCAGCTTGCATTCCTTCCCCACCCACCATCTTGTTATTCTGGCTTCTGCCCCATTTCCTTTCCAGTCCTGATGAAGGGTCTGGGCCCAAAACGACAACTGTTAATCCCCCATCGATAGATGCCTCCTGGGCTGCCGTATTTCTCCAGCATTTTGTGTGTTCTCTGGATTTCCAACATCTGCAGTATCTCTCATGTTTATGAATTAACAACACCCACACTTTTCTGACTTTCATTCCATCAATGAAGATTGAAAGTGGAAATAAATACCCTCAGAGTTCATTGGAAACAGAAAATTGACCCCATCTTTCATTTCAAGATGCCTTCAAATAGAGGTCCTCATCAGTGGGTCTCTCTCTTCTTGCTGCTGCCATCAGTAAGGTGGCATGGGGGCCTCAGGACTCATACCACCAGGTTCAGGAACAATTATTATCCCTCAACCATCAAGCTCTTGAACTAGAGGGGATAAGTACAAAGTAAATTTTATTATCAGGGTACATATATGACAACATATACAACCTTGAGATTCATTTTCTTGTGGGCATACTCAACAAATCTGTAGAATAATAACTATAAAAGGTCAATGTAAAATCAACCAGAGTGCAGAAGGCAATTGAATTGAATTGAATTGAACTGAATTGACTTTATTACTTACATCCTTCATATACATGAGGAGTAAAAATCTTCACGTCTCAGTCTAAACGTGCAATGTGCAATTTATAGTAAGTTCTAATAAATAGTAGTACAATAGGGTAATCAATATAACACAGAAATATAGTTGTGTCAGCATGAGTTAAAGCAGTTTGATGGCCTGGTGGAAGAAGCTGTCCCGGAGCCTGTTGGCTTTTATACTGCCGCACCATTTCCCAGATGGTAGCAGCTGGAACAGTTAGTGGTTGGGGTGACCCGGGTCTCCAATGACCCTTTTTATGCACCTGTCTTTGTAAATGTCCTGAATCATGGGAGTTCACATCTATAGCTGCGCTGGGCTGTCTGCACCACTCTCTGCAGAGTCCTGTGATTGAGGGAAGTACAGTTCCCATACCAGGCAGTGATGCAGCCAGTCAGGATGCTCTCAATTGTGCCCCTGCAGAAAGTTCTTAGAATTTGGGAGGCCATACCAAACAAATGAAAATATAAATAAATAGTAATAAATAATGAGAACATAAGATAATGAAATAAAGAGTCCTTAAAGTGAGATCATTGGTTGAGGAAACATTTCAATGTTCTCGATATTTATTGTTTATTTATTTATTATTGTTATTATTATTTCTTCTTTTTGTTTTTAAGAGGTTGTTGTCTTTTGCACTCTGGTTGAATGCCCTGGTTGGGTGGTCTTTCATTGATTCTGTTATGGTTATTATTCTATAGATTTATTGAGTACGCTCACAGGAAAATGAATCTCAGGGTTGTATCTCTGTACTTTCATAATAAAATTTACTTTCAACTTTGAACTGAGAGCACCAAATCTCAATGGAGACCAGTGTCAAACAAGGCTATGGCACTGGTCTTCCCTCTTCCAACCTTCCTCGCCACTCTGCTGCGCCCTGCCTGCTGTTGAAGTACTGCTAGCTTACAGGACTATGGGAAACTATGTCACCTGGTTATACCACGTCTCCAGACGCCCTGTAACTGAGAGGCAGGACAGTTTGTACCACCATGTACCATGTTTCAGAGGCAGGGCTCTAGGTCATCATCCATCCATCCATTCTCTACAATGGGTAGTCAAAACTGGCCAGTGCATCAACATCATCAGCCTACCCACCATCAATGTGATATTTTCAGAAAGGTGCCAGGAAAAGGGCCAGTAACATCATGAAGGATCCCTCTCACCCTGTTCACGGACTGTTTGTCCCACTCCCGTCAGAGAGGAGGCTACGTAGCATCCGTGCCAGGACCACCAGACTCAAGAACAGTTACTTTCCCCAGACAGTAAGGCTGATCAACACCTCCACCCACTAACCCACCCCTTTACACCCCCAGCCACCACTACTTTATCATTTCCTGTCAGAGTCACCTAATGTACAGACTTTACTTTGAGCTTTGAAATCCACAATCACAGTACGTGCACCAACACAGGCTTGGTGTGTGTGGGCAAAAGAGTGTTTCATGACAACATTTCAAACCTGACAGAAAACTCGCTGTAACACAGTGGACAAAGATTGGTGGTTATCTGGAAACAAGAGACTGGGCATAAATGGGTTGAGCAAGACAGAACATGTGAGGTGCAACATGGATTAGTGATAGGACCTCAATTGTTCAACTTACATTAATGATACTGAGAAAGGCAGGAAAGTATGGATACTCAATCAGCTGATATCACAAAAATAGGTTGGCAAATAGTAGAGTATCAGGCATGGAAACAGGCTTTTCGACCCAACGCAGGCACGCCTGTCAGTTACACTAATCCAACTCTAATCCCACATTATTCCCCTATATTCCTAGTAATCCCCGATTCATACACACTAGCATCAATTCACTCTGACCAATTAAGGCATCATTGTGCACGTTCGTTGGAAGTGGGAGCCACAAGGAATCACACATGGTGACAGGGAGAAAGGGGAAACACCAAGCAGACAGCCCCTGATGTGCTGATCAAGCCCACGTCACTGGAGCTGTGAGGCAGAACTCTCCTCACATACATATGACGTTAACTTCCAGCTCTAACTGACAATGTAATTGTCATGACAATACCATCTATAAATTTGCTGATGATACAACCATTGTTGGTAGAATCTCAGATGGTGATGAGAGGGTGTACGGGAGCGAGATATGCCAACTAGTGGAGTGGTGCTGCAGCAACAACCTGGCACTCAACGTCAGTAAGACGAAAGAGCTGATTATGGACTTCAGGAAGGGTAAGATGAGGGAACACAAAGCAGTCCTCATAGAGGGATCAGAAGTGGAGAGAGTGAACAGTTTCAAGTTCTTGGGTGTCAAGATCTCTGAAGACCTAACCTGGTCCCAACATTATCAATGCAGTTATAAAGAAGGCAAGACAGTGACTATACTTCATTAGGAGTTTGAAGAGATTTGGTATGTCAACAAATACACTCACAAACTTCTATAGATGTAGCGTGGAGAGCATTCTGACAGGCTGCATCACTGTCTGGTATGGGAGGGAAGGGGAGGTGCCTACTGCACAGGACCGAATGAAGCTGCTGAATGTTGTAAGTTTAGTTGGCTCCATCTTGGGTACTAGCCTACAAAGTACCCAGGATATCTTCAAGGAGCGGTGTCTCAGAAAGGCAGATTCCATTATTAAGGACCTCTAGCACCCAGGGCATGTTCTGTTCTTGCTTTTGCCATTGGGAAGGAGGTACAGAAGACTGAAGGCATACACTCAGCAATTCAGGAACAGCTTGTTCCCCTCTGCCATCCGATACCTAAATGAACATTGAATCCTTGGACACTAGCTCACTTTTTTAATATATATTATTTGGTTTTTTGCACAATTTTTAATCTATTCAATATACGTATACCGTAAATTGATTCACTTATTTATTTTTTTTCTTCTATATCATATATTGCATTGAACTGCTACTACTAAGTTAACAAATTTCACGATACATGCCAGTGATAAAGTTGCTTTCAAAGTTCAATAGGTTTCAATGAGATACCCCTCATTCTTCTGAACTCCAGCAAGTAGAGGCCCAGAGCCATCAAATGTTGCTCGTATGTTAACAATTTCATTCCTGGAATCATTCTCATTAAACTCCTCTGGACCCTCTCTAATGCCAGCACATACTTTCTGAGATAAGGGGCCCAGTACTCCAAGTGGGGTCTGACCCAATGCCCTATAAAGCCTCCGCATTACATCTTTGCTCTTTTTAAAAAAACTGTTAATACTTGTTAATTTATTTGTAGTAATATTACTTCATATGTTGTGTGTGAGTCGTATTTACTGTGCACCTTGGTCTGGGGGAACATTGTTTCGTTTGGCAGCATATGTGTTTGGTTGAATGACAGTAAACTGAACTTGAATTTGATATGGATTGGTTAAGTAAGTGGGCAAAGATCAGATCAATGGAGAATAATGTGGGAAAATGCAAGTTAGGTCTTTATTCCTTGGAACGTAGAAGGTTGAGGGGGGACTTGATAGAGGTATTTAAAATTATGAGGGGGATAGAGTTGATGTGGATAGGCTTTTTCCATTGAGAGTGGGGGAGATTCAAACATGAGGACATGAGTTGAGAGTTAAAGGGCAAAAGTTTGGGGTAACATGAGGGGGAACTTCTTTATTCAGAGAGTGGTAGCTGTGTGGAACGAGCTTCCAGCAGAAGTGGTTGAGGCAGGTTTGATGTTGTCGTTTAAAGTTAAATTGGATAGATATATGGACAGGAAAGGAATGGAGGGTTATGGGCTGAGTGCAGGTCGGTGGGACTAGGTGAGAGTAAGAGTTCGGCATGGACTAGAAGGGCCGAGATGGCCTGTTTCGGTGCTGTAATTGTTATAGGGCTATTGTGGCAGGAAACATTATCTAAGCGGCGAGAGATGACAAAACTCAGAACCTAGTGCAGAGAAAGGCCAGTCTGCAGATACAGCAAGCAGAATATTATTGCTTATTGCTAGGGGGACAGAATACAAAAATAGGAAAGTCGTGCTTCAGTTGTACAGGAGAACTGAATGCTGTACTAATCTTCTTACTGAAGGAACATATAAAGAAGCTGTTAATAGATCAGAGAAAGACTTCTTGACTAATGCCTTCAATAGGTGGGTTGCCCAATGAGAAAAGACTAAACAGTCTGGGGCAGGGGTTCCCGATCTGGGGTCCATGGCAAAAAAAAAGGTTGGGAACCTATGGTCCAGGGTAATTATAAGATTGAATGTAGACTTGAACAATAGGCAAGATCCTGAAGGATGGATATGGATATGGATATGGAGAGGTGGATATAACCCTCTTGTGAAATAATTTACTATAAGTCATAGCTTAAAAATAAAGGGTCACCCTATTAAGGCAGAGGTGAAACAACATATTTCTCTCAGAGGAGTGCAGTGGAAGCCAAGTCTTGGAATGTTTTAAAGGCAGAGGTTCCAGATAAATTACAATATAAAAACAAGGATGTAATGTTGAGGCTTTATAAGGCATTGGTCAGACCGCACTGAGAATACTGAGAGCAGTTTTGGATGCCTTATCTAAGAAAAGATGTGTTGGTATTGGAGAGGGTCCAGTGGAAGCTCACGAGAATGATCTCAGGAATGACAGGGTTAATATATGAGCAGCGTTTGACGCCTCTGGGCCTGTACTTACTGGAGTTTAGGAGTGGGGAGGGATTTCTTTAAAATCTATCAAATATTGAAATGCCTACACAGAATAGACATGGAGAGAATGTTTCCTATAGAGGGAGAGTCTAGGACCAGAGGGCACAGCCTCAGAATAGAATAAAGTCTCTTCAGAACAGAGATTAGGAGGAATTTATTTAGCCAGAGGCTGGTAAATCTGTGGAATTCATTGCCACAGACAGCTGTGGAGGCCGTCACCAGGTATATTTAAAGCAGAGGTTAATAGGTTTCGATTAGTCAGGGCATCAAAAGTTATGGGGAGAATGCAGGAGAATGGGATTGAGAGGAATAATAAATCAGCCATGAAAGAATGGTGGAGCAGACTTGATGGGTCTAATTCTGCTCTTGTGTCTTATCAACTCATGCTTATAAAGAAGGGATGAAAATTAATCTTAAGCTTGTATATGGTGACATATATATACTTCGAACTTTGATATGTGCAGGTGAGGAGAGATATGAATTCACACATTGATATGTTGGTATGTCCACAGTGCAGTGATGACCCCTCCTCTCCTACATACTCCACAGACCGAGACTGGCTCGAACAACCACCTCAAAGACCTGAAGAGGTACAATGAATCATCTTGCCCTCATATCTATGCCCTCACCCTGACCAGCAGCCTCAGCCCTGAGATCCTCATCATGTTCAAACGGTTCTCTGGGCCAGACCATGGTGTCTGGATGTTTGACATCAGATTCCAGTTTGGAATTATGGTATTGAAGGCACAGCTGTAGTCCTCAGTAAATAGGAGTTTTGACATAACAGTCTCTGTTGCCTGGGTGTTCCACCAAGGACCAAGGAGATGACATCCCCTGTGAGCTTGTTTTGGTGGTAGGCGAATTGCAGCGGGTCAAGGCTGGAAATGATGTGTGCCAAGACCAGCCTCTTGAAGAACTTCACGATGATGAACGTCAGAAGTGCCAGGTGATACATTACAACATGTTACCTTATGTTTCATTGGTATTGGGATGACAACAGTCTCCTTAACGCAGGTGGGGTCCTCTCACACTAAAATAGCGAAAGTTTACAGTTATCCGCAAAGGCCCCACCAAAGCACCAGAGAGAGACTTTAGCTGCTTTCCGGATTAATGTATAACTTGCTTTGGATTATGTGTGATTCACCTCATTGACTGCTTTCATCTTATCAAGAAATACATGATTGCTATTTAACCTGGTTTATGTAATAATTATTAAAAGGCTATATTTGAAATATTACAGAATATTGGTCGCTCGGGTTGGCTATTTGGAAGTTTGGTTGATTGGCGAGCTTGGCAAAATGTTTGCGGACATTTCGACTGCACACGGAAATCTGCAAGCATTTTGCCAAGCTTGTCGATCAACCAAACTTCCAAAAGGCCGTATTGTACAACCAGAAGTGGGCTCCTGCCTGATGGGTCTCTATGGCAGTGATGGGCATTATGCCAACAGAACTGAATGTCTGGACTGGAGGTGAACACTTATTGATCTGACACCACTGCCTCCATTTACAGTGGATTCCAGTTAACTGGGGCACATCAGGACCAGTACATTCTGGCCCAATTAAGAGCAGCACCAATAAACCAAAGATTCATGAGAATAGTTTTAAAAAAACCTAACTACATTTAACTACATAACAAATTATGTATTTAAATGAAATACAGAGCAAATTAGAACACTACCAACACTACTAGAGTACCATAAAATTGTATTTGTTCCTAACAGTTATCGATGCAGGAATTCATCTAGAGAACACTATCATGTTCTTTGATTGACTGTAAATGAACAAAATCAGCGCAGACACCTACCGCAGTTAATGGACTGCCTTCATTGCCTTCCTGCATGAAACAGTGTCAAAAATCACTGCTTTTTAATTTGGCATCAGTTGGCCCAAATGAATAACGTAACACAAGCACACACAACTGAAGGCTTTTAAGTCTGTTCACAGTAAGTACAGTGTGGTGTCTAACAGACACACAGGTGCATGTGACTGACACTAGTTAGAAACTGTTGCATCCTCCAAACCTATACTGTCATTGTAACATTCGAGATAATTGTCGATACCTTCAAAATCTTCATAGTTCCTAACTTGAAGTAATGAAATTATTTCATTTTCACTCCTAGCCATTCCTGGCATCTCCAAACCTGAATGCTTGAAACCTCACTGAGCAAATCAGTTCTGAATTATCTTACTGCTTATTTCTTGCCAACCATCAGTGAATCTAATCAGAAGCCCCGGTTGAATCATGAGATTCAAAATTTGCTGAAGGCCAAATCACAGGCATTCAAGTCTGGAGAACAAGAAAGCTACTAGAGGTGTAAGTATAGTCTCCAGAAAGCCACATACCTGTACCATATTCAAGTTTGCCGATGACACCATTGTGGTGGGCCAAATCAAGGGTGGTGATGAATCAGCATACAGGAGAGATTGAAAATCTGGCTGAGTGGTGTCGTAACAACAGCCTCTCACTCAATGCCAGCAAGAGCAAGGAACTTCAGTAGACTTCGGGAGAGAGGTCCATGAGCAGTCCTCATCAGAGGATCAGAGATGGAGAGAGTTAGCAACTTTAAATTCCTGGGTGTTAATATTTCAGAAGATCTGTCCTGGACACAGTATGTAGGTGCAAATGTGAAGGAAGCACAGCAGCACCTCTGCTTCGTTAGGAGTCCACGGAGATTCCATGTAACATCTAAAATTTAGGAGAGACAATGGCGCCTAACGACAACTCCTTTGCTTGCAACTTCAGAAACAGCTCTATTTCTATCTTTAATATCTCTATTTTTCCCTTTCAGGGTTCTTTTGAAGACCCTGACCTGGAGTTACACGCTGACTTCAGTTCTTTGCGGGAATGGGACCCGCTCTCCGGGTTTCACGACTGGCCGTTATTTGATATGCCAAAGATGCTACCTAAGAGATTAGCTCGTCTTTGGAGTTCCGGGATTTAGTGGCTCTGGAGACGGGCAGACCAACGGTCGGTCCCTCTGCAGGAATTCGGTGTGTTGTGGGAGACGGAAGATCGAAAGCAGCAAGCTGGCTGCTGACTGTGTGCCCAGAGACCCAAGTTCTTTGGGCACAGAGCTCGGAAAAAGCGACGCAAGAGACTTTTAACACCATAAATCAGCGAGTTGTTTGTTATGTCTCCCCTCTCGCTATGAAGCGGAGACACCTCCTTTTCCCTAATTAGGGAGAGAGCCTGTGGTACGTCGAATTACCGGGTGAACGAGTAGTCTTTGGGGTACTGTAAACCTGTGTCTTTATTGATGCTTTGCTGCACACTTAAGTACTTGGTGAAGGGCGCTGATGCTTCTTTTTGGTTGGTGGGGGGGGGGGATCATTGCTTTGCTGCTGCTTACGCGTGGGGGGGCGCTTTGGGGTTCTAGCATTTAACTGTCATTCATTCCTCTGGTTTCATGGATGGTCGCAAAGAAAAAGTATTTCAAGATGTATATTGTATACATTTCTCTGACATTAAATGTACCTTTGAACTTTGACAAACTTCTATAGATGCATCATGGCCTGGTATGGTAACACCAAGGCCTTTGAATGAAAAATCCTACAAAAGGTAGTGGATTCAGCCCAGTACATCACGGGTAAAGCCCTCCCAACCATCGGGCATATCTACATGAAATGATGTCATAGGAAAGCAGCGTCCATCATCAGAGAATGCCACCACCCAGGTCATGGTCTTTTCTAGCTGCTGCCATCAGGTAGAAGGTACCAGAGCCTCAGGACTCACACCACTAGATTCAAGAACAGCTCTACCCCTCAACCATCAGGCTCTTAAACAAAAGGGGATAACTGCACTCACTTGTCCATCCATTGACTTGTTCCCACAGCCAATGAGCTCACTTTAAGGACTCTTTATCTCATGTTCTCGTTATTTATTGCTATTTATTTATATTTGCATTTGCACAATTTGTTGTCTTCTGTACTCTGGTTGAACTTTCATTGATTCTGTTATAGTTACTAGTCTATAGGGTACATCTGCAGGAAACTGAATCTCAGAGTTGTGGATGGTGACATATGTGTACTTTGATAAAACTTACATTGAATGTTTGATAAAAAATCGCTGTTTTTTGAACACAAACACACAAGTTGATACTATTTTAAAAATGTTCGATCAAAACACCCAAGTTTTAATGGCTCCTTCAGACCCACTTAACCTGCTTTGCTTGTCATGGTCAGTCTCATTTTCTCTGTCCGTAAACAAATCCCTCATCCCCTAATGTTACTGTTCTAATTTTTTCTGCAACAAAGTCACCCAAAACTGGGACATGGGACTACCTGCAACATGACCAAAGGTGGATTTAGTTTTGAACAGAACATTTTTCAATAACTTAACTTTCACATCCTGCTTATTAATCGAAGATAAAGTGTAGTTTCTAACAGCCACGCAAGTGCACATGACAGACGCTAATTAGAAACTGTTCAATAACAGTCTCCTATCCCAATTAAGCAGCATAGTGTCCCAAATAAATGAAGGGAATCCTCATTATTTTCTCAATTTGCTCTTGTTCTTTAAGTGTTGTCCCAAATAAGCGGCTGCTCCAATTAACCAATGGCCCAATTAACCAAATCTACTGTATGTTGTTTTTTCATCTTTCCAAACATAACTAGAAGTCTTTTCCCTGAAATGTCAGTGAGGCCTAATTTGAAATACTGTCTGCAGCTTTGGTCACCTACTTAATATGGAATAGCTGAGTAATAAGGAAAGCTTAAATAGGTTAGGACTTTATTCCTTGAAACATTGAAGATTGAGGGGAGATTTGATAGAGGTATACTACATTACAGATAGGGTAAATGCAAGCAGGCCTTTTAAACTGAAGTTGGGTGGAAATACAGCTGGAGGTCATGGGTTAAGGGTAAAAGGTGAAAAGTTTAAGGGGGAATATGAGGGGAAACTTCTTCACTCAGAAGGTGGTGAGAGTGTGGAATGAGCTGCCAGCACAAGTGGTGCATGCGAACTTGATTTCAGCATTTAAAAGAAGTTTGGATAGGCACATGGATGGCAGAGGTATGGAGGGCTATGGTCCTGGTGCAGGTCAATGGGAGAAGGCAAATTAAATGGTTCAGTGTGGACTAGATGGGCCAAAGGGCCTGTTTACGTACAGTACTTTATGACTACAAAACATTAACCTGATTTTTCTCGCCTAAGGTGCTGCCTGAACCGTGGAGTCTTCCCAGATTTTTCTACTCTTACTTTCGATTAGTAAGCAGGATGTTCAAAGTTCAAGTTCAGATTAAATGTTATTATCAAATTACATATATGTCACCATATACAATCCTGAGATTCATTTCCCTGTGGGTATACTCAATAAATCCATAATAGAATAATAACTATAATAGAATCAATGAAAGACCACACCAACTCAGACATTCAGTCAGTGTGCAAAAAATAATCAAACTGTGCAAATATATAATGAAAGGGATAATAATAACTAAATGTTGTAGAGTTTAAATTTTTGAAAAATGTGCCTATGCTAAACTAAATCAACCTCTGGTCACGTTGCAGACAGTCCCATGTCCCAGTTTTGGGTGTCTTTGTTGCAGAAAATATTATGAGGGTTTAATTGCACTCAATGTCAGTAAGACCAAACAGCTGATTGTGGACTTCAAAAGAGCAAAACAAGAGAACACACACATACACCAGTCCTCATGGAAGTGGAAAGAGTGAGCAATTTCAAGCCCCTGGGTGTCAATATTTCAGAGGATCTGTCCTGGGCCCGACATACTGATGCAGCTACAAAGAAGGCTTGACAGCGGCTATATTTCATTAGGGATTTGAGGAGATTTGGTACGTCACCAAAGACACTCGAAAACTTCTACCATGGACAGCATTCTGACCAGCTGCATCACCGTCTGATATGGGGGTGGGGGGGCTACTACACAAGATCGAAATAGGTTGCAGGAAGTTGCAAAATTTGTCAGCTCCGTCATGGGCACTAGCCTCCGTAATATCCAGGACATTTTCAAGGAGTGATGCCTGAAAAAGGTAGCATCCATCATTAAGGACCCCATCACCCAGGGAGGAGGTACAGGAGCCTGAAGACACACACTTAGTGATTCAGGAACAGCTTCTTCCCCTCTGCCATCCGATTTCTGAGTGGACATTGAACCCAGGAACAATTACATTTTTACAATTACATAAACTGATTACATTTTTACTTCTGATTTGGCAGTACTATTTGATGGATTATATATACTGTAATTCATAGATTTTTCCTATATTATCGTGTTTATTATATGCATTGTACTGATGCTGCAAAGTTAAGACATTTCATGACACATGCCAGTGATATTAAACCTGATTCTGAGTAGAGGATGAGGGATTTGGTTATGGACATAGAAACTGAGCCTGATCATGACAAGAAGAGCAGGTTAAGTAAGATGTGAAGAAGATGCTAAAAAATTTGACGACATAATTTAGTAAATCGCAGCTTATTGTCCATCATTTAACTACTGGGCATTCTAATATTGTATGAACCAACATAGTTCTCTCTGTACACAAAATGGCTCTATTGGATCAAGTGTCTAAGCCAATTTTGAATACAATTTACCAAACCACTACGGATCCTTTGCATCTGAATCGTCTCCATCAGCTTACTGTGAGGGACCACGTGAAGTCAATGCAGAAAACGTCTACTTCCTTACCCTCGTTAACTATCTTGGTCAGCTCCTCAAAAAATCAAGTTTGTAATCTCAAGATGGCACCAGCGAACAACGCTACCACAAGCAACATTCTCCAGACTGTCTATGAAACTGTCTCTTTCACTTATTTTGCACCTTCATTTTCTTTTAAATGTGGCTATGGTACTGTTGGAGCCTATGATCTACAGTTTTCGGGATGATTGAGTGATTTTGGGATATTTGAGTGATCTGGAGCTTTGCTATCTCCGAGAGGGTTCCTGTTTGCGAGCAGCCTCGAGACCAAGGAGCTTACATGGGGCGTGAGCCCATGATCAACTCCATTTCTCACCAATCTTGCCAATTAAAGCATCAAGGAAGACTGAAACATCGAGGCAAGTGTGGAAGGCAAGAAAGTGTTCAGCAACATCTACCAGCCTCTTGCTCGCTGCTACCAGAGGAAGGTGCCTGTGTGTGACGGTCTCTCTATCTCCCTCTCCCTCGCTGCTCCCAAAAGAAGGTCCCTGCGTTTGAATGGTCTCTCTCAATGCTGTCGGAGGATGGTACTGAAGTTCTGGGTCTGCGGTTTGTGGATTGGACTAATGGTTGTCGTTGTCACAATCTGCTTTTTTTGTGCGGGGAGGTAAATATTTTTCTTTGAATGGGTTCATTATTTTCTTTGTTTTGTGGCCATCTGTGGGAAAATGAATCTCAGGGTTGTATACTGTGTAAATACTTAGGTAATAAATTACTTTGAATCTTTGAATCATTCAAGTGCATAAGACATAACCTCTCTGTACAATCTATGCTAACTATCTCTAATACTTCTCCAACTGTGAGTCAATCCTATCTCTGAGAACTCTCCCCAGTAGCTTCCCTGGCACTGATATAAGGCTCAGGACCTATAATTCCCTGGGTTATCCCAAATGCTTTTCTTAAGTGAAGGAACAACATTGGCTACTCTCCAGTCCTCAACCGTGGCTCAAAGTTCTTTATCAAAGTGCCAGCAATTTCCTCTCTTGCTGTTCTTTTCATAACATGGGATAGATCCCATCAAGCCCTAGGTACTTTTCCATCTTAGTTTTCTTCAGGAGAGCCACAACCACCTCCTTCTTGCTCTGGACTCAAGAATATTGGTATGCCCCACAGTGATCTCACCATCCTCCATGTCCTTCCCTTTGGTGTGACTGTAGGAGGAAACTGCTGGACCCGGAGAAAATTCATGCATTCCACAAGAGGACTTACAGAGACTCATTATAGAAAGGTACCAGAATTGAACTCTGAATTTCAGAATGCCCCAAGCTGTAATAGTGCCACACTCGATAGCTAGGCTACCATGATTGCCTTTGGATTTTCCTTTATCCTACTCACCAAGGACATATCGCTCGTGCCCTAATTCCCTGCTTGTGTTTTATTTTCCTGCTGTTTTTCTTTCCTTTTCAATCTTTTTTACTGAGTTTCAAAGTACTGTGCAAAAGTCTTAGGTACATATACCTAATTTTATATATTGCACTGTACTGCTGCTGCTGCAAAAAAACAAATTTTGTGACATATGTGAGTGATGATAAACCTGATTCTGTTATGAGTCTGTATTGTGGAGAGTGGGAAGGAGGCAGGGAAAGGGGCATCATGGTTGGAGAAAGGGGAAGGGAGAAGAGAGAAAGCGGTGTGCTGAAGAGAGAGAGACATTCTGTAATGATCAATAAACCAACTACTTGGAATCAAATGACCTTGCCTGTTGTCTCAGGGCTGGGTGTGTCTGCACCCGCACCACCCACCACTCTCTCCCCGCCCCTGGCACCTGTCCCACACCCCTCCCACAGCGCTCCACCCTCACCATTCCCAACATCTTTTGCTCCTGCCAGATTTACAAACTCGCTCTCCGCTGCATGTTGACAAATACAGTACTGTGCAGAAGTCTCAGGCACCCTAGCTATATACCTGTGCCTAAGACTTTTGCAGAGTACTGTACCTAAGCAAGGTTCTTCCTTTGAGTTCAGACAAAATTCCTTCCTTTGTTCTGGAATGGCCCTATCCTCTCCCTAACCATCCTCTTACTTTTAATCTATTTATTTTTATTTCGTGATACAGCGTGCTGTCGGCCTTTCCAGCTTGTTGAGCCACGCCGCCCCAGCAAACCCTGACAAACCCGATTAATCCTAACTTAATCACGGGATAATTTACAATGACCAACTAACATGTCCAGTACACCTCTAGACTGTAGGAGGAAACTGCTGGACCCGGAGAAAATTCATGCATTCCACAAGAGGACTTACAGAGACTCATTATAGAAAGGTACCAGAATTGAACTCTGAATTTCAGAATGCCCCAAGCTGTAATAGTGCCACACTCGATAGCTAGGCTACCATGATTGCCTTTGGATTTTCCTTTATCCTACTCACCAAGGACATATCGCTCGTGCCCTAATTCCCTGCTTGTGTTTTATTTTCCTGCTGTTTTTCTTTCCTTTTCAATCTTTTTTACTGAGTTTCAAATTGATAAACATAACAATGATAATGATACAAAGAGATCGGGATTACATTAATAACGGTTAACGTATACAGACACAGACTCTGAGTAACATATTTAATTTAAAACTCCCAATCTCTTAATAACTGAACATGAAAAAGATTTTTTTTAAAGTTTTTACCCCCTACACTGAAACAAAACAAAACAAAACAAAGGCTGGGCTGCCATATTTCATCGGTTAAGATCATTATTTGTCATTAACTCCGCTCCTCTATACACAAACAAAAAGTTATTAAAAAGGAAACTGAAAAGGTCAGCTTACATCATATGAAAACATTGAATAAATGGCCTCCAAGTTTCTTCAAATTTAACCGAAGGAACAGTGGTACCACTCACAATTTTTTCCAAGTTTAAACATGTTATAGTTTGGGAAAACCATAGAAATGTAGCAGAGGGATTAGAATCTTTCCATTTAAATAAAATGGATCTTCTGGCTATTAATGTAACAAATGCAATCAAACGACAAGCTGAAGTGGGTAAATGACTAAAGTCTATCATTGGTAGTCCAAAAATTGCAGTAATAGGATGAGATTGTAAATCAATACGCAAAACTACTGAAATAATATCAAAAATGTCTTTCCAATATTTTTCCAAAAGAGGACAAGACCAGAACATATATGTGTCAAGGAAGCTACCTCAGAATTGCATCTGTCGCAGACAGGATTTATATGACCATAAAAATGAGCTAACTTATCCTTAGACATATGGGCCCTATGAATCACCTTAAATTGTATCAAAGCGTGTCTCGCACACATTGAAGAAGTGTTCCTGCTCTTTTTGTATTTTCTAAGGGCTCTGTCTGATCTCAGCTTCCTAAGCATTACATAATCTTACACCCTAAGCATTACATAATCTTACACAAAATGCTGGAGGAACTAGGCAGGCTAGGCAGCATCTATGGACAAGAGTAAACAGTCAACAATTTGGGCCGAGACCCTTCATCAGAACTGGAGAAAAAAGATGAGATGTCAAATCAAGAAGGCGGGAGGTGGGGAGGAAGAAGTATAAGGTTGTAGGTGAGAGGTGAAAGCAGGAGAAGGGGAAGGGTAAAGTAAAGAGTTAGGAATTTGATAGGTGAAAGAGATAAAGGGCTGGAAAAGGGGGAATCTGATAGAAGACACCAGACCATGGAAGAAAGGGAAAGGCAGGAACACCAGTAGGAGGTGATGGGCAGGTAAGAAGATAAGGTGAATGAGGGAAATGGAAATGGAGAATGGTGAAGGAGGGGAGGGTGGGCAACTACAGCAAGTCTGGGAAATTGAAGTTCATGTCATCAGATTGCAGACTACCCAAATGGAATATACGATGTTGTTCCTCCAACCTGTTTGTAGCCTCATTGCAGCAGTGGAGAAGTTCCTGGACTGACATGTTGGGATAGGAATGGGAGGTAGAATGAAAATGAGTAGCCACCAGGGGATCCCACTCTTTCTGGTGAATGGAGTGTAGGTGCTCGGCAAAGCAGTCTCCCAATCTATGTTGGGTCTCACCGATATGCAGGAGGCCATACCGGGAGCACTGGATACAGTAAATAACTCCCAACAGACACACAGGTGAAGTGTCGCCTCACCTGGAAGGACTGTTTGGGGCCCTGAATGGTAGTATGGGAGGTGGCGTAGGGGCAGGAGTAGCACTTGTTCCACTTGCAATGATAAGTACCAGAATGGGATTAGTAGGGAGGGACGAAAGGACAAGGGAGTTGCGTAGGGAGTGATCCCTGCAGAAAGTGGTAAGTGGGATGGAGGGGAAGATGTGCTCGGTGGTGGGATCCTGTTGGAGATGGCAGAAATTACTGAGAACTATGTGCTGGACACGGAGGTTAGTGGGGTTTTCTGTGACTTACTGATGGATAATCTACAAGAGCGAGCCTGCCTACGGAATGCAGGAGGAAACTTTTACATCAGGTGGAATCCTGCACAGCCACAGAGGGAATGTGGAAACTCCTCATGGTCAGCACCCAGGGTCGGGGGTCCACTCCAGGGTTGTGACGCAGCTGCAGAGAAGGTCTGTACCTCTAACCATGCAACTTACCATCAGCCAAGGATCTACTTGAGATTTTGGAGTGAGACCTGCCCCTTCCCCAATAGTATGAGAGAAAGAAATTAACCACGAGGCAACTGAAGTCTTCTTCACCATTCAATAAAAGCTTAGGTGCTCCCTGTGATATCCTTTTGTCCATGGCTCCACCTTTCTGCCTGATCTGCTGAGAGGAAATTCCTCCCCTGTCAGTTATAATCCCGTCTTGTTCAACTCCTTATTAGGACAAACGTCTCACCATCTGCCCTGTCAAGTCAGCTCAGAATCTTCTTACACCTTTCCATAAGACAGGCCACTTATCAAACCATCTAGTGCAGGGGTTCCCAATCGTTTTTATGCTAAGGACCCCTACCATCAACCGAGGGGTCAGTGGACCCCAAGTTGGGAACCCCTGACTACTGAAACTTCACTGGCCTGCTTCCAAGGCAATGATATCATTCTTAATTAAGAACTTTAAGCCAGTGTGCTGTGTTCTAGCTTCAATGAAGCATGAAATGATGCAGCAAGGGCTTGCTGCTTCTTGTATTCCATCCACATCATAATAAAGGCTAACATTCCACTGGTTTTGTTAACTTCGTGCACTGACATGATAACTTTGTTTCTTGTGCAAGGACGCCAAGACCTTTCTGCATACCAACATTTTATAGTCAGATTCCACTTAAATAGTTTTAATTTATTCACTGAGATACAGCATGGAATAAACTGGCCCTTCGAGCAACGGTGCCCCTGATTTAATCCTACTCTAGTCATGGGACAACTTACAACGACCAATTAACTTACCAACCGGTATGTCTTTGGACTGTGGGAGGAAACCCACATGGTCATGGGAAAATGTACAAACTCCTTACAGGCAGAGGCGGAAATTGAACGCGGGGTGCCAGTACTGTAAAGCGTTGTGCTAACCTCTACACTACTGCACCATCATAGTACTTTCTGATTCTATTCACCTCTAATTCTTTAATGATATTCTCTGGTTCCCTTCTTTCAGATCACAATCCATCCTTGTTTTTTATCGGCTTTCCTCCATTACATCCTGTCTAAGTTTAGAGAAAATGAGAAGTCGGATATTTGATACATCCTTTAAATTTGAAGAAACCTGGCGACCTTTTATTCAATATTTCCATGTGGTTTGATTTATTGCTCTCAGTTACTCTCTCGAATCTTTGGATTTGATCAGAAAGTTTTTCTTTTTTCTTACTTTATTCTCAATATGGGCTGCCCAGTCCCCCTATCTTTTTTCTTTTTTATTATTTTTTTTTGTTTTTGTTATAGAGAATAGTGGGTTTTTTTCCCTATATATAAAATTATAAAAGGTTCTTTATCTTTTTTCTCTTCTTATGAAATCATAAGAGGAGTATTTTATTTTTTATTATATACTATTAGATTAATACTATGTATGATCTTGATAATGTTTATTTTACCTTTTATATGTATTTTTATCGATATAAATATCTGAGATAATCCTCCTCTTGTTTGTATTTATGTACTTTTTTTCTAAAATCAATAAAAAGATTGATAAAGAAAGAAGGAAGAAATCTGAATACATCCCTTTAAGACTTTATGCTCTCCTTACCACGTAATTTCCACATTAAACACAATAGACTCACCCCTCCACCTAGGTGGTAAACAATCATGGCCCCAATACCAACCCCCCAAGGATCCCACCAGATACACTTCTCCACTGAAAAATGACTTATTTTTTCTTGCTTGTAAAGTGTTATAAAGAATAATCACAAATGTAATTTAGAGTTGATCTGTGCATAGCAATCTGACAGTCCATGGTTTAGTAATGTTGAGAGGTTAATATTTGCCGTGGACAATGGCGAAATGCAGGAGTGAGATATACCAGCTAGTTGAATCATGTCACCGCACTCAATGTCAGTATGACCAGAGAATTGATTGTGGACTTCAGAAGGGTAAGACAAGGGAACACACACCAATCCTCATAGAGGGATCAGAAGTGGAAAGAGTGAGCAATTTCAAGTTCCTGGATATTAATATCTCTGAGGATTTAACCTGAGCCCAACATATCGATGCAGCTATAAAGAAGGCATGACAGTGGCTGTATTTCATTAGGAGTTTGAGGAGATTTGGTATGTCACCTAAAAGACTTGTAAAATTCTAACTGGCTGCATCACCATTTAGTACAGGGGAGGGAGGAGCAACTGCACAGGATTGAAGCAAGCTGCAGAGAGTTGTAAACTCAGCCAACTCCAATATGGGCACTAGCCTCCGTAGTATCCAAGACATCTTCAAGGAGCCATGACTTAAAAAGACGGCATCCATCATTAAGGTCCCCCATCACCCACAACATGCCCTTCACCCATGACATGCCTTGCTCTTGTTGCTATCATCAGGAAAAGGCTACAGAAGTCTGAAGGGCACACACTCAACGATTCAAGAACACTTTCTTCCCCTCTGCCATCAGATTTCTGAATGAAAATTGAACCCATGAACACTGAACCCATGAACACTACTTCATTCCGACTGAGGTATTGAGGGTGCAAGCCCATGATTGACTCCATTGCTTCTCTCTGATTGAGGCACTGAGCAAGGTTGAAGCTGACGAAGATGAAACTGGAGGAAGGTAGAGTGTTCAGTGCCGTCTGCCTGCGTTTCTCCAGTCTTCCTCTCCTTCTCGCTGGCTGCTGTTGGAGAAAAGTGCAGGAGTCTTGGGATCTATGTTGCCAGGATTAATCAGCGAAGCCATGGATTTGTTTTGGGTGATTTTGAAGCTCATGTTGCACAAGTTCCTGGATTCTGGTTACCCTTTTATTTTGCTGCTTTTGAGCAGTTTCATCAGGGTGATCAGGGCTGCTTCAGTGAAGAATGTTTTGTCCTCCGGACTGCAGTGGGCCAGTGGTGCCATGCTGAACTGAACTAAATCGAATACGACTGGTCTCCTGGTTTGATGCTGTTTGCTCGTTTTTTGCCGTTTGCTCTTTTGTTCTTTTTTCTTGTGCGCCAGGTGTTTGATGTTTTCTTGAATGGGTTCCCTGGTGCGTTTTTTTGTTTCGAGGACAAATGTCAGGGTTCCATGCATACTTTAACAAATGTACTTTGAATCTTTGGATTTCTGAGCTCAGGCAACATATGCTGGTGTTTACATTGCATAGATTAGAATGGACAGACACCCAAGCTATTGGTGGATTTGATAAAGGAGGATTTGACTGAAGTTTTACAGTGTTTAAGAGAAGGAGAATTGATATCATACACATAGATTTTAGCAAAGTGATAAATGAAGACTGCATCTCACCAAACAGAGCACACTTGTCTGTCATCAAAGTAACACACCTTTCCAAACTAAATCTCTGAACACTTCCAGCAAGCTTTTAACTTTAAACATGAGAAGGCCTCCAGATGCTGAAGGAACTCAGCAGGTCTGGCAGCATCTATGGAAATGAATAAACAGTTGATGTTTCAGGCTGAGACGCTTCATCACAACTAGCAAGGAATGGGGAAGACACCAGAAACTGATTCAATTTGTCAGTAAAATTATTACTATAATGCCTTCAGACATATTTATTAATCACATGTTGCATTATCAGTCTAGGCTATTCAATATTTCTGATGTCAATTCTACAAATATTTATATTCAGATATATACTATATCACAGTAATTGGAAGACTGAATTCATAACATCCAATTGGAAACTACTGAAAAGTATAACAGCGTTGACCAAATAGTTACCTTGGGAAATATAATTAAAAACTTCAAGCTGAGGATTTGAAGTAGGTCTTTTGCAGAGCTTCAAGCAGTAACAAGCCAGATCCAACAGCACCCACTGGTATTCACAACTATTAGAATGAAAGATCCTTTGTACAAATTAAAATCAGACCCATTGGGACAGTGGGAACACCTCATAAAGCCTATTCAAAGAGAAAGTTGAACTTGAGAACGAATTAGAATTCAGTCTCAGAGAATTAAAAGCTCCCCTGGTTACCAATTACAATGAGACAGACAAACAGGAGTAACCAAAGTGAGAAAAATTAAAGTACAAATATTGCACAAGATTACAAGAGATATCATTTCTCAGTGTAGACATGCCAAATAACACGAGAAAGTCTACAATTCAAAGTAAATTTATTACCAATCCACATATAATCCTGAGATTCATTTTCTTGTGTGTATACACAGTATGTCCAAGAAACACGATAGAATGAATGGAGGAACGAACCCAACAGGATGGACAAAATAACAATGTTCAAAAGGCAACAAACTTTGCAAATACAAAAAAATAACAATAATACAGCAATAAATATCGAGAACATGAGATGAAAAGTCCTTGAAAGTGAGTTCAAAGGTTGTGGGGACAGTTCAGTGATGGGCGAGTGAAGTTGAGTGAAGTTATCCCCTCTGGTTGAAGAGTCCAATGGTTGAGGGGTAATAACTGTTCCTGAACCTGGTGGTGGGGGTCCTGAGGCTCCTGTACCTCCCTCCTGATGGCAGCAGCAAGAAGAGAGCATGACCATGGTGGTGGAGATGTGTGGGGTAAGTTGTTTTTACACAGACAGTGGTAGATGCCCGGAACAGGCCGTGAGGTGGTGGTGGACACAGAACAGTGGCATTTTAAGAGGTTTTTGGACAGAGATATGAATACACAGATGGACAAGCAGGAATCAGAGTGATATGGTTCAGAGATTTGGTTTACTTTGGAATCATATTCAGCACAAACACCATGTTCCTATAGGAGCCTGTTCCTATGCTGTATGTTACACTGGGATTTAGCTTGTCTTGTGATATAGCCACAGAGATAATGATGGCGCCAGCAAACAATGTGACCAAGGACAACATCCTCCACACGAGTCACAAAACTACCTCTTTCCCTCCTTTTCTTTATAAATGTGGTTCTGCTACTGTTGGAGCCTATGATCTACAGTTTGATGATGTGTTTTGGGGCAACTGAGTGATCTGGTGCTTTGCTGTCTCCATGGGGGTTCTGTGAGATGTGTGGCCTCGAGGCCAAGAAGCCTGGAGACAGGGTGCAAACCCATCATCGACTCCACTTTGCGCCGATTAAAGCACCGAGGAAGATTGAAATCATTGAGGCGAGTGCAGAGGCAGGCAGGTGTCCAGGGCTGTCTATCAGCCTCTCACTTGCTGCTGCTCTGCTCAAGGAAGTTCCTGCATTCCGATGGTCTCTCTTGCTTGATGGTGTCGGAGGACAGTGCCAAGAGTGCTGGGTCTCGAGCAAAGTTCAATCGACACAGTTTGAGGATTGGACTCTGTAGTTCACATTATGATGTCCTGGTTTCTGGTCGCTCCTTATTTTTGTTGCTATTTTGGGCAATTTTGAATTGGGGGTGGCCTGCAGGTAATGAACACTTAGCTGAATATGCCTGGCTCTTTTGATCTTATCTTATACATTCTATGTTTTTTGCCGGTTCTTTTTGTTGCCTTTGCACAATCAGCTTTTTTTTTTGCACGTGGGCGAATGTTTCTCTTTGAATGGGTTCCATGGTTTTCTTTGTTTCTTGGCTGTCAGTTGGGAAGACAACTCTCAGGGTTGTTACAGCATAAATACCTTGATAAATAAGTGTACTTTGAATCTTTTGAAAAAAAATTAGGTGCTACTTTTTAAAGTTCAAAGTAAAATTTATTATCAGAGTACATACATGTCATCACATACAACCCTGAGATTCTTTCTTTTTCTACAGGTCTGCTTAGCAAATCTATAGAACAGTAACCGTAAACTGTAAGATTCAGGAACTGTTGGAACTGTAAACAAACTATGCAAATGCAGATATAAATAAATAGTAATAAAAGCATGAAATAACAATATAACAGAATCCTTAAATGAGTGTAGTTATCCCCTTTTGTTCAAGAACCTGATGGTTGAGGGGTAGTAACTGTTCTTGAACCTGGTGGTGCCGAGTACTGTATACATGAACAATGTAAATATAATTTGGTTATTTGTTTTCTAATTGCAGTTAAAGACTTAGCAAATGTTAGCTGTACAAAGGAGGACAACATACCCACAACCTCGTTTGAAAGATCCGTGACTACATACAGCACACCCATTTGAAGACAGTGGTGTCACAGTGAACAATGACAATGAAGCTCAGGTGCTTTGGCAGATGCAAACTCCAAAATGTCAAAACTGGGAGAATAAATTCAACCAAAACTACTTATGTAACGTAAAAATCTTATTTGTACAGCATCGCAGCTCACAAACCTTGATGAATAAAAATATCTTACAGAGTTATAGAATACCACAGCACAGAAAAAGACCCTTCAGCCCATCTAGTCTGTGCTAAACTGTTATTTTACCAACTCCCATCAAGCAACACCAGGACCATAACCTCCATACCCCTCCCATCCATGAACTTATCCAAATTACTCATAAGTGATGCAATTAGACTTGCATCGACCACATCCTCTAGCAGCTTGCTCCACATTCATACTACCCTCTGAGTGAAAAGGTTCCCCCTCATGTCTCCCTTAAGTATTTCACCTTTCACCTTTAACCAAGCCTGCTTGCGTTTACCCTATCTATACCCCTCATAATTTTATATGCCTCTATCAAATCACCCCTCAATCTTCCACATTCCAAGAAATGAAGTCTGAAAGCACATGACACCAGGCTCAAGGGCATCTTCTGCCCCACTGTTCTCAGACTCCTAAATGGATCTCTTGTAATATAACATGGACTGTTGGTCTCACATTCTACCCCGTTGTCATCTTGCACTTTATTGTTTACCTGCACTGCACTTTCTCTGTAGCTGTTATACTTCATTCTGCATTGCTGTTGTTTTAGCACGATGCACTATGTCATGATTTGATCTGTGTAAACAGTATGCAAAACAAGCTTTTCATTGTGTCTCTGTACGCACAATAAAAAAATGATTACAAAACAAGTTGAACATCCCTTATCTGAAATTCTGAAATCCAAAAAACTCTAAAGACCAAACTTTTTTGAGTGCTGACATGATGTCATAAATAGAAAATTCCCCAAGACACTGGGTAGGTTCCCAGGTGATGTGCAGGTCTCTGGGCACCAAAGACAGTTCTGAGAAGTGACCTCACATATGTAATGAACAGAAGCTAACAAAAAATAGAAAAACACTTCATAAAACGAAAAATGGAGGTACTGAAAGAGTGGATTTGTCCAGAGTGAACATCACAGTATGCTGATGACGAAACAAGATCTAGCACAACAAACTGAAAATTGAAGGTAATTGCAGGGTGGTTACAGAAATTTAAGAAAATGGATGTCATTAAATTTTTTTAAAGTTTTAAAAATCTTAAAGATAAAGCATCCGCTGATGACAAAGCAGCAGAGAAATTCATTACTGAGTTTGCAAAGATCGTCACTGATGAACATCTAACACCAGAACAAGTCTGCGAAGTTGACTTATAATTTATAGTTCCTTATGTTTACAGTTACTATTCTACTGTATAGATTTGCTAAGTGTGCCCATAATAAAAGAATCTCAGCGTTGTATGTGGTGACATGTATGTACTCTGATAATAAATTTTACTTTGAACTTTGATTGTTTTTATACCTTACATAATGACATTATTTTTTAAAGCATCGCTGATGAAAATCTAACACCAGAACAGGTCTACAATACTGATTGTTTTTATACCTTGCATAAAACCTAAAGATACAAATACAGCGTGCTGTAACCTTTTAATCAAAGCATGGCATCGTAGGTGGAGACTGAAAGCCTGCCGTTGTTTGTTGTTATTCGCCCAATGCTGCTGTGCTACACACATTGTATTTTCATTATATTAATGATATATAATAATTTTTATTGTTAAGTACATTTGTGTGGTGAACAAGTGTAAGACAAAGTCAGCTTAAATTCAGTGTCGGAAATGATGGCGATCCCAGCTATCTCATTACATATTCCAAAATCCGAAGCTCTCCTAGCCCTGAGCATTTTGGATAAGGAGTACCCACCCACTACCAATATACGTTTGACATCTGATGCCATTTTCCAGCTGTGGACCACTCCCACAGCATCCATATGTTCAATTTTTTTTCACTTAATTTGTTCATCAACACAGATCAGTCTAGATCAGGGGTTCCCAAACCTTTGTTATGCCATGGATCCTTATATTAACCAAGCGGTCCGTGGACCCCAAATTGGGAACATCTGGTCCAGATGATGCTCTTAATTTTCTAACTAACACCAACAGCGCACCCTGCCCCCCACTTCACATGCATCTTGCCAAAAGTGCACATTTTTCCATTTGCTACTGCAGTTACAGTTATTTACCACAGGACCACTTGGCACAATTGCAACACTCAATATAATGAAAATTATAAAAACGCCGATACTAGAAATCTGGAATAAGGCCATAAGACATAGGAGCAGAATCAGGCCATTCAGCCATCCGATTCTGCTCAGCCATTCCATCATGGCTGATTTATTATCCCTCTCAACCCCTTTCTCCTGCCTTCTCCCCGTGCTTTGACGCTTTAACTAATCAGCCTCAGCTTTAAGTATACCCAAATACTTGGCCTCCACAGTCACATGAGATAAAGACAGAAAATGCTGGAAACAGCATGTCAAGCAGTGTTTGGGCAAAGCAAAAAGAGTTAACGTGTCGCTCCCATGAGCAGTCAGCAGGACTGACTGATGCTAGGTATTTCCAACACTTTGTGTTTTTTATTTCAGGAATCACAAAGTTCATGTCTGCTGCACTGGTATCCGGAGACTCAGCAGTTCCCTGCTCTCGGTAAGTAATGGCCTTCCCACCGTAGAAAGCACACTGCTGCAATTAACCAGCATTTCAAAATACAACTTCTTGGTGATGACAACAGAAGCCACTTCCTGTAGTACTGAAAGTGGAACTCTGGAAAGGGAAAGGAGAGACATACAGATCCCGAACTACAGTGTACCTCAAACCTTGGACAGCCAGACTCTTCCACGAGCTTGCACGGGTGATCCGAATATCCTGCTGCCATAGCCAGATCTTCTCACTTATTCTCTGAAACATGCCCCTAATATCTAGCTAAACTTAGCAACAAGGCTGCATGGCAGTATTGAGCAATCATTTCCTAAAAGATAGATTTAGGCAGACAAAACCAAACGGCATTAAACTACAATTCTGACTTGCCTATTTTCCGGCAACTGAGCCTCACTCACAAAAGCCAACTTACATGTTAATGACTGTCACAGCGTTAAATGTCAATGTGTTCTGCGGAAGAGCAGATGTACAGCGAGAAGATCAAAACAACTCAGCTACAACAGGAAACCCACAAACTGAAATAAACTGCCATGATGAACTTGATTAGGTGATGAATTTGAGACTGCAATGAGAGTAGAAAGTCGGAATATATCAGTTTATGCCGATTTGTTACAGCCAGTCTACATGCGGATTAAACTCCCCCCGGTTACTTCTAACGTCATGATTTCTACAATGCCCTGCAATACCATCATCATTTGGGGGCCTGTAGACAACTCCTGCCAGTATTTTCTATCTTTTAACTCCACACAAACTAAACTCAAGTCCTTCCTTTCAACATTGGGATTCCCAAGCCCACCTCTTTTAAAAGTTAACTATCAGGAATATTTAATTCCCAACCTGGTAAACTACAGACAGGATTCTGTGACATCTGCTATCTTTTTTATTTTATTTATTGAGATACAGCATGGAATATTCCTTCTGGTCCACTGCACCGCGCTGCCCAGCAATCCCCTCTAATTAACACCAGCCTAATCACGAGATAATTTACAATAACCAACTAACCTACTAACCGGTCTGTCTTTGGACTGTGGGAGGACGTCTGGAGAGACCACG
Source organism: Mobula hypostoma (assembly GCF_963921235.1). Classification (NCBI taxonomy): domain Eukaryota; kingdom Metazoa; phylum Chordata; class Chondrichthyes; order Myliobatiformes; family Myliobatidae; genus Mobula; species Mobula hypostoma. Next base: position 52,661,725 of record NC_086117.1, on the reverse strand, counting down.
TATGCATGGCTGAGCCAGGCTGTTGGAGATGCGAGAAAACCTGTAAGTCATTAACATTAGCCATTGGGTACCGTAACGGTTTGTGCCACGCTATAACAACTCAGGGCGTCAGAGTTCAAAGTTCAACTGTGACATCATCTATAATCACCAGACAACTTACAATGGCCAATTAACCTACTAACTGTCCCGTGATAAAGTTCAAAGTGAATTTATTATCAAAGTACATATACTTTATACCATATATAAACCAGAGATTTTTATTTATTTATTTATGTACTTACTTATTTATTGGGATGCAGCCATGCCACCCAGTAACCACCAATTTAACCCCAGCCTAATCGCGGGACAGTTTACAATGACCAATCCGTCTTTGGACAGTGGGAGGGACCTGAAGCACCAGAGAAAACCTATAAACCTATGCATTCCATGTGGAGGACCTGCACATGACGTTGCAATTAAACCGTGGCGCCCCAGAGGCTAGGTTTTTCTACATCTCCAACCAGTCTGTCCCCAATACACATGCACATCTCATGGTCCCTCCACTCTCTTCCTGAAGTAAATGAATCTCGGGGTAGTATATGGTGACATTTATAACAAATTTATGATAATAAATATACTTTGAACTTAAACTGCACATTCCTGGCCAGGCACAATTGATAGAACTGAACAAGAACGTCTTGGTGTGAGACTCAGCCTGTACAAGACACCAGTACTGTAGCCAGGATGTTGTCTGGTCCTACCGAGCCATTACACCACCCGGTACCTTTCAGCCATTTCCTGATTTCATGGTGAATGAATTCACTTGTTCAAGTCTTGCTTTTTGATGACAGGCATCTCAGAGAAATCATGATCACTGCTGGCTGGAAATGCCTTTGAATACTCTGCAGTCACATAATATGCTCCATCATAACACCGTAAGTCATAGGTGTAGAATTAGGTCATCTGGGCCATCCAGTCTGCTCTACCATTCGATCATGATCGACTTACATTCCTTTTCAAACCCATTCCCCTGCTCCCTCCCTGTAATCTTTAATGAAGAACCTATCAATCTCCATTTTAAATATACCCAATGACTTGGCTTCCATAGACAAATATAGCAAAGAATTCCACGGATTCACCACCCTCTGGCTAAAGAAATTCCTCATTTCTGTTCTAAAGAGACTTTCTTCTATTCTGAGACTGTGCCCTCTGGGTCCTAGCCTCACCCACCATAGGAAACATCTCTCCACATCCACTCTATCAAGGTCTTACAAAATTCGACAGGTTTCAATGAGATCCATCCTCATTACAGACCGAGAGCCATTGAAACTCCTCATGCCTTCCCTTAGCTCTCCTGATTCCCTTGCAAAGTATTCTCTGGCATTTCTTATATTCCTTAAGTGTCTCATATGTTCCTCGCTGCCTGTACCTGCTATGCCTCTTTCTTCTTCTTAACCAAGGCCTCAAGCAAGTACAAACCCAGAGCATGCACTCAATTAATTTCAGGCCATCACTGATGATGTGAATGGGGAGGGGGGTGTTCTTGGAGCCTCCTCCTCCTACCATTATCTATTTAATTGCCTGCCACCAGATGTGGTAGGAAAAATGTTCCAAAAGCTCAAAATGGATAAATGAAGTCAGTTCTATTCAATAACTCTTCCGAACTATTAAGGTTTTAATATCGTGTGCATAATATATTGATTTTTCAGTTAATCAGACCAGTTTTGGCAACATATATTGTTCCAATACATAAAATTAGCACCTTCATTTCTCTCCACACTTTCCCGTTCTCTGCAATCTCAAACACCTTTGATTTTTAATATTTCTTAGTTCTAATGAAAATTCATTCATATTAAGAGTCCATTTCTCTCTGCACCTGCTGTCTGAATTGCTGGGTATTTCAGCAATTTTTTTAAATTTGAGATACAGTGTGGAACAGGACCTTCCGGCCCTTTGATGTGCACCACCCAGCAATCCAAGATTTAACCCGAGTCTAATCACGGGACAATTTACAATCAGAATCAGATTTAATATCGCCAGTGTATGTCGTGAAATTTGTTGTCTCCTTGTGGCAGCAGTGCAATGCAACACATAATAATAGAAAAAATGTAAATTATAAGTATATATACTAAGTAGTTAAATTAAATAAGTAGTGCAAAAATAAAAAATTAAAAGTGAGGAAGTGAGCATGGGTTCAATATCCATTCAGAAAATGGGATGGCTGAGGGTAAGAAGCTATTCCTGACTTGTTGAGTCTGGGTCTTCAGGCTCCTGTACCTCCTCCAAATTAACCTACTAACCAGTACATCTTTGGAATGTGGGAAGAAACTGGAGCACCAGGAGGAAAGTTTATCCATTTATTTATTTATTGAGATACAACACGGAATACGCCCCTCTAGTCATGCCACCCAGCATCCCCTGATTTAACCCAAACCAAACCACAGGACAACTGACAATGACCAATTAACCTAGTAACCAGTACATCTTTGGAATGTGGGAGGAAAACGGAGCACCCGGAGAAAACCCACACAGTCACGGGGAATAGGTTCAAACTCCTTTCAGATCAACACATACAAAATGCTGGAGGAACTCAGCAGCTCAGGCAGCATCCATGGAAAAGAATAGATGGTCGATGTTTCAGGCCGAGACCCCCTCCAGGATTGAGAAGGAAGGGGGAAGATGCCGGAATAAAAAGGTGGGGGGAGGGGAAGGAGGCTAGCTGGAAAGTGTTAGGTGAAGGGCTGAGAAGAAAGGAATCTGATAGGAGAGGAGAGTAAACCATAGGAAAAAGGGAAGGAGCAGGGGTACCGGGGGAGGTGACATGCAGATGAGAAGAGGTAAAAGGTCAGAGTGGTGAATATGGGAGGTGGGGGCATGGTAGGAGTTTGTTCACCGAAAGGAGAAATCGATGTTCATGCTAAGGGATTGGAGGTTAGCCAGATGGAATATGTTGCTCCACCACCAAGGGTGGCCTCATCATGCCAGAAGAGGAGGCCATGGACTGACATGTTGAAATGGGAATGGTTCTTCTTAAGACAGCATTGGGAACTGAAGCATTTTGCTAACCATTACTCTACCATACTGCCTCCAATGAATCGGCTGAGAGATCCTTTTCAACGTGCCTCACATGGATGATCTTTCTATGCCCTACACTTCTATTTTCAATGCTTGACAGTGTTTTATTTATAACTACTTCACCGGGCAATCTATCATTGCAGAGCACAAAATTAACCGTCTCAAAGAAACACTGCCCTACCAAGATGACTTTAAACAAAATACAAATTGGGACACTGAGAATGCAAAATTACTTGAAACACTTTAACAACCTGAATCATATCAGAAGTTCAGAAACGCAGATTCCAGGAGCTCCCAACCTGGGGACCTCAGACCCCTTGCTTAATAGTATTGGTCCACGGCAAAAAAAAGGTTTTCCCTCCAAGAAGACCACAACCCTGTCATTGTTTGGAGGCTTGTGTGCCTCGATGACTCAGACAGCCATGTTGGCTGGAGTCACGGTTCCATGCTTTGGCTCTTGGTAGGGTCATTCATGCTGAACAGATCCAAGGGTAGAGGTCAGACCAAGAGTGGTCCACCAGGTTCAGGGGTTCAACTCAGGGCTAACGACCCTGATTGGTCAAACAAAATTGTTATAGAAACATAATGAAGAATCCTTCTACATCTGAGTGCGACAGTATTCTGAGTCTCCGCCCGGGACTTGTGTGACTGACAATAGTGAAAACCACGAGGAAGCTACTGACAGGCAGTAAGTAATAAAAAGGTTGGGAACCCCTGGTTGATCTGAAGTTCCATAAATCTGAGTGAGGGTCCACAACCCAACAATTTCATAAAGCATCATTTAATGTCATCAGAATCAGATCTAATATCTCTGGCATTTTTAGAACCATAGAAAATCTACAGCACAATACAGGCCCGTCAGCCCACAAAGCTGTGCCAAACATGTCCTTACCTTAGAAATTACCTCGGGTTACCCACAGCCCTCTATTTTTCAGAGCTCCATGTACCTATCCAGGAGTTTCTTAAAAGACCCTATTGTTTCCGCCTCCACCACCGTCGCTGGCAGCCCAGTCCATGCACTCACCACTCTCTGTGTAAAAAACTTACCCCTGACATCTCCTCTGTACTTACTTCCAAGCACCTTAAAACTGTGTCCTCTCGTGCTAGCCATTTCAGCCCTGGGAAAAAGCCTCTGACTATCCACATGATCAATGCCTCTCAACATCTTATACACCTCTATCAGGTCACCTCTCATCCTCCGTCACTCCAAGGAAATAAGGCCAAGTTCTCTCAACCTATTCTCATACGGCATACTCCCCAATCCAGGCAACATCCTTGTAAATCTCCCCTGCACCCTTTCTCTGGTTTCCACATCCTTCCTGTAGTGAGGCGACCAGAACTGAGCACAGTACTCCAAGTGGGGTCCTAAACAGCTGCAACATTACCTCTTGGCTCCTAAACTCAATCCAACGATTGATGAAGGCCAATGCACCATATGCCTTCTTAACCACAGAGTCAACCTGCGCAGCAGCTTTGAGTGTCCTCTGGACTCAGACCCCAAGATCCCTCTGATCCTCCACACTGCCAAGAGTCTTACCATTAATACTATATTCTGCCATCATACTTGACCTACCAAAATGAACCACCTCACACTTACCTGGTTTGAACTCCATCTGCCACTTCTCAGCCCAGTTTTGCATCCTATCAATGCCCCACTGTAACCTCTGACAGCCCTCCACACTATCCACAGCACCTCCCACCATTGTGTCCTCATCTCCACTTCTTTATCCAAGTCATTTATAAAAAATCACGAAGAGTAGGAATCCCATAACAGATCCCTGAGGCACACCACTGGTGACCAACCTCCATGCAGAATATGACTAGTCTACAATCACTCTTTGCCTTCTGAGGGTAAGCCAGTTCTGGATCCACAAAGCAATGTCCCCTTGAATCCCATGCCTCCTTACTTTCTCAATAAGCTTTGCATGAGGTACCTTGTCAAATACCTTGTTGAAATCTATATACACTGCATCTACTGCTCTGCCTTCATCAATGTGTTTAGTCACATCCTCAAAAAATTCAATCAGGCTTGTAACGCACAACCTGCCTTTCACAAAGCCATGCTGATTATTCCTAATCAGATTATATCTCTCCAAATGTTCATAAATCCTGCTTCTCAGGATCTTTTCCATCAACTTACCAACCACTGAAATAAGACTCACTGGTCTATAATTTCCTGGTCTATCTCTACTCCCTCTCTTGAATAATGGAACAACATCCGCAAACCCCCAATCCTCCGGAAACTCTCCAGTCCCCGTTGATGATACAAAGATCATTGCCAGAGGCTCAGCAATCTCCTCCCTCACCTCCTACAGTAGCCTGGGGTATATCTCGTCCGGTCCCGGTGACTTATCCAACTTGATGCTTTCCAAAAGCTCCAGCACATCCTCTTTCTTAATATCTACATGCTCAAGTTTTTCAGTCCACTGTAAGTCATCCCTACAATCGCTAAGATCCTTTTCTGTACTGAAGCAAAGTACTCATTAAGTACCTCTGCTATCTCCTCCAGTTCCATACACACTTTTCCACTGTCACACTTGATTGGTCCTATTCTCTCACGTCTTATCCTCTTGCTCTTCACATACTTGTAGAATGCCTTGGGGTTTTCCTTAATCCTGTCCGCCAAGGCCTTCTCATGTCCCCTTCTGGCTCTCCTAATTTCTTTCTTAAACTCCTTCCTGCTAGCCCTATAATCTTCTACATCTCTATCATTACCTGGTTTTTTGAACCTTTTGTAAGCTCTTTTCTTCTTGATTAGATTTACAACAGCCTTTGTACACCACGGTTCCTGTACCCTACCGTCCTTTCCCTGTCTCATTGGAACGTATCTATGCAGAACGCCATGCAAATATCCCCTGAGGATTTGTCACATTTCTTCCGTACATTTCCCTGAGAATATCTGTTCCCAATTTATGCTTCTAAGTTCCTGCCTGATAGCCTCACATTTCCCCTTACTCCAATTAAATGCTTTTCTAACTTGTCTGTTCCTATCCCTCTCCAATGCTATGGTAAAGGAGATAGAATTGTGATCACTGTCTCCAAAATGCTCTCCCACTGAGAGATGATACTTGATCAGGTTCATTTCCCAATACCAAATCAAGTACAGCCTCTCCTCTTGTAGGCTTATCTATATATTGTGTCAAGAAACCTTCTTGAACACACCTAACAAACTCCACCCCGTCTAAACCCCTCGCCCTAGGGACATGCCAATCGATATTTGGGAAATTAAATTCTCCCACCACAACAACCGTGTTATTATTACACTTTTCCAGAATGCATCTCCCTATCTGCTCCTCGATGTCCCTGTTACTATTGGATGGTCTATAAAAAACACCCAGTAGAGTTATTGACCCCTTCCTGTTCCTAACCTCCACTCACAGAGACTCAGTAGACATTCCCTCCATGTCTTCCTCCTTTTCTGCAGCCATGACACTATCTCTGATCAGCAGTGCCACGTCCCCAACTCTTTTGCCTCCCTCACTGTCCTTTCTGAAACATCTACAGCCTGGCACTCGAAATAACCATTTCTGCCCCTGAGCCATCCAAGTCTCTGTAATGGCCACAACATCATAGGTCCAAGTACTGATCCATGTTCTAAGCTCATCCGCTTTGTTCATAATACTCCTTGCATTAAAATACACACATCTCAAACCATCGGTCTGACCGCGTCTCTTGTCTATCACCTGCCTATCCTCCCTCTCGCACTGTCTCCAAGCTTTCTCTATTTGTGAGCCAACCGCCTCTTCCTCCGTCTCTTCAGTTTGGTTCCCACCCCCCAGCAATCCTAATTTAAACTCTTCCCATTAGCCTTAGCAAACCTTCCCGCCAGGATACTGGTCCCCCTGGGATTCAAGAGCAACCCGTCCTTTTTGTACAGGTCAGCTCTGCCCCAAAAGAGGTCCCAATGATCCATAAATCTGAATCCCTGGCCCCTGTTCCAATCCCTCAGCCACGCATTTATCTTCCACCTCATTCTATTCCTATACTCAGTCATGTGGCACAGGCAGTAATCCCGAGATGACTACCTTTGTGGTCCTGCTTCTCAACTTCCTTCCTAACTGCCAGTAGTCTGCTTTCAGGACTTCCTCCCTTTTCCTGCCTATGTCGTTGGTACCAATATGTCCCATGACCTCTGGCTGTTCTCCTTCCCACTTCAGGATATCATGGACGCAATCAGAAACATCCCAGACCCCTTTTCAGCAGTTCATTGCAATACATAATAATAAAAACTATAAATTACAATAAGAAATATATATAACATTACATTAAATAAGTAATGCATAAAGAGAGAAAGCAAAAAGTAGTGAGGTAGCATTTATGGGTTAAATGTCCATTCAGAAATCTAATGCAGTAGGGAAGAAGCTGTTCCTGAATTGCTGAGTGTGTGTCTTCAGGCTCCTGTAACTCCTCCCTGATGGTAGCAATGAGAAGAGGGCATGTCCTGGGTGGTGGGAGGTCCTTAATGATGGATGCTACCTTTTTCGGGCATTGCCTTTTGAAGGTGTCCTCAATACTGGTAGGCTAGAACCCACAATGGTGCTCTCCGAGTTTACAACTTTCTGCGATTTTTTCCACTCCTGGGTAGTGGTGGCCCCTCCATATTGGACAGTGATGTAGCCAGTTAGAATGCTCTCCATGATACTTCTGTAGAAATCTACAAGAGCCTGTGGTGACGTACCAAATCTCCTCAAACTCCTACTGAAACATAGTCACTGCCATTGTTCATTGAGCACATCTACACAAAGAGTTGTCGCAGGAAAGTTGAATCCATCATCAGGGACCCCCACCGCCCAAATATGTTCTCACTGCTGCCATCAGGAAGGTGGTACACACCACCTGAACAATTATTACCTTTCAACCATCAGGCTCTTGAATCAGAGGGGATAAATTCACTCACCTGCACTTGCCCCATTATTGAAATGTTCCAACAACTAACAAACTCACTTTCAGGGACGCTTCATCTCAAGTTCTCAATATTTATTATTATTATTATTTCGTTATTTTTGTATTTGCACAGTTTGATGTCTTTTGTACACTGGTTGAATGCCCAAGTTGGTGCAGTCTTTCATTGATTATACTATGGTTAGTATTCTTTCATGGAGTTATTGAGTATGCCTGCAAGAAAATGAATCTCAAGGTTGCTCAGTACTGTGCAAAAGTTTTAGGCACATATATATAGCTAGGCAGCCTAAGACTTTTGCACAGCACTGTATTTGTCAACATGTAGCGGACAGCAAGTTTGAAAATCTGAAGGGAGCAAAGGACGTTAGGAATGACGAGGGTAGTGCACCACGAGGGTGGTGTGGGACAGGTAGCAGAGAAGGAGGGAGGATGAAGGGGGGGGTGGTGACATGGGTGCAGACACACTCTGACCTGAGATGCCAAACAAGGTCATTTGATTCCAAACAATTAGTTTATTAATCACTACAGCATGTCTGGTGCTTCCTGCTCCCCCCGACCTTCCTCTTTTCCCAACCATGACTCCCCTCTCCCTGCCCCCTGCCCACTTCCCCTCTCAGACCACAACAGAAACCCATATCAAAAGTCAGGTTTATCATCACTCACATGTATCATCAAATTTGGGTTTTTCGCACAGCAGTAGTACAGTGCAATACATAAAAAGAATTAGGCACCCTAGCTATATATATGTGCCTAAGACTTTTGCACATGGTGATACATATGCACTTCGGTAATAAATTTACCTTGAAATTTAAATTGCATCAATTGTCAGCAACTCTAAAAGATTGTCTGGCAGAATCTTCACCTGCTCAAGACATGAATACCGTCTACTCACGAACAAAAGATTTTCACTGGCAGAGGCAATTCTCAGTCTCAGCACTAGATTCTAATGTATCCACAATAGAAATCATGCCAACTACATTCCTTTGCCGAATTTTCCTGTACATTATACCAAAATGACCCCGTTCTCATTAAACCTTCAAATCTCCATGAAGTACTTTGGTTATTTTTTCCCAATGGTGTTACTAAAAAGATTCACAATCTTAAGCAACACAAACAAAATGCTGATGGAACTCAGCGAGTCAGGCAGCACCTATGGAAATGAATAAACAGTCGGCATTTCAGGCCGAGGCCCTTCTTTAGGCCCAGAATAAAAAGGTGGGGAGGGGAAGGATAGCTAGAAGTGATGAGTGGATTTCCAGCATCTGCAGAATTTCTTGTGTTTAAGTTTTTTTTTTACACAGAAAACATTAGGTGCCTGGACCAAGCTGCCCGGGAAGGTGGTGGAACCAGATACAATAACGACATTTAAGCTGCTACTAGACAGACACATGAAAATGCAGGGAATGGAGCAATATGGGTTATATACAGGCAGAAGATGCCGCAGGCCTGTTTCCCTTGTTTGGTGTCACAACAGGTGGTATGGGAGCTGCTGTTGCATAGCCTCGGTTGTAGCAAGGACTAGGCCTCAAGCCGCCAGCTTGCCTATCGCTGCAGACCAGGAGCGGTGACACCGGCTGCGGTGTAGCATGCTGTCCATGCCCAGTTGGGGGCTGACCTCTCCCATTGATGCTGCCCTCCAGCGTCTGATTTTTGGAATGACAGGCTGGATTGCAGTGGCTGCCAGGAACCTGTACAATCAATGTGTGGGACGCACGGGAAGGGGTGCTTGACTGAGGTACATTAAATATGAGAGTATAGAGTGGGCAAGGAGGTAGGATAGTTTTCTCTCCATAGCAGGAGCAGATAAATGGGTTGAGAAGTTAACAGGGGATTGGGTGGGGGGGGGAGGGTGGAGTGACCTTCTTTGTCCAGAGTGGGCAAGTACCTGGAACAGACTGCTGGAAAGAGCGCTGGAAGATGACTTGCGGACAGTGTTTAAGAAATGTCTACATGAGCACTTGAATGGGATTGATACTGACAGACAAAGTGGATGTGGTGTGCCGAACTGGCCAGTTTAAATGCTGCATGACTACTTTTAAAATGAATGAAGATTCTGTTAAATAAAACGCCTGAATGTAGCAGAACAATGTTCTGTTCAAGCGACACATTAATTGCTCTTTAGTTTTACCCAAAAGCTCAAAAAAGAAATCGCTACATCCAGTTTCAAGCTCATAATAAACCTGCTCTGTTTCAGTACAGTGGAAAAAGGGGAGAAAGTACTGATTTACAAATTTAATAAGTGGCAGGTACAACAGAATGCAAGTACTGTGTAAGGTGTGGAATAACCCAATAAGGTTCAATGGTGAGAAATGCTTTGGCATCATCTGTCAATCCTCAGAAATAAAAGGAAGCATGCAATCTGATAACCTCATATGAAAATCCTTTCACAGAGACAGTTATCATTTTAATTACATTATATCCAGCAAGAATATAAGAAAAGTCAGAGAGTGGGTAGTGGGGTTAAGTCTCTGACAACCAAATTCCCAGCTCCAAGCCTTCACGTCTGGCTTAGCTACTAAGCCTGGTGGAACCGTTTCTACAGATAGCAGAAGGGGCAAAAGTGGGAAACTGGTGCCTTAAAACCAGTCACTCTGGGCAGTTGGGGGGTCACCAGCCATGGTTGGCAGCTCATCTAGGAGAATGAAAACTCTGATTTCAAATCTCCACTGCTTTGCAGTTATACCCTCTCATGGAGAAGAGTTCTAGAGTAAACCCGAGGAAAAATCAGGAACTGGAATCCCTAAAGTCCCTACATTGAGATCAGCACTGACTGGCAACTCCTGGTGCTAAACCATATCAGTTACTGCCATTCCTTTGGATTCATCAGCCGCGTGGAGAAAGGGAGCCTGGTGGACAGGCAACAGCTTGTTCTCCATATCGTACTGCCCTGGCTTGCGTATAGACTGATGGCGCTGCACTAACAGCATAGACAGATAGGACACAACACCCATGGTTGGACCTCAACCAATGAAGGACCTCAATATAAAAGCAAGGATATAACGTTGAGGCTTTATAAAACACTGGTGAAGCTTCACTTAGAGTATTGTGAACAGTTTTGGGCTCTTATCTAATAAAGGATGGGCTGACATTCGAGAGAGTTCAAAGGAGGTTCACAAAAATGGTTCTGGGATTGAAACGCGAAGCATTTGATGGTTATGGGCCTCTACTCACTGAAATTCAGAAGAACTCGGGGGGGGGGCGGATCTTATTGAAACCTAACAAATGTTGAAAGGCCTTGTTAGAGTGGATGAAGGGAGGATATTTCCTATGGAGGGAGTCTAAGGCCAGGGGACACCATCTCAGAACAGAGGGATATCATTTTCAAACAGAGATGAGGAGGAATTTCTTTAGCCAGAGAATGGTGAATCTGTGGAATTTGTTGCCAGTAGCTGTGGAGGCATTGAGTATTTGAGTATTTTTAAGGCAGAGGTTGATAGGTTCTTGATTAGTCGGGACATGAAGGGATACGGGGAGAAAGCAGGATATTGGGACTGAGGGGAAAATGGATCAGCTATGACGAAATGGTGGAGCAAACTCGATGGGCCAAATGGCCTAATTCTGCTCCTATATCTTATGGTGTTGTTAAGAAAAGCACTGATCAATGTATTTTTTTAAATTATCATTTATCTTTTTTGTTGAAGATCACACCTGCTTGAAGTCCAGCTAAGGGCATAGTGAGAATTTGACAGATGTTGGGTCCACCAGACTACAGGGTTGAACATAAACACATCTTTTCAGGAAAGAAATTGGTGAAAAAGGGCATAAGAAGCAACTATCAACAGTAGCTATAGATCCTCAGTGTGCACACTGAATCAAAATTATCCAGAAAACTACAAAAAACATCTGCACATCTGATCAGATGAGTGGAGATACAGTACCGTGCCAAAGTCTTAGGCACGTTTATACAGCCACGATGCCTAAACTTTGGCACAGTACTGTATTTATCAACATGCAGTGAAGAGTGAGTTTGTAAATCTGGTGGGCGCAAAGGATGCTGGGAATAGCAAGGGCGGAGCGTCGTGGGTGGCATGTGGGATAGATGGCAGAGAAGTGTCAGGGGTGAGTTTGGTGCAGGTGCAGACAGACCCAGTCCTGAGACACCAGGCAAGATCATTTGAGTCCAAACAATTGGTTTATTGATCATAACAGAATGTCTCTCTGGTGATTCCCACTCCATCCCCTCTCCCTCAACCACGATTCCCCTCTCTCTGCCCCCTTCCCACTCTCAGTCCACAATAGAGACCCATATCGGAATCAGCTTTATCATCACTCACATGTGTCATGAAACTTGTTTTTTTGCAGCAGAACAATACAATACATAAAATTACTACAGTATTGTGCAAGAGTGGCCAAGAGTGGGCACCTGGCCAAGTGGTTAAGGCGTTCATCTAGTTACCTCAAGGTTGCTAGTTCGAGCCTCAGCTGTGGCAGCATGTTTGTGCCCTTGAGCAAGACACTTAATCACACATTGCTCTAGTCTGTGCGAGGAGTGGCGCCCCACACAGACTTCCAATCTGCACCTTGTAAGGCATGAAAATGCCCGACACAGGCCTCTCATGGTCTGAGTCGATGTTCCCTCCCCTGTGTAAGAGTCTTAGGCACCCTAGCTATATATATGTGCCTGAGACTTTTCACACTACTGTAGTTAGAAAGTCCTTCCAAGGAGATGAAGTCAATTCCTCAGCAAAATGGCCTCCTTTTGTGCTGTGTAATTCTTCTGTCATGAAAGTTCAAATAAAGTTCCACAAATTGGCTCTCCTTTGTCTAGTGTAGGAGTAGTCCTCTCTGCTATGGGTCTGAAACAGAACCAACAGCCTATGAGTTGCTCTTGTAGCACCAGTATTTAGTGATTACTCCAGTGGAGTGACCCCCACCCCCCTGGGGGTGTCAGTGCCATCTAAAGTCAATAGTAGGTGGTCAACTTCTCATGCACTCACCGTTACTGTCGCTAATGTTTTAGTTGGGTGGCGGGGTGGAGATACGTCTCTACCAAAGGAGATGTAAGGCACTTCTTTCCTCAGTCAGCCTGCAGATTACCCATGGGCAAGGTGTAGCCCCCCTCCCCGAAACAGGGTCACGTGAAGCCATGGGAGCAGCTGGTACATATCACAAGTCCTGGTTATACAACCACTGACACCAGGCAGACAATCTCTGAAGGGTATTGATAACGGCTGGGGTCACCCACCTTTGTAAAGACACTGCCCAGAAGGCGACAAAAGCAAACAACTTCTGTATAATTTGCCAAGAACAATCATGTATTGACTGGCTGTATCACGGCCTGGTATGGAAACACCAATGCCTTTGAACAGAAAATCCTATTCGGCTCAGCACTTCACGGGTAAAGCCCTCCCAACCATTGAGCACATCTACATGAAATGCTGTCATAGCAAAGCACCACCCATCATCAGGGCACCACCACTCAGTTCAAGCACTCTTCTCACTGCTGCCATCAGGTAGAAGGTACAAGAGCCTCAGGACTTGCACCACCAGGTTCAAGAACAGTTACTACCCCTCAATCATCAGGCTCGTGAACTGAAGGGAATAACTACACTTACTTGTCCATCATTGAAATGTTCCTACAACACTTGAGGGACTCTGTCTCATGTTCTCGTTCTTATTGCCATTCATTCTTATTTGTACTTTCACTCTGGTTGACCTTTCATTAATCCTATTATAGTTACTATTCTATAGATTTGCAGTGTATGCCCCCAGGAAAATGGGTATCAATATTGTATCAGGCGACATATATCTACTTTGATAATAACATCTACCTTGAACTTTGGTCATAGACCACAAACGCCCAAGTCATGCAACAAGCCACATAATAAAGATGAATGTTTTAACATGGCAAAACAATTTTTTTTTAAAATTAGTCATTTTTAAAGCATTCTCCAGTCTAAGTGCACAAAATTAGCACCCTCTCAAATCAAACCTTGTAATTCTGCCTAGATGACATTGAACTGTGATACAAAATACTGAACATTTCACACACTGAACAGTTTTCTTCAGTGGCGTGGTATATCAGACTTGCATCATGCATTGCATTCCGGGGCAAATCTCTGACAGATTCAATTATAACATTAATTACAATCACTGAGATAAGCCAGACAGAAATACATTTGCTCATCTCACACAGCTGATACCAATAAAAGAGAAGGTCACATATCTGTAGAATATCAGCGTCAGGGATGGTGTCGACCCTTTGCTTGCCGTGTGGGTCAGAAATGGCTAACAGACCATAACACCTCCAGCTTCAGCAAGTGCTGACTGCCACTGCCACTGCTTTCAAATGGGGATTCATCCTGTGGTTGTGTGTGGGACCTCACCCAGCTCCCTCCTCCCTGAGATCTTTCTGGAAAAGCTCTGAATTTCAAATAGAAAAGGGTCACCTGATGCCATGCATGAAATTCCAACTTTGAGAATTATAGTCCATAAGAAATAAGAAGAGGAGGACATTTGGCCCATTGAGTTTGCTCTGCCATTCCATCATGCCTGATTTATTATCCCGCTCAACCTTGTTCTCCTGCCTTCTCTCCGTAACCTCTGATACCTGACTAACCAAGGAGTATGTACAGTATATGTTCTTGTTGGCACATACATATCCGTACAGCTTTTAATGAAGTCAGTGACAACTGTGTTGCATTCATTCCGATCTGAAGATGAATCCCTGAATACTGTCCAGTTCACCAACTGAAAGTAGTCCTGTAAGCACCTCTCCACCTCCCTTTTCCTGATTTTGAACTTATCAACCTCTGCCTTAAATATACCCGATGACTTGTCCTCCACAGCCAATGAATTCCACAGGTTCACTACCCCTTGGCTAAAGAAATTCCTTCTCATCTCTGTTCTAAAGGGATATCCCTCTATTCTGAAGCTGTGCCCTCTGGTCCAAGACTCCCCCACTCCTCCATTCTGCTGTTTGGTCTGAACAACAACTGAACCTCTTGATCATGTCTGCATGCTTTTATGCATTGAGTTGCTGCAACGTGATTGGTTGATTAGATATTTGCTTTAATAAGCAGGTGTAGAGGTGCATCTAATAAAGTGGCCACTGAGCGTATGTGTTTAACATTAAGGTTTAAAATTCATTCAAACCTTGCTTTAAATGCATCAAAAGCTGTTTGTTACCTGAGTAAGGCACTAAAGATTCGTGGAGAATACCGCCAATGACAGTTATTTGATCACACAAAAGCCATCATGTGTTCAGCACTGTTTGCTTGCGTCTGACTGGTCTCCCTCTCTTCTTCTGACCACCAGCAGGGGCAGAAGTGTTGGGTCCAAAGCCACCAGGTTCAGGAACAGTTACTGTCCGTGGCCAACGAGCTCCTGGACGGGCTTCACTCACCCCAGTGCTGAACAGGCTCCGTCGCTGTGGACTCTATTTCAAGCACTCTGCTGTTCAAGTGCCAATAATATTTATTTTACTATTTGCACAATTCGTCCTCTTTTACACGTTGGATATGTGCCATTCTTTGTTGTGTGTGTTTCTTTTTGTGAATTCTGTTGTGCTTCTTTGCGGCTGCCTACAAGAAGATGAGTCTCAAGGTTGTATATGGTATACATACTTTGTTAATAAATTTGAATGTTGAACTGTGCATTGGCTGGGATGAAGTTAACGTGCACAACTCTGCTCTGGGGTGCTTCTGAAATGCTGAGTATTTTTGATTTAGAGTCATAGAAAAGTACAGCAGAGAAACAGGCCCTGCAGCCTATCTAGTCTGTGCCAAATCATTTAAATTGCCTAACTCTCATCAATCTGCATCCAGACCACAGCCTTCCATACCCCGACTATCCAAACTTGTCTCAAACGCTGAAATCGAGTCTGCGTGCACCATTTGTGCTGGCAACTCATTCCACACTCTCACAACCCTCTGAGTAAAGAAATTTTCCCTCATGTTCCCCTTAAACTATTCACCTTTCACCCTTAAACCATGACCTCTAGTTGTAGTCTTATCCGACCTCAGTAGAAAAAGGCTGCTTACATTTACTCTATATATATACCCCTCATAATTTATACATCTATCAAATCTCCTCTCAATCTTCTAAGTTCCAAGGAAGAGTCCTAACCTATTCAATCTTTCCTTATAACTCAGGTCCTTCAGTCCTGGCAATATCCTTGTAAGTTTCTCTGCATTCTTTCAACCTTGTTTACATTTTTCCTGTCGGTAGGTGACCAAAGCTGCACACAACACTCCAAATTAGGCCTCACCAATATCTTAAACAACTTTAACACAACATCCTATCTCCAGTACTCAATAATTTCTTTAAATCTTGCTAAGTGGTTTATACATTGTTTTTAATTAAAGGCATCCGTTAGTCTTGTGAGACCATGGATCTGCACCTGGAAAGTCTTCACTCTCCAGAGCGCAGGCCTGGGCAAGGTTGTATGGAAGACCGGCAGTTGCCCATGCTGCAAGTCTCCCCTCTCCACGACACCAATGTTGTCCAAGGGAAGGGCAAGGGCCGATACAGCTTGGCACCAGTGTCGTTGCAGAGCACTGTGTGGTTAAGTGCCTTCCCTCAAGGACACAACACACTGCCTCGGCTGGGGCTCGAACTCACGACCTTTAGGTCATTGGTCGAATGCCTTAACCACTTGGGCCACTGTTTTTAATATCCTGTGACAAATTAGCAAAGGGCCTTCCTGTGGTCATTCCTGGAACTCCCATTTTAAGCAGCACCCCAAAATCTTTGCTGAACTGAGGAAATACTGAGGTGCACATACAAAAGCTGCTGTTAGTTCAGCGAACAGGCGTTTTACTCCAAACCACTCAGCCACATACAGCAGGGTACAATTTGCCACAAATTTAAAAAATTGCTACAAACTTTAAACTGAATAGTTAACATTTTTTTTCAATGGCTAAACTCAAGTTGTTGTCTTATTATTTGAAAAAAATGCCCACCTAATAGTGTGTAAAATGCCCAATAAAGAGCAAAGTTTTGTAAATCTTTATCTGTCTCATTCCCTCTACACCAGGGGTTCCCAACATGGATATCTTGGTTAATGGCAGGGGTCCACAGCATAAAAAGGTTGGAAACCCCTGTTCTGCTCAAACCGAAACTAGGTGCGAAGTGCATACACAGAACATAGAACAGTACAGGCCTTTGGGCCCACAATGTTGTGTCAAACTAGCTGAAAAGTAAATCAAGAAACCTCCAAAAACAAATCCCTCCATCTTCCTCACATCCATGTGCCAATCTAAATGTCTCTTCAAAGTCTCTAATGTATTTGCCTCTACCACCACACCAGGCAACGCATTTCAGGCATCCATCACTCACCGAGCAAAAAAACTTATCCCTCACATCCCCTTTGAACCCACCCCCTCTCATCTTCAATGCATGACCTCTGGCATTAGACATTTCTGCACTGGAAAAAAAATACTCTCTGCCTACTCTAGATAGACAGTTAAAAATCACTGACAAGTATGTAACCTCAGGTACTTAAAATTCACTTTAACATTATAGAGACAGAAGTGGGATAGAAATAGGCCAAGCTTCATCCGAGACAAAAAGCTGGATCTCCTGGTGGCCACCCGTTTCAATTCTGCTTCCCATTCCGACATGTTAGTCCATCGTCTCCTCTACTGCCAGGATGAGGCCACACTCAAGTTGGCGGAGCAACACCTTATATTCCATCTGGGTACATGACTATCTTGAGCTTCCAGTAATTGCCCCCCCCCCCACCACTTTACCATTCTCAATTCCTGGTTTCCCTCTCCCAACTTTTTCCTTACCTGCTCATCACCTCCCTCTGGTGCTCCCCTCCTTCCCTTTCTTCCATGGTCTTCTATCAGATCCCTCCTTTCCCAGCCCTCATCTCTTTCACCAACTTCCCAACTCTTTACTTCACCCTCACCCTCACCCTCTCCCGGTTTCACCTATCACCTGCCACCTTGTACTTCTTCTTCCTCTCCCCTCACCTCTCACTTCTTACTCTGACTTCTCCCCTTGATAGAAACATAGAAAATAGGCGCAGGAGTAGGCCATTCGGCCCTTCGAGCCTGCACCGCCATTCAGTATGATCATGGCTGATCATCCAACTCAGAATCCTGTACCAGCCTTCCCTCCATACCCCCTGATCCCTTTAGCCACAAGGGCCATATCTAACTCCCTCTTAAATATAGCCAATGAACTGGCCTCAACTGTTTCCTGTGGCGGAGAATTCCACAAATTCACCACTCTCTGTGTGAAGAGGTTTTTCCTAATCTCGGTCCTAAAAGGCTTCCCCTTTATCCTCAAACTGTGACCC
This sequence comes from Mobula hypostoma, assembly GCF_963921235.1. NCBI lineage: Eukaryota > Metazoa > Chordata > Chondrichthyes > Myliobatiformes > Myliobatidae > Mobula > Mobula hypostoma. The sequence continues at coordinate 52,643,520 of NC_086117.1, read as the reverse complement.
CTCATTCTGGACTTCCCCAACATCGGGAACAATCTTCCTGCATCTAGCCTGTCCAATCCCTTTAGGATCTTATACGTTTCAATAAGATTCCCCCTCAATCTTCTAAAATCCAACGAATATAAGCCTAGTTGATCCAGTCTTTCATCATATGAAAGTCCTGCCATCCCAGGAATCAATCTGCTGATGAAGGGTCTCGGCCTGAAACGTCAACTGTTTACTCGTTTCCATGGATGCTGCCTGGCCTACTGAGCTCCTCCAGCATTTTGTGTGTGTTGCCTAAGAGTACTCTTACAGATCAAGAAACACATCCCAGCACAGCTGAAAAAGGACCCCCAGTCACAAACAAGAAGGCATTAACATTTCTGAACACCATGTCAGTCTCCAGTCGGCCTGAAGCTTCCTACCCTAAACCTAATAAACAGTACAATGAACCCACAGCAAACATTTCCAGGATATCTTACAGCTTTTCCTGTATGGAGTTCCCCTCTCTGAGGAATACTGACTATTTTACTGTCTAGTTGTAAATTAAAAATCCACAAGCAGAGAATCATTTGAAACAGAGAGGTATTTTTGTAAAGTTGAATGATATTATTTCATTAGAGATTTCAACCTCTCAGCATTTCGAACGTGCTCAGACTGCAATGGTTAAAAAGCTTTCCAATTAATCTCAGCAGCTTGTCCTGCATAGCCATCAACACAATACATATTGCACATCAAATCCATTCTGTGGAGACTAAGTTATTTAAAATTTTGACTTGCTGACATAATACATTGTGAGAAAAACCCACTGCAAAATCAACACATGTTTAATTGCAGCCAGATGAGATTTTGCTGTAGTAGAATAAACAGATTACCTTTTAAACATATTTTGAAGCTTTGGCTACTCGAGCTTCATCAAATCTTTCTGAGGGAATCGGGGATGCTTCCCATTATCTACCTCCTGCTGGCTCTAAGCAAACCATTACTCACAGCTCGCCAAGCGCAAGATAAACAAGCTAACGTCTCACTTCGGTGCGAGTGACACACTCAGAAAAGAAATTCTTGTCTCTCCTGGAAGCATTGTAGCAGGTTCCCATGGAGAAGAAAGCTGGCCAGTAGGTGGGGAGAACGCCACGAGATACCAGCTTGAGGGAACGATGGATAATCAGCACCACCACACACCTCTCTGCAACCAGAACCTTCCCTGAGCTCGTCGGCTCCGACTGCATGCACATGCACAAGCTGTTTCCAAACCAATCACCGAGGCAGGCAGCTGGGTCAACCCAAGCAGCTCCTCCCTCCCCTGTGTATTTATATATACCCACGGCCCACAGTTGAAAGCTTCTCATAAACACATAGACAAAGCTCTTCAATTAAAATGAAAAAAAAATGATATAACTGATCAAATGGAGTAGTGAATACTGCTGATTTATTTAAATGGTTCAGCACAGACGAGATGGACTGAAGAACCTGCTTCTGTGCTGTAATTTTCTACAACTCTATGAGATGATTTACTGAATGGCCGTGCTACACAACACAAGGAAGGTCAAACTCCGCCAACAATGTTATCAGGACATTGGCAATTTGTAACGCCTCCATGGACGGTCCCAAGCTCGGTTGAGAAAGGAAGAGGGTTGGGCGTGGAGCTAGCAACCCCATCCCAGAACAACCCACAGCTACAGAAGCTCCAAAGAACTCATCCCTGGGAGAGGAAGAATCTTAAGATGGAAACTAGAAAGACTGGCCCAAGAAACAGGACTCTGGCAAACTACTGTTGGTGGCCTATGCCCCAATAGGGGTGATGGCCTAAAGCAAGTAAGTAACACCAGGACTGATGCCCACAGGCCTCACAACTAAAGGAGTGCGCAGCCTCTGTGACAATCACCATCTTTTTGCTCAGCAACTCGTGATTTGGACTCAAGGTCGACAATTTAAATGGTTAGCTTTTTAACAAAAATACTGGTGTACCAGCTGCACACTGCTGCTTTAAACTGGGGTTCTTCACAATAACAATAATAAACCGAAGCTTCATGCAGATTAGAATCAGAATCAGTATCACCGCTGGCATATGTTGTGAAGTTTGCTGTTTTGTGGTAGCAGTACATTGCAATACAATATAATAAAAAACCGTAAATTACTGTTTATGAGTGAGTGAGCGAGTGAGCGAGAGTGTGTGTGTGTGTGTGTGTGTGTGTGTGTGTGTGTCTGTGTGTGTGTGTCTGTGTGTGTGTGTGTGTGTCTGTCTGTGTGTGTGTAATTAAGTAGTGCAAAAAGAGAGCAAAAACAAATTAAGCAACATACATCAAAGTTGCTGGTGAACACAGCAGGCCAGGCAGCACCTCTAGGAAGAGGTACAGTCGACGTTTCGGGCCGAGACCCTTTGTCAGGTCCCGAGGGTCTCGAACTGAAACGTCGACTGTACCTCTTCCTAGAGATGCTGCCTGGCCTGCTGCGTTCACCAGAAACTTTGATGTGTGTTGCTTGAAATTCCAGCATCTGCAGATTTCCTCGTGTTTGCGTTTCGAAAAACAAATTAACTTGTGAAGTAGTGTAGAGTGTCCATTCAGAAACCTGATGGCAGAAGAAAAAAGCTGTTCCTGAACTGTTGAATGTATATCTTCTGGCTACTATACCTCCTCCTTAATGGCAGAAATGAGCATGTCCTGGGTGATGGGGGTCCTTCATGATGGACGCCGCCTTTTTGAGGCATTGTCATTTGAAGATGTCTTCGATGCTGTGGAGGCTAGTGCCCATGATGGAGCTGGCTGTGTTTATAACTTCCTGATCCTGTGCAGTGGCCCCTCCGTACCAGAGAGTGATGCAACCAGTTAGATTGCTCTCCATGGTACATCTGTAGAAATCTACACGGTTGGAAGTTTTAGCTAACTTACTCGAGGTTTTCATTTCTTTAGGTTTCTCAAGGTTGTTATAGCTGGGGGTGGTAATTGGGGACAAGCTCCCGATGATGTGCATCTCAAATAGCTTCTGACGACCAACTCCAGCTCCTGGCCTTCACGAGTGGTTTAGCTACTAAGCCTGGTGGAATCGTTTCTACTGACAGGAGGAGGAGCAAGGGTGGGTGACTGGCACCTTAAAACCAGTCTCTTCAGGCAGATGGGAATCATCTGCCATCTTTGGCAGCTCATCTGGGAAGAGGTAAACCCTGATCTCAATCCTCCGCTGCCCTGGGGAAGGCCTCGGGAGTAAAGCCTGAGGAAAATTTCAGAGCTGGAGCTCCTAAGGCAATCCTACGTTGAGTTCTACACTGACTGGCAACTCCTGTGATGCTGCTGGTGCCAAACTGTTTCGGGCCTCTGCCATTTCTTTGAACTCTTCAGCTGTGTGGAGTCTGCTGCATGGACAACGGTTTGCTCTCCATATCCTGCTGCCCTGGCCTGAGTATCACATAGACAGCTGGGATCCAACATCCATGGTTAACCCTGACCAACGGAAGGCCTCATATCTTCAAAGATACTTGGCCATTAAGCACCGCAGAACATGAGATTGAAATCCAAAGACAACATTCCTTTCAAGAACGGATATGTTACAGAAGACTTGGACTGTGAGACGAATGACAGCAATGAGGAAAATACCAAAGGAAAGGAAATATGAACAAGAAAGTAACACCCAGATGACTTGAAACTTTTACAACACTGTACCCTCTCAAGATCATAGGTTGACCTTCACAAATTAAAAAAAATACTGATGGAAAAGCAAAATACTGCAGATGCAGGAAATCTAAAAGAGGATCTGGTGCGAGAAGAACAACCTAAGCCAAGGAAATCATTGTGGACTTCAGAAAGGTGCAGAAGAATCATCCCCCTCTGCAAATACATGGCTCCTCCATAGAGAGAGTTAAATGCACCAAGTTCCTGGTAGTTCACATCATGGATCACCTCCCTGAACAAGAAAGCACAGCAGCGTGTCCATTTCCTTACGAGATTGAGGAAAGCGAGGCTCCCCCCTCCCACCACCACCATCTTAACTGCATTTTACAGGAGCATCATTGAGAGCGTCCTGACAAGTTACATCTCCATCTGGTATGGGAGCAGCCGAGCATCGGACCGGATGTCCCTACAAAGGACTGTGAGGACAGTTGAGAGGATCTTACCATCCACTGGGAACATTTATCAGGAGCAATGCGTACATAGGGTCCTTGGTATTACTAAGGGTCCCACCCATCCATCCAGTATCCCCTTCAACTTTCTAACATCAGGCAAGAGACTCCGATGCATAAAAACAAGAACAGTCAGAATGGGAAACAGTTTCTTCCCTCAAGCCATTAGGTTCTGAACTCCCTGCCACATCGCATTCAAGATGTCACTGGTTAATCTGTTCTGTACATTACAATATTTAATTTACGCACTTTATTTATTTATGTGTAATCCATCTGTAGATTTCATGTTATTATGTGTTATGTGTGTTATGTATACTACAGTGCTTTATACCCTGGTTTGGAGAAACGTCGTCTCGTTCAACAATTCAAAGCTCAAAGTAGAATTTATTATCAGAGTACATACATGTCACCACATACAACTGAGAGATTCCATTTTTCCTATGGGCATACTTGGCAAATCTATAGAACAGTAACTGTAAACATCAGGAACCGTAAACAAATTACAAACACAGATGTAAATAAATAACAATAAATGTGTATATACTTAAATGACAATAAATGTGTATATCGTTAAATGACAATAAACTTGACTTGACTAAAATACTTAATAGGTCAGTCCCATCAGTGAAAACAGAAACAGAGGAAAAAAATTCATATAATGACCTTCCATCTGAAGTTGGAGAGATCAGAGATAAGATTCAGAAAGGGGAAGAGAGAACACAGCATGTGTGATTGATTGGAAAGCAGGAGAGATTAAAGAGAAACACAGAGCATACACTATGGCTCCAATGATCAGTCGTCCTTTTCAAGCCAATAATCTATAGATTTTATCAAATTCAATTTCTCAAAGCTAAAACAGAAATTGTTCACTCAACCTGCAAATTGCCGGTCCAATACTTCACGTACTCATTATTCAAGATTATTTAATGTCATTCCCCATAATACAAGTGTAAGGGAGAACAAAATAGTTGTTATTCCAGATCCAATGCAACACCAAAAAAAAACAAAAGATAAAGAACACGATAATAATAAAAAACACAATAAATAGAGATACATAAGATAGCTTATATACATAGATTGATTGTATGTCTGTAGTTAGCTCCATTGGGGGTACTAGCCTCCAAGGTATCCAAGACATCTTCAAGGAGCAGTGTCCCAGAATGGCAACTATCATTAAGGGCCCCCACCACCCAAGACACGCTCTCTTCCCATTGTTACCATCAAGACGGAGGTACAAAAACCTGAAGGCACATATTCAGCGATTCAGGAACAGCTTCTTCCCCTCTGCCATCCGATTTCTAAATGGACATTGAACCCATGAACACCACCTCACTACTATTTTAAAAAATTTGATTTTGCACTACTTATTTTAGAACTATTTAATATACACATATATTGACTGTAATTCAGCTTTTTTCTGTATTTATCATGTATAGCATTGTACTGCTGCCGCAGAGTTAACAAATTTCATGACATATGCCAGTGATATTAAACCCAATTCTGATTCTGAATTAGTGGTGCTAGGCACAGAAGTGACTCTGACAGGAAATGATAAAGTAGTGGTGGTTGCGGGTGTGGAGGGGTGGGTTAGTGGGTGGAAGTGTTGATCAGCCTTACTGCTTGGGGAAAGTCACTGTTTCTGAGTCTGGTGGTCCTGGTGTGGATGGAATGTAGCCTCCTCCCTGATGGGAGTGGGACAAACAGTCCATGAGCAGGGTGGGTGGGTTCCTTCATAATGTTCCTGGCCCTTTTGCAGCAACTTTCTGTGTATATGTCCTTGATGGTGGGTGGGCTGGTGCCAGGGGTACAAGGGGATCGGTCCTTTGGGCCCATCATGTATTTATACAAATGTTTACGTTCACTGCAAAGCTCAGGTAAGAAATCACACTGTTAAATTCACCTACATAAACAGGTACTTACCCTCAGCTGAGCAAGTTGGGCAAGGGCCCGAAACAAGATTGGGAAAAAGGAATAAAAGTACAAATTCCAACACCTCCAAAGCAGCTTGTTCTGAGGCGGATTACCACTCAGATAAGAATGGTAACAAACATTTCTACAGAATGGTAAACCTATCAAGCCAGATCCCCGAGGCTGACTACATGTTTGGTCTTGCTCCATAGCAATAAAGTAGCAAAAACTGCAAGAAGGTAACAATAATTCTCACTTCTAAAGGAAGGCAACAGCTCCAAATGGCAATACCTTAAAAATGGCAGTGTGCATCTGTTTGTCTGGATCTTTGTGCCCAAGATACAAGGCTATATCACGGACAGTCAGGCAAATTAAACCCTCATTAATCAGCTTGAGGTCGGACATGCAGACACGCTGCCCTAAATTATTACCTATTAGGAACACAGGCAGCAGGTAGAAAGTGGTTATTACTCTCCTAGCATCGCACATCAGTGCAGGAACAGAGCGGAGGAGCTGAATAATGCAAGGCGGCACAGGCAGCTCACCGTGAAATTCATTAGGCAGTTCTAATTACTGCACAGTACATGGTCTGAGGAAAAGGGGGGAGAGAGAGGGGAGGGGAGAGGGGAGGGGAAAGGGGGAGAAAGGGGTGGGGGCAGAGGGGGAGAAAAGGGACAAAGGGGCAGGGGAAAGAGGAAAGGGGAAGGGGAAAGGGGAAGGGGAAGGGGAAAGAGAAAAGGGGAAGGGGAAGGGGAAGGGGAAAGAGGAAAGGGAAAGGGGTAAAGGAGAAGGGGAAACAGGGTAAAGGGGAAGGGGAAACTCTGTAAAGGAAGATGGGGAAAATGGGTAATGGGGAAGGTGAAAAGGGGTAAAGGGGAAACCCTAGATTCCGCTGCATTTCACTCATTTGTAATCCCTCTCCTAGTTAGACAATAATCCAACTATTTGATTCCCCTGACTGAATTTCATGACCTCACATTTCACTACCTTAAAATCCATTTGCCATGTTTTCACCCACTCACTCCATCTATCTCCTAGTATAGAATCACAACACCCACATCACAATACGCCCTTCCAGTTATTTAAATCCCATCAGCAAACTTGGAAAATTTACATTATGTGTCCTCACTCAAGCTTTAATGTAAATAGCAAATGGCTGAGGGCCAAGAACTGATCCCTACGATCTGCCTTCGTTACACCCTTCCAGCCTGAAAAGGAGCCATTTATGACAACACCTTCCTTTCTATGTACCAGCCAGTTTGCAATCCATCCTAACACACTTCCTCCACTACCTTGGGCTCTTATTCACTCACCTCTTAGGTGGCACTTGGACAAATGCCCATTGCAAACTCAAATACATTACATCTACAGGTTTCCCAATCGCAACCCTCCTTGTCATATAGAACAAAGAACAGTACAGCACAGGGTCAGGCTCTTCACCCCATGGTGAAGTGATAAACTAACTTAACTAGTAATCAAGTTCAAGTTCAATTGTCATTTAACCATTCATAAACACCCATGAATACAGCCAACCAAAACAGTGTTACTCCAGGGCTAAGGTACAAAACACAGCACCAACAGTCACACACAGCACATATAAGACAGTAGCAAAATATAGTCACAGAAAAATACAGAGGCCAAGTCCCTGAGTCCATGCATGTTGCAGCAGTCTGCAGACAAACACAATACATATTGTCTTCTGCCAAGTGAACACTGTAGACATACCGACTCCAACACCTCTCTCCTGGGTGGTTGCAAACGGGCCACACAGCTCTCCCACCATCCACCAACAGTAAATTGGACTTGCAGCATTTCACATTAACAATGTTCAACAGGGTCTTGTGATCACAAAAAAAAAGCAATTGAGATGATTACTCGCTGTTAGCTGTACACCTGCTTCGCACACCCACTCCAACACCTCTCTGACACATGCAGCAACATAATCCTCACCAACACCAGCTCCTTCAATTTCCCTGCCATCGAGCAACTCGCTAATGGGGTAGATCTGCAGTAATTTGAGTTCTTAATGTCCAGAAGTGTCTTGCAATTATAAAAATACATTTAAAAAAGACAGTATCACCTTTGGTTGGCCCTGTAGAAGCTGCTGTGTCCAAGCACACTGCCATCTTACCGGTGCTCAAATGCCCAACTAAACTAATCCCCTCTGCCTACACAACATCTATATTCTTCCATTTCCTGCACATACATCTTCCTATTTAAGAGCTTCTTGAATGCCTCTCTCATGTCTGCCTCCATTCATGACAACACATTCCAGCAATCCAACAGTCTCTGTGTAAAAAAAACTTGTCCTATTATCTCTCCTTTGAACTTACCCCCTCTCACATTAAGTACATGGTATTAAACACTTCAAACCATGGAAAAGATGCTGGCCGTCTATCTATAACTTTCATAATCTTATAAACCTCTATCAGTTCTCCCCTCAGCCTTGCTACTCCAGAGAAAATAACCCATTTGTCCAGCCTCTCATTGTAGCACATGCCCTCTAATCCAGGCAACGTTTTCATAATCCTTTTCTGCACCCTCTCTAAAGTCTCCACACCCTTCCTGTAAATGGAGCAACCAGATGTGGACTGACTAAAGTTCCATAGAGCATAACGCAATTTTCTAGCTTTTGAAATCCGTAAAGCCTCAACTAATAAAGGCAAATATGCCATATGCCATCTTAACCGCCCTATCAATCTGTGTAACCACTTCCAAACTTGCACCTCAAGATCTCTCAGCATGTCAATACTGTTAATGATCCTGTCACAAACAAGAGAAAATCTGCAGATGCTGGCGATCCAAGCAACACACACACAATTCCAGAGGAACTCAGCAGGCCAAACAGTGTACTGTCTCTTTACATTTGACCTACCAAGGTGCAAAACTTCACATTTCGCTGAGATAAACTCCATTTGGCATTTCTCCACCCATATCTGTAACTGATCTAGATCCCGTTGCATTCATTGCCAGTCTTTCATGCTATCCACAACACCACCAACCTTTGTATCACCTGCAAACTTACTAACCCACCCATTTATATTCTCATCTAAGTCATTTACATACATCACGAACAGCAGAGGTCCCAGTACAAATCTCAGACCTCCAACTAGAATTAACTTAGATCATTTTGTAGTGATCTGTTTTCCCTTTGACACAAAAGAGTCTTTTTTTTGTTGATCAGTCAAAAAAGCCAAATTAAATCCACTGTGATTCAATGCTGTAAAACAATAGGGGAGTGGTAGAATACTTTTTATAGGCACTGTATATGTATATTATATATAAACACACACACATAGTAATTTTTATTGTAATTTATAGGTTTTATTATTGTGTATTGCAATGTACCGCTACCATACAACAACAAATTTCACGGCATATACTAGTGATGTTAAACCTGATTCTGATTCTGCACAGACTGGAATTTAGAAGAAAGGGCGGGGGGGGGGGATCTGATTGAAACCTATTGAATATTGAAAGGCCTAGATACAGTGGACGTGGAGAGGATGTTTCCTACAGTGGGGGAGTCTAAGACAAGAGGACACACCTTCAAAATAGAAGGAAGTCCAGTTAGAAGAGAGATGAGGAGGAATTTCTTTAGCCAGAGGCTGGTGAATCTGTAGAATTCATTGCCACAGACAGCTGTGGAGGCTAAATCATCGGGCATATTTAAAGCAGAGGTTGATAGGTTCTTGATTGGTCAGGGTGTCAAAGGTTATGAGTAGAAGGCAGAAGAATGGGGTTGAGAGGGATAATATATGAGTTATGATGCAATGGCAGTACAGCCTCAATAAGCCAAATGGCCTAAATTTATTCCAATATTTTATGGTCTTATGGTCTTTTATATATAGTTATGTACCCACCTTCATCACTTTCTCTGGTGGCCCATTCCATGTATCAACCCTCCTCTTTAAATACTCTTTGAATTTCTCTTTTCTCATCATAAATCCTTGCCTCTAGTTTTAGATGCCCCTACCCTGACCATTCACCTTATCTCAGTTTTAGGATTTTACAATATATCTATACGTTCACCTCTTAGCCTATTATACTCTAGGAAGAAAATGTCAGCCTGATGAGTCTCTCTTATAACTCAAGCCCTCCAGTTCATTTTTTCTGCACCCTTCACAGCTTAATGACATCCTTCCTGTAACTAGGCAACCAGACGTGCACACAATGTGTGGCAGAGATTCACTTGTGCGTTTACTTTCACATACCATAATCTGTCCTGACGACGTGGTCTCCTGTATCGGAGAGATGCGGATTGGATGATTATTTTGCATTCTTCAGTTCACAAGAGAAATCCTGTGCTCTCAGTTACATCCCACATTAATTCTACATGACGTTTCTCACTCTGACCTCATATTAGCCTCGTTGTTCCAACAGCATTTTCTGTTTCATTTCTGCAATAATTAGTACCCATCCACTACTCAAAATGCTCATTTCCCACACTGGCAGCACACCGTGATGACAATGGGTAACTTGTCGAAAATGCATGGCATTTTCAGAATCAGAATTAGAATCAGGTTTAATATCACCAGAATATGTCGCGAAATTCGTTGTTATGGCAGCAGTGGTTTATTGTAATACATAATACTAAAAAACTGCAAATTACAGTAAACGTATATAATACGTACATACGTGTGTGTATACAGTGTGTGTGTATATATATACACACACACACACACACACACACACACACACACACACATACATACACACACACACACACACACACACGTATTTTTTTAAAAGTTAAATTGAATAAATAGCGCAAAAGAGAGAAAAAAGTAGTAAGGTAATGTTCATGGGTGAAATGTCCATTGAAAAATCTGGTGGGGAAGAAGCCGTTCCTGAATCACTGAGTGTGTGCTCTCAGGCTCCTGTAGCCCCACCTTGATGGCAGCAATGAGAAGAGGGCCTGTCCTTAGCAATAGTTGTCCTTGATGATCGATGTTGCCTCTTTGAGATATTGATTCTTGATGCTGGGGAGGCTAGTGCCCATGATGGAGCCGGCTGAGTTCACAACTTCCTGCAGCTTACTTCGATCCTGTGCAGTGGCCCCTCCATACCAGACGATGATGCAGCCAGCTAGTTAGTCTCCAAAGTACATCCGCAGAAATTTGCGAGTGTCTCTGGTGACATACCAAATCTCCTCAAATTCCTAATTAAATATAGCCGCTGTCAATACGCCAGGTCCAGGAAAGATCCTCAGAGATGTTCACAGCCAGGAACTTGAAATTGCTCACCCTTCCCACTTCTCATCCCTCTATGAGGACTGGTGTGTGTTTCCTCGTCTTACCCTTCCTGAAGTCCACAATCAACTCCTTGGTCTTACTGACACTGAGTGCAAAATTATTGCAGCTACGTCACTCAACTAGCTGATCTATCTCACTCCTGTAAGCCTCCTCGTCACCATCTGTAATTCTGCCAAAGGTGGTTGTGACATTAGCAAATTTAGAGATGGTATTTGAGGTGTGCCTAGCCACACGGTCATGGGTGTAGGGAGCCAAATACTTCCTAATCCTATGACCTGACCTTCCTCTGGTCGAAGCCAGACCAAGACACACAACTTCAAAATTAAAGCTGAGCATTTAAGGAAGCATCGGGAAACAAATTTCCACACAATAGGCACTGGAATTCTCTCATTCTATGGATGCCATGGATCAATATAAACTATGCTTTTAACAATAACAGTACCAAGGGACACGGATCTACGGTTGATGAGTGGAATGGAGGTACAGGTTAGGGACTCGATCAAGAGTGTGAATGCCTTGCTCCTGTGCCAATCTGACCTGCTCTCTTGGCATATTTTACCAAATTAGTCAATGTTTTCAGTACAAACTTAACAAGAATTACTAGTTAGATCACTTGTGGGAGTTGGTTGCTAAATTAAACTGGTTGGTAGAGTACTTAGATCATAAGACCATAAGACAAAGGAGCAGAATTAAGCCATTCAGCCCATTGAGTTTGTACTGCCATTCCATCATGGCTAATTTATTATCACTCCCAACCCCATTCTCCTACCTTCTCTCATAACCCCTGAGACCCTGACTAATCGAGAACCTATCAACCTCTGCTTTAAATATACCCAGTGACTTGGCCTCCACAGCTGTCCATGGCAATGAATTCCACAGATTTACCACCCTCTAGCTAAAGAAATTCTTCTTCATCTCTGTTCTTAATGGACTTCCTTCTATTCTGAGGCTGTGCCCTCTGGTCCTAGACGCAGCCAGTATAGGAAACATCCTCTCCATATCCACTCTATCGAGTCCTTTTAACATTCAATAGGTTTCAATGAGATCCCCTCTCATTCTTCTAAGTTCCAGAGAACACAAGCCCAAAACCATCAAATGCTCCTCATACATTAAACTTTTTGTCAGAGCCATGTATTCTGTGTTGCATCTTTATTATGGTAACTAGTCACATTAATTGTTTTGTGAGTAAAAGCAAACGGACTAAATTAAGAATGAGGGGATCTCATTGAAACCTATCATTTAGTGATCACAATGCCATTTGTTTCAAAGTAAATATACAGAAAGATAGATCTGGCCTGCATGTTGAGATTCTAAATTGGAGGAAAACCAATTCTGATGGTATTAGAAAGATCCTGGTAAGTGTGGATTGGGACAGGCTATTTTCTGGAGAAGCTGTAGTTGGTAAGTGGGAGGCCTTCAAAAGTGAAATTGTGAGAGTACAAAGCTTGTATGTGCCTGTCAGAATAAAATGTAAAGATAACAGGTGTAGGAAACCTTGGTTTTCAAGAGATATTGAGGTCCTGGTTAAGAAAATAAAAGGAGGTGCAAAACAGGTATAGGCAGATAGGAACAAAATAAGGTGCTTATAGAGTATAAGAAATGCGAGAGAACACTTAAGAAAGAAATCAGGAAGGCTAAGAAAAGGCATAAGGTTGCCTTAACAGACAAGGTGAAGGAGAATCATAAAGGATTCTACAGATATGTTAAGAACAAAAGGATTGCAAGGGACAAAATTGATTCTCTGGAAGATCAGAATGATAATCTATGCATAGAGCCAAAACAGACGGGGAGATCTTAAGTGAACTTTTTGCATCTGTATTTACTTGGGAGACAGACACAGAGTCTATAGAAGTGAGGCAAAGCAGCAGCATTGTGAACCCTATACAGGTTACAGACAAGGAAGTGTTTGCTGTCTTGAAGCAAATTAGGATGGATAAATCCCCAGGCCTGACAAGGTGTTTCCTCAGACCCTGTGGGAGGCAACTGCAGAAATTCCTGGGGCCCCAGCAGAGATATTTAAATCATCCTTAGTGATGGGTGAAGTGCCGGAGGATTGGAGGATAGCCAATGTTGTTCTGTTTAAAAGAGACTAAAAATGAACCAGAAAATTATAGGCTAGTGAGCTTGACATCAGTAGTGGGAAAGTTACTGGAAGGTATTCTAAGGGACTGGATATATACAGTAAGTATTTGGATGGACATGGACTGATTAAGGATAGTTAGTGTGGCTTTGTGCATGGTAGGTTGTGTCTAACCAATTTTATAGAATTTTTCAAGGAAGTTATCAGGAAAGTGGATGAAGGCAAGACAGTGGATGTTGTCTCCATGGATTTTAGCAAGGCACTTAACAAGGTCCCGCATGGGAAGTTGGTCAAGAAGTTTCAGTCACTCAACATTCAATATGAGGTAGTAAATTGGATTAGTTAATAGTTTTGTGGGAAAAGTCAGAGAGTGGTAGTGGATGGTTGCCTCTGACTATAGGCTTATGACTAGTGGAGTACCAGAGGGATCGGTACAGGGTCCATTGTTGTTTGTCATCTATATCAATGATGTGGATGATAATGTGGTTAACTGGATCAGCAAATTTATGGATGACGTCAAATTGGGGGTGTAGTGGACTGTGAAGAAGACTATCATTGCCTGCAACGAGATCTGGATCAGCTGGAAAAAATTAAATAGACTAAGAATGGCAGATGAAATTTAATGCAGCCAAGTGCAAGGTTATGCACTTAGGTATGACAAACCAGGATAGGTAGTTCTTACACAGTGAATGGCAGAGCACGGAGGAGTGCGGTAGAACAAAGGGATCTGGGAATACAGGTCCGTTATTCATTGAAAGTGGCATCACAGATTGATAGGGTTGTTAAGAAAGCTTTTAGCACATAAGCCATCATAAATCAAAGTACTGAGTACAGGAGATAGGATGTTACGTTGAAGTTGTATAAGTCACTGGTGAGGCCTAATTTGGAGTATTGTGTGCAGTTTTGGTTACCTACCTACAATAAAGATGTAAACAAGGTGAAAGAGAATTTACAAGGATGTTGCCAGGTCTGGAGGATCTGAGATACATGGTTAAGATTGAATAGGTTAAGATTTTATTCCTTGGAATTTAGAAGACTGAGAGGACATTTGATAGAGGTATACAAGATCATAAGGGGTACAGATAGGGTAAATACAAACAAGAGAAAATCTGCAGATGTTGGAAATCCAAGTAAAACACACGAAAAGCTGGAGGAACTCAGCAGGCCAGGCAGTATCTATGGAAAAGAGTACAATCGATGTTTCGGGCTGAGACTCCTCAGCAGGACTGTTTTCCATAGATGCTGCCTGGCCTGCAGGGTAAATACAAGCAGGTTTTTTCTACTGAGTTTGGGTGGGACTACAATTAAAGGTCATGGGTTAATGGCAAAAGATGAAAAGTTCAAGGGGAACATGAGTGGAACATGAGTCTCAGAGGGTCATGAGAGTGTGGAATGCGCTGCCAGCGCAATTGGTACGTGCCAGCTCGATTTCAACGTTTAAGAGAAGTTTGGATAGGTACATGGATGGGAGGGGTATGGAGGCCCATGGTCCTGGTGCAGGTCGATGGGAGTAGGCAACTTAAATGCTCAGTACAGATTAGATGTGCTGAAGGGCCTGCTTCTTTGCTGTACTTTACTATGACTCGATGAGTGCAGGCTGACCAATATCTTATAAAATCACACCATCACATCATCGCTCTTATATTCTAGTCCTCACAAAATTAATGCAACCTGTGCACTTAGGTGCAGGATACTTCCTTTACCATCCCTGTATCCTCCCTCCCCGACCAAAACTAAACTTTACAATCTCCACTGTCCAGAAACTTCACTGAACCAGCTGCAGAAAGGCTCTGTCTGCAGGAGTTGGCCAGAAGTCCCCATTCTATAGTGACAGGCACCCCTCCAGGATCCACACAGACTTTCTTAGCAAAATTCTCACAATACCACAGATTTCTGAGAACTTGCACATTATTGTCCGCTAGAAACATCCTTTGATGAGTAAACAATCAGAGCTATGGTAATCCTGAAATTTGGTTGCGACACACATCTGGAATATGTGTATGATCTCTTTCCAAGCATTCTGATAGACTGAACCATACTTTGATAATAAATATACTTTGAACTTTGATGGCTAACCTTTCCAAATTCAACAGTATTTGCTCTATGATAAATCAATGAGAAATGAAAATGACAAAAGACTCTCACAAATTTCTACAGATGTACCGTTGAGAGCATTCCAGCTGGTTGCATCTCCATCTGGTATGGAAGGGGCTACTATACAAGATTGGGAAAAGCTGCAGAAAGTTGTAAACTCAGCCAGTTCCATCATGGGCACTAGGCTCCCCAGCACTGAGGACATCTTCAAAAGGTGGTGCTATCAAGAATGTGGCCAATCTTCATTAGAGACCCCCATCACCCAGGTCATGCCCTCTTCTCACTGCAACCATCAGGAAGGCAGTACAGAAGCCTGAAGACACACACTCAACAATTCAGGAACCGCTTCTTCCCCTCTACCATCAGATTTCTGAATGGACAATGAACCCATGAACATAACCACACTTTTTTGTATACTTACATTTTATATATATATATATATACACACACACACACACACAATACATACAACAAATTTCACAACATATGCCAGTGATATTAACCCTGATTCTGATTCTGAATTCTACCAACAGAATTCACAGTTGCTTAATTACTTGAAAATAACAGCAGCTGTAGAGCTTTTGGAACAATTTCCTCTACACAGTACCATCAATAGCCTTTTTAAGTACATCCATTTTTGAAAAAAAAACATCTAGGAACCTCAAACAATTACCACTTCATAAACAAAGGAGATTCTGCAGATGCTGGAAATCCAGAGCAACACACACAAAATGCTAGAGGAACTCAGCAGGTCAGGCAGCACCTATGGAGAGGAATAATAGTTGATGTTTCAGGCCAAGACCCTCCATCGGGACCGCTTCTACCCATGACTGTGTGGCTAGGCATGGCTCAAATGCCATCTATAAATTTGCTGACGATACAACCATTGTTGGTAGAATCTCAGGTGGTGATGAGAGGGTGTACAGGAGTGAGATATGCCAACTAGTGGAGTGGTGTCACAGCAACAACCTGGCACTCAACGTCAGTTAGACAAAAGAGCTGATTGTGGACTTCAGGAAGGGTAAGATGAAGGAACACATACCAATCCCCACAGAGGGATCAGAAGTGCAGAGAGTGCGCTGTTTCAAGTTCATGGGTGTCAAGATCTCTGAGGATATAACCTGGTCCCAACATATTGAAGCAGTTATAAAGAAGGCAAGTCAGCAACTATACTTCATTAGGAGTTTGAAAAGATTTGGTATGTCAACAAATACACTCAAAAACTTCTATAGATGTACCGTGGAGAGCATCCTGACCGGCTGCATCGCTGCCTGGTATGGAGGGGCTACTGCACAGGACCAAGAAGCTGCAGAGGGTTATAAATCTAGACAGCTCCATCTTGGGTACTAGCCTACAAAGTACCTAGGACATCTTCAAGGAGCGGTGTCTCAGAAAGACAGTGTCTATTATTAAGGACCTTCAGCACCCAGGGCATGCCCTTTTCTCACTGTTACCATCAGGAAGGAGGTACAGAAGCCTGACGGCACACACTCAGTGATTCAGGAACAGCTTCTTCCCCTCTGCAATCCAATTCCTAAATGAACATTGAACCCTTGAACACTACCTCACTTTTTTAATATATATTATTTCTTTTTTTTGCCCAATTTTTAATCTATTCAATGTACGTATACTGTAATTGATTTACTTATTTATTTGTTTTTTTTTTCTTCTGTATTATGTATTGCATGGAACTGCTGCTGCTAAGTTAACAAATTTCACGACACATGCCGGTGATAATAAACCTGATTCTGATTCACAAATGTCTGTATAATCTAACTGGATGACTCTCCAGCTTAATTCACTGGTAAAGCCTGTGTTCTATAAAGCCAAGCCTCACCTGGGCAGCAGCAACAAACACCATCCCGTTAGTCCAGATTTCCAACATATGTAGAATCTCTGGTGTTTATGATCCTCCCATGGTCAAGTTAACCAGTAGCAAGCTGTTACATTCAAGGTACAGACCACAAGTTCAGTATGGAGATAAGATCCGTCCAAAAATATTTAAATGCATTTCCTGTGCAGTTCTGAAAACTTCAGCCAAGTAACTGAATCAGGAAGTTGTGCTATTCATAGTCTCTAGAAACACAGGAGTAATTTTAGAAACATCTTCTGAGGCACAGACCAAGTGGACAACCAGCGCTATTTGCACAGGGCGGAAATAGCTAATACCAGAGGCCGCAACTTTAGGGTGATCGGATGGAAGTATGGGGAAGTGGGGATATCAGAGGAAGTTTTTTTTTAAACACCGAGTGGTAATCAGGTAGACCATGCTAACAGGGGTGGTGGTAGAAATAGATACATTAGGGACATTTAATAGACTCTTGGACAGGTACATGGATGATAAAAATATAGAGGGCTACGTGGGAAGGAGGGGTTAGATTAATCTTAGAGTAGGTAAATGGGGTATATACACACAAAATGCTGGAGCAATTCAGCAGGCCAGGCAGCATCTATGGAAAAGAGCAAACAGTTGAAGTTTTGGGCCGAGACCCTCCATCAGGACATTAACTGTTTACTCTTTTCCATAGATGCTGCTTGGCCTGCTGAGTTTCTGAAGCATTTTGAGCGCATTACTTTTATTTCCAGCAACTGAAGATTTTCTCTTGCCTGAAATGGGATATATGACGTGTGAAGGGGCTTGTCATGTCCATTTTGGGACTGCTCACTCACATCTGGGCCCCACCAGACACTCAGTTCTCACCTGTGGCTCCAAGTAGCTGTTTGCAGGCGACAGCGGCCACACCGCAGTACACCACTTCGACAGGTGGATCTCACACCCTGGTGAGATAGGAACACGTCTGAAGTCAGCTCCGGAAGACTAGGCGGATGAGACCTACAGTGAGATCCAATGGCCGGGTGGTCCTGCAACACTCCGAGGAGAGCGGAGGGCATGACAAGGCACAGAACAAGCCATGGTCATCCACTGCAACCAGGAGAGACCCCAGTTGTGGTGACTACTCATACCACTGAGGTCGAGAGAATGGAACTGCCTCAGTGCAATGGTTTTTCCACTTCAAAAACTCCCACACAGGTCTCCTGTCATCGTCGGACATAACCAACAAACAACAGGATTGGGGTGGCATGGTTACCTAGTTGTTAGCACAACTCGGGTTCAATTCCTGGCGCTGCCTGTAAGGAGTTTGCAAGTTCTCGCCGTGACTGGGTGGATTTCCTCTGGGTGCTCTGGTTTCCTCCCAGTCCAAAGACATATCAGTTAGTAGGTTAATTGATCATTATAAGTTGTCCCATGATTAGGCTAGGATAAAATGGAGGGTTGCTGGGAGGCACGTGGCAAAGGGCCAGAAGGACCTATTCTGCACTGTATCACTGTATCTCAACAAAAAAATCAAACCTAAAATAGTGTAACGACTGCAGTACAGGCTGAGATTACCCACCCCCCACCCCCCAGGAGGACAGGCATTAGTTTGGGTCCTACTGACCATGAACTGGGTCTGGGTCTCACCATAGAATTGGCCCAGAACACATATGCTGGCATGGCGGGAGGAGAAGATGGCGGTGCAACGAAGCACGCGCGGCCTCTCTGGTGATGTTATCTGTCAAGTAGGAGACCGTGCACAATTCTGATTTGATGGAGGCAGACCTGAGAGCACAGAGGAACATCTGGTGAAACTTCCGAAATGCCTGTTTCGCTGCCGTCGCTACTGTGTGATCTGAAATCTCCGGAGGGGAAGGCCCCGAATCCTCGGCTTTGCCTGTCGCTTGGCGGCCAGGGCCAGGGTCGAAACGCTCAGAGCTCGGTGTCGGAGGCTCGAAGTTTTCAGACGGACTCAGAGTCGGACTGTGGTCGGCTGCTTCCAGGATGCTGCATCGGCAAGTTTGCGGCGCTGGAGGTTCATGGCAGGGAGAGTTTTCTCCTTTCTACCGTCTGCGTGAGATGTTGGGGCTATCGGGAGTTTGAGACTTTTTTTTTACCGTGCCCATGGTCTGCTCTTATCAAATCACGGTATTGCTTTGCACTGTTGTAACTATATGTTATAATTATGTGGTTTTTGCCAGTTTTAGTCTTGGTTTGTCTTGTGTTTCTGTGATATCACACCGGAGGAACATTGTATCATTTTTTAATGCATGCATTTCTAAATGACAATAAACGAGGACTGAGTGTCCTCATAATCTAAATATGAATAAGGAAAGGGAGGTTAGGATGTTATTCCTTAGGACATAGAAGACTGAGGGGAGATTTGATAGAGCTATACAAAATTATGAGGTGATTAGATAGGGTAAGTGCAAGCAGCCTTTTTCCACTGAGGTTGGGTGAGACTAGAACTACAGGTTGCAGGTTAAATGTTGAAGGGGAACCTGAGGGGGAACTCCTTCACTCAGAGGGTGGTGAGAGTGTGGAACCGTGGGTCTGAATGCAACATTTAAGAGAAGTTTGGAATATACAAGGATGGGAGGGGTGTGGAGGCCCATGGTCCCGGTGCAGGTCGACGACACTCAGCTTATTAAAAGTTTGGCATGGACTAGATGAGTTTCTATGCTGTAGAGCTCTATGGCTATAATAATACATACAGGAGAGCATGGTAGGTGGGAAAGAAAACAGTGCCAACCAACAGTGTGCTGCTGAAAGCAACAGTCAGTCAATAAAGGGAGTTAAAGTGATGTACTAAAGCTCCAGAACTAACACAAGAAACCATCACAATCATTTCAGAGACATAGTTACTATGCAGCACCGCAGAAAATTAAACTCTGTATCATTCTATGTTGACTATGTGGATTATTTTGCATTTTATTTCAGATTCATTTTGCTCAATTTTATAACTTAAACAACCTGCAAACTTCTGTGACCTCCCTTCCTTCCTCTGTGTGCTTGCCTCTAATCTCCCAACCACTCTCGATGGACAAGTTCCACATTCCACTTACTGGCTAAAGAGGCTTCTTCTCTTCTCTGTTACATTTACTGATGACTATCACATAATGACAGATTTTCCTGCAGCGGAAACCTTTTCACTTCCACTCAGTACAAACCTTGGACGTTTTTAAAGACCATAAAGGTATCCCTCAGCTTTACACTCTCAGAAGAAGGGATTTAGGAATTGTTTTATGACCTCAACTTACTTACTTACTGCCTGTTACGCCCCTGCCATTGAGGGCAGCAATGAAGGTCTCCAGCCCTGGCAGCGTTCAGGGCTTCCTTCATCATGTAAGTAACTTCCTTTTGGTTTTCACGACCGTCAGCCATGCAAGTCCTGGGTGGAGACTCAGGAATACCACCAAACTCAAACGTAAAAGGAATCTTCATTGCTGCTTCCATAACAATTTTGTTTTTTCAGTCAGGGTTGTTAGCTCTGAGCTGAACCCCCCGAATCCAGAGGACCTGTGGACCACTCTTAGCCTGGCCTCTACACTTTGACCTGTTAAGCAAGGGTGACTCTACCAACAGCCAAAGCATAAAGCCCAGCATAGTTCTCTGAGTCATTAAGGCATGCAAGCCTGCAAACCATGACAAAGTTGTGGCCCCTGAGGCTACAGACCATAAAACGTAGGAGCAGAATGAGGGCTTTAGGCCCATCGAGTCTGCTCCACCATTTCATCATGGCTAATCCATTTCCCTCTCTGCCCCTCTCTCCTGCCTTCTCTCCCTGACTTTCTAGTAAATGTTTATAACACCATAGTCTGAAGAAAGGCATACAGGCACATATATTAATTATCATTATAAGAGAATATTAGGTCCACAAAGTATTAACTTTAATTACACTTATTATTTTAAGCTCAGCTTCATACAGAGTACAGAGAAGAAAGTCTAAAATCAAGGTGATTAGAACAGTTTCTTTAGCCAGAGAGCAGCAGATCTGTGGAATTCATTACCACAGGCGGCTGTGGAGCCCAGATCATTGGGTATATACAAAGCAGAGGTTGATAGGCTCTTGATTAGTCAGGGTGTCAGAAGTTACGGGAGAGGGCAAGAGAATGAGACTCAGAGGGATAATAAATCAGTCATGATGGAAAGGTGGAGCGTATTTGATGGGCCAAATGGCCTAATTCTGCTCCTGTGGGTTTTTGTCCATAACAGCTAATGACTGAATGGGCAACCATCACGCTCTGGTCAGGCCTCTGGATGTAGTCTGTTGCGTATACTACACACAACGGTATTTACTGATGTAGCTTTGTATTGAGCGTACGACCAAGATAAGAAGACAACACTGAATAGAACAGGATCTTGGAGGAATTAATCTTTGTACTTTTAAACTGTGAGCTCCTTCCCCTTCACTTAGCACAAACTTGTAACCAAGCTGACAGGAGAAGCTGTAGGTCTTTAGAGCATTACTACTTACCCTAGTTGTACACAACCTTCATTCGGTTCCAAGAAACAGGAGGAAGTCAGAGCGGCATCACTAACTCCTCAACGTCACAACAGCTCCCTTGGGTACACAGTGGCTGAGAAAGTAAACCAGGAGATCACGATTACTGCTTTCGCTCACACTGTCTTAACAGAAACAGATCTTTCATTTGCGAGAGCAAAGTCTTTTCCAGATGCCAACTCAGGGTCAGTCAGGGTGTCCACAAGATCTTCCTACCCTTGGACTTCAAAATGAACTTCCCACCCACTCCTTCTTTCTATGTTCTCATCAATTAGAGTCAGACAGCACAACAGAACAAAACTGATGCTTTGGCCCATCTAGATCATACCTCATCTACCATCTTCCCTTCATCATCCTTCTTGGTATGCTCCTTGAGAAACTCAACAACATTGGTTACACATGATCTGCCCAGTTGCTGGAAAAGGCAGAGCAACTAGCTTGGAGTGATGATCACCTCACACAATAGCACACAGTACATCTTATCTATGCTGTAATTAGGATTCCCTAAAGGTTAATTTACAGGTTGAGTCTGTGGTGAGGAAGACAAATGTGATATTAGCATTCGTTTCAAGAGGACTAGAATATAAAAGCAAGGAGTAATGTTGAGGCTTTATAAAGCACTGGTGAGGCCTCACTTGGAGTATTGTGAGCAGTTTTGGGACCCTTTTCTAAGAAAGGGTGTGCTGACGTTGGAAAGGGTTCAAAGGAGGTTCATGAAAATGATTCCAGGATTGAAAGGGTTGTCATATGAGGAGCGTTTGATGGCTCTAGGCCTGTATTCACTGGAATTCAGAAGAATGATGGGTAACCACATTGAAACCTATCAAAGAATGGCCTTGATAGCGTGGACCTGGAGAGGATGCTTCCTATGGTAGGGGAGTCAAAGACCAGAGGACACAGCCTCAGAAT
The DNA here is from genome assembly GCF_963921235.1 of Mobula hypostoma. Classification (NCBI taxonomy): domain Eukaryota; kingdom Metazoa; phylum Chordata; class Chondrichthyes; order Myliobatiformes; family Myliobatidae; genus Mobula; species Mobula hypostoma. The sequence goes on along the minus strand of NC_086117.1, from coordinate 52,620,858 downwards.
AGAGGGATGTCCTTTTAGAACGGAGATGAGGAGGAACTTCTTCAGCCAGAGAGTGGTGAATCTGTGGAATCTGCTACCACAGTCAGCTGTGGAGGCCAAGTCAGTGAATATATTTAAGGCAGGGGCTGATAGATTCTTGATCATCAGGGGATGAAGGGATACGGGGGGGGGGGAGGCAAGAGATTGGGGCTGAGAGAAAAAAATGGATCAGCAATGATGAATTGGCAGAGTAGATTCAATGAACCAAATTCCACTCCTCCATCTTGTGGTCTTTTGCAGCCATATTCATCAAGAACAACATGGGAACTAGTAAGATCAGTGTGGGGTGTGCTAAAATCTACTCTAATTCAAGCAATACACCCTGAGGAACCTCTTCTGTACCCTTTCCAAAGATTCCACATCCTTCCTGTAATGTAGAAACCAGAACTATATACACAGTAAGCCAAATGAGGCCAAACCTCAATTTCGTACAATGTGGGTTCCTGCCTTTTCTACTCTAGGTACCAAATGAAGTCAACTATGCCTTAAGTCTTCTTTATCAGCCTATCTTCTTGTGTTGCTACTTTTAGGAAGTTTTGGACACGGACCCCAAGATCACACGATCCATCAATGTTCATAAGTATCCTATGATTTACTGTACATAATTTCCCCTTAGATTTCAAAGTCCAAAGTAAATTTTATATATATATATATATATATATATATCACCATATACAACCTGAGATTCATTGTCTTATGGGCATACTCAATAAATTTATGGAATAATAACCATAACAGTATCAATGAAAGTTCACCCAGCTAGGGCATTCAAAACCAGAGTGTAAAAGACAACAGACTGCGCAAATACAAAAAGAAAGAAAGAATAATAAATAAGTAAACAAACAAATAAACCACAAATATCGAGGCTGACTGTGGACTTCGGAAAGGGTAAGATGAGGGAACACACACCAGTCCTCATAGAGGGATGAAAAGTGGAGAGAGTCAGCAATTTCAAGTTCCTGGGTGTCACTATCTCTGAGGACCTATACCGGTCCCTACATATCAAAACAGCTATAAAGAAGGCGAGACAGCGACCATATTTCATTAGGAGTTTGAGGAGATTTGATATGTCACCAAAGACACTAACAAATTTCTACATACGTACTGTGAAAAGCATTCTAAGTGGCTGTATCACCATCTGGAACGGGGTGGGGGGGGGTGGCTCTGCACAGGATCAAAATAAGCTGCAGAGAGTTGTAAACTTAGTCAGCTCCATATCATGGGCATCAGCCTCTAGTATCCAGGACATCTTCAAGGAGCCAGGCATCAGAAAGGCAGCGTCCATCATCAAGGAACCCCCCCACCACCACCCAGAAAGGAGGTACAGATGTCTGAAGACACACACTCAGTGATTCAGGAACAGCTTCTTCCCCTCTGCATTCTGATTTCTCAATGGACATTAAACCCACCAACACTACCTCACTACTTTTTATTTCTTTTTTCCCCCTTTTGCACTGCTTATTTAACTATTTTATATATGTCTATGTAAATATATACATGCACACATATATGTGTGTGTATGCTTACTTTAATTCACAGGCTTTTTGAATATTATCATGTATTGCATTGTACTGCTGTCGCAAAGTTAACAAATTTCACAATATATAATATTCCAGTAATATTAAACCCAATTTCCAATCTGATCATGAAATGAAGAGTCCTCGAAAGTGAGTCCATAGGTTGTGGGAACACTTCAACGATGGGGCAAGTGAAGTTGAGTGAGGTTATCCCCTTTGGTTCAAAAGGTAATAACCGTTCCTGAACCTGGTGGTGAGTCCTGAGGCTCCTGTAGCTCCTTCCTGATGGCAGCAGTGAGAAGAGAGCATGACCTGGGTGGTGGGGGTCCCTGATGATGGATGCTGCTTTCCTATGACAGTTTTTCATGTAGATTTGCTCAATGGTAGAGAGGGCTTTACCCAAGATGGACTGGGCCATATCCACCACTTTTTGTGGGATTTTCTGTTAAGGGGAATTAGTGTTTCCATACCAGGCCTTGATGCAGACAGAAAGTATAGTGTCTACTACAGTGCAACGTCTCACACTTGGCCAGATTAAACTCCATCTGGCATTTCTCTACAACTGAACTATATGCTGCTGTATCTTTGGCAATCAACCTATTCACAAGATACCAATCATTGTATCGTCTGCTAACTTAACTCACTGATCCACATTTCTAACGAGGTCACATATCTTATTATCACAACAGCAGAGGTCCCAGTAAGAGTCTCTGCAGAACATCACTAAACTTGGACCTACAGGAAGTAGGCCCTTTGGCCCATCTACATCATGCTGGCTCAGACTTCTACCTCTTCCCATCTACCTGCACACAGGCAACAGCCCTTCCTAGCACTCTCATCCATGCATGTGCCTATCCAAACCACTCTTAAATATTGCAATTGAACTTTCATTCACCACTTCCGCTGGCAGCTCGTTCCACACTCCCACCACTCTCTGAGTGAAGTAGTTCCCCTCAGCTTCACTTTAAATATTTCACATTTCACCCTTGATCCACTGGTTCATGGCATAAAAGAGGTTGGGAATCCCTGCCTTACAGCATAGGAGATTGAAAAAGGTATACAAAATTATGAGTATAGATAGGGTAAATGCAAGAAGCTTTTTCTATTGAGATTAGATGAGACTACAACTAGAGGTCATGGGTTACGGGTGAAAGGTGAATACTCTATAAGATTGGTTAGATATCACCTGCCATGTACAAAACCATGTTGACTACCGCTAATCAGGGCTGTACGTCTCAATACTTTTCCTATATCCTTTTATGGATTGTGGATTGGACTCTGCGGTTCACGTTCGGGGGCGTTTCTGGTTGCTCCTTGATTTATTGCTATTTTCTGCGATTTTGATCAGGGCAGGCTGGTTTGTGGCCTGCAGTCAGCAAACAACACAGCGCTAGATTGAACTGAACTGAGCCGAACTGAATATTTCTGGACTGTTCCTATGACTTCGTGGTTTGATGTTTCATATTCTGTGTTTTTCACCTGTTGTTTTGCCATTTGCGCGATTTGTTCTTTTTCTTTGCGTGTTGAGGTTTTAATGGTTTTCTTTGATCGTTGTTTCTTTGTTTCGTGGCTGTCTGTGGGGAAGACAAATCTCAGGGTTGCATACTACACATATACCTTGAATCTTGAATCTTGCCCCTTAGAATGACTTCCAATAATTTAGCCACAATTAATGACTTGCTCGCTGGCCTAAAATTTCCTGAATTAGTCTTTGCGCATGTTGTGCAACAGAACAACAGTGGTTATTTTCCAGTCCTCCAACACCTCATCCATGGCTACAGACTTTCTGAATATTGCTGCCAGGGCCCCTGTAACTTCTGCAGTAGACTCCCACAAGGTCCCAAGGAACACCTTGTCAGGCCATGGGGACTTATCCACCTTAATTCTCTGGAGGGAAGGCCCCAAATTCCCGGCTTTGCCTGCTGCTGGCGACCGAGGCTGGGGTCGAAGTGTTCAGCAGAGACGGTGCTCGGTGCTCAGTGTCGGAGGGCTGATCAGAACTCGAAGTTTTCGGGCGACTCAGAATAGGACTGTGGTCGGGCATGGCAGGGAGAGTTTTCTTCCTTCTCCCGTCTGCGTGAGATGTGGGACTTTCAAGAGACTTTGAACTTTTTTTACTGTGCCATGGCCTGTTCTTCATCAAGTTATGGTATTGTTGCACTGTTGTAACTATGTTATAATTATGTGGTTTTTGTTAGTTTTTCAGTCTTGGTCTGTCCTGTGTTTCTGTGATATCACACCAGAGGAATATTGTATCATTTCTTATGCATGCATTACTAAATGACAATAAAAGAGGACTGAGTATCCTCATAATCTAATCTAATCTAATCTAATTCACCTCAAAACAGCCAGCACCTCCTCTTCCATAATCTGGATACAGTCCTTGACCTTTTGCCTCAGCTTTATAGACGCAGTGCGTGCCAGCACAGTAGCACAACACAACACTTTACAATACTAGCGATCCGGGTTCAATTCCCACCGCTGTCTCTCAGGAGTCTGTACATTCTCCCTGTGACCACGTGGGTTTCCTCCGGGTGTTCCAGTTTCATCCCACAATCCAAAGACATGCCGGTTAGTAGGCTCTTTGGTCATTGTGAATTGTCCTGTGATTAGGGTAGGGTTAAATCAGGCAATGTGGCTCGAAGGGCCGGAGGGGGACACTGTATCTCGATTAAGTTTTTAAAAATACGCAACTACAGACCTGTGAGTCTCACACTTTCAATCTTATTGATATCTTCCCTGCAGACAGGTAACCAGAAATAGAACGGCACACAATACTCTAAATGAGGCCTCACCAACGTCAACATAACATCCCAGCTGCTGTATTCAGCACTTAGATCTTGCGACAATTGGTGGAAATGATGCCGGGGGGGGTGGTGTAGCAAGTGGGGATCCAAGAGAGAGACAGAATGAGAGCAAATCGGGACCTCAGATCAAGTGATGAAGTGTGCATCAAGAATGCAGACTTCAGCACTGAATGAGGAAAGATTACTCACGAAACTCCTTGGATATTCAAAACCGTGAATATTTACTGATCTCAGTCTGGATATGAATCACAATTCCGAAACACTGCTTAACTAACAGTGGCGTCATCATTTCAAATCAAACCCCAATTACTTTCAGCTTGCTCAACCGGGCCATCTGTCTTCAACAACTGCTGGTAATATTCCGTTATCACTAAAACATACAGCAGTATTTTACGGTAGTGTCCACAAAATTTATTTATTTAGAAATACAGCATGAATCAGAGATAACATCTCCACCTCACTGACGATCAATTTTGGCACACCTCAGGGGTGTGTGCTTAGCCCACTGCTCTACTCGTTCTATACCCATGACTGTGTGGCTAGGTACAGCTCAAATGCCAACTATAAATTTGCTGACAACACAACTACTGTTGGCAGAAACTCAGACAGTGATAAGAGGGTGTACAGAAGTGAGATATATCAGATAGCTGAGTGGTGTCGTAGCAACAACCTCCCACTCAGTGTCGGTAAGACCAAAAAATCTGATTGTGGACATCAGAAAGGGTGAGACAAGGGGACACACACCAGTCATAATCAAGTGATCAGAATTAGAAACAGTGAGCAATTTCAAGCCCCTGAGTGTACCTCAGCAGCTACAAAGAAGGCATGACAACAGCTGTACTTCATTATGAGTTTGAGGAGATTTGGTATGTCCACAGATGTACTGTGGAGAGCATTCTTGCTGGCTGGGGTTGGGGGGGGTGCGGGTGGGGACTGCACAGGATCAAGGTGAGCTACAGAGAGTTGTAAACTCAGTCAGCTCCATCATGGGCACGAGCCTCTGTAGTATTTAGGCCATCTTCAAGAAGCAGTGCCTGAGAAAGGTCGCGCCCATCATTAAGGATCCCTTCACCCAGGTCATGCCTTGTTCTCATTACTACCATCGGGAAGGAGGTACACAGGCCCAAAGGCACACACTCAACAATTCAGGAACAGCTTCTTCCCCTCCGCCATCCGATTTCTGAATGGACATTGAACCCATGAACACCACCTCACTACTTTTTATTTCTATAGTTGCACTACTTATTTAATTATTTTACAATAATTCAGTTGCTTTCCTCTCTACAATTACATATTGCATTCTACTGCTGCTGCAAAGTCAACAAATTTCTTGACCTATGTCGTGATATTAAAACCTGATTCTGATTCTAATTCTGAACGGGCCTTTCCAGCCCTTCGAGCCGTGCTGTCCCGCAGCCACCGATTTAACCCTGGCCTAATCACAAAACAATACAAGGATCCATTCTGATTTCTACCGAGTGACAAGGAGATTTGCGGTACCATCGTGCCACTATCTGTTAATATGTTGAAGTCAATAATGAGTTTTTCTGAAATATTAGTTATTATTAACAGTACTGTGTTGCTGTGGTGCCAACAACACTCTGCTCAGTGCTGCACACCACTACACTGGTTCAATGAACGTCCTTCCAATCAACTTCAGATTTTCCTTTTTCCAGCACTTGTCAAGTCAAGTCATGGCAAGTCTATTGTCTTTGAACCGTATGCAGTCGGCCCTCCTTATCTGCGAGTTCCGCATGTGCGAATTCGACCAACCGCAGATCGAGAAAACCCGGAAGTGCTCTTCCAGCACTTGCTGTTCAAACATGTACAGACTTCTTTTTTTTTGTCATTATTCCCTAAACAATGCAGTATAACAACTATTTTACATAGCATTTACATTGTATTAGGTATTATAAGTAATCTAAAGATGATTTAAAGTATACGGGAGGATGTGCATAGGTTATTGTGGATCGGGATCGAAAAAAAACCCAGAAATTCTCTTACTAAGTAAGTCGGAACAGGTACATCCAGCATTATTTAGTGTCCGTTAGCCAAACGTTTGTCTTAGTATATAGTACATACTTTACCTTTCTATGCATAAAAAACACTTAAGAAACGTATGTTTCAGCGCCGGGCTTGGGAACGGAAATTCCCGAGTTCGATCCAGTGACAGACCGCTCCCGAGTGCGATCTCCATCCCTGCCGGGTTGATGTGGAGGATCAAAAACCCAAAACCCCAAAACCCAATAATTAAATCACTGTGTTGCTTCGTAATAATTGTACCTTTCAACGGGGCACGCCCTTTCTCATTTTATCCTTTAAAATTGTTCCAATCGTTGACCGGCTGTAGCCTAACACTTTTCCAATGACCGACGGCGCTTCACCTCTTTCTGATCACTTTATTATCTCCACTTATTTTAAATCATGATTGTGATTATTTTCGTGAACAGAAACACTGCAAATTCAGAGCTCCGCCGCCAGGTCCTAATGTCCACCACACTGAGACAGGTTTAATAAGATCTGGGGTTCCGCTGGGTCCTAAGGTCCACCGCCTTTAGACAGGTTGAATAAGCGACGTGAGCATCCACGTTTTTTGGTATACGCAAGGGGTCCCGGAACCAATCCCTCGCGGATAAGGAGGGCCGACCGTACATGTATACCATAAAACGAGACTCTGAACCAGGGTGTAAAGCACAGTAGTACACATAACAGACAATAAATTATAAAAGGATAAAATCTGCAGATGAATCATGCATAAATAACAAACTAAAGTACATAAATTAAATCCTGTCAGGTATAGACAGATAAACCAATGACACTTTGAATGCAATGCAGCAGGGAGTTCAGAAGCCTAATGGCCTGACAGAAGCTGTTTCTCATTCTGACTGTTCTTGTTTTTATGCAACGGAATCTCCTGCCTAATGGTAGGATGTCAAAGAGGATGCTCAATGGATGGGATGGGATCCTTGATAACACTGAGGGCCCTGCATATGCAGCGCTCCTGATAAATGTCCCTGATGGATGGTAGGAAGACCCCTATGATCTCTCGGCTGTTCTCATAGTCCTTTGCAAAAGAATAAATAATTGCACACTACAGAATGCACTAATTTGGAAATTATGATTACATATTACACACAAAACGGACTCTTGCAGAACTGACATTCATCTCAGACGTGTAAACATCCAGTTATGAAATCTCTGGCCACTTGTTCTCATGGGAGCAGAGGCTGAGTCAAGGCAGTGAAAACAGCAAACACTGAATCGCAAATTAAAAGCTATACAGAATTTTCAAATAAACGGCAAAAAAACACTATGACTCACCCCTTCAAGGGATGGATACTGGAAGAATTTCACATGATGGAAATATTCCAATGAAAAAAAGTCACAAGATCTGGATATGATAAGAGTGAAGAAATCCTGTTGTCTGCAGCATCAATGCAATTGCAAATGACCTTCCTCAGCCATGACAGTGAAAGACGTGATCCTTTGTGTCTTGCAGAACAACCAGCTCACAAACCAGCCACTCTGTATTTGATCACCATTCAGTGGCACACAGACTGCAGGCAACCACCTTATTTCAAACACCTAACAGTGCATGGCTAGGTTTAAGAACCTAATACTCCTGATGCATTCAGCTGCTACAATACTGAGGTGTTAACTCCTGAGGCGTTAAGCTGTTAAAAACTCTTCATTGGACAAAAAAAGTTATGGTGTTTTTATGAATTGAACAGTTAATAGTTTGCAAATAAGCTAAAACATTACAAATATTTAAAGTTATTTACTTTCAGTTACATCTTTTGTTCTAATGTGAAACCCAGTGAACATTCCATTTCCCAAGCCAACTAATCTTTGTAATTTAGGAATGCTAAGGGCAGAAAAATTACTCCAGTCCATGTGAGCTCGATCCAAAAGCAGAAGAGAGTTCACTTTCCCTATTCCTTAATTGAATTGAAGCGAAACCCAGCATGGAGCTTCCATTTGCTCATAACCTATCTGTCATACCGTACCATGCAAAAGTCTTAGGCACGTACAGTATATATAGTTAGGGTGCCTAAGACTTCTGCATAATACTGTATTTGTCAACAGCTGGTAAATCCAGTGGGAGCAAAGAGTGTTGGGAACAGTGAGGGTAGGGGGTTGTGGGACAGGGGCAGACACACGCAGCCCTAAGATACCAGCAACACACATAAAAGTTGCTGGTGAACGCAGCAGGCCAGGCAGCATCTCTAGGAAGAGGTACCCTAAGATACCAGGGTAGGTCATTTGATTCCAAACCATTGGTTTATTAATCATGACAGAATGTCTTTCTGGTGCTTCCTGCTTCCTCCTTTTCCAAATCATGATCCCCCTTCCCACTCTCAGTCCACAATAGAGACCCAAATCAAAATCAGGTTTATCATCAATCGTATATGTCATAAAATTTGTGTTTTTTTTTGTAGTACAGTGCAATACATAAGTCTATACATAAGTGTACTGCACAGAAGTCTTAGGCATCCTGGCTATATATCTGTACCTAAAACAGTACTGTATAAGCCAATAACAACTGTACAGCACTAGTGAGACCCAACGTGGAGATTTCACTTGCCCATCACATTTCTGGAACTATAAGTGAGTAATAATCACTGCACAGCACAAAGAAACACATGAAGAACGCCTTTGTCTGAATGATAAATACAATGCAAATTTATAGATCCCAGATCAGATCAATCCATTACAGTCCTCAGTTATTTCCATTTGGTTTGGGCATCATGGAGGCGTAGCAGTTAGCGCAACACGATTGCAGCTCAGGGTGCCAGAGTTCAGAGTTCAATTCTGAAGAACAACTGTAAGGAGTCTCAGTACGCTGTCCCTGTGGAATGTGTGGGTTCTCTCCGGGTATCCAAAGTCAGTTCATCCACAGTCCAAAGATGTACCAGGTAAGGTTATTTGATCATTGTAAATTGTCCCATGATTAGACTAGGGTTAAATCAGGGACAGCTCGAAGGGCTGGAAGGGCCTATTCCATACTGTATCTCAATAAATTAAAAAAATCCTAGTCACATACACCAGGATACAGTGTGTAAGGGGGTTTCGTCGCTTATGTTACTGTGTAGCCGAGCGACCCTGAGGGTGGCCAGGGGGGCTACAAGTGAAAAGCTCATCTTGTATGCTCTTCGTACAGATCAAATCACTTCATAGTGTACTGAGTAAAAATAACGTAAAACAAAAAAATGCAGAATAAAGGGTAAAAAACTATTTAAGTTTTTGTATTGTGTATTGTATCAAGTGTACGTGACTCTGATGAATATATTCACAGAATATCAGAGTGAAGGATGCTCACACCTAAAGATACAACAGCCCCAGCCAATCTCTCGCTTACTCTCTCTCTACAACTCTCCAATGATGCGGCAGCCAGTAATGGACACATTACTTCCACTACAGCCTAGCCAATGCTTTATAAAGTTGTATCATAACCTTCTGTCCATCATAATCTATATCCCAGCTCATAAACACAAGAGCCTTACTAGTCTTCTCCATCACCATATCTACCACCACAGATTCTGCCCACATTGTCAATTTGTTTTCCCAGAGTGCTTGTTCATTTTGTGCTGTGTCATACGACATGAGCAATCACGGTCTTTCAATGACCATGACTGTGCATGGCAAATTTTTCTGCAGAAGTGCTTTGCCATTGCCACCTTCTGGGCAGTGCCTTCACAAAACAGGTGACCCCAGCCATTACCAAAACTCTTCAGAGATTGAGACCCTGGCAACAGTGGTCAGATAACAAAGATCTGGGTTATACACCAGTTCAGATGACCATCCACCACCTGCATCCACAGCTTCACCTGACCTTGACCAGGGGGCTAAGCAGGTGTTATACCTTGCCTAAGAGTGACCTGCAGGCTAGCAAAGGGAAGGAGCACCTTATTCCTCTTTTGATAGAGGTGTATCTCCAGCCCGCCACCCTTTGTAATCTATACTCCAGCTAATAACCACAAGAGTCCTGCATGTCTTCTCCGTCACCTTGTCCACCTGCATAGTATCTGCCCACGTTGCCAACTTATGGGATGCTTGGTCTGGTACACCAAGGTCCCCTGTTCCTCAGTACATCCATCATAGATATCCTACCCCAATTTGCCCTCCCAGTGTGTAACCAGGTTAAACCCCTCCCCACCATTGAGCACACCTACGCAGAGTGCAGTATCCAAGACTCTCACCACCCAGGCTATGCTCTCTTCTGTTTGCTGCCATCAGGAAGGAGGTACAGGAGCCTCAGGACCCACACCACCAGGTTCAGGAACAGTTAATATCCCTCAGCCATCAGGTTCTTGAACAAGAGGGATAATTTCACTCGCTCCACAACCTATGGACTGTCTCATATTTATTGCTTTTTTGTGTGTTTGCAGAGTTTGTTTTCTTTCGTAATGGTTGATTGTTCATCTTGCTACATGCATTCTGTTGTGCTTCTTTGCATATACAGTTGTAACCCTCTCACTGGGCTCCTATACAAACTCAGCTTGGTAGCTAACTGCTAACAGCCACATGACCAATCGGTGAGAAGGCCACCTTTCATAAACATATATGTCCAGGGTCGGAATGATTTGGGGTTCAATCATGATATTCTGATTAAAGAAACCTCAATTTTGAGTGAATGCTGTGTAAATTCCTATTTTAATATACGGCATTTGTTAAATGTTATGTACTCTCCACCTAAGGAAATATCAGAATGTGTGATATCTTTGAATGCGGAGAAGGCTTTTGACAGAGTTGAATGGAACTTTCCATTTACATCCTTAGAAAAATTTTATTTTGGACCTAATTTTATTCATTGGATTAAATTACTTTATTTATCAGAATTCTAAACCCTTTAAACTCCAACATGGAACTAGACAAGGTTGCCCTTTGAGCCCTCTGCTTTTTGATTTCGTATTAGAACCCTTAGCAATTGCTTTTCGAGAGTCTGAAGAGATCACTGGTATTTTAAGGAGAGGTACTATTCATAAAGTGTCGCTCTATGCTGATGACTTGTTGCTTTTTATATCCAATGTTACAACCTCCTTACTATTTGTGTTCCATTTACTGACTAATTTTAGTCAGTTCTCAGGATATAAAATAAATTTACATAAGAGTGAACTGTTTCCTTTAAACAATTTAATACCAACTGATATTAACCTTCCTTTTAAAATTGTAATAAAACAATTTACATTTTAGGAATAACAAGTACTAAGAATTATAATGATTTATTTAAGGAAAATTTTCTAAGTTTATTGAATTATGTTAAAAAAACATTTTCTAATTGGTTGCCTCTACCTTTATCACTGATTGGCCGATTAAAATGAATATCTTACCTAAATTTATATATCTTTTACAAGCTGTGCCTGTTTTTACTCCTAAATCTCTTTTTGACTCTCTGGATTCAATTCTTTCTTCCTATATATGGAAGAATAAAAAACCTCGTATAAATAAAGCTCACCTTCAAAAAACCAAACAGAATGGAGGATTTGCCTTACCCAATGTTAGGTTATATTATTGGGCAGTTAATATACACCATATTACATTCTGGATATTTTACATTAACCATGAGAATTACCCCATATGGGTTTCTTTGGAAGTCAACTCTTGTTATAAAATTTTCCATTATTTCTTTACTTGGATCCTCACCTCCTTTATCTTTAAATAAACTAATTGACAATGTAGTGGTTAAACATACATTGAGGATTTGGTTACAGTTTAGAAAACATTTTGGTTTATTGAGATTCTCCCTCTCAAGTCCCATATTTTCTAATTGTTTTTTCAAACCATCTTTAATTGACTCATCTTTTAAAGAATGGGCACGTGGCCAAGTGGTTAAGGCATTCATCTAGTACCTCAAGGTTGCTAGTTCGAGCCTCAGCTGTGGCAGCGTGTTTGTGCCCTTGAGCAAGGCACTTAATCACACATTGGCGCCCCACACAGACTTCCAATTGACACCTTGTAAGGCATGAAAATGCCCGACGCAGGCCTCTCATGGTCTGAATCGACGTTCTCCTTAAAGAATGGGATAGAATGGGTATTAAATGATTTCAGGATTTGTTTGATGGAGGGAATCTCTCTTCTTTTGTGCAACTTTCAACGAAATTTAATCTTTCCAACACTCACTTTTTTCGATACTTACAGATTAGAGATTTTTTATGATCTCAATTACTTACATTTCGGACAAGTCCAGATAAGAATATAATAGATACAATTTTTAATCTGAAACCCTTTGATAATGGTTCAATATCTTACATTTATGGTCTACTGCTGGGACTGAAAATGGTCTCTTTAGATAAAACTAAAGGAGACTGGGAAAAGGATTTACAGATTTTCATATCTGATGAGAGCTGGAAGATTATTTTAAAATTGATTAATTCTTCATCATTATGTGCTCATCATTCTTTATTACAATTCAAAGTGGTACATAGAGTTCATATGTCTAAAGGTAAGCTTTCCCGTTTCTACGCAGATATTTCCCCTTACTGTGATAGATGTACTAATGGAGTGGCCACAGTGATTCATATGTTTTGGACTGGTCCGAGCCTTGAAAAATCCTGGAAAGATGTATTTCAAACTTTTTCTGCACTTTTCAATGTCAGCCTTAAGCCCAATCCTTTGACTGCCTTGTTTGGTATTGTTGAGGATAGTGCTACAAAATTGAAACCATCTAATTTGCGGGTATTGGCCTTTATGTCTCTTATGGCCAGGAGGGCGACCTTGCTCAAGTGGAAGGAGGCCGCTCCACCCACTCATGTTCAATGGCTATCTGACGTTATGTTATGCCTTGATATAGAGAAGATTCGTTGTTCCATTTCTGATTCTAAACATGATTTTCTAATAACACACATCAAAATTGCTGGTGAACACAGCAGGCCAGGCAGCATCTCTAGGAAGAGGTACAGTCGACGTTTCGGGCCGAGACCCTTCGTCAGGACTGACGAAGGGTCTTGGCCCGAAACGTCGATTGTACCTCTTCCTGGAGATGCTGCCTGGCCTGCTGCGTTCACCAGCAACTTTGATGTGTGTTGCTTGCATTTCCAGCACCTGCAGAATTCTTCATGTTTATGATTTTCTAATGTTATGGGGACCCTTGCTGAATTATTTTCACAATCTTTGAACTGTTATTAAAGTATGGATCTGAGCCATTATTATTATTATATCATATGGTAAGGTATTTTTCTTTTTTCTTCTACCAACCAGCTCATATTGGTAGTGGGGGTAGATTGTTTCAATAAAATACAATTATTTTATTCTATTTCATTTCATAATTCAATCTTTTTTTATACATGATTGTTTTCGAATATGGGATACTGTGATCATATTATTGTGATTTAAATGTAATGTAATTCGTATTGTTTACTTGTATCCTTATGAATTTTGTATTTGTATTCATGTAATTTATATATCAATAAAAATATTGAAAAAGAATGCTGTGTAAATACTGCCCATACGCAATTGTCGGTTGGCAACAAATAACAAATCATACACAACATAAAATTATGAAGAACGTACACTTACTAATTTCAGCTTTATCAGTTATTAAGAGAAAAAAAAAAGAAAAAAATCAATAAAAGGGTCCATCACAGTTAAAGCAGTCTAAATGTGCCCATGACCATTAGAGCTCGTCTCTTCTGAAAGCTGGGTATGACTGTTACTCACGGCACTGAATTCTCATCGCCCATCACTGGTACAGCTTCCCATTTTGAACTCTGCCACGCAAGGCACTCCTTGCAATCACATCTTCCCATCAGGGTAAATCCCACGGGTGTCTCTCCCAGTCTTCTCTTTACCACATCTCCCGCTAAGACCAACAACCCCAGCAATGTCTGTCACAAATCTCTCTCCGCCCAGATCTCTCCAGAACCTTCTCCCAATCCCACCATGCTGATTGGTTGACACAGCATTCTTAAGTTGAACAACATAACCCCTTATCTTTAACCGAAACCAAAACATTCTACCAGAGGAGACACAGAAAACTACTAAAATGAAACACCTCACGGCACAGCAGTAAACATTGCAGTAAATGCCTGCAAGTAAATGACTCGCAGTTGTATATGGTGACATAAATGCACTTTGATAATAAATTTACTTTGTGAGATTAAATGTCACCTGCCATTGCTGTCTCCCAAGAGGACCACAACCTTGTCATGGTTTGGTGGCTTGCATGTGACAATGACCCGGAGAGCTATGTCGGCTGGAGTCACTGTTTATGCTTGTCAGTGTCATCTTCAAACCTACTAATGAAATCTCCTGCACTACTATCCAAATCATTCATGTGTATAATGAACACTGGTGTGATCAGTCCTGCTGTAGGGTCTCGGCCTGAAACGTCAACTGTACTCTTTTCCATTGATGCTGAGTTCCCCCAGCATTCTGTGTGTGTTGCTTGGATATCAAGCATCTGCAGATTTTCTCATGTTTGTGACTAGCGTGATCAGATCTGATTCACAAGAATCCTTAACTGCCAGCATTATTAAGCCATAAACAAGAGATTCTGCAGATACTGGAAACCTTGAGCAACCCACAAAATGCATGTTCTCAGTATTATTTATTAATTATTTGCACAATTTCTCTTCTTTTTTTTTACATGCATTGCCTTTGTTTATGTAGACTTAATCATAAATTCTGTTGTATTTCTTTATTTTTGGAATATGCGTACAAGAAAATGTATCTCAAGGCAGTAACTGCTGACTATTATTTGCTTGTTATGCATCATGTTGCATGACTGGTCTTGGCAAATTTTTCTGCAGAAGTGGTTTGCCGTTGCTGCTTTCTTAGCAGTGTCTTTACAAGATGGATGACCTCAGAGGTTATTTGCCTGGCATCAGTGGTCACATAACCAGGACTTGTCATATACACCAGCTGCTCACACGACCATCCACCACCTGCTCCCATGGCTTAAAAGGACCCTGATCGGGAGGGCTAGGCAGGTGCTACACCTTGCCCAAGGGTGACCTGCAGCAAGCAGAGGGAAGCAGCGCCTTACAACTGTTCTGATAGAAACTCATCTCCACCCTGCCTTCCAAGGTGCTTTGATAATAAATTTACTTTGACTTTGAAGCTTTTCAAAACTAAACAAGTTCTGGGCAGATAGTAGTGAACTGGAAATCAAGTCAACATGGTTTTATGTAAAGTAAATCAAATTTAACAAACTTGGGCTTTCATGTAACAAGGAGGGTGAACAGCAGTGAAGTTGTCAATGGAGTATATCTGGACTTCCTGAAGATATTTGACAGGGTGCCATATAACAATGGTGCTCTAGAACTCATGGTGTTAGGGAAGATGTGTTAGCACAGATTTGCAGAATGCCTACAGGATGGCTATTTAGAGAGATAATGGTTGAGCACACTAGGGAAAGGCAGTTCTGGATTAGGTGTTGTGTAATGAATGATATTTGATTAGGGAGCTTAAGGTAAAAGAACCTTAAGAAGACAGTGATCATAATATGATAGAACTCAACCTGCAGTTTGAAAGGGAGAAGCTAAAATTGGATGTATCAATATTTCAGGGAACTACAGAGACATGAGAGAGGAAATAGCCAAAGTTAATTGGAAGGGGACATTAGCAAGGATGACGGCAGAACAGCAAGGGCTGGAATTTCTGAGGGAAATTCAGAAGGAGTAGGATAGATACATTTCAAAGCAGTAGTATTCTAAAGGGAGGATGAAGCAGCCATGGCAAACAATGGAAGTCAAAGACAGCATAAGTAAAGAAGAGGGCATATAACAGAGCAAACAAATTAGGGGGAAAGTAAAGGCTTGGGAAGCTTTTAAAAAGAGACAGAAGACAACTAAAAAGCATAAAGAGAGAAAAGATGCAATATGAAAGAAAGCTAGCCAATAATGTAAAAAGATATCAAAAGTATTTTTCAGATATATAAAGAGACGAAAATAGATATTGGACCACTGAAAAATGATGTTGGACAAGTAGTAATGGAGAACAAATAAATGGTGGACGAACTGAGTAAGTATTTTGCATCAGTTTTCATTGTGGAAGACACTAGCAATATCCGAGAAATTCAAGAGTACCAGAGAGCAGAAGTGAGTGTAGTTGCTATTACTAAGGAGAAAGTGCTTGGGAAGCTGAAAAATCTAATGGTAGGTAAGTGACCTGGAACAGATGGACTACACGCCAGGGTTCTGAAAGAGGTGGCTGAAGAGATTATATAGGCATTAGTAATGATCTTTCAAGAAGCATTAGATTCTAGAAAGGTTCCGGAAGACTAGAAAATTGAAAATGTCACTCCACTCTTTAAGGAAGGAAGGAAGGCAAAAGACAGAAAATTACAGGCCAATTAGCCAGACCTCAGTGGCTGGCAGGATGTTTTTGTCCATGATTACAGATAAGGTTCCAAAGTTAGCAAAGTTTCCTCAAGGAGAAATCATGACTGACAAATCAGTTGGAATTTTTTAAAGAAATAATAGGCAGGATAGACAAAGGAGAGTCAATGGATATTGTTTACTTGGATTTTCAGAAGGCCTTTGACAAGATGCTGCACACAAGCTGCCTAACAAAGTAAGAGTCCATGGTATCACAGGAAAGATACAAGCATGGATAGAAGATTGGCTGGTTGGCAGGAGGCAAAGAGGTAGAATAAAGGGAGCCTTTTCTGTCTGGCTGATGGTGACTAGTGGCGTTTTGCAAGGGTCAGTGTCAGTCCACAACTTTTCACATTACATGTTATTAATCAGTATGAAAAGAACTGATGGCTTTGTGGTGCCCTGGTATTGTAGCAGTTAGTGCAAAGCTAACACAATTCGGGGCACCGAAGTTCAATTTCAATGCAATCTGTAAGGAGTCTCTGTACATCCTTCCAGTGCTCTGGCTTCTACCCACAGTCCAAAGATGTAGCAGGTAGGTTAACCTGTCATTGTAAATTGTCCCGTGATTACACTAGGATTAAATTGGGGACTGCTGAATGGCATGGCTCAAAGGGTCAGAAGGGCCTGTTCCATGCTGTATCTCTAAATAAAAAAATTATTGTCACATGCACCAATGTACAGTGAAAAGCTCATCTTGCATTCTCGTCCTAGAGATCAAATCATTATGCAATGCAGTGAGCCAGAATAATGTAAAGCAATAACAATGCATAATAAAGTGTAAGAACTATTTAATGCAGCTTTTGCATTGTGTCAAGTGCAAGTCACTCTGATAAATACATTCGCAGAAAGATCAGAGTGAGTGTAAAATCGGATGTATTAGTATTATGGTGCAGTAAAGGGAACTACAGAGGCATGAGAGAGGAGCTGGCCAAAGTTGATCGGAAGGGGATACTAGTAGAGATTACAGAAAATCCACAATGACTGGAAGTAAGATACAGCATTACAGCAAAAAAGAGCGCATATAGAACAAAAATCAGTGGGAAGTCAGAGGATTGGGAAGCTCTTAAAACCAACAGAAGGCAACTAAAGAGCAATAAAGGGAGAAAAAATGAAATATGAAGGTAAGCTAGCCAATAATATAAAAGAGAATATTGAATGTTTTTTCAGATATATAAAGAGTAAAAGAGGGAAGAGCGGACATTAGACCACCGATCATGCCTGATGGGGAACAGTGGGGAACAAAGAAATGGTGGATGAACTTAATTCAGTATTTTGCACTAGTTTTCACTGTGAAAGACTAGCAGTATGCCAGAAATTTGAGTGCGTTAGAGGGCAGAAGTGAGCGTCATTGCAATTACTAAGGAGAAGGTGCTTAAGAAACTGAAAGATCTGAAGGTAGATAAGTCACCTGGACCAGATGGTGTTCAGCCCAGGGTTTTGAAAGAGGTAGCTGAAGAGATTGTGGAGGCATTAATAATAATCTTTCAAGAGTCAGTAGTGTCAGGAATGATTCCGGAAGACTGGAAAATGGAAAATGTCACTCCATTCTTTAAAAAGGGAAGAAGGCAAAGACAGGAAATATAGGCCAATTAGCCTGACCTCAGTGGTTGGCAAGATGTTAGAATACATTATTACAGAAAAGGTTCTAAAGTTAGCTTGATTTCCTAAAGGGGAAATCTTGCCTAACAAACCTGTTGAAATTCGAATAAATTCTTCTCAGGCTTCCAGCCAGGTACGGGTATTAATTTTAAGTGATGCTTCGAGGACAAACATCAGGGATGATGCCTAGGCTCGAGTTCAGTGGTATATACACACCCGTCACCCATCCCTCCTGATCAGTTCATCCTCAAACAGGTTTCTGCTCTCACCTTGCTCACAATCAAATTCCAGTTCTTACTTAAAACAAGATCTTTGTTCATATTCTTAATCTCTAGTCTTATTTCAATGGCTTCCTCAACCAGACAGTCCCATAAGCCATTGCATTTGTCTATTACCCTGAGCTAGATGAAGATCAGACCATATTTTCTGAGTAATTAATGCAGAAAACCAGGTAATTGCAAAGGGTTCACAAATTTTTTCTTGCAATTGTATATATACCCTCAATGTCCATGCTTCCTAATTGGTCCTCAACCAAGTACATATATGTACTTTGGTAATAAAATTTACCTTGACCTTTGAACGTTAAAATTGCACAAGGAATAGATAAGACAGCAAGTCAAGGTCATTTCCACAATGGAACTGTCTAGTATTTGCATCACTTTAAGGTGAAGCAGGGAAGTCTTTTTCTTAAACAGAGAGTGGTATTTGCCTGGGGAGGTGATGGAAGCAGACACAACGGTAACATTTAAGGGGCATTTAGACAGGCACACGAACACCAGGGAATGGATATGGGTGATGTGGGTGGACAGGTTAAGCTTAATTTCAAAGTTCAAAGTAACTTTATTATCAAAGTACATATATGTAACCACATACAACACTGAGATTAATTTTCAAATGGACATACTCAGCAAATCTATAGAATAGTAAATATAACAGGATCAATGAAAGATCAACCAGAGTGCAGAAGACAACAAACTGTGTAAATGCAAATATAAAGAAATAGCAATAAATAATGAGAACATGAGGTAATGAGATAAAGAGTTCTTTGAGTGAGTCATTGGTTGTGGGAACATCTCAATGATGGGACAAGTGAGTGTAGTTATCCCCTTTGTTCAACAGCCTGGTGGCTGAGGGGTAATAACTGTTCTTGAACCAGGTGGTGCTAGTCCTGAGGCTCTTGTACCTTCCTACCTGATGGCAAAAGCACTAAGAGAGCATGGCCTGGGTGGTGGGGATGTTAGATGCTGATTTCCTATTGCAGTGCTTCATGTACAGGTGCTTTTTCCTTGATGTATCTGTGATTTGGCATGATGGTTGGCACATACTTTGTGGCCCTGTTCTTGTGCCACTGTTCTGTAATGTGCCAAAATGCACATCATCCAATCTGAAGTTCATTTCCAGTCACAAAGCAGCAGGTGAAGCAGCCATTGTCTGAATGCAGCAATGCAAAACACTTGTGCGTAAAATGACAAGCAACATTCACACCAAATTCACCCCAGGTAATATGACCAAGGACATCATCATCAGTACACTGGGAGGGTACACAGTGAATGGCAAGATTCCCAATGTCGTAGATGAATGGGGGCACAGGGTCTAGGTACGTAGCTCTCCAGCAGGTTGAGAGGATGGTAAAGAAGACATGTGGCTTACTCGCTTTCACAAATCAAGGAACTGAGTTCAAGGGCCCAGAAGTCACATTGCAGTTTTTAAAACTCTGTTCAGACCAGAAGATATAGGAGCAGAATTGGGCCATTTGATCCATCAAGTCTGCTCCACCATTTCATCGTGGCTGATCCACCTCCATCACCTGCCTTCTCCCTGTACCCCTTCATGCCCTGACCAATCAAGAACCTACCAACCTCTGCCTCAAATATACCTAATGATTTGGCCTCCACAGTTACTGCGGCAATGAATTTCACAGATTCACCACTCTCTGGCTAAAGAAATTCCTCTTCCTCTCCATCCTAAAAGGACATCCCTCTACTCTGAGACTGGCACTCTGGTCTTAGATTCCCTCACCATAGAAACATGCTCTCCACAGTCATTGACGCCGAGGGAAGATTTGAAACAAGTTTCCAGAATTATGCAAGATGGAGAGAGAGTAGACAGACAGATCCTTTTCAGAGGATGCAGAGGTAGCTTGGAGAACATGCCTAGTAGCAAAGGGCCCATGTTTGAGGTGAGAGGAGTACCAAGGAGATGTGCCGGGCAAGTTGCTTGCTACCCCACAGCGTAGTGGGGCCTGGAATGCACTGCCAGCGTAGTGGGGCCTGGAATGCACTGCCAGAGGAGTGGGGCCTGGAATGCACTGCCAGAGGAGTGGGGCCTGGAATGCACTGCCAGCATAGTGGGGCCTGGAATGCACTGCCAGAGGAGTGGGGCCTGGAATGCACTGCCAGAGGAGTGGGGCCTGGAATGCACTGCCAGAGGAGGTGGCAGAGACAAATAACATCAGAGTGTTAAGAGACTCTTGGAGGTAGACATTTCTTCTTTCTGTACTTGCAGTTTGTTGACTTCTGCACTCTGGTTGAATGACATTGATTCAGATATGGTTATTATTCTATACATTTATCCAGTATGCCCACAAGAAAATGAATCTCAGGGTTGTACATGGCGACATATAAGTACTTTGATAATAAAATTAACTTTGAACTTTGAATACGCAGTGAAGGCAGGAGCGGGGTTAGCACAGGGAAGAATAATAAGATCAATGGAAGTAGGCAGTTCAGCACGGACTAGATGGGCTAAGGGGCCTGATTCTGTGCTGTACTTTTCTATTAATCTATAATTAGGAGTCATTTGGCACAACGCAGTGGGCCGAAAGGACAGTACTGTTCTACATTTCATGTTCTTCGTATCATGGAAACTTACTAATCACACTCCCGACACTCACAACCAGTGTTTGAAACAAACAGAACTCCCAATACAGTTCCCTACAATCACAGGCTTCAACTCACAAAATCATTCCTCAAACATCACCATCTGCCTCCCATTACCAAGATAATGTTTGATCCAACATACTAAATGACCCTGGGTCCCATGGGCTCTTCCCTCTGTGCCAGTCGACATGCAGAACAGGACACAATTTAGTTACAGAGAAAAGAACAGAACCGTAGACCTGGATGACACCAACAGGAAAGCACCAAGAACTTGATGGGCCAAATGGCCAACTTCAACTTGTTTTGTTTATTTATTAATTAATAAATAGACTCTTCCCGCCCTTTGAGCCACGTCACCCAGCAATCTCTCCATTTAATCTCATCCTAACCACAGGACCAATTAACATACCAACTGGTACATCTTTGGCCTGTGGGAAGAAACTAGAGCATTCTGAGAAAACCCGTGCAGCCACGGGGAGAATATACAAACTCCTTACAGGCAGCAGCAGGAATTGAACCTGGGTCGCTGGTACTGTAAACATTGCACTAACCACTACACGACTGCTTCCATATTTAACTATATCAATGCACTAGTTGGAACCTGTACATATGAAATCTAAAAGTAGCTGTATTATTGTTTCAATGTTCACCATATTGATCCCTGTTGAATCTACAATCATTCACATCCAGAGCTCTCTCTCACTGACACTTTCATTTAGAGGGCAAAGGACATTTGGAAAGGATCATTAATGATCATTCTACAGACAGTGTAAATACGATGTTTTATTTTTATTGTTTCAAGAACAGAGATAAGAGTCTATAGCACATTAAGCCAATGCCGAACCATTTAAAATGCCTAGTTCAATCGACCCACACTGGGACCGTTGCCCTCCATACCCCTCCAATCCATGTACTGTACCTGTCCAAACATCCCTTAAAACGTTGAAATCGACCACTTACACTAGCAGCAGGTGAGAAACAATTTCTTTAGTCAGAGGGAGGTGAATCTACAGAATTCATTGCCACGGGCAGCTGTGGAGTCCAAGTCACTGAGTGTATTTAAAGCAGAGGTTGACAGGTTCTTGATTAGTCAGGGGGTCAAAGGCCAGAGAATGGGTTGAGAGAGATAATAAATCAGCCATGATGGAATGGCAGAGCAGACCTGATGGACTGAATGGCCTAATTCTGCTCCTATGTCTTATGATCTTACAGAGGGTTAAAAAGTCACCTGTAATGGAATGGCAGAGCAGACTCAATGCCCTGAATGGCCAAATTCTGCCCCATGTCTTATGGTCAAAAATTATGAACGATTAGGTGTTTACAACAGGCTGGGATATCCATTTCCCGGTAAAGTAATTTAACTACTTGTTTAAATAGACTCATTATGGTACAAAGCAAGACTGGATGGCAGAGGGGAAGAAGCTGTTCCTGAATCACTGAGTGTGTGTCTTCAGACTTCTGTACCTCCTTCCTGATGGTAACAGTGAGAAAAGGGCATGCCCTGGGTGCTGGAGGTCCTTAATAATGGACGCTGCCTTTCTGAGACACCGCTCCCTGAAGATGTCCTGGGTACTTTGTAGGCTAGTACCCAAGATGGAGCTGACTAGATCTACAAGCCTCTGCAGCTTCTTTCGGTCCTGTGCAGTAGCCCCCCCCCCCCCATACCAGACAGTGATGCAACCTGTCAGAATGCTCTCCAGGGTACAACTACAGAAGTTTTTCAGTGTATTTGTTGACATGCCAAATCGCTTCAAACTCCACATAAAGTATAGCCGCTGTCTTGCCTTCTTTATGACTACATCGATATGTTGGGACCAGGTTAGATCCTCAGAGATCTTGACACCCAGGAACTTGAAACTGCTCACTCTCCCCACTGCTAATCCCTCTATGAGGATTGGTATGTGCTCCTTCATCTTATCCCTCCTGAAGTCCACAATCAGCTCTTTCATCTTACTGACGTTGAGTGCCAGGTTGTTGCTGTGACACCACTCCACTAGTTGGCATATCTCACTCCTGTACGCCCTCTCGTCACCACCTGAGATTCTACCAACAACAGTTGTATCGTCAGCAAATTTACAGATGGTATTTGAGCTATGCTAATGTGAAAAAGATTCCTCATCCTGTTAATCTTGTCCTGAGACAAATGTGTAGCCAGGTCATGGACCTTATCCAGATTACAGAAAGGGTAGTGAGTTCACAGACGACATCTAGAATACAGAAATGGTAGCAAGGTCACAGACCATATCCAGATTACAGAAATGGTAGCAATGTCACAAGCCATATCCAGATTACAGAAAGGGTAGTGAGTTCACAGACGACATCCAGAATACAGAAATGGTAGCAAGTTAACGAACCGTATCCTGATTACAGAAATGGTAGCAATGTCACAAGCCATATCTGGATTACAGAAATGGTAGTGAGGTCACAGACCATATCCCGATTATGGAAAGGGTAGTGACGTCACAGACCGTATCCGGATTACAGAAATGATAGCAAGGTTACAGACTGTATCCAGATTACAGAAATGGTAGCTAGGTCACGGGCCATATCTGGATTACAGAAATGATAGCGAGGTCACGGACCGCATCTGGATTACAGAAATGATAGCGAGGTCACAGACTGTATCCAGATTACGGAAATGGTGGCAAGGTCATGGAGCCTCTCTGGATTGCGGAGAGAGTAGCAAGGTCATGGACTGTATCAGGATTACAGAAAAAATTGTGAGGTCACAGTCCATTGTAGGTGCTATAGCATAGGTATTTGAAATATCCTTAGCCATGGGTGGACGTGCTGGAGGATTACAGGAGTACAGATGTTATGTTGAACTTGTGTAAGACATTGCAAGGCCTGATTTGGAGTATTGTGTGCAGGTCTGGTCACCTATCTACAGGAAAAGCGTAAATAAGCTTGAAAGAGTATAGAGAAAATTTACAAGAATGTTGTAGGAACTGGAATACCTGGATTATCTGGAAAGACTGAATAGGTTAGAACTTTATTCCTTGTAACAGAAGACTTAAGAAGAGATTTGATATAGAGGTATACAGAATTATGAGGGGTATAGATAGGGATTATGTGGGCACGTGGCCAAGTGGTTAAGGCATTGGACTAGTGACCTGAAGGTCGTGAGTTCGAGCCCCAGCCAAGGCAACTTGTTGTGTCCTTGAGCAAGGCACTTAATCACACATTGCTCTGCTACGACACTGGTGCCAAGCTGTAAGGGTCCTAATGCTCTTCCCTTGGACAACACTGGTGTCATGGAGAGGGGAGACTTGCAGCATGGGCAACTGCTGGTCTTCCATACAACCTTGCCCAGGCCTGCGCCCTGGAGAGTGAAGACTTTCCAGGCGCAGATCCATGGTCTCGCAAGACTAACGGATGTCTAACGGAGGATCTCCCCCTCCCCCTCCCACTTTCAAATCCCTTACTAACTCTTCCTTCAATTAGTCCTGACGAAGGGTCTCGGCCTGAAACGTCGACTGTACCTCTTCCTAGAGATGCTGCCTGGCCTGCTGCGTTCACCAGAAACTTTGATGTGCATTGCTTGATGTCTTTATTTATTTATTTATTTATTCATAGATAACTCAAGCAGGCTTTCCCCCCCCCCCCCGTTTGGGTGAGACTAGAACTAAAAGTAATGGGTTAAGGGTGAAAGGTTAAAAATTTAAGAGGAACCTGAGCAGAAACCTCTTCACTCAGAGTTGTGCAAGTGTGGGACAAGCTGCCAGTGGAAGTGGCTGATACGGGTTCAATTGTAGCATTTGAGAAATTTAGATAGGTACCTGGATGAGAGAAATATGCAGGGCTACAGTCTGGGTGAAGGCAGATAGGATTCAGCAGAAGACTAGGCTGGCATAGATTTGTGGGCTGAGGGGCCTGTTGCTGTACTGCAGCATTCTATAACTTTATTGGTCTAAAGCTAATCAGAATCAGAATCAGGTTTATTATCACCAGCATGTGACGTGAAATTTGTTAACTTAGCAACAGCAGTTCAATGCAATATCAGAGACAGAAAAAAAAGTAATAAATAAAACATAACAATAAATAAAGTAAATCAATTATGTATATTGAATAGATTTTTTTTAAATGTGCAAAACCAGAAATACTATAAATTTTAAAAAGTGAGCTAGTGCCCAAAGCTTCAATGTCCATTTAGGAATCAGATGGCAGAGGGGAAGAAGCTGTTCCTGAATCACTGAGCGTGCACCTTCAGGCTTCTGTACCTCCTACCTGATGGTAACAGTGAGAAAAGGGCATGCCCTGGGTGCTGGAGGTCCTTAATAATGGAATCTGCCTTTCTGAGACACTGCTCCCTAAAGATGTCCTGGGTACTTTGTAGGTTAGTACCCAAGATGGAGCTGACTAGACTTAAAACCCTCTGCAGTTTCTTTCGGCCCTGTGCAGTAGCCCCTCCATACCAGACAGTGGTGCAGCCTGTCAGTATGCTCTCCATGGTACAACTATAGAAGTTTTTGAGTGTATTTGCTGACATGTCAAATCTCTTCAAACTCCTAATAAAGTATAGTCGCTGTCTTGCCTTCTTTATAACTACATCGATATGCTGGGACCAGGTAGATCCTCAGAGATCTTGACACCCAGGAACTTGAAGCTGTTCACAGTCTCCACTTCTGATCCCCCAGTACCATGAAGGTACTGGAAGTGAAGACATTGCAAGAGTTGATTAAGTTGAAACACAAGCTCTCATTGTTTAATACTCAGGAGTCCATCATGAAATTTGCACACTTTGTCTGGCTTACAAACAGTGGACCAGAGTGTATTCAGTTATTCTCTTAGAGGTTCCCAACCTGGGGTCCACGGACCTCTTGCTTAATGGCATTGGTTCATGGCATATAAAGAAAGGTTGGGAACCCCTGCTAGTTACAAATATCGTAACTGAAATTTGTACCATCATTTACAAAAGGCTAGTTTTTTTCTTCTTCCGCCAGTCTCTTAAACAATCTCCCTCAAAAGATAATTGCCAGGCCTGCTTTTTTGAAACTACGCTCCTAAATTGTGGAATTCAAAGCCTAAAACTATAAGGATGCAGACTTAGTTGACACTTTTAAACTTCAGTTCAAAACCTATTTATTTAATCTTGCTTTCAGATAACATCTTTTATTTTCATGTTTGTACTTCATCAAAATGTAAAGTACTTTGAACTACATTGCCTGTATAAAAATGTTCAGGGCACAAAGGGTCACAGGGAGTGTTTGGTAGCTTTGGGCCTGTACTCACTGGAATTTAGAAGAATGCGGGGGGATCTCACTGAAACATACCAAACATTGAAAGGAGTAGATAGGGTGGATGTGGAGAGGATGTATCCTGTGGTGGGGGTATCAGAATTAAAGGCACGACCTTTTACAACAGAGGTAAAGAGAATTTTTTTTTAGCCAGAGAGTAGTGAATCTGTGGTATGCTCTGCCACAGACTGCAGTGGAGGTCAAGTTCATGGGCATATTTAAGGTGCAAGTTAATAGTTTCCTGATTGGTCAGGGTATTAAAGGATACAGTGAGAAGCTATGTGTATGGGGTTGAGTGGGATCCAAGATCAGCCGTGATGGAATGGCAGCGCAGACTCGATGGGCTGAATGGCCCAATTCTGCTCCTATGTCTTGTGGTCTTATTGCGGCTGAGAAGGAAAATGGATCAGCCATAATGAAAAGATGACTCAGACGTGATGGGCTGAATGGCCTAATACTATTCCTATATTTTGTAAATAAAGTTACTACCATTCATTCGTTATGTGCTGTTGTCTGCCTGACGTCAGTGGTTACGTAACCAGGACTTGTGATACATATCAGCTGCTCGTATGACCATCCACCACCTGCTCCATGGCTTCACGGGTGCCTGATCGGGGGGAGAGGAGAGGTGTGACACCTTGCCAAGTGGGTGACCTGAAAGGTAGAGACACACATAGGAAAATAAAGGCAATTTTTCTTTTGGGCTACTTTCTCATGATATAACATGGAACACAGAAAATCTTTCATCCCATCAAGTGTCAGCCAGCGCTTTGAGAGATTTCTCCAATTAACCCTATTCTCCATGAATGGCTTCCTCCAATAAACAAAACCTATTTATTTTGAAAACCTCTCACCATCTTGAGGGATGATGTGCTTATGGAAACACTCTGCTGTCGCTGAAGTGTGATTCAAAGGCTTCAATTACATAGTACAATCTTCCACTTTGTCACCCACACACTTTGGAATTTTGGTATCTGTTGTTTTGCAAAAACAATTTTGCATTAATATCGTGTTTCCAGGACACCTAAGAAAGCTGGAGACGGCTGAGTTTAGCTATTAATTTGCATTCAACAATAATAAAAAAAGTCACAAATGCCAGACAAGTCAGAGATTCAATAATCTGCTTCAATGATGTTTTTGAGGAAAATTAATTGTTCTGGACGTCAGGGATAATTGTGCACTTGATAAAATACAGATCGTTTTGAGAGAAAATTCAGCACAAGGCAGGGAAACACTCTCTGTGTCCCCTGGGTAATACGGAATTTGTTTGGCCAATAATGTTTTACACAAAAGGCTACATTCTCAGGTAACTAATTAAAGGGAACCTGTCTAAATTGTCATTTCACCCCCCCCCCCATTCAGCTTTCCTGTGACTGTGGTACTGTGTATTATCCCAGAAGCATACAGGTCCACAACAGGACAGGGGCATATCAAACCGCTTCCCAGGTACACACAGGTAGAGCTGCCACCTGTCCACAGCTCTCAGTGTGTGCACTTTCAAGGACATTAATGGAATGCAGCCTTCCACAAAGGCTCTCTAAA
This sequence comes from Mobula hypostoma, assembly GCF_963921235.1. Taxonomy (NCBI): domain Eukaryota; kingdom Metazoa; phylum Chordata; class Chondrichthyes; order Myliobatiformes; family Myliobatidae; genus Mobula; species Mobula hypostoma. Next base: position 52,592,918 of record NC_086117.1, on the reverse strand, counting down.
GCTGACAGTTCCACCTCCAGGTCCAAAGCTACTCTGAGCAACGATTCCGGCAAACAAATTATTTCAAAAGCAGGCACATTCTCTTCTGTACATACACACAGACTAGAGGAGAATTTAAAGCCTACAATGGATTCTATTACCTTACAACAGTTGGTTCAACAGAGATCTTGCAAAGGGATGCAAGAGCTTGTTCATTTTAATTGATCCAAGGTTCCTTCAGGTTGTTATGGTCGGGGTTGCTAATAGGGACAAGCTCCCACTACCTGTTAGATACTCCCAATGACATGCATCTCAAATAGACTCTGACAACCAAGTCCTACTCCTGGCTACTAAGCTCCGCAGAACTGTTTCTGCTGATAGGAGAATGGAAGAGGTGGGTTTCTGGTGCCTTAAAACCAGTCGGTTCAGGCAGATGGGGCTCGATAGCCACGGCTGGCAACTCATCCAGGAGGAGGAAAACTCTAATCTCAAACCTCCATTGCCTTGCAGCTATACCTACTCATGGGGGAGGGTTCGGGAGTAAACCCTGAGAAAAACTGCAGATCTGAAGTCCCTAAGGCAGTCCTACACTGAGTTCAAAGCTGACTGGCAACTCCTGAGATGCCGCTGGTCCCTACCAATTCTTTGGATTCAGCAGCTGCACAGAGAGGGGGAGCCTGCTACTTGGGCAACAGCTTGCCCTCCATATCATACTGCCCCAGCTGATGTATCATATGGACAGCTGGGACACAACATCCATCGCCAACCCTCAACGGAATGCCTCAATATTGATCCAACAAGTTCAAGTTTAACTGTCATTTAACCATACATGAATATATCAGATGAAGCACTGTTCCTCCAGAGCTGAAGTGCAAAACCTATTACCAACAGGACACCGCACATATGGTCATGATCATCTTCATCATCAGGTGCCATGCCCAGTTTGAGCTTTGACTGCCATGGCCCACACATTCCTGTTTCGGGTCAAGTGGATCAATTCATTGGTATTCATTTCCAGTTCTCTGGCTGCTGTCTCCATCAGCATTTGTCTTTGTCTTCCTCTTGCTTTCTTCCTTTCAATCTTTCCCATAATTACCGTGCATTCTAACTCCTCTTTCTTAATGACATTATTTCTCTTTTTGTGTTTGCTCTGTTCATGACATCCTTGTTAGATATTCGTTTCGTCCATGCATCCTCCTCAAAAACCACATCTCTGCTTAGTCCTGACGAAGGGTCTCGGCCTGAAACGTCGACTGCGCCTCTTCCTATAGATGCTGCTTGGCCTGCTGCGTTCACCAGCAACTTTGATGTGTCTCTGCTGCTACAATTCATTTCCTCATGTTACTATTGTCCAACATTCTGAGCAATATAACTGGATAAACATAACATTTCAGTACCCTGAGGAGGGTTGTCAAGCCTAGTTTAGTGTTGGTCAGTATACTCTTCATTCTCGTAAAGGTGTCTTTTGCCATCCCTATTCTTCTTTTGATGTCCATGTCGCACCTGCCATCTGATCTCACCCAGCTTCCTAAGTAGCAAAAGTTCTGTACTTGTTTTATGTCTTTCCCATTTATTCTCAGCCTGCAGATAGGATTCTCTTTCTTTTTGGATATCACCATGCATTGCCTTTTTGCAATTGATAGATAGACCCATTTTTGCACTTTCTTCAACAATTATATCAATTAAGTTTTGTAGTTCTTCCTCCGTACTTGCAATTAACACAGTGTCATCTGCATATCTGAAATTATTGATGTTTTCACCGCCAACTTTGATTTCCAAGGTGTCTCTTATTTTTTGTAATATTGTTTCACTGTACACATTAAATAAATCAGGGCAGAAAACACACCCTTGTCTAATGCCTGTCTTGATTTTTATAAACTGACTCACTTCTCCATCTATTCATACAGCGGCAGTTTGTTCCCAGTACAGATTTCTGATTAGGCAGAGGTCTTTAGAATCTAGATCTAGAGTTTTCTGTAATATTTCAAATAACTTATTGTGCTTCACTTCATCAAGTGCTTTTGTGTAGTCGATAAAGCAAACAAATTTTTTTGCACTTGGTCATGATAGCCGAAAGAAACTACCAGTTGTCCAGCAAGGATGGCCCCGAGCCCAGCTGCAAGAGGAGGAGAGCTGGACATGGGGCTAGTAACCACATCCCTTAAAAACCCAGAGCTACAGAAACTCCAAAGACCTCACCCCTGGGAGAGGAGGGGCACACCGAGAAGATGGGCTAAACCTGGGGACAACTGGCGAGCTGCAGTCAGTGGCCTGTGCCCCAGTAGGGGTGTTGGGGCTTAAGAAGTAGTACTGATATGTACTTTACAAGTTACACAGAAAATGTACTTACAGACATGCTCTATACAGACTGCACAGCATCACTTTGCTTTCAGTTAATTTATTGTTGACAAGCAAACGCCACGGGTAGATTGAAAATGGAAACTTCTCACCGGGCAACTCTTGCAATGACAACGTTTCACAGCCTTTCCCTCATATTATTATTTAGTGCTCATCAGGTTCAGATCAGTGAATAAGACCTAGGACTCGCATCATGTTTCCTTTACTGGAACTTTACGTGATTTATCAACTTGAAATATTAACTGACTCCCTCTTCACAGATATTGCCTGACCTGCTATTTCCACAAGCTTTCATTAGACCAGTCACTGTCTCTATGCTTCAAACCTTCCCCAACAATAAAAACCCACTACAAAACCACAAATCCCTAAATTAGTCTTGATGTAGTCTTCATTGCTACTGCCATCATGAAGGAAATACAGGAGCCAGGTTCAGGAACAGTTATCACCCATAAGACATGGGAGCAGAATTAGGCCATTCGGCCCATTGAGTCCATTCTGTCATTTCATCACAGCTGATCATTTCCTTTTCAACCTCATTCTCCTGCCTTCTGCCTGTAATCTCTCTCTTTCCACTTCGCTTCCCCCCCCCCCATCTCCACACCCTGACTAATCAAGAACCTATCAACCTCTGCCTTAAATGCACCCAGTGACCTGGCCTCCACAGCCATCTGTGGCAACGAATTCCACAGATTCACCACTCTCTTGCTGAAGAAATTTCTGCTCACCTCCGTTCTAAATGGATGTCCTTCTATTCTGAGGTTGTTCCCTCTGGTCCTAGACTTCCCCACTGTAGGAAACATCCTTGTTACATCCACTCTATCTAGTCCTTTCAATGGTCGATAGGTTTCAATAAGATTCTCCCCTTTCTTCTAAATTCTAGCGAGTACAGGCCCAGAACCATCACTCACTCCTCATATGGTAACCGTTCCATTCCTGGAATCAGCCTCGTGAACCTCCTCTGAACCTTCTCTAATGCAAGCACATTCTTTCTGCAATATGGGGCACAACTGCTCACAATACTCCAAATAAGGCCTCAAGAATGCCTTGTACAGCCTCTCAACCAGCCATGGACTCACTTTCAAGGACCGTACAGCTCATGCTCTCAGTATTATTTATCTGTTATCGTTTGAATTTTTTGTATTTGCAGTTTGTTTTCTTTTGCATACTGATTGTCTGTCTCTGGGTGTAGCTTTTCATTGAATCTATCGTATCTCTTTGTTCTACAGTGGATGCCTTCAAGAAAATAGATCCCGGGGTAGTATATGGTGACATATACATACTTTATAATAAATTTACTTTGAACTTTGAAATGCTGACAGAATATTAACAACAGTCACATAAAAATTACCATTTCTAGTCCTCTCCTATTCCCCACAAAGTCAGCGCTCTTGACTATCCCTTCCAGTTTTTACAAAATCATGTGAGGTACTCTGTTGGTTGAGGTTGACCATGAATGTTGCATCCCAGCTGTCTACGTGATACACAAGCCAGGGCAGTACAATATGGAGAGCAAGCTGTCGCCCATGTAGCAGGCTCCCCCTCTCCACACAGCTAATGAATCGAAAGGAATGGCAGATAACACTCCCCATACCATACCGACATCCCCATCACACCCGTACAGAATGGATAACACAATCGTACTGCACAAAGTCCCTGTACCCTGAAGACAACACCCTCATACAGGACAGATAACGTATCCACAATGTTCAGATAATGTACCTATATTGTACCAACATTTCATTAGGGAAAAAGATCTCACTGGCTTCTTCATTTCCCAAGGGTAGATAATACTCTCTACATTACAGGTATCGAGAAGATGAGATGAAGAGTCCTTGAAAGTGAGTCTATAGATTGTGGGGTCATTTCAATGATGGGGTGAGTGAAGTTGAGTGATGTTATCCTCTTTGGTTCAAGGACCTGATGGTTGAGGGGTAATAACTGTTCCTGAACCCGAGTCCTGGGGTTCCTGTACTTTCTTCCTGATGTCAGCAGCGAGAAGAGACCACATCCTGGGTGATGGGGGTCCCTGGTAATGGATGCTGCTTTCCTGCAACAACACACCACACAGATGTGCTCAATGGTGGGGAGGGCTTTACCCGTGATGGACTGGGCGGAATCCACTGCTTTTTGTAAGCTTACCAGGTACACTAATCCCTCAATAACTCAACTCCTTTCAATTCTCCCCACATTCTCAATTCCCTGAGATTCCATTACTCACCTAAACACTACCGGCAATTTACAGCAGCCAATTAACCTACTGACCCTGCGCAATTTGGGAATGTGGGAGGAAGCCACAGCACCAGGCGAGAATTCATAATCAGAGAGAAAACACACAAACTCCACACAGACAGCCTGGGAGGTCAGGTTTGAACATGGGTGAAGTCGCTGTGAGGAACTGGTCTTCCAGCTGTACCACTGACTCCTGGTGAACTAATTTTCAATGTTAGATCGGTTTCTTTCTTTCTTTCTTCCTCTCTCTCTAAACCCCTCCCCCACATTTTGTAAACTTCTTTTGATCTACCCGATGCAAAGACACCACGTACTACGGTGAATGGAAATTTAACTCTTTATTAGTAGCAAGCTACCAGAGACAACCCTCCTTAAGCACCCTCTTGGAGGCTGCTTCGGAGATCTCTGGCTTCTGAAGCAAATACAGCTCTTTTTATACACATGCAGTCACGTACACAGATACATGTGGGTTCACCCCCTTAGTTTCTGTACAGATGAGTATTGGTCCTTTCAATATTTTCGTGAGATCCATCCTCTTTCTTCTAAACCTGGGGTCCACAGACCTCTCAGTTAATGGTAAAGCTCCGTGGCATAAAAAAGGTTGGCAAACCCTGCCCTGAACTCCAGTCAATACAGCCCAGAGCCATCAAATACAAGGTGCTGCTCCTCTCCCCCCACCCCCCGGGGGTAGCTTCACCGTGACACAAGAGGAGGCCATGGACCGACATGTCGGAATAGGAATAGGAATCAGAATTAAAATGTTTGGCCACCAGGAAGATCAGTTTTTGATGGATAGAGTGGAGGTACTCGACAAAGCAGTCCCCAAATTTATGACAGGTCTCACCATTGTAGAGGAGGCCGCATCGGGAGCACTGGATACAATAGACGACCCCAGCAGATTCAGCGGTGAAGTTTGCCTCACCTGAAAGGACTGTTTAGGGCCCTGAATGGAGATGAAGGAGGAGGTGTATGGACAGGTGTTGCACTCAGACCACTTGCAGGAATAAAGGCCAGGAAAGACATTAGCCGGGAAGGACAAATGGGCAAGGGAATCATGGAGGGATGAATCCCTGCGGAAACTGGAGAGGGGAGGGAGGAGGTAAAGATATGCTTGTGGTAGCATCCCTTTGGAGATGGCAGAAGCTGCAGAGGATGAAAAAATCAGGGCAGTAGTTGAGGACAAAAGGAACTATCACTGTTAAGGTGGCAGGAAGATGGGGAGAGCGCAGGTGTTCGGGAAATGAAGGAGGTATTAATCCCATGTGCCTACAATCATTCTACACCCCTCTATGCCTTGCTCATTCAAGTACCTGGGATCAAAATCAATTACAACTCACTGGGGTTGTGAGGCAGCAGGTCGACCAGCTGCTCTACTTCAACCCCAATAAATTCAATAGGAAATTCAGGTTTTAATCCCGAGAGCAACAACCTTGCCCTCAGTGGCAGTAAGACCAAAGAGCTGATTGTGGACTTCAGAATGAGTGAACACACACCAGTCCTCATACAGGGATCAGAAGTGGAGAGAGTGAGCAATGTCAAGTTCCTGAGTGTCAATAGCTCTGAGGATCTGACCTGGGCCCAACATATTGATGTAGCCACAAAGGCAGCAAGACAGCAGCCAATAATTCATCAGGGGTTCAAGGAGATCTGGTATGTCACTGAAGACACACAAATTTCTACAGATGTCTTGTGCAGAGCACTCTAACTGGCTGCATCACCGTGTGGTATGGGGTGGGGGCTACTGCACAGGATCGAAGTAAGCTGCAGAGAGTTGTAAAATTAAAACAGCTTCATCATGGACACTAGCCTCCACAGTATCCAAGACATCTTAAGGGAGCAGTGTCTCAAAAAAAGTGGCGTCCATCATTAAGGACACCCACCACACAGGTCATGGCCTCTCCTCATTATTACCATCAGGGAGGAGGTACAGGAGCCTGAAGACACACACTCAACCATTCAGGAACAGCTTCTTCCCCTCTGACATCTGATTTCTAAATGGATATTAAACCTATGAATACTACCTCACTACCTTTTTCCCCTGATTTTACATATATATATATATATATACACACACACACAATTTTTTATATATATACACACATACACAATTACTGAAATTCATTTTTTCCCTCCATCTTTATGTATTACATTGTACTGCAGCTGCAAAGTTAACAAATCTCACGACATATTCTGGTGACACGGGACCCGATTTTGATTCTGAGTGGTGAGAATTTGAAAGACAGGATTAACCTCAACTTAAGCAAATATTTAACTTTAAGGGAATGCAAACTGTGCATGAGAGATGAAGGAATGCAAGGAGACGGATGCTCAAATGGAACAAGTACAGAGAGAGCAGATATTTTAAATGACGTGTTTATATGCTGTTCATTTGATGTCTATTTGCTCTGACAACAAGTTTTCATGCATTTGGCCAGTATCCAGGAAGACTAAGAGAACAGCTGGGTCTATTCAAGTAAACAATCGCTTCTGGTTTTACTTTCCTTCTTGAATTATCTGCAGATTTTCTCACTATTGCCCCTCTCAGCAGTAATCACAGATAACAGGTTATTTCCTGGTGATACAGGAGCAGCAGCACATGCTGCTTCCTGCATAAACAGCAAATTGCTGGAGGAGTATGGCAAATGAGATCCAAAATGTCAACCATCCATCCCTCCCCCTCACAGCCTTTCTTCCTAAATAGATCATCGTCATCATCATTATGTGCCATGTTGTATGACGTAGGCAATCATGGAGAGCATTTTAACTGGCTGCATCACCATCTAGTCTGAAGGGGCTACTGCACAGGATGGAAATGAACTGCCCGTCATAGGCATAGCCTTCCCAGTATCCAGGACATCTACAAGGAGCGATGCCTCAAAAAGGCAGCATCCTCGATTAAGGACCCTCATCACTACGGACAGCCGGCTGGTGGCGTAGTGGCATCAGCACCGTACTTCGGAGCGAAGGCTCCCGAGTTCGAATCCAGCCGGCTTCCTTGCACGCTTTCCATCCGTGCTGGATTGAGCGTCAAGCTAGCAATTCAGCCTCGTAAAAATAAGAAAGCCTACTTAAAAAAAAAATGCCGTCATGACAGCGTCCCAATGACTCCACTCAGAGCTAAGGGCTTTCTTCTTCTTCATCACTAAGGACATGCCTTTTTCTCATCACTACATCAGGGAGGAGGTACTGGAGCCTGAAGTCAAACACTCAATGATTCAGAAACAGCTTCTTCCTTTCCACTATCAGATTTCTGAATGGACATACTGTAATTATGTAATTCTTACTGTAATTTACAGTTTTTATTATGTTTCGCAAAGCACTGGTGCCACAAAACAACAGATTTGACAACACATGTCAGTGATATGACACCGATTCATCTGTCTTTAATCGAATTGTTGTCTGTGAGGAAGACCTCCCTCACAGTTTTCCTTATTCTTTTTTCTATCCATGACCACTATTGTTCTTGGCAAAGTTTTTCTGCAGAAGTGCTTGCCATTGTCTTCTTCTGAGCAGTGTCTTCACAATATGGGTGACCCCAACCATTACCAATACTCTTCTGAAATTGTCCGTCTGGGTTCAACGGACGCATAACCAGAAAATGTGATATGCACCAGCTGCTCATATGACCATCCTGCTCCAATGGCTTCATGTGACCCTGATCCGGGGGATGAGTGCTACACCTTGCCCCATGGTAACCTGCAGGCTAGCGGAGGGAAGGAGCACCTTTCATCTCCTTTGGCAGAGATGCATCTCCACCCTGCCATGCACCTGAATAGTTATCTCCCTATATAAAACTGATAACTCAGTCTAAAGCAGAGAACCTTACAACAGTAGTGTAGCTATGCATGTTCATTCACATAACGAGAGACTACATTGTATTTATAACTTCACCATGGACTGTCCGAAGAATGGTTACAGAAGGCAGAGGGTTGGTGGGGGCTAGCAACCCCATCCTGTATAAACCCAGTGCTATAGAAATACCAACAGAAGCTCTAGACCTCATCCCTGGGAGCAAAAGGATCTTCAGAGCTACACCTTGAAAGACTTAGCCTAAGCCCATTACCCCTACTGGGGCATAAGTAAGTAATGTAATATTTATAAAAGGAATCTTGAGAGATGGGATGTAGATAGTTCTAAATTAAAAAATACACAAGTATAAATTGCCATCTAATTTTTCACTGAAATAAGACTATAAGACAAAGAAACAGAATTAGACCCATTGAATCTGCTCTGCCATTCCATCATGACTGATTTATTATTCCTGTCAACCCCATTTTCCTGCTTTCTTGCCGTAAGCTTTGATGCCCCTAAGTCAAGAACCCATCAACCTCCACTTTAAGTCTACCCAATGGCTTGACCGCCACAGCCATCTGCAGAAATGAATTCCACAGTCTTCCCAACAGTTCCAACTAGTATTATTTAATTTTAAAATGGTAATCTTTTCAAAACCTCATTGCTGTTAAAGGACCTTATTTGTGTGCAAATTGACAGCTCCGAACCATGTTGTGATGACTTGGCATCATTGAATCCTATACTAGAGAACAAGGCCCATTTGACCCACCTTATCCATCCACACTGATGCCCACTCACACCAATGTCCACCCCCATTAGTCCCATGTGCCTGAATTTGACCTGCCTTTCCTGCCCATAAAGCTGCCTTTTGACATTGTAACTGTTACTGCCTCCATCACCTCCTCATTCCAGATAGTCATCATCTTTCATCTGAAGAATTTACTCATCTAATCTTCAATTTTCTCCCCCTTCTCAAGCTCTAGACTCCTGTGCCTGTGAAAAATACTCTTTTCATTCTATCTTTGCCTCCTGAAATTTTAGAAACTGCTCAAGTTAGTTTCCTCCGCCCAGTGAGAATCGACACTGGCTATAAACTCTCTCCTTATACTGAGTGGAAGAGGCCTTTCCAGCACTTCAAGTACTTTGGTGCACTCAGCAACGCACCAATTTAACCCTAACCTAATCACGGGACAGTTTACAATGACCAATGAACCTCTGGACTGTGGGAGGGAACTGGAGCACGCAGAGGAAACCCACAGACCCACAGGAAGGAACTTTCCCATTGAATGTTGAAAGGCCTAGATGGACTGGATATAAAGAAAATGTTTCTGTTGGTGGGTGAGTCTAAGACCAGAGGGCATAGCCTCAGAATAGGAGGACATCCATTTAGAACAGAGATGAGGAAGAATTTCTTTGACAAGAGAGTGGTGAATCTGTGGAATTTGTTGCTGGGTGCACTTAAGGCAGAGGTTGATAGGTTCTTGATTAGTCAGAGGGTGAAAGATTATGGGGGAAGGCAGGAGAATGGGGTTGAGAGGGAAATGGAACAGCCATGATGAAATAGTGGAGCAGACTCAATGGGCTGAATGGCCTAATTCTGCTCCTATGTCCAATGGGATATACAAACCTGCTTACAGAGGATGCTGGAATTGAACTCTGAACTCCAGCGCCCCAAGCTATAATAGTGTCGCACTAACCACTACATTGCCCTGGCGCCATACTTACACCCCTCCATTCAAGACAGTATCCTGGTCTACCTCTCCTCCACTCTCCTCACTGCTACTACTTCCTTCATGTAGTCCAACAGCCAGAACTGTACACCATTCTCCAAGTGCAGTCTAACCAATGTTCTGTACAGCTGCAACGTGACAACCTAACTCTTATTGTTAACGTCTCAGCCTACGAGTGCAAGAACACCTTTACTATGCTAGCCACCCATATCACCACTTTCAGTGAGCTCTGGACTTGCACACCATCGATGTCCTTTCAAAGTCCCTGCCATTTACTCTCTATCACACCAGAATTTGACCTTAAAAGGTGCATTAGCTGGAATTATGCCGCCACTCCACCCACCTACATTGCAGTGTATCAGGAGACAATCTTCATTACCATCAACACCATGTTGCCTGTAAACGTACTAATCATTCCTCCCACATGTTCATCCAAGTATTTTCTGTATTTTACTGAGGCCCCTGCAGTACATCACTGGTTACAGACATCCAGTCACAAAAGAGCATCTATTCACCACTGTCGTCTGCTTCCTACCACCAGGCTAATTTTGCCTTGGACCCATGTGGCTTAATCTTCTGGACCAGCCCATCTTGTGGGACCTTTCTGAAGTCTATGCAAAGCACATCTACTGCTCTGTCTTCCTCAGCTTTCTTAGTTATCTCTTGAAAAAACGCAATCAGATTTAGAGGCATGGAAAAGTGCAGCACAGAAGCAGGCCCTTAGGCCCATCTCATCCATACTGAACCATTTAAATTGCCTACTCCAATTTACCTGCCCCAGAACCATAGCTCTCCATACACCTGCCATCCATGTACTTATCCAAATTTCTCTTAAAGGTTGAAATCCAGTTTACATCCACCACCTGTAGACAACTCATTCCGCTCTATGAACAAAGAAATTTTCCCTCACGTTTCTGTTAAAACTTGTCACCTTTCACCCTTAACCTATGACCTCTAGTTGTAGTCCCATCCAACGTCAGTAAAAAAAACCTGCCTGCTTTTACCTTATCTACCCCCCTCATTATTGTGTATACCTCTATCAGATCTCCTCTCAATCTTCTACGTTCTAAGGAATAAAGTCCTAACCTATTCAGTCTTTCTACATATCTCACCCTCCAGACCTGGCAAAATCCTTGTAAATTTTCTCTGTACTCTTTCAACCTTTTTTTTTACATCTTTCCTGTAGGTAGATGACCAAAATTGAACATAACATTCCAAATTAGGCCTCACCAATGTCTGATATAACTTCAACATTACATTCCATCTCCTGTACTCAATACATTGATTTATGAAGGAAATATGCCATAAGCTTTCTTTACAACCCTATCTATGTGTAATGCCACTTTCAATTAATTAAGGACCTGTATTCGCAAATCCCTTTGTTCGACCACACTCCTCAGTGCCCTGTTCACTGTGTAAGACCTACCCTGGTTGGTTCTACTGAAATGCAAAACCTTACACTTGGCTGCATTAGATTCCATCTGCCATTTGTCAGCCCATTTTTCCAGCTGATGCAGATTCCCCTGCAACCCATGACAGTCTTCCTCGCTGTCCACTACACCCTCAATCTTGGCGTCATGCACAGATTCCGTGATCCAGTTAACCACATTATCAGCCAGATTGTTGATACAGATGACAAACAACACCGATCCCTGCGGCATTCCACTAGTCACAGGACTCCAGTCAGACAGGCAAACTTCTACAACCACTCTCTGGCTTCTGCCCCAAAGCCAATGCCTAATCCAATTTAGTACCTTTTAGAGCAAAAGGAATATTATAATATAGTTGAATTATATGAAGTTGCTATCTCAAAGTACAGGGGTGCACTTCACTTCCTTTAAAGCCTGAGTGCACTGGGGGTTTAAACTGAAATCTTTAGGACTGACAGTGATGGGGGCAGAGAAATTAACAAAGCTGCTTCAGTCTCTATTTTATTCCTTTAAATTCAAGTTCGTATTTATGACCTTTAAAACAAATCTGCAGATTCCCCTCACCTATTTATGTCCACGTTCTGAAGCAGAGACTCAGCGTGTAAGCCGGTTTCCCGGAACCACTGATAAGGATGGCTGAGCAGAAATGGTCGTGCATTCTCCAGGACACAATCAATACAGACCTGTGTGTTTAATGTCACTGTAAATCCCACAATTCACCATATGGCAATGTGTTATAACCAGTGTGTGTTCTAAGATACCTAGCAACAATAACCTGCTTCAGAGTTTATGTCAGGGGGATCTTCTTTTCTTTTTGTTTTTTTTTTATATTTTTTATTTTACTTTTACCCATCCTCCTCCCCCGGAAACCCAGAAACCATCCAACAGGCAGATAGCATGCTATTCTAATAACCTTTAACCCCGTCTCCAGATAGCAGCCCCTGCTTACAAAGTAGGACGTTACCACCACCAAAAAGACACAACAAAGAATACATAAACAGATTCCAAATATTTTCATATTATGTCTAACAATAGTTAAGACCGAATTAACGACAGCCATCTTAAATCCATTTAAAATACGCAGCCATGTATTCAAAAAAAGGATAAATCCAATCAACTAATATTAAAGACTTACAAATTAAAGGAAAAAAATAAATATATATATGTTAAATTTAAAACTAACAACAACAGATCTAAGTGAGCTAGCTAAGTCCGTGTCTGGGCATTCATAAAACGTGGAGCGGACTTTAGACGGCATTACAAACAACTCCCGGCTAAGGATCAACTTTTTAAATTGCTTACGAAGTGGACCTAAACTCATTTATAAATTTCCAACCATCTTCTGGAGAGTCAATCTGTTTTAGACGAGCATTGGGTGGAGTAATCATCAGACGAGCCGGATAAAGCAGCGACAGGCAAGAGTTAATTTTAAAAAGTTCGCCATCACTTCCCGATATTTAATTCTTTCAGCGTAAATCTCTGGGGTAAGATCTTCAACTATATGAATCTTAACTTCATTATAAATTAGTTTATCCCTTTTCCTTGCATTCCGAAGAATAGCTTCTTTGGTTGTAAAATAATGCAAACACAGAATTACAGGACGTGGTTTAGTTTCATCTGAAGGCTTAGGACATCAGATTCAGTAGGCTCTGTCCAATATTGGACAGGCTTCGAGAATGTCACTAGGGGATCTTGATTCCATGATTAATCAAGAACTATCAACTTCCGCTTTAAATATACACCCAATGACACAGGTGTCTGTGGCAATGAATTCCAGAGTCTTCCCAACAGTTCCAATCAATATTTAATATAAAAATGGTGATCTGCTCAAAGCCTCATTGCTGCTGTAGGACCTCGCTGTGTGCAAACTGATAGCTAACTCATCCATCACAATTCCGAAAGGATCTTGTTGAACCAGATAGTGACGACTTGCCATCGTAGAACCCTAAAGGGTAGAAACAGGCCCTTTTGACCCGGCTCATTCATCCCATTGCCCATCCCTGCCTATGCACATCCATTACCCTGTGCTTTCTACCACCAAGCTAATTTTGCCTCAAACCCATGTGCCTTAACCTTCTAGACCAGCCCATCATGTGAGACCTTGTCAAAAAGCCTTCCTGAAGTCCATGCAAAGCTCATCTACTGCCCTGCCTGTATCAGTTTTCTTACTTACCTCCTGAAAACACGATCAGATGTGAGATGTGATCTTCTCTGTACAAAACCACGCCAACTGCTCTTACCTTCATCAACAACCTCCCCGTCACTCACTAGTCCGTAACATTCTCCCTACCACTATTTCTAAACACGAGAAACCCTCCACTTCCTCCTTACCAATGCAGACTTGCTTCAGAATATGAAGACACTTCTTCCCTGACTTCTCTGACCCCCCCCCCCCACTCTCCTTTCTCTCTGGTGAATACTGATTGAGGAACCTACTCATATCCATTTGACAAGTACATGGATAGGCAAGGTTTAGAGCAGGGCTTCCCAACCTGAGTCCTCGGACACCTTGCGTAATGATATTGGTCCACGACACAGAAAAAGGTTGGGAATCCCTGGTTTAGGGGAATATGAGCTAAACACAGGCAGTCATGACTAGCTTAGATGGGGGCCTTGGTCAGCACAAAGCAGTTGGGCCAAAAGGCCTGTTTCAAACTCCATCTATAAATTTGCTGAAGACACAACTATCTCTGGCAGAATTACAGACTGTGATGAGAAGGCATAGGAGTGCAATATATCAGCTAGTTGAGTGGTGTCACAGCAACAACTGTGCACTCAACATCGGTAAGGCCAAAGAATTGTTTGTGGACTTCAGAAAGTGTAAGATGACGGAACACTCATTAATCCTCAGAGGAATCAGTGAAAAAGGTGAGCAATTTAAAGTTCCTGGGCCCAATATATCAATGCAGCTACACACAGCAGCTAAATTTCTGAAGATTTGGAATGTCACCTAAGACACAGATTTTGACAGATGTATTATGGACAGCATTCTAACTGGCTGCATCACAGTTTGGTAAGAGTGGGCGGGGGGGCACTGCACAGTTTCAAAGTAAGCTGCAGAGAGTTGTAAACTCAGTCAGCTCCATCATGGGCACCAGGCTTCCCAGCATCCAGGACATCTTCAAGGAGCGATGGCTCAAAAAGGCATTAAGGGTCCCCATCGCCCAGGATGTGCCTTGTTCTCATTGCTATCATCAGGGAGGAGGTACAGGAGCCTGAAGATATACTCTTGCTGATTCAGGAACAGTTCTTCCCTTCTGCCATCAGATTTCTGAATAGACATTGAACCCATAAACACTACCTCACTTTTTGTTTTTTTTTGCTTTCATTTAGTATAATATATATAAAATTTGTAATTTTATTAGTCATAGAAAAGTACAGCACAGAAACAGGCCCTTCAGCTCATATAGTCCATGCCAAAACATTTAAACTGCCTTCTCCCATCAACCTGCACCAGGACCATAGCCCTCCATACCCTTCCCATCCATGTATCTATCCAAACTTATTTTAAATGTTGAAATCGAGCTTGCATGCACCACTTGCACTAGCAGCTCATTCCACACTGTCAACACCCTCTGAGTGAAGAAGTTTCTCCTCTTGTTCTCCTTAAGCTTTTCAACCTTAACCCATGATCTCTGGTTGTAGTCCCAACCAACCTCAGTGAAAAAATCCTGCTTGCATTTACCCTATCTATACCCTTCATAATTTTATATACCTCCATAAAACCTCCCCTCAATCTTCTATGTTCCAAGAAATGAAGTCCTAACCTATTCAACCTTTCCTTATAACTCTGGTCATCTAGACCCGGTAACATCCTTGTAAATTTTCTCTGTACTCTTTCCACCATATTTACATTGTTCCTGTAGGTAGATGACCTTATCTATACCTATATCAAATCGCCTCTCATTGCAATGCATATTAATATGCAAAATATATCTCAGACATATGCCAGTGATAATCAAACCTATTTCAGCCCCAACTTAATAGTACCTTCGTGGTCATTGGGTTTACATCCTAAAACAACTTCTGCGGTTACACCTTCGATGGCACTGCAGCGTTTGCAGGAAGCTGCTCGCCACCTCCTCCTGATCCGCGACCAGGAGATGAGCGATGAGCAACGCACGCTTGGGTCCTGGCGGCAACACCCACATTCGAGATAGAACTCCTGCTTCTCCCGAAGAGTCGCGGCTGATAGCTCATCTCCTTCACATTGAAACTTAACCAAGTAATTTGTGCAAAAGCCAAAGGGTCTCCAGCAGGAATCTTTAAAGGGCAAAGTGGATTGAATGGAAATAAAAAGGAGGGATGATTGCACACAGAGTGCGGAGGCGCTGAATTCCCGCACCCAGTGGTGTTGGCGGCTCCGTCTCCGGGGCGGGACTGCTGCCGCTTTGCCCCGTCTCCTAGCAACCGGTCCCGGGCTTGCGTTTGGAAACGTCGCCGTTTGCCGGTATGGGGAAGGACGGAGGGACGGAGGGACGGAGGGACGGAGGGACGGAGGAGAGGGGGAAGGAAGAGTGGGGATGGCGAGGAGGGCGGCCCGGACCAGCGGGGCTGGGCAATGCAGGGCTCGGCTCGGCCTCGCCCGCCCCGGTAACCCGCTGCCCGTTCACGTACCGGCGGGGCGCCCACCCCCCTTGCCTCCAGCCCGCTCACCTCATCTCCCGGAGCGGCCGAACGTCCTCGGCAGGCAGCCTCAATCATGGTAGTCCGGTTACCCCCGGAGAGGGGGAGGTGGATTCCGCCTCACTGACAGTGAGGGACGGGAGCGTTGCCCACGGTTGCAGAGGCGCCCCGCCGCCCGTGGCTGCTGCCGGCCGCCCCCGCCCAGTCGAACCCAGCCCTGCCCGGCCCGGCGCGGCGCTCCCCGGGACGACAGCGCCACCCACTGACCGGGAGGCTGCATCTGTCTTTGGAACGGGATGGCCGCAGACCGGTTCCCCCAACCAAAAGAGCCGAACTTCACAGTCGCTCCGGGTATTAAACACGCGAGACAAAATAATTCCAACGGCTAACCAGCTGCTGGGTGAAGAAATGAAGAAATTTCATATTTAATTCTCAATGAGACTGTAATCTCTGGTTCTGGCATCCTACCACAACACTTAGCAGAATTCCTGTTGTTTATAGTTTTAATTGTGTTGCCTTGTGAAAATTGTCTATAACCTGCTTTCTCTTGTTAATGCTGCTTTCATGATATGATGTGCCTGTTAACCTTGTGCATACATGTCATAATAAACTCTGCTTTCACATCCTTGGGGCTACCCTTTCAGACTAAAGAATTGATTGTGGACTTCTGAAAGGGTTTAGATGAGGGAGCACACACAATCCTCAGAGGAATCAGAAGTTCCTGAGTGTTAATATCAGGGAGGATCTATCCTGGACCCAACATATCCATACAGGTACAAAGAAGGCAAGACAGCGGCGATATTTCAATAGGAGTTTGAGAAGATTTGGTCTGTCTACAGCTGGACAGTGGAGAGTACTCTAATGGGCAGCATCACCATCTGGTTCGGAAGGAGCTACCGCACAGGATCGGAAAAAGCTGCAGAGTTGTAAACTTAGTCAGCTTGATCATGGGCACTAACCTCCATGATATCCATGACATATTCAAGGAGTGATGCTTCATTGCTGCCATCAAAAAGGTACAGGAGTCAGAAGGAACACACACTCAACCGGGACAGCTTCTTCCCCTCTACCATCTGAATTCTGAATGGACATTGAAATCATGAACAGTACCTCATTACTTTTTATTTCTATTTTTGCACTACTTAATTTATCTATTTAATATACAGTATTCACATGCTGTAATTGTTTTTTCCTCTATAATTATGTCATGCATTGTACTGCTGCTGCAAAGCCAACAAATTTCACAACATATCCCAGTGGTATTAAGCCTAATTCTGATTCACTCTCAAGTTTACCTCATGCGCCAGTTGAGTGCATTGGTCCTCCTTATCCTCTTTGAGGAATCACACTGGTGACCGTTTCTGGCACTTTTATTCCAGCTGCAGTCTCACCAGGGGCCATTAAGCAGCAGAAAATACCATTAACGTAGTGAAATTTGACCAATGAATGTTTCTTCAAAGTGAAGACAGCTTCAAAGTGCATTTATTATGCACATATATACAACCCTGAGATTAGTCTTCCCACAGACAGACACGAAACAAAGAAATGGAACCTAGATAAAGAAAAACATCAAACACCCCTCACACACATGGAAAAAAAGTGAAGAATACAGAATGCACCCCAATCAGAAAGACCCAAAATGGAGCAAGCAGAAGCAGCGTAACGTGAACTCCAGAGCACAACCCTCAAACCACGTCCATTAAACCTCGTCCAAGACCCAGGACTCCAGCACAATCCTCAGTCAGCATTGAGCGGATGGGAGAGGGGAGACAGACAATCACACACACACAGCTTCCTCCAGCAACAGTGAGCAAAAGGCTGGTGGACAACGCTGAGTACCCACTCACCTTACGCTCTCACCTCAATGATTTTAATCTTCCTCGATGTTTAAATCGGTGAGAAATGGAGTCAATCACAGGCTCACGCCTGGTCTCCAGGCTTCTTGGAATCAAGACCGCACACTTCACTCAAAACCTCATGAAACCTCCTCGAAGACCACAAAGTGCCAGATGGCTCAATCGGCCTGAAAACACCCTGCCAAAATGTTGTACTCTCTTCCAAACAGTAAGTGTTTCAGGTCCATGACCTCTAACAGAGATGGTAAAATACCAGAGTATCTGCCTTTTACTTCCTGTATTCAAACATCATTTCCAAGTGAAGCAGTGATTTTCTAGTACTTTATTTATTAACACGAGACACAGATTGGTTAACAGCCTTCATTTTGCAGGGGTGGCCCTGACTCAGTCCTTGGCATTCTGTACTCATCTAACACGAGGTCGAGAAGCAACACTTGGCCTTCCCGATCAGCACATTGAATCCTTCTGGACTCAATAATTTCAGATCATCACCCGTTTCAGACTTTGCATGTTACGTTTCCAGCATCCAGTTTATTTCTTGTTTGATAAATTCACATTTCATTTGCTCAGTTTTAGACCACTCTCTGCCATACTTTGTTATTCTTCAGCCTCTAATATCTGCTTTCAGCTGGCACCACCCTGTCTCAGTCTCCACCCTGTAACATACCTCTCTTTCATTCGTGCTTCCCCTCGCATGTTTCTCTATGGCCTAAAAATAGTTTTGCTTCCGGTTTATCAGTTCAGATGAAAGGTCACCCTAAAATATTATAAATCCATTTCTCAACAAGATACTATTTGAGCTGCCATTTCTATCATTTTCCATGTTTAATTTCACCCATCAATTGCTAAATCCATCAATTTTGTTGATTTGTTGGGCCAGAATATAGCCAAGTGTTGTCCTTCATTAGACCAAAAGATCATAAAATATAGGAGTAGAATTAGGCTATTTGACCCATGGAGTCTGCTCTGCAGTTTTGTCATAACTGATCCATTTTCCCCGTCAGCCCCAATCTCTTTCCTTCTCCCCATATCCCTTCATGCCCTGACTAATCAAGAATCTATCAACCTCTGCCTTAAATATGCCCAATGACTTGGCCTCTGCAGCCACCTTTGGCAACAGATTCACCACTCTCCAGTTAAAGAAACTCCTCCTCATCTACGTTCTAAAAGGATGCCTCTCTATTCTGGGGCTGTGTCCTCCAGTCTTAGACTCCCCTACCATGGGAAATACCTTCTCCACATCCACTCTATTGAGGCCTTTCACCATTCGATAGGTTTCAGTGAGGTCACCCCTCATTCTTCTGAATTCCAGTGAGTAGAGGCCCAGAGCCATCAAACACTCCTCATATGACAAGCCTTTCAATCCCAGAATCTTTACGAGATATATACCTTCTAGCTCAAAGAGATTAGTCAGCACAGACTTTTAATAAGCTGCTCACATCACAGAGCAAGTTAGTCTAAATTTTGTAAATGGCTTTGGCCAAATTAGAGTTTAATCATCAAACCATGTTAAAGGAACTCAGCACTGACTAAGGTGTAGATTGTTAAACTTACTGGAATGGAATCTATAAAATTTATTGCTGCAACCGAAGTCAAAGTAAATAAGGGCTTTGCCATTCAAAGGTGAATCTGGGAAAGTCAGCTCCTTGCAGGCTTTCCATCCGTGCTGGGTTGAGCATCAAGCTAGCACTCAACCTTGTAAAAAAAAAAGACAGAGAAACTAAAGAAACAGCAAGGTTTCTGCCCATTGCGCACGAGGCGCTGAGAGGAACAACAACTTTCAAAGATGTCTTCAATGAATTTTGTGTTACAACCAAACAAATATGGCCCATTAATTTATTCAATACTGTATTTTAATGATGTTTCTTTAAAAAATTAGTTCATAAATGTATTTCAATTTCAAATATAAAATATTAAAATTTCTGACCAATATCATCTGCAAAATAATTTCTGACGCACACTTTCCATCTTAATCTAAATTTTAACAAATAATATTCACTTCCAGATGTTCTAAATCATTTACAAAAGTATGTATATAATACACGTTCTGTCCATTACCAAAATATATCCTTTATGGGTTTTGGTTCCAACCTTTAATAACAAAACTAATTGAGATATGGACTGCATTTCTCTAAAAAGGCACAGAATGTTTTTTTCTTTATATACACAACTGTGTGACCTCTAATACAAGGATGTGCATTGTAAGGCCATCATTTAGTTACAAGATGACCAAAAATAAACCCGCCTTCTGTTAGTGATAACAGTGCATAACAATGTAATTTTAGTGCAAGTAAACATCTGGTCAAATAAAAATTGGAGAACAGTTCACAAATTTGCAGAGGTTCGTAAAATGTGAAACCGCTTCAGTGTCATCCGCACTGATCCAAGATCACGATTGATCTTTTCCAATCGATCTTCTAAAGCTTCCTGCAAAAAAAAACATTCAAAGTCATGAGTACCTCGTGAACAATATAAAGTTTGAATAAGTGTTCTGAGATGATGAACTCATCCAGCTGTGCTGGGACAGGGAACTGGGATCGTGCAGATTTAGGCTGTCCAAATTACCTCAACCAAATAACATGTCCCAGAAAATGCAAACGCGAGGAATTCTGCAGATGCTGGAATTTCAAGCAACACACATCAAAGTTGCTGGTGAACGCAGCAGACCAGGCAGCATCTCTAGGAAGAGGTACAGTCGACATTTCGGGCCAAGACCTTCGTCAGGACCAACTGAAGGAAGAGCCAGTAAGAGATTTTAAAGTGGGAGGGGGAGGGGGAGATCCAAAATGTTAGGAGAAGACAGGAGGGGGAGGAATGGAGCCAAGAGCTGGACAGTTGATTGGCAAAAGGGATATGAGAGCATCATGGGACAGGAGGCCCAGGGAGAAGGAGGTGGGGGGGGGGAACCCAGAGGATGGGCAAGGGGTATAGTCAGAGGGACAGAGGGAGAAAAAGGAGAGAGAGAGAGAGAGAAAGAAAGAAAGAGAAATAAATAATGGATGGGGTACGAGGGGGAGGTGGGGCATTAGCAGAAGTTAGAGAAGTCAATGTTCATGCCATCAGGTTGGAGGCTACCCAGACGGAATATAAGGTGTTGTTCCTCCAACCTGAGTGTGGCTTCATCTTTACAGTACAGGAGGCATATCAGAATGGGAATGGGATGTGGAATTAAAATGTGTGGCCACTGGGAGTTCCTGCTTTCCCTGGCGGACAGAGCATAGGTGTTCAGCAAAACGATCTCCCAGTCTGCGTCGGGTCTCGCCAATATATAGAAGGCCACATCGGGACCACCAGACGCAGTATATCACCCCAGCCGACTCACAGGTGAAGTGTCACCTCACCTGGAAGGACTCACCTCACTCCTCTCTTTTGCCAATCACCTGTCCAGCTCTTGGCTCTATCCCTCCCCCTCCTGTCTTCTCCTATCATTTTGGATCTCCCCCTCCCCCTCTCAAATATCTTGCTAGCTCTTCCTTCAGTTAGTCCTGATGAAGGATCTTGGCCTGAAACATCGACTGTACCTCTTCCTAGGTATGCTGCCTGGCCTGCTGCGTTCACCAGCAACTTTGATGTGTGCTGCTGTCCCAGAAAATAATAGTTTTGTGAACAGTCTCCAATGTGAACAACGTCCCTTCAGTTTTAGACTGAGTTTTTGCATCTTTGCCCAAGAATATTTACATAACTGGAAATTGCATGTCAGTAAGACCAAAGAGTTGATTGTGGACTTCTGAAAGGAGTTAGACAAGGGAACACACACCAATCCTCAGAGGGATCAGAACTGGAGAGAGTTAACAATTTCAAGTTCCCTACATATCGATGCAGCTACAAAGAAGGCAACACACTGGGTATGTTTCATTAGAAGTTTGAGGAGATTTAATATGTCACCTAAAACACTTGCAAATTTCTACAGACGTACTGTGGAGAGCATTTTAACTGGCTGCATCAGTGTCTGGTATGGTGGGGGGAGGGGTGCTACTGCACAGGATTGAAATAAGCTGCAGAGTTGCACATTTAGTCAGCTCCATCATAGATGCTAGCTTCTGTAGTATCCAAGACACTTTCAAGAAGCTGTGCTTCAAAAAGGCAGCATCCATCGTTAAGGGCCCCACCACACAGGACGCGGCCTCTTCTCATTACTGTCATTAGAGAGGTAGTACAGAAGCCTGAAGGCACACACACAATGAATTAGGAACAGCTTCGTCCCTTCTGCCATCTGATTTCTGAATGGACATTGAACCCACGAACATTACCTCAGTACTGGGTGAAAACAAAATTCTCATTCCCCTGCAATCTTTGCATAAACCCCACCCCCATCCAATTTCTGGTACTGTTAATGGTTTATTATTGTCTCTTCCACCGAGTACAGTGGAAGATTTTGTTTGCGTGCATCAAGGAAGTTAAAGAAAAGAGAAGGCAGAATATAACATAAACAACAGGAATTCTGCAGATGCTGGAAATTCAAGCAACATACATCAAAGTTGCTGGTGAACGCAGCAGGCCAAGCAGCATCTATAGGAAGAGGCGCAGTCGACGTTTCAGGCCGAGACCCTTCGTCAGGACTAACTGAAGGAAGAGTGAGTAAGGGATTTGAAAGCTGGAGGGGGAGGGGGAGATGCAAAATGATAGGAGAAGACAGGAGGGGGAGGGATGGAGCCGAGAGCTGGACAGGTGATAGGCAAAAGGGGATACGAGAGGATCATGGGACAGGAGGTCCGGGAAGACAGACAAGGGGGGGGGGGGGTGACCCAGAGGATGGGCAAGAGGTATATTCAGAGGGACAGAGGGAGAAAAAGGAGAGTGAGAGAAAGAATGTGTGCATAAAAATGAGTAACAGATGGGGTACGAGGGGGAGGTGGGGCCTTAGCGGAAGTTAGAGAAGTCGATGTTCATGCCATCACGTTGGAGGCTACCCAGACGGAATATAAGGTGTTGTTCCTCCAACCTGAGTGTGGCTTCATCTTTACAGTAGAGGAGGCCGTGGATAGACATGTCAGAATGGGAATGGGATGTGGAATTAAAATGTGTGATTAAAATGGTGGGCCTCCTCTACTGTAAAGATGAAGCCACACTCAGGTTGGAGGAACAACACTTTATATTCCGTCTGGGTAGCCTCCAACCTGATGGCATGAACATTGACTTCTCTAACTTCCGCTAAGGCCCCACCTCCCCCTCGTACCCCATCTGTTACTCATTTTTATGCACACATTCTTTCTCTCACTCTCCTTTTTCTCCCTCTGTCCCTCTGAATATACCTCTTGCCCATCCTCTGGGTCACCCCCCCCCCTGTCTTTCTTCCCGGACCTCCTGTCCCATGATCCTCTCGTATCCCCTTTTGCCAATCACCTGTCCAGCTCTCGGCTCCATCCCTCCCCCTCCTGTCTTCTCCTATCATTTTGCATCTCCCCCTCCCCCTCCAGCTTTCAAATCCCTTACTCACTCTTCCTTCAGTTAGTCCTGACGAAGGGTCTCGGCCTGAAACGTCGACTGTACCTCTTCCTAGAGATGCTGCCTGGCCTGCTGCGTTCACCAGCAACTTTGATGTATGTTGCAGAATATAACATTGTAGTTTCAGAGAAAGCGCACTGCAGGTAGACAAAGAAAGTGCAACATTATAACTAGGTAAATACCAAGGCCAAGAGTCTGTCTTATTGTTCAATATTCTGATATACATTGTCCTTGAGCCTGGTGGTATGTGCTTTCAGGCCCTTGCATCTTCTGCCCAATGGGAAAGGGGAAAAGAGAGAATGGCCACAGTAGGAGAGATCCTAAAGAGACTGCATTTGCTGGAATCTGGAGCAACACACAATCTGCTGGAGGAACTCAGTGGGTCAGCAGCCAAGTCTAGAGCTCTGCCTCCTCATCACCATGAGATCCTGCTGACAACAGTTATGTCATCAGTGAATTTATGGAAGTCGTTTGACTTGGGCCTAGCCCCCAATCATGGGTGTAGAGAATAGAGCAGTGGGCTAAGCACACATCCTCAAGTTGTGCCAGTGTTGACTGCCAGCAAGAAGATGTTATTTCTGATCCGCACTGACTGCAGTGTCCCTAGAAGGAAGTTAAGGATCCAGATGGAGAGGGAGGTAGGGAAGCCCAGGTTTTTAAGCTTCTTGATTAGAACTGAGAGAATAATTGTGTTGAACACTGAGCTATAATCAATAAAACAGCTTGATGTAGGTATTGCTATTACGCAGGTGGTCTAAGGTTGAGTGGACAGCCACTGTATACCTATTGTGGCAATAGGCAACTTGCAACGGGTCAGGTCCTTGCTTAGGCAGGAATTAATTCTAGACATGACCAACATCTCAAAGTGCTTCATCAAGGTAGATACGAGAGCCACTGGGCGTATGTCACTGAGATAGCTCACCCTCCTCTTCCTGGACACCAGTATGATTGATGCACTTTTGAAGCAGGTGGGAATCTCCAACTGCAGCCATGAGGAACTGAAGATCTTGAACACTCCTACTAATTGGTTGGCACAGATTTTCAGTGCCTGCCAGTTACACCATTGGGCTGACACCCTGCGAGGGTTCACCCTCTTGAGAGAATTTCTGACATTGGCCTCTGATACAGGTATCACAGGGTCACCGATGCTACAGGGATTCTCCCTTTCAAAGTGTCTAGAGGCACTGAGCTCATCTGGGAGTGAAGCATCGCAGTGATTTATCACGTTAGATTTCACCTTGAAGGAAGTGATACCAGAGCTGATGTGCATCTGATTCTGACCCCAACTTCAATCGCAATTAGTTTTTGCACTTAAAATAGCCTTCCATAAGTCATACCCGGACTTCCTGTGGAGCCTTGAAGACCACACATCTAGCACTCAGCAGACTGACTCTCGCTGTTCATCCACGGCTTTTGCTTTGGGCACTCTTGGCATGTTCTCAAAGGCACATACTTATCCACACAGGTTTTGGCGAATTCGGTGACAACTGTGACATATTCGTTCAGATCCAAAGGTGAATTGTTCCATGTGGTACAATCCACTGACCCAAAGCAGTTCTGCTGCGATGGACACCACTAACACGATGATAGCGGGGGAAACTCCCTCGGCACATAAAATGGATGTTCCAGGCAGGGAGAACAGGACTGAGACAGAACTGCTACTTCTGGGCGCCACAGAGAGTCAATCATGAAGCAAACGCCTCGGCCACTGCCGTTACCCGACACCTCTGTCTAGTCCATGTAGTAGAAGTGGTGTCCAGAATGTGGCGGGGTGGGAGGAGGGGTTGTGAGCCACATTACTGTGCAGCAGTCCCTCATTTCCCTCTGGTACTGTAATCTCACTCTGACAACTTCAGTTTCATTTTCTATGTTCTCAAACACTTAATTCTACTGCTTCCTTTGTTGTCACTACAGCGTTTCTTTTTGCATGGCTGTACTTTGCGCTCGTTATATTCAATGTTGTATTTATATGACCATATACACAGTTCACCCTGTGCTTTACATGAACAAGGAGTTTTATTGCGCCCAGGCATTCAAGACAATAAGCTACTTTCAATCTGAACTATAGTCACTGAATGAGAGTCCTGGAGGGATATAAACATACAGCACAGAAAAAAGCCCTTCAAGCCAAGTAGTCAATGCCAAACCATTTAAACTGCTGACTGCCATCGACCTGCACCGGGACCATAACCCTCCATACCCCTCTCATCCATGTACCCATCCAAATTTCTCTTAAATGTTCAAATAGAGCTCACGTGCACCTCTTGTGCTGGCAGCTCGTTCCACACTCACCACCCTCTGAGTGAAGAAGTTTCCCGTCATGGCTCCCCATAAACTTTTCACCTTTCACCCTTCACCCTTAACTCATGACCTCTAGTTGTAGTCTCACCCAACCTGTGGAAAAAAGCCTATTTGAATTTACGCTATCTACACCCCTCATAATTTTGAATACTTCCATCAAATCTCCTCTCAATCTTCTACATTCTAAGGAATAAAGCCTTAACCTATTCAATCTTTCCCCATAATTCAGGTCCTCCAGACCTGGCAATATCCTTGTAAATTTTCTCTGTACTTTTCTAACCATATTTACATCTTTCTTGCAGGTAGATGACCAGAACAACACACAATACTACAAATTAAGCCTCAGCAAATTAAGAGGACAAAAATTAGAAAAGACGTTTGGAAATAAATACTTTACAAACAAGAATTAAGGGAGACAATAAGAAAAACAAAAGAGATAAGATGCTATTCAGATTATTTATCTGGGCTATTATCAAGATTCCTGGATAAATAAAAGCCCAAAAGCTTTGCAAATGACACCAAGATTGGGGGTGTAGTAGACAGAGAGGAAGACTTTCAGAGCTTGCAGCGGGCTCTGGATCAGCTGGAAAAATGGGCTGAGAATTGACAGAGCGAATGTAATGCAGACAAGGGTGAGGTGTTGCACTTTGGTAAGACCAGTAAGAATAGGTCTTACACCATGAAGGTGGAGTGTGGCAGACCAAAAGGATGTGGGAATACAGATCCATCATTTATTAACAGTGGTGGCACAAGTACACGCGGTCATAAAGAGAGCTTTTGGCACGTGGGCCTTCATAAAGCATTGCGT
Source organism: Mobula hypostoma (assembly GCF_963921235.1). NCBI lineage: Eukaryota > Metazoa > Chordata > Chondrichthyes > Myliobatiformes > Myliobatidae > Mobula > Mobula hypostoma. Next base: position 52,566,364 of record NC_086117.1, on the reverse strand, counting down.
ACAGGAGATGGGATGTTATGTTGAGGTTGTATAAGATGTTGGTGAGGCATAATTTGGAGTATTGGTGCAGTTTGGTCACCAACCTGCAGGAAAGGTGTAAATAAGATTGAAAGAGTACAGAAAATAAACTACAAGGATGTTGCTGGGACTGGAGTTACAAGGAAAGATCGAATAAGTCAGACTTTATTCCTTGGAACGTAGAGGAATGAGGGGAGATTTGATAGAGGTATACAACATTATGAGGGGTAGACAAGGTAAACGCAAGGCAGACTTTTTCCACAGAAGCTGGGCGGGACAACTGAAGGTCATGGGTTATGCATGTAAGGTGAAAAGTTTAAGGGGAACATGAGGGGGAAATTCTTCACTCAGAGGGTGGTGAGAGTGTGGAATGAGCTGCCAGTGCAAGTGGTACATACAAGCTTAATTTCAATGTTTAAGAGAATTTTGGATAAGTACATGGATGGGAGGGATTTGAAGGGCTATGGTCCCAGTGCAGGTTGATGAGAATAGGCAGTTTAAATGGCTTGGCACAGAATAGATGGGCTGAAGGGCCTGTTTCTGTGCTGTACTTTTCTATGACTCTATGACTATGAATTAGACAGATAAATGGGAAATAAAGACTAGAATTTATTAAGTGATTGAAAACATTGGAATTGTCAATACATTTCACCAGAGTGGATCTCTGAAGAGACTTGCATTGTCAACCTGGTAGGTATCATTAAAATAAACCACATTTCCCAAGAGTGGATCTCCAAAGGGACCTGAATCTCAAATCTGGTGCTCTCTAGAAACACAGCTTTGCACTGTTTAACCCAATTTACATTGTTAAAGTGTTATCAGTTCACACACACTAACAATGCTAAACTGGTCAAAATTGTGCAAGGCAATTTCAGAATGTACAACACATGATTAGTAAGTATGCAAATAACATTTAAAAAGGTGATATTGTACATTGAAGATTATGTAAACAAGGGGATTTTGATCAGCAGGGGAAGTGAGTCATGGAATGGCAAATCGGGATGTCATAAAACAGTAGAATCTAGGAGTTTTTAAAATTACATGCTTTCCTGAAAATGACATCACAGGTAGACAGGGTTGTGAAGGTGGCTTTGAGCACACTGGCTTTCATTAGTCAGAACACTGAGTATCAGAGTTGGGACCTTATGTTGCAGTTGTACAAAACTTCGGTGAGGCTGCCTCTAGAGTATTGTGTACTGTTTTGATTACCCTGCTGTAGGAAAGACGTCATTCATCTGAAAGAGTGCCAATTTGAGAACATGCCAGGACTTGAAGGCCTGAGTTTTAGAGAGAGCAGGAACTGCAGGGTGACCTTATAGAAGTGTATAAAATCAGTAAGGGCATAGATAGTATTTTCTTTTTGGGGAAAGAGAATTTAAAAAAATAACTAGAAGACGTAGGTTTAAGGTGAGAGGAAAAAAGCCGCCAGAGGAAGAGGTTGAAGCAAGGTACATTAACAACAACTAACGATATTTTTTCCACACAGAGGATGGTCAGTGTGTGGAACGGGCTGCCAGAGGAAGTGGTTGACATGAGGTACATTAACAACAATTAAAGACATTTAGAGAGGTAGATGGATAGCAAAGATCTAGGGGAATTAGCTTGAATGGGACATTTCAGGTTGGGTCAAACTGCCTGTTACGGCGCTGCATGTGACTCAAATATCTGCTCATCTTTCCAGTTAGAACACAGAAATAAAACAGTTTCAAACAGCAGCTGTGTTACATTACTATGGATTCCATAAAGCAAATTACATCATACCTTTTCCAATCTTGCTTGTAAAGTCATTCTGCCTGTAGAACCAGGTATGCGACTTAATGCAGCTTCAATCTGCAATGGAAAATTAGATCCCAAATTACATTCAACGTTAATGAAAACCATGCCAGAGATGCCAAAATCCTTTGTCATCATATTTTCATAGCACAATCTGCCACCTTCTCATTAAAATAGATTTGTTCTGGTCACTCACCCCTAAATCAACTGAGCTACCTCAGACCTGTATTACATACAGGAGGAAGAGCGAGGAAAAATGCCGCCACCAGATTCTGCAGACCCAGGTGACTTCTTCCAGCTTGCTCACGGAACAGTTTTATTACTCTTCTCTTTGGTCTTCCTTTTCTTTTCAAGGTGGTTGTGGTTCTGACGGAACAATGATCCACAGTTCAAGCTATGGTTCTTCGCAAGCGGTGGGTTTTCAGACCAACTGTGCGGCCAAGCACCTGGCTACCTCCAAAAACAGCCTGGAAGAAGTGCCCTTGGGGCTGGGAGGTTGGACGTTGGGGAGCGGCCCTATGGGTGACCCAGTTCCTCACCGATTTTGCCGACTGTAGTGTCATGGGAAACTGAAACATTGACACTGAGACAGTAGGCGGTGTGTTTGCTAATCACCAGCTGCTGTCAAAGGAAGGCCCCTGCACTCGAGCAATCCCTCTTTCTCTCTCGATGGAGAGTGAGAGCCTGTCAGTCCTCGAGACGGGGGGATGGGGGGGGGAGGGTGCTCGGAGAAGCGACACGGAAGAATGTAACATTAGAACAGCGAGCTGCTGGTCTCTCCAGGAGTGACCCCCTCTCTCCCTCACTGGAGAGAGAGAGAGAGAGAGAGCCTGTCTGAGGTACCGAAGTGCTGGTTTGTGGACTGGAGTTTGATGGACTCTGGTGCTTCTGCTGTTGCCTGCATCATTGGGGGGGGGGGGGCTTCTGCTCGCATGGGTGCAGCCGAATGGGGGGGGCAGTGTTGATGCTTTTTGCTGCTGCTTGTGCCAACGGAAAGGGGGAGGGGTGGGGCTTCGGTGTTTTTATTGTTCTATGGGGTTTCCTTGTTTCACGGATGTCTGTGAAGAGGATGAATTTCATGTTCTATACTGGATATGTATTCTATACTAAATGTACCTTGAATCTGTTTCAAACGTGTTGCTCAAACTTGGGAAAAACCCTTTAGAAATTACAAAGTACAGAAGCCAAGGCAGTGCTTACCCTGCACTTTGTATCAATATCACTCTGATAATCCACCCTTGTATTATTATGCCGTGTTAAAAAAAAATCACTTAACTTTCAGAATAAAGAGTGCCTGAAAGAATTTGAATCTGTTCGCAGGTAGTTCCACAGGTTTAGTGATCACTCGCTCTTAAGACTGCTTGATTTCCACCTTTTTATGTAAATTTATTATTGCTGGTCCTATCTGTTGATGCAATTGCAAAATATTGCAGTAAGTAACCACAGCAGAAAGTGGTTAACTTCACTTGCTCCATCACCAAAATGTTCCCACAACCTATGGACTCACTTTCAAGGACAAGGCAGGTCATTGGGAGTAGGAAATTTGAATGGTTCTGCATGAACTAGATAGGCTGATGGGCTTGCTTCTGTGCTTTCAATACTTTCAATGACTATGACTCATGCTCATAATAATTTATTATTATTATTATTTCTCTCTTTTTGCATTTGCAGAGTTTGTCATCTTTTAAACACTGGTTGAATGCCCAAGTTGTTGTGGACTTTCATTGACTCTATTATGGTTATTATTGTATTATAGATTTATTGAATATACCCGCTAGAAAATGAATCTCAGGGTTGCATATGGGTGACACACACATACTTCAATAATAAATTTACTCTGAACTTTAAGGTGGCTATCTCTCCACCAACATCAGTCTCCTCCCACCATTTTTCATCTCATTTGTTCATTATGTGCCGTGTCCTATGACGTGGGCGATCATGATCTTTCCATGACTATGATTGTTCTTGGCAAATTTTTTTACAGAAGTGGTTTTCCATTGCCTTCTTCTGGACAGTGTCTTTACAAGACGGGTAATCCCAGCCATTATCAATAGTCTTTAGAGATTGTCTGTGTGGCATCAGTGGTCACATAACCAGAACTTGTGATATGCACCAGCTGCTCAAACGACCATCCACCACCTGCTCCCATGGCTTCACCTGACCCTGAATGAGGACTAAGCAGTTGCTACACCTTGCCCAAGGGTGATCTGCAGACTTGCAGAGGGAAGGAGTAGAGACACATCTCCACCCCACCACCCTATTTTTCATCTACCCTTGTCACTATACCCATTCTTTAATACCAATATATTTTTGTGATTTGTATGCAACTGCTAAGGTTAGCTTTTATTACACATACCATATTGTCCTGGAGAAGGTGGTGGTGATCTGCTGCACATCTTCTGGAAAAGGTGCTCCCACATGCTGTCAGGAAGATGGTTCCAGGATTCAGGCCTGGAGACAGCTGAGGAACCACAAGTCCATTGGCCATGCAATGCAGAAGTCAGTCTGCATGATGACATTGTCCTTGTCCTTGTCCTTGGTGGTAGAGGTTCACGGTTTGGGTGGTTATCATCAGGAAACTATATGCATTGTGTAAATGATACACACTGCAACCACAATGTGGAGGAAATCAATGTATTTAAGTGTGGCAGATGGGGTGCCAATCAAGCACAGTTCTTTGTCTTGCATGATGTCTTGGATGTAGGTGGTAGGAAGCCCTTGAGGCTTCAGGAAGCATTGCTCGGCCCACAAGATTCTCCAGACTCTGACCTGCTTATTTACATGATATTTATGTGTCTGGTCCATTTCTGATCAACAGTTAACCCCAGGGGATTGATGGTGGGGTATTCAACAATAGCAATTCCACTGAATGTCAAGGGAAAAGGTTAGACTTTCTTCTCATTGACCATTGGTTTCAAAATACTCTCTGACCTGGGAAACAGCTAACATGATAGTACTACATGGATGGTTGGGTTATGGAAGGCTGTGGTCCCAGTGCAAGTTGAAGGGAGTAGGCAGTTTAAATAGTTCAGAGTATATGGGCCAACAGGCCTGTATCTGTGCTGTACTTTTCTACGACTCTAAGTTGTTGGAATCTGCAACTCACTGCTTGAGGAGGCGGTGGATGAAGAATCTCTCACAACAGACAAGTATCTAAACACACGATTAGCCAAGGCTATGAACAGCTGAAAAAATAGATTAGGTTAGATGGGTTCTCTAGGTCAGCAGCAGCTGAATCAAATGAATCTCAGGGCAGCATATGGTGACATACATGTACTTTGAACTTTAAGTTAGAATTTAAAGAAACCATACTAGGACAGTTAGCACCACAAATCCACATCATTCAAAATGTCCTGGAGCACTTTTATCACACCATCTAATATTAACCTGCTGAAGAACTCAAAATCATGGTACTCAACATCCCTTTCACAGATCAGCTTTGGAGTTTTCCTTTCAATAACATTGTCTTTTTACCAATCAGCATTTTGGCTAAGTGGAATAAAACCCAAATATTAGTCCAATACAGAAGCCTTGCAATTCCCACACAATAAAACAACCTTACTTCATATTCCTTTCCTACTGAAATACTAGAGCTCAGCTGTTGCTGTTTGCACCGGCTGTATTTCATGGATTCTTGGAGAAAATTTTGGCTTTCGAGGAAATATTCGTAAAGTCAACCAAACAAATTATTTTCTGCAAATACGTAACAGTAGACTGACGATGCCCAATCATTGCCATGAATTTTTACAGATGTACTGTGGAGATCATTCTAACTGGCTGCATCACCATCCGGTGTGGGAGGAAAACTATTGCACAGGATTGAAATAAGCTACAGAGAGTCATAAACTTAGTCGGCTCCATTATGGGTACTAGCCTCTGTAGTATCCAGAAGCAATGCCTCAAAAAGGCGGGATCTATTATTAAGGACCCCCATCACCCAGGACATGCCTTGTTCTCAGCTACCATCAAGGAGAAGATACAGAAGCCTGAACGTACACATCCAACGATTCAGGAACAGCTTCTTCCCCCTCGGACATCTGAATTCTGAATGGACATTGAACCCATGAACACTACTTCACTACTTTCTTGTTTCTATTGTTGCACTACTTCATTTATCGATTTAATACACAGTATATACTTACTGTACTCCAGTTTTTTTTCCTGTTACGTATCGTGTTGTACGACCAAAAAGCCACAGAGACAATAGATTTCACAACATATGCCGTTAATATTAAATGTGATCCTGAATTGCTGGGGCTTCATTACCTGTTGCTTTTCTTGTGTGAGAGCATCAAAGAGTTTCTCTGTTTCCCCCAAAGCCTCCATCCTTGTTTTATATGTCAGCTCAGTCTCATACGGAGTTTGTAGAGGGGCATTTTGTTTCTCTTTCTGCAAAGTCATTGTCTTGTCTTCCCAAGCTGGTCGACTGATGATAGAGCCCATCTTAACCGCATTCAGTACAGAATCCGTGGGCATCGCACGTTGAGCATTATCAACATGATACCTTGCTGCAAAAAGAAAGTTTCATGCTGTCAAATGAGAAATTAATTATCTCTGTATTGCTATTTCAAAAAAATTTCCAATCATTTTCCAACTCAATACAGAATTAGCTCAATGGTAGAAGGCTGGAGGACTGTTTTGCAGATTGGAGGCCTGAGACCAGTGATGTATTGCAGGAATTAGTCTTTTGGTCCCATGTTACTTGCAAGTATATTAATGATTTGGACGAGAATGTAGGTGGTGACTAGTGAGTTTACTTATCTTCATAGATACTTCCTGGCTTGCTGAGTTCCTGTTACCCCAGAAGTGTTACCGTGTTTCCAGAGCCAACATAAGATGCTCCCCCCAACCCTAACTGTATGTCTTTGGAACGTGGGAGGAAACCAGAGGACCCAGAGAAAACCCCCACAGCCAGACAACAGCAGGAAATCGAACCCTGATACTATGCGCAGTTTTGGTCACCTACCTACAGAAAAGGTGTAAGTAAGGTTGAAAGAGTACAGAGAAAATTTACAAGGATGTTGCCGAGTCTGGAGGACATGTGTGATAAGGAATGTAGTAGAAGATCGAGGGGGGATTTGATAGAGATCTACAAAATTATGAGGGCTACAGATAGGGTAAATGCAAAAGGGCTTTTTCCACTGAGGTTTGGTGGGACAAGATGTCATGAGTTAAGGGTGAAAGATGAAAAGTTTAAGGGAGACATGAAGGGATACTTCTTCACTCAGAGGGTGGTGAGAGTGTAGAATGAGCTGCCAGCACAAACAGTGCATGTGAGCTCAATTTCTAGTACATGGAAGGTAGGGATACGAGGGCTATGGTGTGGGTGCAGGTCAGTGTTTAAATAGTTCAGCACAGACTAGATGGGCATGTTTCTATGTTGTACTGCTCTATGACTATATTATAGTTGGAGCTGCAAAGATGGCAGGTGCCTGCCTTCATCAGGTGAGGCTCTTGAGCGTGAGAGTTGGAATGTCATCTTTTAATGATACAAAAAGGACAGTAACATTTGAATGTGAACAGGCTACAGAAGCAGAGGGATAGGGAATTTATACAGGTGTGTGGGATTAGTACAAAGTTTCTATGCTGTACAAACTATGATTCAACTTACATTCTGTATTCTCTAGTGGAAAGAACTGAAGTCTTTTTCTTGGGCTTGAACCGCAAGATGGGACTGACTCGGCAAAATCGTCTTCATCCAAGTTGATGTCAAACCTACAAACAAAACAAACAAGGTTCTGTAATAATTCTGATATACAGGAATGCTGTCTGGCTTGAGGTACAGGGAGATTGGATAGGGTGGGACTGTTTTCCTTTGGGTGAAGGAGGTATAAAATGGTGAGGGACTCAGAAAAGGCATAACCTTTTTCCTAGGATATGGTCCAAGACCAGAGGGCATCAGTTTAAGGGGAGAGGGAAGAGATTCAAAGGAGATCTAATGGTCAAGTTTTCCATACAGTCGGTATAAGGAACGAGTTGCCAGAGGAAGTGATAGAGGTGACTACAATTACAACGTTCACAAGACATTTAGACAGGTTATAGTCATAGAAAAGTACAGTACAGAAACAGACCCTGCAGCCCATCTAGTGCATACCAAACCATCGACCTGCATCAAGACCATAGCTCTCCATACCCCTCCCATCCATGTATCTGCCCAAGCTTCTCTTAAACATTGAAATCAAGCTCACATGCACCACTTGTGCTGGCAGCTCGTTCCACACTCTCACCACCCTCTGAGTGAAGTTTCCCCTCACTGCATACTGGGAACTGAAGAAAGAACATGGCAGTACTCAGCTCTCTGCTGATTTGTAAAGGTCGTCTCCACCATGACCAGAAAAATCGCCAAGCTGGACAAAAGGATATCGTTGCTTCATCAGATTAAAGACGGCAAGCTATTCCTCAGAACTGTAGTCACTCTGGGATCTGGCACCCCTGCTACTGCTGAAGGAGAGTTGGACTCAACTGTCCCTTGGACTCCTCCTAACGTCACTTCTCCAGGCCTGTAGTTGCCCCCCAATGCAGCCAGACGATCACTGGCTTCGTCTAGGAGCCAAGCCTAAGGGTCAGCGAGTTCAATTTCCTGCTTGGCTGAGTCCTAAGGTGGTTGCCAGAAGGGGAAAGTGCTCCACCTATCCACCTCCCGAAAACCAGCTGAAGAATAGGTTTGACATCCTGGACAAGCACTAATTTCCCCCTCTGACAGGCCATTCCTACTCTCCAACTCCCACTGCCCCCGGGCCACAGACTACTGTGACAAGATATTCTCCTCCAGCAGCTTCCTTCTGCTCCCATTCCCCACGTCCTATTGCACTGACGCCACAGCCAAGGAGCAGTGTTTTCTCCACCAGCCGCTACCCACCGCTCCGGACCAGCAACGGGCACCTCCAAGCCACCACGGCACCCTAACCAGCATCGGTCTCAAGCTGTCTCCCCGACCACTGCTCCATCCTGGTCACTTCGGTCTTCACCCCTGCCTCCAACAAAGCTCCATTATCAGAGATATCCGGTCAAGGTTGTGTGTGACTATTTATCGCCCCGGTGCAAAAATCTCTGAAGTAATGCATAACCAATCTGGCTTGTTTGTTGAATGCCCTTCTGTTAAAAGAGTTGTTGTTCACATTGGCACTAATGACACAGTATGGCAGCGATCTGGGCTGTTAAAACTGGATTTTTGCTGTCTTTTTGAATTCCTGGAAGTCAGTGGTAAGGACATTTTTATCTCTGGCCCATTCCCTCCATAGGTCAAGGCTCAGGGCGTTTTAGTAGGCTTCCCGGTTTATATGAATGGCTGCGGGATCAATATAGAGCACAGAATTTCGGTTTTATAGATAATTTTAATTTATTCTGGGAATGTTCGGCATTCTTTAAAAAAGATGGTCTTCACACAAACTGAATAGGTTCATGGATGTTATCTGCTAACATTTTATATTGCACTCTGATGAGTTGACGTTCATTAATAAGTTCTGATGGCAGAGCAGGATCTGAGCAGGTTTCATACTGCTATGATAGTGGAGCGGGATCCTCTGTTCTTCCCGTGACCTCCAACATTCCTGCTTTGATAAGGAACAGAATGAACAAAGTGTCTTCAGCGCACACTGCAAACTTAGAAAGCTTGATAACTGTCCCATGTCAGCCGGAGTCAAATCCAGACGTTTTTATCACATTAAACCTAGCCTTACTAAATGTTAGGTCTTTGGCTGGCAAATCACTTTTAATTAATGAATTAATTATCAGGCACAGCCTTGATTTTATGTTTATAACAGATTTGGCTAGACCAAAACAACAGTGCAGTAGTTCTTACTGAATCAGCTCCTCCTAATTTCAGTTTTATAGGTGAGACCAGGATAAAGAAACGAGGGGGAGGAATAGCTGTTCTGTTTAATAATTCTCATCAGTGTAAGCAGATATCATATGGAACATAAACAACAGGAATTCTGCAGATGCTGGAAATTCAAGCAACATACATCAAAGTTGCTGGTGAACGCAGCAGGCCAGGCAGCATCTATAGGAAGAGGCGCAGTCGACGTTTCAGGCCGAGACCCTTCGTCAGGACTAACTGAAGGAAGAGTGAGTAAGGGATTTGAAAGCTGGAGGGGGAGGGGGAGATGCAAAATGATAGGAGAAGACAGGAGGGAGAGGGATAGAGCCGAGAGCTGGACAGGTGATAGGCAAAAGGGGATACGAGAGGATCATGGGACAGGAGGCCTAGGGAGAAAGATGGGGGGGGGGGTTGACCCAGAGGATGGGCAAGAGGTATATTCAGAGGGACAGAGGGAGAAAAAGGAGAGTGAGAGAAAGAATGTGTGCATAAAAAGGAGTAACAGCTGGGGTACGAGGGGGAGGTGGGGCCTAGCGGAAGTTAGAGAAGTCGATGTTCATGCCATCAGGTTGGAGGCTACCCAGACGGAATATAAGGTGTTGTTCCTCCAACCTGAGTGTGGCTTCATCTTTACAGTAGAGGAGGCCGTGGATAGACATGTCAGAATGGGAATGGGATGTGGAATTAAAATGTGTGGCCACTGGGAGATCCTGCTTTCTCTGGCGGACAGAGCGTAGATGTTCAGCAAAGCGGTCTCCCAGTCTGCGTCGGGTCTCACCAATATATAAAAGGCCACATCGGGAGCACCGGACGCAGTATATCACCCCAGTCGACTCACAGGTGAAGTGATGCCTCACCTGGAAGGACTGTTTGGGGCCCTGAATGGTGGTAAGGGAGGAAGTGTAAGGGCATGTGTAGCACTTGTTCCGCTTACACGGATAAGTGCCAGGAGGGAGATCAGTGGGGAGGGATGGGGGGGACGAATGGACAAGGGAGTTGTGTAGGGAGCGATCCCTGCGGAATGCAGAGAGAGGGGGGAGGGAAAGATGTGCTTAGTGGTGGGATCCCGTTGGAGGTGGCGGAAGTTACGGAGAATAATATGTTGGACCCGGAGGCTGGTGGGGTGGTAGGTGAGGACCAGGGGAACCCTATTCCTAGTGGGGTGGTGGGAGGATGGAGTGAGAGCAGATGTACGTGAAATGGGGGAGATGCGTTTAAGAGCAGAGTTGATAGTGGAGGAAGGGAAGCCCCTTTCTTTAAAAAATGAAGACATCTCCCTCGTCCTAGAATGAAAAGCCTCATCCTGAGAGCAGATGCGGCGGAGACGGAGGAATTGCGAGAAGGGGATGGCGTTTTTGCAAGAGACAGGGTGAGAAGAGGAATAGTCCAGATAGCTGTGAGAGTCAGTAGGCTTATAGTAGATATCAGTGGATAAGCTGTCTCCAGAGACAGAGACAGAAAGATCTAGAAAGGGGAGGGAGGTGTCGGAAATAGACCAGGTAAACTTGAGGGCAGGGTGAAAGTTGGAGGCAAAGTTAATAAAGTCAACGAGTTCTGCATGCGTGCAGGAAGCAGCGCCAATGCAGTCGTCGATATAGCGAAGGAAAAGTGGGGGACAGATACCAGAATAGGCACGGAACATAGATTGTTCCACAAACCCAACAAAAAGGCAGGCATAGCTAGGACCCATACGGGTGCCCATAGCTACACCTTTAGTTTGGAGGAAATGGGAGGAGCAAAAGGAGAAATTATTAAGAGTAAGGACTAATTCCGCTAGACGGAGCAGAGTGGTGGTAGAGGGGAACTGATTAGGTCTGGAATCCAAAAAGAAGCGTAGAGCTTTGAGACCTTCCTGATGGGGGATGGAAGTATATAAGGACTGGACATCCATGGTGAAAATAAAGCGGTGGGGGCCAGGGAACTTAAAATCATCGAAAAGTTTAATAGCGTGAGAAGTGTCACGAACATAGGTCGGAAGGGATTGAACAAGGGGTGATAAAACAGTGTCGAGGTATGCAGAAACGAGTTCGGTGGGGCAGGAGCAAGCTGAGACAATAGGTCGGCCGGGACAGGCAGGTTTGTGGATCTTGGGTAGGAGGTAGAAACGGGAAGTGCGGGGTGTGGAAACTATAAGGTTGGTAGCAGTGGATGGGAGATCCCCTGAGCAGATAAAGTCGTTGATAGTGTGGGAGACAATGGCCTGGTGCTCCTTGGTGGGGTCACGATCGAGGGGTAAATAAGAGGAGATATCCGCGAGTTGTCGCTGTGCCTCGGCAAGGTAGAGGTCAGTACGCCAGACTACAACAGCACCCCCCTTATCAGCGGGTTTAATAATAAGGTTAGGATTAGTGCGGAGGGAGTGGAGAGCAGAGCGTTCCGAAGGAGTGAGGTTGGAATGGGGACAAGGTGCGGTGAAGTCGAGACGGTTGATGTCCCGTCGGCAGTTGGCAATAAATTACTTGTCCATTCCCTTGTCCATTCGTCCCCCCCATCCCTCCCCACTGATCTCTCTCCTGGCACTTATCCGTGTAAGCAGAACAAGTGCTACACATGCCCTTACACTTCCTCCCTTACCACCATTCAGGGCCCCAAACAGTCCTTCCAGGTGAGGCATCACTTCACCTGTGAGTCGACTGGGGTGATATACTGCGTCCGGTGCTCCCGATGTGGCCTTTTATATATTGGTGAGACCCGACGCAGACTGGAAGACCGCTTTGCTGAACATCTACGCTCTGTCCGCCAGAGAAAGCAGGATCTCCCAGTGGCCACACATTTTAATTCCACATCCCATTCCCATTCTGACATGTCTATCCACGGCCTCCTCTACTGTAAAGATGAAGCCACACTCAGGTTGGAGGAACAACACCTTATATTCCGTATGGGTAGCCTCCAACCTGATGGCATGAACATTGACTTCTCTAACTTCCGCTAGGCCCCACCTCCCCCTCGTACCCCAGCTGTTACTCCTTTTTATGCACACATTCTTTCTCTCACTCTCCTTTTTCTCCCTCTGTCCCTCTGAATATACCTCTTGCCCATCCTCTGGGTCAACCCCCCCCCCGTCTTTCTCCCTAGGCCTCCTGTCCCATGATCCTCTCGTATCCCCTTTTGCCTATCACCTGTCCAGCTCTCGGCTCTATCCCTCCCCCTCCTGTCTTCTCCTATCATTTTGCATCTTCCCCTCCCCCTCCAACTTTCAAATCCCTTACTCACTCTTCCTTCAGTTAGTCCTGACAAAGGGTCTCGGCCTGAAACGTCGACTGCGCCTCTTCCTATAGATGCTGCCTGGCCTGCTGCGTTCACCAGCAACTTTGATGTATGTTGATCATATGGAACATTTGCATCTTTTCAATATCTTACTTTTCAGCTGAAATCCTCCCATCGTGCATTATTTTTGACTATATACTGGCCACCAAATTATTGTGCAACATTTTTGATGACTTTGCTGAACTACTGTCTATTGTTTGCATTGACTTTGACTGGGTAGTCATTGTTGGTGATTTTAATATTCACGGTGATAACCCCAAGGACAGCAGTGCTAATGAACTGTTCTGCATCCTAGACAACTATGGACTGACACAGCATGTAAAAGGGCCAACTCACAGCAAGGACCACACCTTTCACCTAGTCACTTCCAAAGATCTTAACACTTTTAGGGTGTGGGAACCGATGATGCTCTTTCTGATAATTTCTGTGTTTTCTTTAAAATTACTTTGTTTCTATCCACCAGTGCTCAGAGGTAATCACAAAACCGTACATCACTGAAAACACCAAGGTGTTATACACACAGGCCTCTCTCCCACACCTGCCTCCTCTCCTGCCTCTGTCAATGACCTTGTAGATCATCTCAACTCTAAAATTACAGATGTCATTGATACAATCATCACCCCCCCCCCACAAAGTAAAAGTAAAAGAAAAAAAGCACCATGGAGAAACACCCCGCTGGTTCAACTCCAAAAATGTGTCAAAAAACTGAATGCAGGTGGCAGAAAACAAAACTCCAGGTCCATTATGACATTTATAAAGCGACTTTTCATATCTATAGTTTAGAGTTGAGACATGCAAGGCAGTGCTCTTCTCTGAAACTATGAATAAAAATGGCAATAGTGCATGTGCTTTATTTGTTACAGTTGATAGGCTCACACATCCTCCTATATCAGTAGCACCTGAACTCCCGTCTACAAAATCAATGACCTTGCATTCTTATTTACTGACAAAGTTCAGAAGATTAGACGTGCTGTCAGTGGCTCTGCATCAGGTCAGAAGTCCGTGTCATCCTCTCACTCCTAGTTAAGATGGCAGAATTCAAACCAATTAACTATTAAACTTTAGAAGAAATTGTGCTACACTTGAAATCCTCTTCCTGTTCCCTTGCCATTTTACCTACAACCTTTTTTAAAAATGTTTTTAATTGCATGGCACCAGACATTCTGTAAATAGTCAACACTTCTCTTCTATCAGACTGCTTCCCAAAAGCCCTGAAAACTGCAGTTAATTGAGTTAAGCCTCTTAAAACAGAACAACCTAGATGCCTCAGTAATTAATAACTACAGGCCTATATCAAATGTTTCAGTAAAATCATTGAAAAGGGGGACCAATATCCTGGCAGGGAGGTTTGCTAAGGCTACTGGGGAGAGTTTAAACTAGAATTGCTGGGGGGTGGGAACCGAACTGAAGAGACTGGGGAAGAGGCAGTTGGCTCACAAATAGAGAAAGCTTGGAGACAGTATGTGAGGGAGGAAAGGCAGGTGATAGAGAAGGGATGCACTCAGACCGACGGTTTGAGATGTGTCTATTTTAACACAAGGAGTATTGTGAAAAATGTGGATGAGCTTACAGCGTGGATCAGTACTTAGAGCTATGATGTGGTGTCCATTACAGAGGCTTGGATAGCTCAGGGACAGGCATGGTTACTTCAAGTGCTGGGTTTTAGATGTTTCAGAAAGGATAGAGAGGGAGGCAAGAGAGGTGGGGACATGGCACTGTTGATCAGAGATAGTGTCACAGCTGCAGAGAAGGTGGATGTCATGGAGGGATTGTCTATGGAGTCTCTGTGGGTGGAGGTTAAGAACAGGAAGGGGTCAATAATTTTACTGGATGTTTTTTATAGGCTGCCCTATATATAACAGGGATATCGAGGAGCAGATAGGGAAACAGATCCTGGAAAGTGTAGTAATAACAGAATTGTCGTGGTGGGAGATATTCATTTCCCAAATATCAATTGGCATCTCCCTAGAGCAAGGGGTTTAGATGGGGTGGAGTTTGTTAGGTCTGTTCAGGAAGGTTTCTTGACACAATATGTAGATAAGCCTACAAGAGGAGAGGCTGTACTTGATCTGGTATTAGGAAATAAACCTGATCAGGTGTCAGGTCTCTCAGTGGGAGAGAATTTTGGAGATAGTGATCATAATTCTATCTCTTTTACCATAGCACTGGAGAGGGATAGGGACAGACAAGTTAGAAAAGCGTTTAATTGGAGTAAGGGGAATTATGAGGCTATCAGGCAGGAACTTGGAAGCTTAAATTGGGAACAGATGTTCTCAGAGAAAGGTATGGAAGAAATGTGGCAAATGTTCAGGGGATATTTGCGTGGAGTTCTGCACTGGTATGTTCCAATGAGACAGGGAAGTTATGGTAGGGTACAGGAACCGTGGTGTACAATGGCTGTAGTAAATCTAGTCAAGAAGAAAAGAAAAGCTTACAAAAGGTTTAGAGAGCTAGGTAATGTTAGAGATCTAGAAGATTATAAGGCTAACAGGAAGGAGCATAAGAAGGGAATTCGGAGAGCCAGAAGGGGCCATGAGAATGCCTTGGCAGGCAGGATTAAGGAAAATCCCAAGGCATTATACAAGCATGTGAAGAGCAAGAGGATAAGATGTGAAAGAATAGGACCCATCAAGTGTGACAGTGGGAAAGTGTGTATGGAACCGAAGGAGAGAGCTGAGGTACTTAATGAATACCTTACTTCAGTATTCACTATGGAAAAGGATCTTGGTGATTGCAGTGATGACTTACAGTGGACTGAAAAGCTTGAGCATGTAGATATTAAGAAAGAGGATGTGCTGGAGCTTTTGGAAAGCATAAAGTTGGATAAGACGTCGGGACCGGATGAGATGTACCCCAGGCTACTGTGGGAGGTGAGGAAGGAGATTGCTGAGCCTCTGGCGATGATCTTTGCATCATCAGTGGGAACGGGAGAGGTTCCAGAGGATTGGAAGTTTGTGGATGTCGTTCCCTTATTCAAGAGAGTAGAGATAGCCCAGGAAATTATAGACCAGCGAGTCTTACTTCAGTGGTTGATAAGTTTATGGAGAAGATCCTGAGTGGCAGGATTTATGAACATTTGGAGAAGCATAATATGAATAGGAATAGTCAGCATGGCTTTGTCAAGGGCAGGTCGTGCCTTACGAGCCTGATTGAATTTTTTTGAGGATGTGACTAAACACATTGATGAAGGAAGAGCAGTAGATGTAGTGTATATGGATTTCAGAAAGGCATTTGATAAGGTACCCCATGCAAGGCCTATTGAGAAAGTAAGGAGGCATGGGATCCAAGGGGACATTGCTTTGTGGATCCAGAACTGGCTTGCCTACAGAAGGCAAAGAGTGATTGTTGACGGGTCATATTCTGCATGGAGGTCTGTCACCAGTGGTGTGCCTCAGGGATCTGTTCTGGGACACTTACTCTTCGTGATTTTTATAAATGAACCGGATGATGAAGTGGAGGGATGGGTTAGTAAGTTTGCTGATGACAGAAAGGTTGGGGGTATCGTGGATAGTGTGGAGGGCTGTCAGAGGTTACAGCAGGACACTGATAGGATGCAAAACTGGGCCAAGAAGTGGCAGATGGAGTTCAACCCAGATAAGTGTGAAGTGGTTCATTTTGGTAGGTCAAATATGATGACAGAATATAGTATTAATGGTAAGACTCTTGGCAGTGTGGAGGTTCAGAGGGATCTTGGGGTCCGAGTTCATAGGACGCTCAAAGCTGCTGCACAGATTGACTTTGTGGTTAAGAAGGCATACGGTGTATTGGCCTTCACCAATCGTGGAATTGAATTTAGGAGCCGGGAGGTAATGTTGCAGCTATATAGGGCCCTGGTCAGACCCCACTTGGAGTACTGTGCTCAGTTCTGGTCGCCTCACTACAGGAAGGATGTGGAAACCAGAGAAAGGGTGCAGAGGAGATTTACAAGGATGTTGCCTGGATTGGGGAGCATGCCTTATGAGAATAGGTTGAGTGAACTTGGCCTTTTTTCCTTGAAGCGACAGAGAATGAGAGGTGACCTGATAGAGGTGTATAAGATGATGAGAGGCATTGATTGTGTGGATAGTCAGAGAACATAGAATAGTACAGCACAGTACAGGCCCTTCGGCCCACTTTTGGATAGGTACATGGAGCTTAGAAAAATAGAGGGCTATGAGTAACCCTAGTAATTTCTAAGGTAGGGACATGTTCAGCACAACTTTGTGGGCTGAAGGGCCTGTATTGTGCTGTAGGTTTTCTGTGTTTCTACATTAATAGCTTTTAGGCACTGAGCAACTGTATGGATGTTTTCCAGTCTGGATTTCGACAACACCATACCACCGAGACTGTTCTGGTCAAGATTTTAAATGACAACTGCTTAAACGATGATGATATTTCAGTTTTGGTTTAACTGAATCTTCATGCTGCTTTTGACGCAGTTGACCATGGCATACTACTGGACAGACTGGAAAACTGACTAAAGTAGTTTAAATTATATTTAGATGAGAGGGACTATTTTGTATCGATTGGTAGCTACATATCTGACTGAACAACAATGAGATGCAGAGTGCCTCAAGCATCCACACTAGAGCCTCTTCTGTCTAACTTGTACATGTTCCCTCTAGCTCAAATCATGGTAAGCAACAAAATATCTTACCTTAATTATGCAGATGGCACTCAGATTTATACAACAGAATCAATAAGTGACTATAGTCCCATACAAACACTAAAAAACAGTATTGAACAAATCACTGATTGGATGAGCCAAAATTTCCCCTAATTAAACAAAGAAAACTGAAATAATTGTGTTTGGTGTCAAAAAAGAACGATTAAAAGTCAGTGCTCTCTTAGAATCCCTGTCATTAAATACCACAACCCAAGACAGAAAGCTTGTTGTGATGGACTCCAACTTAAATTTTAACTGCCACATTCAGACAATTACAAAGTCAGCCTACTGCCATCTTAAAAATACAGCAAGAGTTAAAGGACTTATGTCTCAGCAAGATCTGGAAAAACTCGCCCATGCACTTTTTAGTAGGCTTGACAACTGTAATGGCATTTCAACAGGTCTCTGTAAAAAAATTCCCTCAGGCAGCTGCAGCTCACTCAGAACGCCACTGCTAGAGTCCTCACTAAGACCATGACAGTGGAACATATCACCCCAGTTCTCAGATCACTACACTGCTTCCTGTCCATCTGAGGATTGGCTTTAAAATATTACTACTGGTTTATAAAGCACTGAATGGTCAAGGGCCAAAATACATTCCCAATCTCTTGCTGCATTGTGAACCTTCCTGAGCTCCCAGGTCGTTTGGTATGGGTGTGTTTACTTTCCCCAGAGTCAAAATTAAACATGGTGAAGCAACTTTTAGTTACTATGCTCCTCATATCTGGAATAACCTTCCGGAGGATCTGAAGTCTGCCCCAACTTTAAGCTCTTTTAACTCAAGGTTTTAAACTTTTCTTTTCGCTGTAGCTTTTAATTAGAATCTCCGGCACTGTAACTTCTATTTATCATATCTATTATTTACAATTTTATTCCCTTATTTATTGTCTGAAATTTGATGTTTATATCTTGTTCTATGTAAAGTGCTTTAAACTGCCTTGTGTTTGAAAAGTGCTATAAACTTACTTATGTTCCCCTAGAACTTTTCACCTTTCACCCTTAACCCATGACCTCTGGCTATAATCCCACCCAGTCTCTGTGAAAAAATCATTTACCTTATCTATACCACTCGTAAATTTGCATACCTTTATCAAATCTCCTCTCAATCTTCTACATTCCAAGGAATAAAGTCCTAACCTATTCAATCTTCCCTTATAACTCAGGTCCTTCAAACCCGACAACATCCTTGTAAATTTTTTCTGTACTCTTTCAACTTTACCTACATCATTCCTATATGTAGATGCATACCTAAGCTGCACACAATACTCCAAAATAGGCCTCACCAATGTCTGATACAACTTGAACATAACATGCCATCTCCCGCACTCACTACTGATTTATGAAGGCCCACGTGCCAAAAGCATATTTCGGCCAGACGGGATGCGCAGTGGAAATGCATATCAAGGAGCACATGAGGTGTATCCGTTTGGGTTACCCGGAGAAATCAATGGTAGCAGAACATTGGATTGACTTTGATGGCACAAAACTACTGTGCCGTGCCAATGGCTTTTGGGACTGTCTGGTAAAGGAAGCCATTGAAATAAAACTAGTGGAAAAGAATTTTAAGAAGGATGAAGGTCTTGCTCTAAGAACTGGAATTCAATTGTAAACAAGGTGGGAGCAAAAACCTGATTAGATCAGGACTAACCAGTCAGAAGGGACGGAATACAGGGGTATAAATACAGGGGCAACATCCCTGAAGGTGTCAGAATTTGTCATCGAAACATCAGTTCTCATCAATACTTGTACCCGGTGTGAAGCTGATTAGATTTCAACCATCATATATGCCGGGAAAGCACTAGATCCTTTTTCCTGAACACATTTGACAAACTCTTTCCCAACTAGTCCTTTTACAGTGCAAATCAATATTTGAAAAGTTGAAGTCACCTACTATAACAACCTTATGCTTCTTGCAATAGTCTGCTATCTCTCTACAAATTTGTTCCTTTAAATCTCTCAGACTGTGGATGGTCTATAACACAGCCCCCAAAAACATGGTCATAGCTTTCTTATTGATCATTTCCATCCATAAGGCCTCACTTGACGAGTTCTCCACTCTGTCCTGACGGAGAGCTGCAGTGACATTTTTCCTGACTTGTCATGCCACCCCACCTCCTTTAATCCCTCCTACTCTGTCGCATCTAAAACTACGGAACCCCAGAATGTTGAGATGCCAGTCCTGCCCCTCCTAAAGCCAAGCCTCACTAATGTTAATCCAACCCCTGAGCTCATCTGCCTTTCCTACAATACTTTTTGCATTGAAATATCCACAGCTCGGGACAGTAGTCACACCATGCTCAACCTTTTGATTCACAAATTTGTCTGAGGTCTTAGCAATACCTGTCTCACAACCTCTCCATTGTTGGCTCTGGCACTCTAGTTCCCACCCTCCTGCAACTCTACTTTAAACACTCCCATGCAGCACTAGCAATCCTGCCAACTAGGATATTAATCCCTCTCCATTTCAGGTGCAAACCATTTCTTCTGCACAGGTCCCACCTTCTTAGGAAGAGAACTCAATGATCCAAAAATCTTATGCACTCCCTCCTACACCAACTCCTTACCCATGCGTTAAAACTTTATAATCTTCCTCTTTCTGGCCTCACTAGCACATGGCACAGCTAGCAATGCTGAGATCACAACCCTGGAGGTCCTGCCCTTTAATTTAGCACCCAACTCCCTGAACCTCGTCACTTGTCCTACCCATGTCATTGGTACCTACATGGACCACAACCTCTGGCTGTTCACCTTCCCACTGAAGAATGCTGAGCACTCAGTCACAGATGTCCCAGACCCTGGCAGCCAGGGAGCAACATACCATCCAGGAATTTTGCTCTCGTCCATCTTGTGGATGGGGATGGCCACAGGGGTACTCTGGACTGGCTCCTTAACCCCTATCCCCTTCCTGATGGTCACCCCAGTTTCCTGTGTCCAGCACCTCTCTCTATGTCCTGTTTATCACCCCCTCAGCTTCTTGAATGATCCAGAGTTCATCCAGTTCCAGCTCCAACTCCTTAACATGGATTGTTAGAAGCTGCAGCTGGATGTACTTCTCCCAGTAGTCGTCAGGGACACTGGATGCTTCCCCTCTTCCCACATCCCACAAGAGGTGCTTTCCACTCTCCTGTCTGGCAACTCTACTGTCCTAACTGAGCAGATATAAAGGAGGAAAAACAATACATAGATTCATAGATAGGTTCAGAGGGACATGGGATAATTGCTGAGAAATAGAATTAGTTTGAAGGGCCTTTATCCATGCTGTATATCTGTCTCTATAACAACATTAATTACCTTGTCACTGGGTTTTCTTCTTTGCCAAGGAGGTGATTAAATCCAGGCGACAGGTTTTCTTTAGGACAGCGCTTGGGACTTGACTTGGCAGACAATGATGTTAACAAAGTGTTTCGTTTGGCTAGAAGAGGGGGGAAAAGAAAATCGATATTTTAACGGTATTTGGAATAATTAGATGTATCAGCTGGGCTCTGCAATCTCCAGTTTACATTTCATTGGACATTATAGATTCAAGTGCTGAACTATTTTCACTCATGGGACAATTCAAAGTTTGAACAGAACCGGCAGAAAAGGAAACAAAAGTATGGTAGTAGTAAAGGGATAGGATGAGATGGGTGCATAAACAGCTTGTTCCCTGACGGTAAATAAATCAAGAAATACACAGTCTACGGGGAGATATCTGTGAGTTCCTCAGAGAAACTCAAATTATTAGCGATAGTAAGAACATAGTGCAAACATCAAAGGCTTTTGTAACTTGGCAGATCCACATGGAAAACCTATGAAGAAAGTAACTGGGCAGAGCTGTAAAATCCCCTAGAACTACAACCAATTATTCTAACACAGTGACAAAGGTAAATTTCATTATCAAAGTACACCATATAGAACCCTGAGATTCATTTTCCAGCAAGTATACTCAGCAAATCTATAAAATAGTAACTATAACAGGATTAATGAAAGATCAACCAGAGTGCAGAAAACAAAAAACTAGGCAAATGCAAATATAAATAAATAGCAATAAATAATGAGAACATGAGATAATGAGATAGAGTCCTTAAAGTGAGATCATTGGTTGTCAGAACATTTCAGGTGTGAGTCCTGAATCTCCTATAACCTTCTACCTGATGGCAGCAGTGAGAAGAGAGCATAGCTTGGGTGGTGGGGGTCTCTAATGATGGATGCTGCTTTCCTATGACTGCGTTTCATGTGGACGTGCTCAAAGGTTGGAAGGGCTTTACCTGTGATGTACTGGGCCAAATCCACTACCTTCTTAGGATTTTCTGTTCAAAGGCATTGGTGTTACCGTACCAGGCTGTGAGGCAGCCAGTTTGTCGAAGTTATTGATGTCAAGCCAAATCTCCGCAGACTCCTATGGAGGTAGAGGTGTTGCCGTGCTTTCTTCACAATTCCACTTATGTGAAACTTTTGTACTGATCTTCCAGAATTCACAACATTCTGAAAAGGACTGCAAAATACTAAAGGCAATAGCTCTAGTCCCAAAAAGCACAAGAAAGAGAACAATGGGAACTAAAGCCAGCTAATCTCACTAGTTGTTGCGAAACTGCTGGGATTTATTTATAAGGATATGCTAAAACAGTATTGAGAAAATCATAATATAGTTTGGGGGTTCCTAAACTGGGGTCCATGGACCCCTTGGTTAATGGTAGGGGTCCATTTAATAAAAAAGATTGTGAACCCCCCTCCCATCTAACCATTAGATGGAATCAGTAGAATTTCATGAAATTAATGGGATTAAGGGTACCAAACAAGGTAGGAATTTTTGAGGTAAAATATACAAGCTTGAAAAAACAAATTACTGGAGGAACACAGCAGTCAGGCGGCCTCAATGGAGGCAGAGGAAAGGTCACGTTTCTGGTTGAGCCTTAGCAGCAGTTTGTTTCCTGCTGCAGATTACAGTATCTGCAGCCTTCTGTCTTTCCAATAGATGTGTTCAAACCAGTTAAAGTGGTGTATTTACACTCTGAGATATTTAAATCATCCTTAGAGACAGGTGAGGTACCAGACAATTGGGAGGATAGCTAATGCTGCTCCGCTGTTTAAGAAAGGCTCTAAAAATAAACCAGGAAACTACAGGTTGGTGAGCCTGACATCAATAGTGGGAAAGTTATTGGAAGGTATTCTAAGGGACAAGGAATGTGAGTATTCGGATAGATAGGAAACAATTAGGGATAGTCATCATGACTTTGTGAGTGGTAAGTCGTGTCTAGCCAATCTTACAGAGTTTTTCAAGGAGTTACCAGGAAAGTTGATGTAGACAGGGCAGTGGATGTTGTCTGTATGGATCTTAGTAAGGCATTTGACAAGGTCCCACATGGGAAGTTGATCAGGAAAGTTCAGTTGTTTGGCATTCAAGATGAGGTAGTAAACTGGATTAGACAATGGCTTTGCAGGAGAAACCAGGGAGCAGTAGTATATAGCGAGGAAAACCAGAGGGATCTGGACCAGCTGGAAAAATGGACTGAAAAATGATAGGTGGGATTTAATGCTAGTAAGTGTGAGACTTTGCACTTCAGTAGGACCAATCAAGGTAGGTCTTACACAGTGAACATTGAGGGGTGCTGTAGAGCAAAGAGATCTGGGAATACAGGTACATAATTCATCGAAAGCAAATAGGGCTGTAAAGAAAGCTTTTGGCACAATGGCCTGCATAAATCAATGCATTGAGTAGAGGAGATGGGATATTATGTTGAAGTTGTATAAGAAGTTGGTGAGGCATAATTTGCAGTACTGTATGCAGTTTTGGTCACCTACCTACAGGAAAGATGCAAATGAGATTGAAAGAGTACAGAGAAAGTTTACAAGGATGCTGCTGGTACTGGAGGACCTGAGTTATAAGAAAAGATTGAATAGGTTAGCATTTTATCTCTTGGAACATAGAAGATTGAGAAGAGATTTGATAGAGAAATACAAAGTTATGAGGGGTATAGATAGAATAAATGCAAACACGCTTTTTCCATTGGGTGGGACTACAACTAGAGGTCATGGGTTAAGGGTGACAGGTGAAAAGTTTAAGGGAAACATGAGGAGAAACTTCACTCAGAGGGTGGTGAGAGTGTGGAACAAGCTGCCAGCGCAAGTGGTGCACACAAGCTCGATTTCAATGTTCGAGAGAGGTTTGGATAGGTATGTGGATGGTAGGGTCCAGCTACAGGTTGATGGAACTAGGCAGTTTAAACGGTTCACCACTGACGAGATGAGCTGAAGGGCCTGTTTCTATGTTGTACTCTTCGATATCTGCGACTCTAACCTTCCATCAAATAGCTCTCAGTATCGAGAATAACACACCAGTACAGATGGTTACCCACAGACACCAAATGATCTGGTTGAGAGGCCTTGCTCAGTGGGAAGCTGTTCACAGCCTGTGAACAAGCGTGGAGATCAACTGTAACATACCCAAGTTTGCTGACAACAGAAGACTAGACAGCACCGTGGTTGCAAGAAAGATGTAGTCTTCAAAGGAATAGGGACTGATTAGGTGAACAGGCAAGGAGATGGCATAGAGCATGCAATATTATCAAAAATGACACCATTCACTTTGGAATGTAATGTTTTACGAGAAACAATTAACCTTGATTTTTACTGGTTGTCATAAATCATAGAAGCTAGAACAGGAAAATTAGTAAGTGGTTTGTAAGCATAGAGAAAATACAAGTGGTTAGTAAGCATACTAAAAATATTTAACTAATCTATAAATAGCTAATCTTATCCAAAGAGTTACAGAAACATTCGTACTTGGAGTAGAAGTGGGTGTCGACTTCCTGCTTGAAGGGGGTACAGATGATGATCTTTGGCCTGAGGGAGAACTATTGTCTTTTGATCTAGTTCGACCCTTGCATGAGTCCACTGATTGGCTTTTACAGCAGCTGGAATCCACAAATCCCAAGCCCTGTGTGCGTTTCAAGACTTCTGCTTAGACAAAAAACAAATAATCGAAATTCATTTTTATCAATAAATATTCAAAAAATTTTTTTAAATTACAACTTTCACAATAATTGAGATGAAATTGATCCACACTGATTAGGAGGGTAAGAGAGTCAGTCACTGGCTTGGAAATTTAACCCAGTCATGGCTCTATATAGCTGATATCTTTCTCTAGATTAAGTCTGTAAAGTCCATTTGGAACCCTAGCAATAAATTAAAGCCAGTGTCCAAACTACAATGAACGTTAACTATAGAGCGTAGTCCACAATCCAGTCATGCTTTAGGTATAGCCTGGGTCAAGCAGGTGTGGGGGACCCAGGAGGTAATGTTATATGAGCTGGCTTCTGGCATCCTCCTTCCCTTCCCCTCACCTTCATATTCTGGCATCTCCCCACACCCTGATGAAGGGCTTCGGCCTGAAACAGACTGTTTATTCATTTCCATAGATGCTGCCTGACCTGCTGAGTTCCTCCAGTGTTCTGTGTGTGTTGCTGTGGAGTTCCAACATCTGCTGAATCTCTTGTGTTGGAGTAATAACCATTATTTTTAATCTGATTTTACTGCAGCAGAAGTGGAAGGGAAATGTGAGTCTAATGACAGAGTACTGAGAAATATAGGGAAGAAAGTCGGGCAAGTCCCCTAGAGCCTGAATCCGCAGGTCGAAAATTTTCTTCCAAACTTTCTCAGTTTCTGAAACAGTCTCAACAAGTTGGAATATAGCAAATGAAGCATAATCTGTTTAAGGGGAAAGAGAAAAGAAGTAAATACATGACAAATGAGTTTACATCTGCTGCTGTTAGAATCTATTTTTAAGGAAGGAGTAACTGGGATTTGCAAACAGCATCACAAGAATAAAATGGTTTGCCTTGTTTGGAGTTCAAACTCATTAGTCAAAACTTCTGGGGTTCCAAGTGGACTTTACAGACTTAGTCTAAAGATGCTAGCGACACACACAAAATGCTAGAGGAACTCAGCAGGTCAGGCAACATTTCTGGCCAAAACCCTTCTTCAGGACTGGAAAGGAAGGGGGAAGATGCCAGAATAAAAAGATGGGGGGGGTGCGGGGAGGGAAAGGAAAGGAGGCTAGCTGGAAGGTGATAGAGGAAGCCTGGTTGAAAGGGTCAAGGGCTGGAGAAGGGGAGTGGACTGTGAGAAAGGGAAGAAGGGGACCCAGGAGGAAGTAATAGGCAGGTGAGAAGTAAAAGGTCAGAGTGGGGAATGCAGTGGGTTGGGAGGAGAGAAGAGAATTTATTTACTGGAAGGAGAAATCAATATTCATGCCATCAGGTTGGAAGCTACCCAGAGAGAACACAAGGGGTACGAGTGGACTAAATTGCTGAACCAGTGACTCAAACACCAAGTTAATACACACAGCTGGAGAACCTAGAACTTTGTCACAGAAACCCAGGAGCAATGACCACAAATGGTTAGAATTCTGAACTTCAGATTGCTCTGATATTTAGTCTTTGTGAAAGTTCAAGGTCAAGACAGACAGATTTTGAGACGGCAGTGCTGTGGTTCACTCGACGCTTTACAGTACCAATGACCGGGTTCAATTCCCAGGCATCTGTACATTCTCCCCACGACTACATGGGTTTCCTCCAGGTGCTCCGAATTCCTCCCACAGTCCAAAGACAAATCAGTTAATAGGTTAATCATTGTAAATTGTCCTGTGATTAGCCTAGGGTTAAGTCAGGGGTTAAGACAATAAGATATAGGAGCAGAATTAGGCCATTTGGCCCATTGAGTCTGCTCTGCCATTTCACCATGGCTGATCCATTTTCCCTCTTGGCCTCAATCTCCTGCCCTCTTCCCATAACCCTTCATGCCCAGAGCCATCAATCAGTCACTGTATGATAACACTTTAATTCCAGAGATCAATCTTATGAATCTTCCCTGAACCCTGTCCCTGTCCAATCTCAGCACATCCTTTCTAAGATGATGGGCCCCAAGCTGCTCACAATACTCCCAAGTGAGGCCTCACCAGTGCTTTATAAAGCTTCAACATTACATCCTTGCTCTTATATTCTAGTCCAATCGAAATGAATCCTAACATGGCATTTGCCTTCCTCACCACAATCTGCAAATTAACCATTAGGGGGTCCTGTACAAGGACTCCCAAGTCCCTTTGCGCCTCAGGTTGCTGGCAGCATGGCTCAAAGAGCCAGAAGAGCCCGTTCTGTGCTGTATCTTAATGAATGAACAGAATCTTGCATGGGGAACAGTAAGCTCATGGATCCTCTCCAGTCTAATCCTGGTCCAACTTCCTATGTTCTTGTATTCCTACTGGCAAGTTTATGTGCATTTTGGCTGAAAACAGTAACCAGATATCACTGTATAGGTTAAAGCCGAGAAAATCTAAAAGCAAGTTTCCACAAACGGATGGAATATCACTACTTCCTACACAAGGGAAACACTTCCATGGCAGAAGAAACAGAGCAAACTATTTTCTGTATGATACGCTCAAGTCCCATACAAAAATCTACACAGAAAAGGTCAGTCACAGCATAGCAGGTGACAATTCTGTCCATCTGGTCCACATTAGTATTCGCTTTCCAGAGAGCAAATAATTCGAATCACATTTACCCATTTGTTCCCATATCCCTCAACCCTCATTCAGCTTAACTTCAAACTTTTTGCCTCAACCACTAAAGCACGTTTCTATAGAAGGGTGTTGTTTTTGCTCACTTTAAAATTTCCTGTTTGATATTCTATTTATAGCATCTCATTTTAACCCCCTCACCACTGTGGCCTGCAACTAACTGGCTCCTGGATCGAATGCAGTGATAATTGGCTTTGTGGTTGTGACTCACTTCTGTGAGCTTCAGTTCTGAATGTTAGTTGCTTACTTTTATTGTTCACACAATTTGTTTTTTCTTCTGCACAATGGGTGCTTGACTGTCTTTTTAATGGATTCTTTCTTGGATTGTATTTCTTTGTTTTGTGGCTGACTGTAAGGAGACAAATCTCAAGATTGTATATAGTATACATACTTGATCATAAATCTACTTTGAAGAAACACTTACCTAAGCAACTAATTCTACTCCTAGCTAATTTTACTGTTGTTCAAAATTCAAAGCAAATTTATTAACAAAATAAATGTCACCACGTACAAACCCAAGATTCATTTTCTTGCCGACATACTCAGCATATCTATAGAAGAGTAACTATAACAGAATCAATGAAAGAGGGTGCTGACTGGGGATTCAACCAATGCGCAAAAGACAACAAACTGCAAATATAAAAAGAACTAAATAATAATAAAAATAAATAAATAAGCAATAAATATTGAGATCATGAGATAAAGAGTCCGTGAAAGTGAGTTGTAGGAACATTTCAATGATGGAGCAAGTGAAGCTGAGTGAAGTTATCCCCTCAGGTTCAAAAGCCTGATGGTTGAGGGATAATAACTGTTCCTGAACCTGGTGGTGTGAGTCTAGAGGCCCCTGTACCTTCTTTCTGATGGCAGCAGTGAGAAGAGAGCATGACCTGGGTGGTGGTGGCCCCTGGTGAATGGATGCTACTTTCTTGCAACAGTGTTTCACGTAGATGTACTCAATAGTTGGGTGGGCTATACCCACAATGGACTGGGATGTTTCCACTACTTTTTGTAGGATTTTCTGTTCAAGGGTATTGGTGTTTCCATACCAGGTTGTGTTGCAACCTGTTAATATACTCCCCAATACGCATCTATAGAAGTTTTGTCAACTTTGTAGATGTCATTCTGAATCTCCACGAACTGCTAAGGAAGTAGAGATCCTGCCATGCTTTCTTCATAATTGCATTCACTGCTGGGCCCAGGACAGGTCCTCTGAATTTAAAGCTCCTGACGCTCTCCACCCCGATCCTCTGATGAGGACTACTTGTGTACCTCTGGCTTCCTTCCCCTGAAGTCAATAATTAACTAATTGGTCTTACTGACATTGAGTGAGAGGTTGTTGTGGCACCACTCATCCAGATTTTCAATCTTCCTCCTATATGCTGATTCATCACCACCTTTGATTCACCCTATGACAGTGGTGTCATCAGCAAATTTGAATATGGCATTGGAGCTGTGCTTAGCCACACAGTCATAAGTATAAAGCAGGTAGAGCAGAGCTAGCACACAACCTTGTGGTGTGCCTGTACTAGTGGAGATTGTGGAGGAGATGCTATTGCAATCCGAACTGACTGGGGTATGCCAGTGTGGAAATCAAGGATCCAATTGTACAAGGAGGTATTGAGGCCAAGGTCTTGGAGCTTATTGATTAGTTTTGAGGGCATGACAGTATTGAATGCTGAGCTGTAATCGATAAAGAGCATCCTAAAGTATGCACCTTTGCTGTCCAGATTATCCAGGGTTGAGTAAAGAGCCAATGAGATGGTATCTGCAGTGAACCTGTTCCTCTGGTACACTGGTACAGTTGATAGTGTTTCATCACCAACCTCTCAAAGCACCTTTTCACTATGGATGTAAGAGCTATTGGACAACAGTCATTGAGGCAGGTCACCATGTTCTTCTTGGGCACTGGTGCAGGTGAAGCCTGCTTGAAGCAGTTGTGTACCTCAGACTGCTGAAGCAAGAGGTGAAGATATCGGTGAACACTCCCGCCAGTTGATCAGCACAGGTCTTTAGTACTCAGCCAGGTACCACGTCTGGACCCGAGAGCTGCTTTTGCTATTACATTTCCCACAACCAGGATTAAACTAACTGACATGTTTTTTTCCCCCCCAAGGGATGTGAACTCCTAGGGGTGAGCCAACATTTTTTCCCCAATCCAATGTTCACCATTCCCTAAAGTGAGCTGCCTCTTAAACCAGTACAATGCTTCAGATGGACGCATACCCACAATGTTTTAAAGGAGGCAATCCCAGGTTTTTGACAGCAAAGGAATGGGAATGTATTTCCAAGTCTGAAGTATGTAGCTTGGAGGGAACCTTCCAGGGGTGATGTTCCTATACTTCTATCCTTGAGCCTCTAGCTAGAGAGGTCATGAGTCTGGAAGGTGTGACTAAAGCCTGGAATGGAAAATAGCAAAGCCCTTGAATGGAAAATCCTACAAAAGTAATGGATATGGTCAGTCCATCACAAAGCCCTCCCAACCATCTAGAGGAAATGCTGTCACATGAGAGCAGTCGCCATAAGTAGGGTCTGCCACCATCCAGGCTATGCTCTTTTCTCGCTGCTGCCATCAGGAAGAAGGTACAGGAGCCTTAGGACCCCCACCACCAGGTTCAGGAACAGTTATTACTCCTTAACCATCAGGCTCTTGACCGAAAGGGGATAACTTCACACAACCCCCATCATTGAAATGTTCCCACAACCAATGGACATTTCATCTCATGTTCTCCATAGTTATTGCTTAATTTATTATTATTCCCTTCTTGTATTTGCAGTTTGTTATCTTCTACAATTTGATTGAATGCCCAAATTGGGCAGTCTTTCATTGATGCTACTATGATTATTATTCTATAGATTTGTTCAGTATGCCCACAAGGAAATGAATCTCACGGTTGTGTATAGTGACATACACGTTTGTACTTTGAACTTTAAAGAGTTTCATTAAGTTATTGTGTGCATCTTGTAGCTGGTCAGTAGTGAAATGAGTGAATAGTTGTGGATTGGGGTCCTATCCAGTGGGCCTCCACAGGCAAGTGAAGAGTGCTCCATCACACTCCTGACTTGAGCCCTGTAGATGGTGGACTGGCTTTGAGGAGATAGGACGCAGTTACTCACGATAGGTTTCCCAGCCTCTGACTTGCTCTTGTAGCCATATTATTTATACAGCATATCCAATTCAGTTTCTGGTCATTGGTAACTCCTAGTATATAGATAGTGGGGCATTCAGTGATAGTCATGTGATTGAATGCCCATTACTTTTTTCATCCTTGCAATGCTTTTTGAACAAGATTAATACCAACAATTTACTTGCAATTTTTCAGTCTTCAGGCACCATCCATAACTGCAGATAATTGTAAGACTATGACCAGGGCCTATTGAATTCCCTCCTCCTTTTCTCTCAGTCAGTTGGGATGCATCACATCCAGCAGAGATTTGGTAGCTAGCCCTTCAAATAGGTCTCTATCAATTGAGACAACCAGGATCTCAACAATATTTGATGTACATAATATTTGTTGTTGTGATGGGAGATTTTAACTTTCCTAATATTGATTGGCATCTCCTTAGTGCATGGGGTTTAGATGGGGTGGAGTTTGTTAGGTGTGTTCAGGAAGATTTCCTGACGCAATATGTAGATAAGCCAACTAGAGGAGAGACTGTATTTAATCTGTTATTGGGAAATTAACCTGGTCAGGTGTCAGATCTCTTGGTGGGATGGCATTTTGGAGGTAGTGACCACAACTCTATCTCCTTCACCATAGTGCTGGAGAGGGATAGGAGCAGACAATTTGGGAAAACATTTAATTGGGGTAGGGGAAAATAGATGCTATTAGGCAGGAATTTGGGAGTAGATGTTCTCAGGGAAATGCATGGCAGAAATGTGGCAAATGTTCAGGAAACATTTGCATGGAGTTCTACATAGAGGCAGGGAAAGGATGGTAGGGTTAAAGAACCATGATGTTCAAAGGATGTAGAAAATCCAGTTAAGAAGAAAAGAAAAGCTTACAAAAGGTTCAAGAAACTAGGTACCGTTAGAGCTCTAGAAAATTACAAGGTTGCTAGGAAGGAGCTTGAGAATGGAATTAGGAGAGCCAAAAGGGGCCATGGG
The DNA here is from genome assembly GCF_963921235.1 of Mobula hypostoma. Taxonomy (NCBI): domain Eukaryota; kingdom Metazoa; phylum Chordata; class Chondrichthyes; order Myliobatiformes; family Myliobatidae; genus Mobula; species Mobula hypostoma. Next base: position 52,535,184 of record NC_086117.1, on the reverse strand, counting down.
AAGGTCTAGGTGAGCAGGATTAAAGAAAACCCCAAGGCATTCTACAAGTATGTGAAGAGCAAGAGGATGAACCATGTGAGAATAGGACCAATTAGCTGCAATACTGGAAACGTGTGCACGGAGTCAGAGGAGGTAACAGAGGTACTTAATGAATACTTTGCTTCAGTATTCAACAGGGAAAAAGACCTTGCCAATTATGGGGATGACTTACAGTGGACTGAAACACTTGAGCATATAGACATTAAGAAGGAGGATGTGCAGGAGCTTTTGAAAAGCATTAAGTTAGATAAGTCACCAGGACCGGATGAGATATACCCCAGGCTACTGTGGGAAGCAAGGGAGAAGATTGCTGAGCCTCTTGCCATGATCTTTGCATCATCAATTGTGATGGGAGAAGTACTGGAGGATTGGAGGGTTGCAAATGATATTCCCTTTTTCAAGAAAGGGAGTAGAGATAACCCAAGAAATTATAGACCAGTGAGTCTGACTTCAGTGGTGGACAAGTTGTTGGAGAAGATCCTGAGAGGCAGGATTTATGAGAATTGGAGAGGCAATCTGATTAGGGATAGTTAGCATGGCTTTGTCAAGGGTAGGTCATGCCTTATAAGCCTGATTGATGTAACAAAACACATTGGTGAAGGTAGAGCAGTGGACGTAGTGTATATGGATTTCAGAAAGGCATTTGATAAGGTTCCCCATGCAAGGCTCCTTCAGGAAGTAAGTAGGCATGGGGTCCAAGGAGACCTTGCTTTGTGGATCTAGAACTGGTTTGCCCACAGAAGCCAAAGTGTGGTTGTAGACGGTTCGTATTCGGTGACCAGTGGTGTGCCTCTTTGTGATTTTTATAAATGACCTGGATGAAGAAGTAGATGGGAGGATTAGTAAGTTTGCTGATGACACAAAGGTTGGGGGTGTCGTGGATAGTCTGGAAGGTTTGTCAGAGGTTACAGCTGAGAAGTGGCAGATGGACTTCAACCCAGATGAGTGTGAAGTGGTTCATTTTGGTAGGTCCAATTTGAAGGCAGAATATAATATAAATGGCAAGACTCTTGGCAGTTTGGAGGATCTGAGAGATCTTGGGGCCCGTGTCGATAGGACACTCAAAGCTGCTGCACAGGTTGACAGCATTGTTAAGAAGGTGTGTTGGGATTCATCAACTGTGGGATTGAGCTCAAGAGCTGTGAGGTAATATTATAGCAATATAAGACATTGGTCAGACCCCACTTGGAGTACTGAGTTCAGTTCCGGTCACCTCACTACAGGAAGGATGTGGATACTATAGAGAGAGTGCAGAGGAGATTTACAAGGATGTTACCTGGATTGGAGGGCATACCCTTATGAGAATAGGTTGAGTGTACTTGGCCTTTTCTCCTTGGAGTGGCGGAGATGAGAGGTGACCTGATAGAGATGTACTAGATGATGAGGACATCGTCAGGGGTAAGTTTTTCCACACAGAGAGTGGTGGATGCGTGGAATGCACTGTCGGCAGCAGTAGACGAAGCAAATACAATCGAGTCTTTTACGAGCCTCCTAGATAGGTACATGGAGCTTCGAGAAATAGAGAGCTATGCACTAGGGAAATTCTAGGCAGTTTCTAGAGTAGGTTATATGGTCAGCACAACATTGTGGGTTGAAGGGCCTGTGATGTGCTGTAAATCTCCATGTTCTATGTACATAAGAAGAGGGAATTCAGACTCCAAAATCAAAGAGCCATTGTACAAAGAACATTTACAGCATAGGAACTGGCCCTTTGGAACAAACAAACTAACTAATCTAACAATCAAATGCCCAACTAAATTAATCCCCTTTGCCCACACAATGTCCATCTCCTGCACATTCATGTACCCAAGAGCCTCACGAACACCTCTATTATATTTGTCTCCCTAGGCATCACATTCCAGGCACCCAGCAATCCATGTACAAAAAAAATCCTACACATTTCCTTTCAACCTACACCTTCTAGCTTTCAATGCATGCCCACTTATCCTTTTGTGAAACATTTCAACCCTGGGAAAGTGATTCTGTTTGGCCACTCCATCTATGCCTTTCAGGTCTCCCCTCAGTCTCCACCACTCCAGGGAAAACAACCCAACATGATCCAATCTCTCCTTATAACTCATGCCTTCTCATCCAGGCAACATCTTGGCAAACCTCCTCTGCACCCTCTCCAATGCCTCCACATCCTTCCTGTAATGGGGTAACTAGAACTGAATTTCAATACCCCAGGTGCCATCTAACCAGATTTTTATAAAGCTGCAATATAACTTCCGACTCTTAGTCATAGAAAAGTACAGCACAGAACCAGGCCCTTTGGCCCATCTAGTCCATGCAGAACCATTTAAACTGCCTACTTCCATCGACCTGCACTGGGACAGTAGCCCTCTATACCCCCCCTACCATGTACCTATTCAAACATCTCTTAAATGTTGAAATCAAGCTCACGTGCACTGTTTTGTGCTGGCAGCTCATTCCACACTCTCACCACCCTCTGAGTGAAGTTTCCCCTCATGTTCACCTTAAACTTTTCACCTTTCACCCTTAACCCATGACTGCTAGTTGTACTTCCACCCAACCTCAGAAGAAAAAGCCTGATTGCATTTACCCTATTTATAAACCCTCATAATTTTGAATACCTCTATCAAATCTCCTCTCAATCTTCTATGTTCCCAGGAATAAGGTCCTAACCTACTCAATCTTTCCTTATAACTTGTAAATTTTCTCTGTATCCTTTCAACCTTATTTACATCTTTCCTGCAAGGTGACCAAAACTACACACAATATTCCAAATTAGGCCTCATCAATGTCTCATACAACTTCAATATAGCATCCCATCTCCTGTACTCATTACTTTGATTTATGAACTCAGGTCCTCAACTAATAAAGTCAAACATGTCATCTGCCTTTTTGCCTATGTGGCCACTTTCAGGGAGCAGTGGACTTGGACCCCCGATCTCTATACATCAACGCATTGTATTGAATCTTTACATTTGACCTCTCAAAGTGCAACATTTCACATATGGCCAGGCTAAATTATTTGCAACTATATAATGACATCAGGAAATCTAGTTTTGTTAAATATGAACTGAATTTAAATTAATTTACATATTAAGCTTGTGGCAAAATGAGCAGAATGAAGTGGGCCTTACTTGTTCTGTCTCCTGCTCCTGAAACATCCTGTAACTGTGCTTGTACTCCCCAGTTTTCAGAACTTTTTCTGGAATCAAGTTGCTTCAGTGCTCTGAGAATGGGAGGATTGGGCTCTGACGGATCCTGCTGGCTGAATGGGTGATCTTTCTCTGGTGGAGAATGGTACCTGGGCAAAACAACAAATGAAAGAAGACCATGCTTCATCTGCTATTCTGTAACTCGACTCATGTATTTTTTTCAAGTATTAGTGACTAAGTTATCGCAAGTAAATTCTGATCCAGAAAGTTAATTTGAATCTCACCCCCACCCTCAACTTCAGGAATTTAAATTTTGAGAAAATAAATAATTTAAAATGGAAGTAAAGGAAAATCTAGGAACAGCAACAATATTTGGCAGAATATAGCATTAATGGCAAGACTCTTGGTAGTATGGAGGATCAGAGAGATCTTGGGGTTCGAGTGCATAGGACACTCAAAGCTGCTGCGCAGGCTGACTCTGTGGTTAAGGCGGCATACGATGCATTGGCCTTCATCAATCATGGGATTGAGTTTAAGAGCCGAGAGGTAATGTTGCAGCTACTGTATATAGGACCCTGGTCAGACCCCACTTGGAGTACTGTGCTCAGTTCTGGTCACCTCACTACAGGAAGGATGTGGAAACCATAGAAAGGGTGCAGAGGATAGTTACAAGGATGTTGCCTGGATTTAATTTTTTTTTTTTTTTAAAACGCAGAGAGTGGTGAGTGTGGAATGGGCTGCCGGCAGTGGTGGTGGAGGCGGAAACAATAGGGTCTTTTAAGAGACTCCCGGATGGATATATGGAGCTTAGAAAAATAGAGGGCTATGGGTAAGCCTAGGTAGTTCTAAGGTAAGGACATGTTCGGCACAGCTTTGTGGGCCGAAGGGCCTGTATTGTGCTGCAAGTTTTCTATGTCTCTATGTTTCTAATGTTGACAAACATCCTTTAGGGAATGAAATCTGCTATTCTTTCCCTTATTTTATATGTTCGGAACGCTACTGGTATTTAGGGCAGCAATGAAAGGCATCCATCTCTGGTGGTGTTCAGGGCTTCCTTCATCGTGCCAGTAGCTTCCTCTCAGTTTTCACTACTGTCAGTCACATAAGTCCCGGGTGGAGACTCAGCAAAATCTTCACACTCAGATTTTGCTATTTCCGTAACAATTTTGTTTTACCAGCCCGAGCTGAACCCCCAAACCTGGAGGACTGGTAGACCACTGTTAGTCTGGCCTCTACCCTTTGACAAGTTTGGCATGGATGACCCTACCAAGAGCCAAAGCACAGAGCACCGACTCCAGCCGACACAGCCCTCTGGGTCATTGAGGCACACGAGCCTCCAAACCCAGTGATAAGGTTGTGGCTCTCTTGGAGGATCTTTTCCCAGCTGACTTGTTTTAAGGCTTTCAAGCCACCAAATGCATGTGTTGTACTGTGGTTGCCTGCAGATTTCTGCGGCATCCATGGCTCGGGTCTAGACTTTCTTTTTGCATGGTTGTACCTTACCAATATCTTTATATGCTATGTGCTCGGTGCTGTGTGTGACTGTTGGTAATGTGTTTTGCACCTTGGCCCCAGAGTAACACTGCGTTATTTGGCTGTGTACATGGGTATTCGTGAAAAGTTGAATGACAGTCAAACTTGACTTGAATTAGGCACAGGCAGTAAAGGTGTATCTGCACCTCGTGAGCAAATATAAAACAGAACTTTGGTTTAAATGACTGCAACAATAATTAGAGCAATAATATTTGTACAAGTGAAATCTCCCTGAGAATCAACCTCAGCAGAGTTGATCGTTCCACAATTAGGCATGAGTGCCAGCCAAACTGGATTCGCCGTTTGCCTTTTACACATTAAAATCTACACGTTGTCAATAACAAGAGTATGTAATCAAATAAAGACAAGTTTGCATAGGCTGTTTCGTTTAGAACCATGGAAGGAAATTTAAAATGCAAATATAAGATGACGATGATGAAATGTGGATTAAATTATACCCACACGTACTAGTGTAGGAAGCTCTTCCCCAATCTCCATTTTTGAAGTTATTTATCCAAGTTCTCACATGTAATGTCACACAAGTTCAGATAGTTTGGAATAAAATTTTACATTCAAGTTGTTGCTTTTCAAGTAACCAAGGAAGAGCTAATGATGGCGCCAGAGGTTTTTGCAGACCCAGGAGACTTCTTCCAGTTCATCCATGAAACAGCTTGTTCTTTTTCTTTTTTCATGACCTCTTCTTTTCAAGTTGGCTGGGGCCCTGTCAGAGTCCATGATCTACAGCTGCAGCTCAAACTACGATTCTCCACAGATGGTGGATTCTAATTCTCAGACTCACCACGTGGCCTGGTGTTTCGATACCGTCAGGTGTGGCCCCATGGACAACCCAGTTGTTCGACAATGTCATCGGCTAAAGCGTCGCAGGAGATTCAAACATCGAGACAGCAGGCAGTGTGTGCTACTGCCGAAAGCCTCTGTTTTCCTTTCTGTCTCCCCCTCGAGGGCGAGTGAGAATTTGTTGGTCCTTGAGTCAGGGGGTCAGAGAAATGACACAGAAGATTTTAACACTGAAACAGCAAACTGTCGGTCTCTCTCTTGTTGTGGGAGTGATATCTCTCTCTACCTCACTAGTGAGAGAACAAAAAAAGCCTGTATGAGATGGACAGCAGTCTTTGATAGACTATTTTTTGCTATTACTTGGTGGGGGCTGATGCTGTTGCTGAAGCAAGTTGGGGGGAGGAGGGTTGACACTTTTACTGCTGCGAGTGTGTGCGTGTGTCTGTGTGTGGCTTTAGGATTCTAACCTTTTCTATCATTCATCCTTTGGGTTTTTTTTCTGTTTATGTGGATGTCTGAAGAGTAAGAATTTCAGGTTGTACACTGTATACAATCTCTGCAATTAGATGGAACCATTGAACCCTCACTTGCAACGGCTTATATGGCTAGCAGCCACAAGATTGAATCCACTTCCCTGAATGTACCACACAACCTGGCAATGGTTTGATCACTTTTAATCCATAACCCTCCAAATTATTCTCCTCAAATGCCTATCCATTTGCTCTTGAAAGCCCTGATCGACTTTCTTTCCGAAGCACTCATGGGCAGCAAGTTTCACGTTTTTTAGGCTTCGGTTCCTTTAATATCAGACTATGTATATGGTATACAGCACAAAATTTATATTCTCCACAGATATCCACAAAACAGACCCCATAGAATGGATAACAGAATATCAAAGCCCCGACACCCCCCTTCGCAGAAACTGCAGCAAAAGCATCAACCATGCCCCCAGTTACACCAGCAAAAGCCCCCAGAGAGACTTTGATCCAGAGTCCATCTAAACTGCAGTGCATGCTCCATGTACTGAAAAAACTACATGTGATATCCACTCTCTAATGGGGGGGGGGGGAAGAGAAGACAGAATGGGTGGTTGAGTGAAAATATGTCTCTACCATAGGAGGTGCAAGGCACTCCTTTCCTCCACTTACCTGCAAGGTCACCCTTGGGCACTGTGAATTACCTGCTTAGCTCCCCCCTCCCCCCCACCCAGCAGGGTCTCGTGAAGCCATGGGAGCAGGTGGTGATGGTTGTTTGAGCAGCTGGTGCAGATCACAAGTCCTGGTTATGTGACCACTGACACCAGGCAGACAATATCTGAAGAGTATTGATAATGGCTTGGGATGGGGGCGGGGTTCCACTAGTCTTGTAAAGACGCTGTCCAGAAGAAGGCAATGGCAAACCACTTCTGTAGAAAACTTTGCCAAGAACAACCATGGTCATGGAAAGGGAAAAGAAGAGGAGAAAGACAGGTGGAAGATCATGATCACCCAAGTCATACGACACAGAACATAATGATAATGATAGTGATGATTATGATGATTATGAAGAATGGAGGAGAAAAAAAGTTCATTCTTCATAACCCCATGTCTTTCCCCATTAATCTAAATTTGTCATCTACTGCTTGATGTATTGATCAATGGGAGCAGCATCTTTCTAATTATCCTACCCAGCATGCTGTGAGCTTGTCCATTCTTTTCAAATAGCAGACAGGAACTTAATCAGGGCAAGTGAGAGGTATGGCACTTTGGGGGGGAAATATACAGAAAAAGGTAAGACCTTACAGAGCACTGATGTACAGAGGTCCAAATTCATAGTTCCCTGAAAGTGACAACGTACTGTAAGTGACTGGGCTATGGCATGTTTGTCTTCATTGGGCATGTTATTCTAAGTTTAAGGGACAGGAAATCATGATGCACATATATAAAACTTGGTTAGGCCACATTTGGAGTATTGTGTTTTCTGGTCATCCCATTATGGAAAGTAATTATAATGGTCTCAGGTGAACAGGTACATGGGTTGCAGGAGTATGGAAGGACTCGATATCAGCTCTGAGGTAGGATGCAGAGGACAAAGGTTAAGGGCTGTTTCTCAGAATACAGATTGTGCGGACCATTCAGAAATCTGATGGCGAAGGAGAAGCTGTTCCTCAATTATTGAGTGAAGATCTTCAGACCCCTCTACCCCCTCCCCAGTGGTGGTATCAAGATGACAGCATGTCCCAGGTACAAGGGTCTTTAATGACGGATGCTGCCTCTTGAAGAGGTCCTCAATGGTTATGCCCAGATAGAGCTGGCTGAGTTTACAACCCTGTGCAGTCTCTTGTGATCCTGTGCACTGGAGCCTCCATACCAGGCTGTGATGCAACCAGTCAGAATGCTCTCCAAAATACACTTCCAGAAATTTGCAAGAGCCTTTGGGGACATATCAAATCTCCTCAAACTCCAAATGAAGTAGGGGCATGATAGCATCAATGAATTGGGCCCAGGATAAGTCCTGAGATGTTGACATCCAGGAACTTAGAACTGCTTACTCTTTCCACTACCGACCCCTTAATATATCTTCTCCCAATTTTCCTTTCCTGAAAATCACAATCAATTCTTTGGTCTTGTTGATGTTGAACACGAGGTTGCTATTACAACACCACTCAACCAGCTGATCACTCTCACTCCTGTACACCTCCTCATTGTGCTGTGATACTTGCACAAGATGTTACTGAGTCTGCACCTGAAGAAATGCACAGGTTCTTGGCCCTCGTATATAAGAAAGGGGATACTCCAAGAGATAATCGTGTAATTCCTGGAACATCCTCTCATAAACAGCTAAGACTGAGATTTTTATTCACTGGAATTCTGAAGTGTAACCTTATTTGATATATTTAAAATTCTACGGCAGGTGTAGGAGCCATGTATCTGTTCTCTATCTGCTTTATATTCTGTGTTGCATGTTTACTAAGGTAACGAGTAACACGAGTGGGGGCGTGGTAAAACAAAGGAAATAAGTTACGTATTCTTGCTTATTTTGTGGCAGTGAGCAGCTTGGGGCTGACAGATGTCATATCTTTCACTGAGATATCACTCAAGAGTGCTCAATATCATTTAGCTTATATCAGCGGCATGCAAAAGTTTGGGCACCCCTGGTCAAAATTTCTGATACTGTGAATAGCTAAGCGAGTAAAAGATGACCTGATTTCCAAAAGGTATAAAGTTAAAGATGACACATTTGTTTAATATTTTAAGCAAATTACTTTTTTATTATCATCTTTTACAGTTTCAAAATAACAAAAAAGGAAAAGGGCCCGAAGCAAAAGTTGGGCACCCTGCATGGTCAGTACTTAGTAACACCCCCTTTGGCAAGTATCACAGCTTGTAAACGCTTTCTGTAGCCAGCTAACAGTCTTTCAATTCTTGTTTGGGGGATTTCCCCCCATTCTTCCTTGCAAAAGGCTTCTAGTTCTGTGAGACTCTTGGGCCGTCTTGCATGCACTACTCTTTTGAGGTCTATCCACAGATTCTCGATGATGTTTAGGTCGGGGGCCATGGCAAAACCTTCAGCTTGTGCCTCTTGAGGTAGTCCATTGTGGATTTTGAGGTGTGTTTAGGATCATTATCCTGTTGTAGAAGCCATCCTCTTTTCATCTTCAGCTTTTTTACAGACCGTATGATGTTTGCTTCCAGAATTTGCTGGTATTTAATTGAATTCATTCTTCCCTCTACCAGTGAAATGTTCCCCATGCCACTGGCTGCAACATAAGCCCAAAGCATGATTGATCCACTCCCATATTTAACAGTTGCAAAGGTGTTCTTTTCATGAAATTCTGCACCCTTTTTTCTCCAAACATACATTTGCTCATTGAGGCCAGAAAGTTCTATTTTAACTTCAGTAGTCCACAGGACTTGTTTCCAAAATGAATCAGGCTTGTTTAGATGTTCCTTTGCAAACTTCTGATGCTGAATTTTGTGGTGAGGATGCAGGAAAAGTTTTCTTCTGATGACTCTTCCATGAAGGTCATATTTGTGCAGGTGTCACTTCACAGTAGAACAGTACCACTCCAGAGTCTGCTAAATCTTCCTGAAAGTCTTTTGCAGTCAAACAGGGGTTTTGATTTGCCTTTCTAGCAATCCTATGAGCAGTTCTCTCGGAAAGTTTTCTTGGTCTTCCAGACCTCAACCGTTCCTGTTAACTGCCATATCTTAATTACATCACGAACTGAGAAAACGGCTATCTGAAAACGCTTTGCTATCTTCTTAAAGCCTTCTCTTGCTATGTGGGCAACATTTATTTTAATTTTCAGAGTGCTGGGCAGCTGCTTAGAGGAACCCATGGCTGCTGATTGTCGGGACAAGGTTAGCCCTAACAAGCTAACTACGGTCTGAGACCTTGGTAAAAGTTATCCGAAAGCTCAAATCTCTTGGGTGCCCAAACTTTTGCATGGTGCTCCTTTCCTTTTTTTCACTCTAAAATTGTACAAAACAAAAATAATACACTAATCTTGCTTAAAATGTTGAAAAGAATGTTTCATCTTTAACTTTATGACTTTTGGAGATCAGTTCATCTTCTACTCACTTAACTATTCACAGTAACAGAAATTTTGACCAGGGTGCCCAAACTTTTGTGTGCCACTGTATGTATGCTTAAGTTTTGTCACTTCAAGATTATATGTTTGCTAATTGCTAATAAAGGATGGAATAAAGCATTCAATTTTTGGAAATCATTGGAGCTGGGGGTTTGTCATGCAAATATAACAACTCCCCAGCGGTCACAGACTGGCTGCAATTGTTTAGTTTTGGTTTTTGGTTTGGTTTTGCCGCTATAGCAGGGGTTCCCAACCTGGGGTCCATGGACCCGTCAGTTAATGGTAGGGGTCCACGGCACAAAAAATACCTGTCCTAATGGCACGTGATAAGATAGATGCAAAGGTGTTTCTATCGCAAAAAAAGGGCGATGGAGGAATTCAGTGGGTCAGGCAACATCCATGGAGGGAGAGAGAAAGTCGACGTTTTGGGTCAAGACCCTAATTCCTGATGCAGTTTCTTTGTTCCACCAGATTGTAGCATCTGCAGGTTTGTGTCCTGAGATGTTTCCATTGGTAGAGAAGTCTCAAATGAGGTGACATTGAGATAGGTACATTTTAGATAGGTATATGGAGGGTTATGGTCCTGGTGCATGTCAATGGGAGTAGGCAGTTTAAATGGTTCCGCATGGACTAGATGAGCTGAAGGGTTTGGTTCTGTGCTGCACTTTTCTATGATTCTATGACTGGACAGATAAGATGCATAATAAATATTTCTTTGGGGATTCCAGAGGTTAGTTCACTGGTAGAGCTTAAGGAAAAGGTAGGTAATTTTTTGAGAAAGCGAAGAAGTGAGGGCTACATGCAACTGGCACAGATATGGAGTTGAGGCCTGAGGCAGAACAACCATGAGCATATTGAATGGCACGGCAGGCTCGATGGGCCAGACTTCAAAGTTCAAAGTAAGCTTTATTATCAAAGTACATATATGTCACCATATACAACCCTGAGATTGATCTTCTTGTGGGCACACTCAGCAAATTAGTGGATTAGATCAGTAACTCTAACAGGATCAAGGAGGATCAACCAGAGTGCAGATTCTTGTGCTGTGTATATTTTCGTGTGGATGACTTCATTAGAGCGTAAGAAAACAGGAGAAGTGGGAGAACAATGGGAATGTGTACGGTAGGGTAGGGTAAGACCAAGACAGTCCTGGTGATTCCAATAGCTTTTGGTAGCATCTAGTTCATCATGGCTGATCAGTCCTTTGAAAGGAGATGCATGGGAAGAGTTACGGGTTTAAAGTAATTGCTGGAACTGTGAAATGTAAACCACAGAAGATTCTGGAACTACCCAGTAGCTCTAACATTCTGCACCTCACAGTTCCAATACTCTGTCTTTCTTCCTCAATGAGAGGCCACTGAATGGAAATATCAATTATTTCTCTCTCCAAGTTGTTATCTGATCTACAATTTCCTATTTTCATTTCCAAGGTAAGTATGCTGGACTGACCTTCTGGGCTGCAAGTGAGTTTCCTCAAATCCACTGTAGTTACTCTCTAAAGGACGTCCTGTGAAGATGGAATAATCAGAACCTGGAGTCAACCACTTCCGTCTTGCCACATCAGTTGAAGCAGATTTTACAGGAGAATGATAAGCATTGTGGTGGTTAAAAAGGCTGTTTAGAAACAACAGAATAATGAAACAATTCAGAGAAGCCTCAAATGACAAAATATTGATTAGCCCATAATTTTTTTTTATTGTGTAAAGGGGTGGCAGGGTGGAGATACATCTCTTGCAAAGGAGGTGTAAGGGGCTCCTTCTCTCCACTAGTCTGCAGGTCACCCTTGGGCACCTGCCTAGCACACCCCCATCCCCCAACCAGGGACACATGAAGCCATGGGAGCAGGTGGTGACGGTCATTTGAGCAGCTGGTGCAGATCACAAGTCCTGGTCATGTGACCACTGACGCCAGGCAGACATTCTCTGAAGAGTATTGATAATGGCTGGGGTCACCCGTCTTGTAAATACACTGCACAGAAGGTGACAATGGCTAACTACTTCTGTAGATAAATTTGGCAAGGACAATCATGGTCATACCACGTGGCACAAAACAAACAAACTGTGCAAGACTTTATATATGCAGATAGGGTGCAAAAGACTTTTGCACAGTACTGTATATTGGCTAAAATAGGAAGGTGGTTGGGAAACAAAAAAAAAGAAAAATAAAGACTACTTAGCTTTGTAAACTATTAAGTGTTATTTGGTAACTGGAAAGACATAATATACAATAATGTGCAGAAGTCCTAGGCACCCTAGTTATATACGTAATGTGCCTAAGACTTTTGCACACAGTACTGCATCTCAATTAGGTTTTGTACATTTTAACTTTAAGTGGGAACATAAATTACATTTGTGTTAATGATTACAACCCTGGATCTCAAAAAGTCCAAATGATTAGGATTATCCAAATTGCATCCTGTATTCTCAACTCCCATTTATACTAGTTTATCCAACAAAATGCAGTATTGACTCAGTTAAAAGCTCTGTCATTAAACCTGATTTTAAAATTAAATTAAGGAAGAAAGAGATCGAAAGATAGGGGTTTAGGGAGGGATTTCCTGAGCATAGAGTCTCAGTAGCTGAAGACATAGCTACTAGTGGTGGAGAAATCACAGCATGGTATTGTTATGTTGTTACCAGACATAATCCAATGAAACCTCTATCTGTTTCTATATTTGTTGTCCAGTTTCCACTTCAAGTAATTCATCAATTTTGGCTGAAGTTCATAGACAAATGGAAAATTAATTAAATTTAAATTTAGTTTGCAGTTGCCTACAAGAAGCTTGTAACAGAATACTTGCTTCCACACTTGTGTCAATAAACTTCAGATGTTACCATACCTCAAAATACATCTCAATGTTACCTACAATCATGCTGGAAAGGAACTTCCAGCATGAAAGTCGAACATCAAAATAATTCAGACTGACATGATGATTACAAAAATGTTAATTAGCTGTTGTTAAATTATGCATTAATAGCAAAATCCCAAAGGCTTGTTAAAAAAATTAACAGCTAAAAATAAAATATACTGGATTCTGGTTAATTGGCCCATCGGTTAATTGGGGTAGTCACTTATTTGGGACAACTCTTAGTGAACAAAATCTAATCGAGAAAATAACTAGATTCCCTTTGTTTATTTGGGACACTATGCTGCTGAACTGGGGCAAGAGACTGTTGCTAACAGTTTCTAACTAATGTCAGTCATGAACCCTTATGTGGCCGTTAGACACTACACCGTGCTCCGAGTGAACTGTTTTTAAAAGCATATGTTTGCGTTAGAAAAAAAGCAGTGATTTTTGTCACTGGTAGTTGGTAAGAAATAAGCAATTAAGCAATTCAGAACTGTTTCATTCACTGCAGTTTCAAGCATTCGGGCTTGGAAATGCCAGAAAGAGCTGGGAGTGAAAATGAAACTATTTCACTACCTAACAAGTTAGGAACTATGAAGATTTTGGAGGTATTAACAATCATCTTGAATCTTATAATGAAAATGAAGATTTGGAGGATGCAATCTGCAATAGAATTGCATGAAGGCAGTCCAATATCTGTGCTGATTTTGTTCATTGTGTACACTGGATAAACTTTTCCATTGTTAACTCTTAGGAACTCATAGTTTGATAGTGTTGTAGCACTACTGGTAGTGTTCTAATTTGTTCTATATTGAAATATGTCTCTACTAAAGGAAGTGTAAGGCGCTCTTTCCCTCTGTTAGCCTGGGCAAAGTGTAGTACCTGCTTAGTGCCCCAACCACAACCCCCCCACCCCCCCAAGATCAGAGTCCCGTGAAGCCATGGGAGGATGGTCGTATGAGCAGCTGGTGCAGATCACAAGTCCTAGTTATGCTATCACTGACACCAGGCAGGCAATCTCTGAAGAGTATTGATAATGGCTGAGATCACCTGTCTTGTGAAGAGACTGCCCGCCCAGAAGGTGACAATGGTAAACCACTTCTGCGGAAAAATTTGACACGAACAAACATGGACATGGAAAGACCATGATTGTCTACGTCATACAACACACATTTAACAAATGAATGAACAAATTAATTATAATGCATAATTTGTTACTCAGATTGTGTGAGAGGGTGGCGGGGAGAGGAGAAAGAAAAAGAAAAACAAACTGCATGAGGTTGCCAGATCTGTGGCTCCCCCCTGCCCATCAACCCCCTCAACAGAGCAGAGATCAGCTTGTTCAGTCAATGATGAGCATTATTGTGATTTCAAAGTTCAAATTAAACTTTATTATTAAAGTACAAATATGTCACCATATACAACCCTGAGACTCAATTTCCTGAGGACATGCTCAGCAAATCTATAGAATAGTAACTCTAACAGGGCCAATGAAAGATCAGAGTGCAGAAAGCAACAAGCTGTGCAAATACAAATATAGATAGCAATAAATAACAAGAACATGAGATAATGAGATAGAGTACTTGATGTGAGATTATTGGTTCTGGGAACATCTCAGCAGCAAGAAGGAAGCATGACCTGGGAGGTGGAAATCTCTGATGATGGATGCTGCTTTTCTATGACAGCTACTACTGTAGACATTTATTTTTCTTTCTGTATTGCATTTTTGATAGTTCTAATAAAGTGTTTTCTTGCAGTTGAAGATGTGTAAAGCATCTCCTTTGTTTGTGGATGCATATACAAATACATTGAGCTGAATATGGAAACAACAATTTAAAATAATTTGTCATTACGACCTCTGACACAAGGATTGACAATCTTACAAATGGTACATTAAAAGCTCACTGCGTTTATTTCTGAGAAAGTAATCTCATAAATGAGTGATTATAAAATGAACCAACAATTCCCTGGTGTTTCAGAGCAACAAATGATCCCTCAACAGGCTATATATACTGTTGAGAGTCTTTCCACAAGGTGGACAATCTAGAGCTGGGACCCACATACTTTCAAGGTAAGGGCCAGGTATTTAAGAGATAGGTGAGAGGAAATATAACTTAGAGAATCATGAATCTTTAGAATTCCCTACCCTTGAAAGTTGAGGATGTTTTAATGAGTATTTTAACTTTGAGACTCAGATTTTGAGTACCAAGGAAGCTATGAAAGTGAATGTTGTGCAGAAATTTTGTGTAGAAAATGTTATGAGCTTTTTCAGAAGCAGAAGTTTTGACTCCTGCAACCATTTACCTGTTGCTTGATGTACGTAAACAGCTTTCTGTACTAGTCCGGACCTTCATGTAGCTCCTCTCATGGTCTGCTTGTCTAATCTGAGCCTCAAGCTTAGATACAACTCTGAAAAGAGAACAAACAATTTAATTACTGATGAGATACAACTAATTAAATGTAGGTTATAGTCAAGAATGGAGAGAAGTGGAAATTCAGAGCAGTAAACCCAGCATCGGTAGTAGGCAAAATATTGAATTTAATTGAATGATCTTTATTGTCATTATACTTAGGTACAATGAAACTTTGTTTGGCTTCCTCTCAGGCAATTAAATAAAGCGGTAGATAAAAACAAGACAGTAATAGAAAAACAGTATTAAATAGATAAGTGGCAGGAAATAAGTTGCAGCAGCACCAGAATATCACAGTAATGCACAAAGTGCCGTTAGTGCAAGTATTTGAGTCCCTTGTGTATGCTCACAGTTTCAGTCATTGTTCTGTGGGAGTGGTGTGATGGAAGCCACAGCTCTGGGATAGAAGCTGTTCCTCAGTCTATTTGTTCTGGCTTTTAGT
The DNA here is from genome assembly GCF_963921235.1 of Mobula hypostoma. Taxonomy (NCBI): domain Eukaryota; kingdom Metazoa; phylum Chordata; class Chondrichthyes; order Myliobatiformes; family Myliobatidae; genus Mobula; species Mobula hypostoma. Next base: position 52,519,415 of record NC_086117.1, on the reverse strand, counting down.
GTCCTGAACCTTTTGCTGGACGGCAGTGGGTCAACAGAATCAATTATTATCTTGAATCAGCCAGAATCACGTGATTACAGAACTTTGAGATCAAATATCAGGAGGTTATGTTGCAACTTTTTAAAACTCTAGTTAGCTCACATCTCAAGTATTGCATACAGTTCTGACCGTTCCACTATAGGAAGGATGTTGAGGCTTTGGAATGGGTGCAGAAGAGATTTACCAGAATGCAGCCTGGTTCAGAGGGCATGTGCTATCGTGACAGTTGGGACAAACTTGGGTTGTTTTCTCTGGAGCTTTGGAGACTGAGGAGAGATCTAATAGAGGCTTAAAAAATTATGAGAGGCATAGATACAGTGGGCAGAGAGCATCTACTTCCCAGGGTAGAAATGTTAAATACCAGAGAGCATGCATTGAAGGTAAAAGGGGGTAGGCTCAAAGGGGATGTGAGGAGCAAGTTTTTTTTTAACTAAGAGAGGTGGATGCCTGGAATGCGCCACCTGGTATTGTGCTAGAGACAAATACATTCGAGTCCTTTAAGAGATGTTTAGATAGGCACATGGATGTAAGGAAGATGGAGGGACACAAACATGGTGTAGGTAGGAAGGATTAGTGTGTGGGTGTTTTGGATTTGCCTTTTAGCTGGTTCAGCACAACACTGTGGGCCAAATGTGCTGTACTATTCTAGGACTGGGCAAATGTGCAACGTCAGCAGGTTTCATGAAAGGGAAAAATCATGTGTAACGGATCTACCAGAATTTTTTATGCATGTAACCAAGGAACGATCATAGGCCTTGGAGTATTGTACTTTCTGAAAGCTTTAGACAAGGTCCTACAAATGGAATTAATGTACAAGATTAAAGTACATAGGAATTGGTGTAATATATTGGCAGAAGTTCTGAATTGGTTGACAGATATTTAAGGCGGCAAATTTCAATGCAAGAGGATTTGGCTGCATGAAGGGCCTGTACTACCCTCAGGATACGGTAGAATGATAGTCAGAGAGCTACAGCATGGTCACAGGGTCATCAGCCCACTCCCAACCACCTATTTACATGAATCTTCCATTTTCCTCAACATCCCTCACTGGGCGCTATTTTCAGTGGCCAATTAATCCAACAACTGGCACATCTTTGTGGCATGAGAGGAAACCAGAGTACATCGACACAGACACAGGGAGAACGTGAAACCGCAGTCAGGATTGAACTCTGGTTACTGTGAGGCTGCAGCTCCTCCGGTTGCTCCACTGTGTACATCCTTTCACATCAGCAGGACCCAGAAGACTGTGAAACCCTGTGAAATTCTCCAGCACACAAGGTCATGGAGCCAGATCTTCATGAACATACACAAGGGAATCAAAGGAAGTGAAGCAGAATTATGAAACGAGGTTCATAGTGAAGGAACATGTTCTATAGTGGAGAAAAAAAAAGGAAAATGCCCCGGAATGCTTCCTGCGTTTCTATCAATGTGCCTTCCCACAAGGAAGATCAAATACACCAAAGCATCAGAGGGAGAATGGTCACTGTGCTATTAACACATTTCCTCAAAACCATGTACTCAAAAGCTATTGACATACTATTGACAAAAGCTATTGAAATCTGAAACATTTCAGCAGGTCAGGCATACTTGTGAATAGAGAAACAGAGTCAATATTTCTGATCAAAGACCTTCCTTCAGAACAGCAGAAGAGAAAAAACTAAAGTTAAACGAGAGCTAACTCTCTCCCAGTTCTGACGGAAGGATCTTTGACTAAGCACTACAAGATGGGAGATGAGGAGCATTTTTTTCTCTAGGAATGTTATGAACCGCTGACCCAGAGAATGTGGAGGCTGCATCACTGAATATATTCACGGCCAAAGCAGACAGTTTTGGTTTATAAGACCATAAGACATAGGAGAAAAATTGGGTCATTTAGCCCATCAAGTCTGCTCCGCTATTCCATTATAGCTGATTTATTGGTCCTCTCAACCCCATTCTCCTGCCTTCTCCATATAACCTTGGACACCCTGACTAATCAAAACCTATTAACTTCCGCTTTAAAATATACCCAATATCTTGGCCTCCACAACTGTCTGTGGCAATGAATTCCACAGATTCACCACACTCTGGCTAAAGAAATTGCTCCTCATCTGCTCTAAATGGATGGAGGTCCTAAACTCACCAATGCAGGAAACATCCTCATCACATCCACTCCATCTGGGCCTTCAATATTCAATAGGTTTCAATGAGATCTCTCCTCATTCTTCTAAACTCCAGCGAGTACAGGCCCTGAGCAATCAAACACTCCTCATACATTAACCCTTTCATTCCCTGAAACATTTTCACAAACCTCCTCTGGACACTCTGCAATGCCAGCACAACTTTTTCTGAGATAACGGGCCCAAAACTGCTCACAATATTCCAAGTGTGGTCTGACCAATACCTAATAAAGCTCCAGTATCACATCCTTGCTGTGTCAAGGGCGAAGGGTAGTGTTGGAAGGAGTTATACAACTGAGGGCAAAATCAGCTAAGTTTTGTCTAGTGCAGAGGTTCCCAACCTGGGGTTCACAGACTCCTCAGCTAATGGCATAAAGAAGTTGGAAACCTTAAGTCTTGTGAAACAATTTCAAGAGGTAAAATGACAGACACATTCTCTTATTTCGTAAGTTAGACCACACGGGTTTCCTCTGGGTGCTCCAGTTTCCTCCCACAGTCCAAAGACGTACTAGTTGGTAGGTTAGTTGGTCATTGTAAATTTTACTGTGATTAAGCTAGAATTAAAATCAGGGGTTGCTTGGCAGTGCAGCTGGAAGAGCTGGGAGGGGAGGGATAAATAAAAAGGTTGGAACTTGATTTAAAGTGAATGGTAAAATATCAAGGAGGGGACATGACAAGAAATATTTTATGGAATGGTGTTTATGACCTGGAATGCACAGTGTGAAAGGATGTTGGCAGCAGGTTCAGCTGTGGATTTCCAAACAGAATTGGATCATATTCGAAAATAAAACAGACATTCAAATGTGAGGAACATGAGGGGGCCAGGAAAGAACTTAAGGGTCTCCTGTATTTTGATACAGGCTGTGGTTAGATTATTAGACTATAAAAAATAACTCTGGAGAAATGTTTAATGTACTGTGTCAGAAATGGGAAAAGTAACAAGGAAATAACATGCATTGAGGTTAGTAATGAATTTTATAGCGAATCTTACTCAAGTAAAAAGGTTTCTAGATATAACTGCAGAGTATCTAGATTCACTTTTAAAAAGATACAAAATAATTTAATGAATTTATCATTCTTGCCAAGATAATAAAATAAAGTAAAATTTCATTATCTAACCTTTTCAGCTCAGAGATCTGAGAATTTGCATCATACAGTTTATCTTCTGTGGTATTCAAAGCTTCCTAAGCAGTAAAATAACAAAGATTATTGACCATATCTACATTTATACAAGGTCTAGAGAAAATAAATTCAACTTCACCAGGGTGCACAAATTACAAAAATACAAAGTTCAAAGTAAAATTACTATCGAAGTACATATATGTCACCATATACAACCCTGACATTCATTGTCTTGCCGGCATTCACAGTTAATCCAAGAAACACAATAGAATCAATGAAAGACCATGCACAACATGACAAACAATGTGCAAAAGACAACAAACTGAGCAAATACAAAAGACAAAAATAATAATAAATAAATAAGCAATAAATATCAAGAACATGAGATGAAGAATCCTTGCAAGTGAGCCCATTGGTTGTGGGAACATTTCAGTGATGGGGCAAGTGAGCCTGGTGGTGTTGGACCGAGGCCTCTGTACCTCCTTCCTTATGGCAGCAGAGAGAAGAGAGCATGACCTAGGTAGTGGAGGTCCACTGGATGCTGCTTTCCTGCAAAAGTGCTCGTGTAGTTGTGCTCAATGGTGGGAAGGGCTTTACGCATGATGGCCTGGACCACATCCACTACTTTTTGCAGGATTGTCCATTCAAGGGCATTGGTATTTCCATACCAGGCCATGATACAATTAGTCAATATACTCTCCACCACATATCTATGGAAGGTTTTAAAAGTTTTAGATAACATGCCAAATCTTTGCAAGCTTCTAAGGAAGTAAAGGCCGTGCTTTCTTCATAATTGCACTTTGCAAGTACTTAGATATTGATTGAAATGGAGGGCTGCAATTACAAGTTGAGATTGGATTGGATGGCTCTATTTTCTTTGCAATATTAGGAACTGATAAGTGACTGTCTTTTCCCCGCTGTGCCATGTGTAACTATTGGTACTGTGTTTTACACCTTAGCCCTGGAGTAACGCTGTCTCGTTTGGCTGTATTCATGGGTATTCCTGTATGGTCGAATGACAATTAAACTTGAATTGCATTGACAAGTACTTGAACAAGAAAGTTGTAGAGGGATATGGGTCCCTAATGCAGGTAAATGGTATTAGCCAAGATAGATTTCATGGGCAGTGTGGAGAAGGTGGACCGAAAGGGCCCTCAATGCCGTAAGTTTCTATGACTCTAATATAACATGTTTAATATTATTACGTGCCCCTAGAGCCAGAATCAGTTCAAGTTCAAAGTACATTTATTAACAAAATATGTATGCAGTATACAACCCTGAGATTCATCTTCCCCACAGACAGCCTCAAAACAAAAAATGTGAAACCTGTAAAGAGAAACATCAAACCCCCAACATGCAAACAAAAAAACACATGCAATGGCAGTCAAAAAAAAAATGAAAAACACAGAATACAAAGCACCAGATCAGAAAGACATCACAAGAGTTCAGGCATATTTCGTTCAGTTCAATCCAGCACCGCATCTCTCGCTATCTGCAGGTCGCAGTGCTAGTCCGCCCCGATCAAAAATGCACAAAGATAGCAACAAAAAAAAGAAACGACCAGAAACACATCATAACATGAACTAAGGTAACATGGAAAATCTACTTTTACATAGCAAGTGGTGTGGTCTGAACTGCAGAGCCCACTATGGAGGTTGTTTCAAGGATAGCAGTCAAAAGGGGCTAAATAAATAATTGAAAGGAAAAGATAATTAGCGTAATAGGGAGGGGAGAACGAGGGCCTAAGGATTGCTTTTGTATCAAACTGCACTGTTCAGCTGGGCCAAATGACTCCCCTTTCATACATAACTGATCCATGAACACACACTGCAAAAAGGGTTGGAAATTACCTTGACTCGTTCATGTTCTTTTCCCAGTGACTCGTACTCTGTAAGCAACTGCAACACAAGACAGCAATTTTTAAATTAAAAATTAAATTCTTTACAAAGTAAAGAATGATAGACTTCCACAATAAAAATCGTACCCAGGAATAATTTAGTGCCATCTTTTTCACTATCAAACTGATACAAATAAATTCTTGACTCACATCTTGTAGCATTTTGTGCTCTTGTTTCTGTCGGGCATCTTTATTATCGGAGTGTTTGTATGCAAGTTCAAAAGCTTCTTCTAGGTCTTTCAGCCTGCTATTGAGTTTGTTGACCATGTTATCTTTCTCCTTGCTATCTTTTCGCATTTCATCGAGGCGTTGTTGCAGAGCCTTAGCTGCAGTACTGACTGCATCGTAGCGTCCAGGCCACTCAGCCTAATCAAAAGCACAAGTGTAATTTCCAACTGTTAGGAAATAAAATGGAAAAAAAAATAAAGCAAGGAACAACTGGCATTGTTGTGGATGGTACAAGATTCTTATTCTCATCAGACATTTTCTAACCTACAGTCTGAACTTCAATTTTGGTCAAGATTTGACGGTAGTATTTGCTCTCAAGTATAAACAAATTCTGTTCTTTTACTCAGTGACTGCTACCCACCAACTGCATTTCCATCAAATAGTTCTTGTTCTCAAGGTCCCGAATTCGCTTGGCAGCTTCGGTTAGTGCTCCTTCCAATTGTTCACATCTGAAAATTCAAAGTAACTGTTAGAAGTCCTGCAATAGTTTCATAAAGTTATTGACAATATTCATTAAACAACACCCAATGCTAATAGGCAATCAAATCTGCCAGAGTTTTCAATGCAGGGATGTAGAGTGTAAAATTAACTCCAAGTTCCCATTGCTCTTCAGAATGCACTGACCACTTTACAAATGCGAGGCATTGATCCTGTGGATAGTCAGATGCTTTTTCCCCAGGGCTGAAATGGCTAACACAAGAGGGCATAGTTTTAAGGTGCTTGGAAGTAGGTACAGAGGAGTTGTCAGGGTAAATGGTAGGTGCCTGAAATGGGCTGCTGGTGACAGTGGTGAAGGTGGATATAATAGGGTCTTTTAAGAGGCTCCTGGATAGGTACATAGATAGAAAAATAGAGGACTATGGGTAACCTGAGGCAATTTCTAAAGTAAGTACATATTCAGCACAGCATCGTGGGCCAAAGGGCCTGTGGGTTTTCTTTGTTTCCATTTGCTCTCCAGGCTGTATTGATCAAGTAACATACAATCCTGCCAATGTCCAATAGCGCATTATCCTGGTCCATCTGGGCTCTCATGCTGTTGACCAGGTTAAAGTACATTCCTGTTTTTGTGTCTGTTAAGTTTTTTTTATTATTTTAAACAATTGCAGCCTTTTTAATGTGCAATATAACTATACTAGGGAAAAAAAAGCATACCACCAAGAGAACCACAACCTTGTTGCAGGGTTTAGAGGCTTGTGTGACTCAATGACCTGAAGAGCTATGTTTGTTGGAGTCAGGGCTATGTGCTTAGACAGTTGGTAGGGTCGCCCATGCCAAAGAGGTTAAAGGGTAGAGGCCAGAATAAGAGTGGTCCACTGGTCCTTGAGGTTCAGGGGCTCACCCCAGGGCTAACAACCCTGACTGGTCAAACAAAAATTGTTACGGAAAAACAATGATGAATCTGTGTGCGACAGACAGAGATGGAGGACCCTCATTGCTGCCCTAAGTGCTAGTGGCATAACAGGCAGTAAATAAGAAAGAGCATACATCTTGGTTATATTCCAAATAACATTAAGCACAAGAACAGCAAGTGATTTACTTTTCTAAAACTTTATTTTAATTTATTTGAAACCAAAAGCTACCTTTTTGCAAGATTTTGGTTCTGTTTTTCTGCCTCAGATACTGCAGAAGGTGAATTTAAAGCATCCAATTTCTCCTTCAGGCTGTTGATTTCTGCCTCATAGTAAGCTCTAATGTCAGCCACATGCCGTGCATGCTTCTCACGCAAGTTTAAGCGAGCGCTGGAAGTAACAAGTTTAAAAAGAGAACATGAATTCACGTTTATGATGCAGAAATAAATTGCAGAGATCAGGAAGTTTAATCATGAAAGTTGGGGTGGAGATGTATCTCTACCAATGGAGGTATAGGGTGCTCCTACTTCACTAGCCTGCAGGTTACCCTCAGGCAAGGTGTAGTACCTGCTTAGATCTCCCCCCACCCCCTAACAGGGTCATGTGAAGCCACGGGAGCAGGTGGTGATGGTCGTATGAGTAGTCGGTGCATATCACAAGCCCTGGTTATGCGAACACTGGCACCAGGCAGACAATGTCTGAAGAGTATCGATAATGGCTGGGGTCACCATCTTGTAAAGGCATTGCCCAGAAGGTGGCAATGGCAAACCACTTCTGAACAAAAATTTGCTGAGAACAATCATGATCATACATGTCTTATGACATGACACATAACTCATTGAAACCTACTGAATGGTGAAAGGCCTCAATAGAGTGGATGTGGACAGGATGCTTCCCATGGTGGGGGAGTCTAAGACCAGAGGACACAACCTCAAAATAGAGGGGCACCCTTTTAGAACAGAGATGAGGAGGAATTTCTTTAGCCAGAGAGTGGTGAATCTGTGGAATTCATTACTACAGGTGGCTGTGGAAGCCAAGTCACTGGGTATTTTTAAGGCAGAAGCTGAAAGATTCTTGATTAGTCAGGGCACGAAGGGATACAGGGAGAAGGAAAGAGATTGGGGCTGAGAAGGAAAAGGGATCAACTATGATGAAATGGTGGAGCAGACTCGATGGCCAAACAACCTAATTCTGCTCCCATATCTCATTGTCTTATAACAAATGAACAAGCCCCTGAAATGTCTATCTGAATAAGTGAATTTGAAGTTCCCAATCTGCACGCTATAATTTGCTTGGATTCCGTATACACTGAAAATAAGTGGCACTGTGACACAGGACATTAACGTATGCCAACGCAACAAAAGAGTAACTTGAAGAGTTGGAAGTTTGAATTGATTCCAAACAATGCAAAACATTTTTTAAATAAAGAGTTCACTTACATGGATAACGTAACAGGATCTTCAAGAGACGATTCAGAAACATGATGGTCCAATGATCTATTCATATTATTTCCACTCCTCAATTCAACACAAGGCACAGGTGATGGAGTTATTGCAGAATTGCTCTCTTGTCCTGGTAAAGCACTTGCATTCCCCGTTTCTTTCAAGCTTAAGTAATGGTGACCTTGGACAGCAGTGGAAGACTGAGAACCAGAATGGAGATTCCAGTTTGGAGAAGGCGATGAGCTATTCCGCACAGTACGCCTGGAGGTATCTGTCAATTCTGATTCTGGAGCAGTACGTACACATGATCCCAAATTAGGATGGCAATAGCTTTGCGTGGTTACTCCCACAAGAGAGTCAGGGCTAACTGAAGATTGAGTGTCACATTCCGAAACCACCACTGAGGTACTACAGTGATCATGTAGAGAAAATGGTGTAGGACGCTTCATGTGAAGTGTGGGATCAAGTGTTAAAACCTTAGAGTAGAAAAAAAAATATTAGATCAATTTTTAAAGTTAAAACTCATTCCATACGAACACGAGTTATAAAAATCAACTAGCCTTTTAAAAAGAACACAAAAAAAAGCAGGTCATTCGTCTGCTCTTCCAATAAGATCATGGAAGATCTTTCAATAGGCATCACTTAACTTACACAAGCCCCATATCACTCAATTCCCTTATAATCCACTCATGTTTCTGGAAATTGAACAGAACTCTATGTTGCAGGGAAAACAAAATAAATAAAAGGAATTCTGGAACCACTCAGCAGGCATCAGGCAACATATATAGAAAGAGCAATGGAGGGAATGTTTCCCTTTCTGCAGATGCTGCCTGACCTGCTGAGTGGTTCCAATAGTTTCTCTGGATCTCAGCCTTGAATGCAGCAACTGAAACTCCACAATCACTTGTACAAAGGATCCTAATGATACACCACTCCACCACTTGGCTGAAGAAACAACTTCTCTAATCCACTGTGAGTAGCTGATCCCAGGCAAAGGGCAACAACATCTCTGCATCTACCCAGTCGAGGTCTATGAGCATTTTATCATCTCTTGCTCTTCTAAATCTGAGGGAGTATATTTCCAGTCAGTTTAATCTCTCCACAGATGACAAGGCCCTCCCCCCCATCCTGATTCAATGTGGTACACATTTATTGCACATTTATAACCTTACCTTGGTACGGAGGCCAGACCTGCACACACTGTTCTGAGGTGCAGCCTCACCACAGCCCTAGATAATTGCAGTAAAACCTACCGACTGCCTTCTTTACAGTGAGTTGTATAAAGTACCAAGGAACATCAATAGCTGTCAATATCTCAACATTTAATCATGCTTTTCTATCAAAGTGGATGACATCATATTTTTCTCACATTGCATTTTAACTGACACATCCTTGGCCATCTATATCCCCTAAACCAGGGATCCCAAGCTGGGGTCCACCCACACCTTGCTTAACGGTATTGATCCAAGGCATTAAAAGAAAAATTGGGAACCCCTTCCCCAAAGCCTCTTTGCATCCTCCTCAACCTACACTGCCACTCACTGTTGTATCATTAACAAACTTGGACGTATTCCACTTGGTCTTTATTTATTTATTAGAATACAGTGCTGAATAGGTCCTCCCACCCCTTCAAACTGTAGCACCCAGCACCCTGCTCCCAGTTTAATCCTAGCCTAATCACAGGACATTTACAATTACCTTAACTGGTAGGTCTTTGGACTCTGGGAGGAAACTGGAACACCCGGAGGAAAAGCATGCAGTCAAGGGGGAACCATAGAGACTGCTCTACAGGCAGCAGCAGGAATTGAACCCACGTCGCTGGTACGGTAAAGCATTGTGCTAACCACTACGCCACTGTGCTGTCCTAATCATCCAAATCGCCAGTCCAGGTAATGAACAGATGGATCCCTACACAAATCACTGTGGCACCGCACCATCAACAGTTTAACAACTCAAAATGACCCATTTACAAGCTCATCATTTCTGTACTTTAGTCAATCTTCAATGCGTGCAAGTATATTATCCTTAACTTTATGAAATACTGAAACACCATTGAAATGTTGGAGAGCGTTGTGTCTCTCTGACATACTGCAGCTTGAAAGGTTTTTGTATACTTATTAGCAGAAAGGGGAAAAAACACACGGAACTCAAACACAGCACAGTTCCATTAGGCTAAACTACTTCTATCATTGTAAAATTCAATATGACTTTATGTTAGGCGTGATAATGAATGGATGACATCACTGTATTTGTTATTTTGCTAAAATACCAAACAGAAATCCAATCCTTGTTTGTCTAGTTCCCAGCACAAGGCTATGGGCCGAACAGCCTGTTCCAGTGCTGTATCACTCTATTTTCCACGTTCACAAGTCTGAAGCATCAACTTCTGCTGGTTCATAGATTTCTCGGGGTCAGTAAGTAGATGTGTGTATGCAGGTACACTTGCATCCAGAGTGCATTGCCTCAAAATTAAATTTAAATTATATCAACTGAGTGTCCCTAATTAACCTGTGATGAAGGAAGGATTCAACGCCGGTTTGGAAGAGAGAAAACAAAGCTTGCATTATCTCGTGTAATGGGATAACAGCACTGCAAGGAATTACATGAAAAAAATCTCCTTAGGGAAAACCTGAATGCAACTTCCAATCCAACCCTGATGATCAATATTAAAAAGAAATGCCAGTTTCTTTTCAATGACAATCCTAAAATAATTTTGATCAGCTCTAAATTTAGAAACAGTTGTAGAACAGAGATGGAGAAATTTCTTTAGCCAGAGGGTGCTGAATCTGTGGAATTCAAGGCATCAACAGTTACAGGGAGAAGGCAGGAGAATGGGGTTGAGAGAGATAATAAGTCAGCCATGATGGAATGGCAGAGTAGACTCGATGGGCTGAATGGCTTGATTCTGCTCCTATGTCTTATGGTCTAATCCAAATTCTTTTTATCTATAGAAAAAAAAATAGCCCAACTGACTGCCTGCTGAAATGCAAAGAACCCAGTATGTCAAACTCTTTGACCTTTCAATACTTAAGCAAGCTTAGGTCCTGCAACTCAAACTTGGTAATCTTTCAGCACATCATCATCTACCCAATCCCAATACAATTCACTGAAAATTCTGGAACTTATGCTAAAGTAAAGATAAAATGCTGTTGGCATTGGCCAAAACAGTTTTACCTGTGGTGGAGATCGAAGGAGTGGAGGTGAACATGATCCCCAGCCAGCTAGATGCTTTCTGTCTCTCTGCTTCATGCAATAAATCTCCTTCAGTGAAGGGATCTCACCTGCTGGAAGCTAAACAGAAATAATTTTGTTTTCCCTCACCACCATCCAGATTAACACAAGCCTTTTAAGCATTTTAAGGCAATTTAAAAAGCAAACTATTCAAGCATCCTTGGATTTTTTTGTGTTTTGATAACAAATGTAAGGGAATTGTCTTCACATATAGTCAATGCCCATGTATACAAGTTACTTGTACATTGTTTTATAAGATTGATTTTATATTTATTGTGTTTTTCTTTTTTCTATATACCTCCACATACTCTGCAACTTCTGTCATCTTCAATGGGATCCTACCACCAAACTCTTTTTACCTCCCTTCCCTTTCCCACAAGGATCGCTCTCTTCATAATTCCCTTGTCCATTCATCTCTCCCCACTAATCCCTCAAGCTTATCCCTGCAAGCTGACGAAATGCTACACCTGCCCATTCACCTCCTCCCTCACTTTTATTCAGGGCCCCAAACAGTCCTTGCATGTGGGGTACCACTTCACCTGTGAGTCTGTCAGTCACCCACCATATCTGGTGCTCCTGATGTGGCCTTCTCTACATTGGTGAGACCCAGTGTAGATTGAGGACTGCTTTGTTGAGCACCTTCACTCTATCCACAAAAAGTAGGAGGACCATCGGCAAATCAATACCACTCCAACATGTCTGTCCATGGCCTCTCCCTACTGCCACAATGAGGCCACTCTCAGGTTGGAGGAACACCTCATAATCTGTATGGGTAGCCTCAAACCTGATGGCATGAACATCAATTTCCCTAATTCCAGTCATTTTTCCCCTCCCCCTTCAATTCTGTACTCCTGTTACCTCTTCTCCTCCCTTGCCCATCACCTCCTCTTGGGTGTCTCCCCTTCCTTTCTCATATGGTCCATTCTCTTCTATCAGATTCCTCCTTCTCCAGCCCTTTACCTTTTCTTTCAATTATCTCCCTGCTGTTCACTTCATCACCCTCCCCACCCACCAACCTTCCCCCTCACCTGACTTCACCCATAACCTTCTGGCCTGTACTCCTTCCCTTTTCCTGACCTTCTTATTCTGGCATCTTCCCCCTTATTCCCAGACCTGAAGAAGGGTCTTGGCCCGAAACGTCCACTGTTTATTCATTTCCATAGATACTGCCTGACCTGCTGAGTACCTCCAACATGTTGTGTGTGTTGCTGTGGGCTTCCAGCATCTGCAGGAACTCGTGTTTAAGATGGTGGTGTGTGGTTGCAATGTGCTGCCAGCAAGTACAACAGAAGTATTAAACAGACTCTTAGAGGGGCACAAACACAAGGAAGCCTGCAGATGCTGGAAACCCAAAGCAACACACAGAACGCTGGAGGAACTCAGCAGGTTAGGCAGCATCTATGGAAAAGAATAAGCAGTCTGTTTCAAGCCAAGACCCTTCTTCAGGACTGAGAAGGAAGGGGGAAGGGGAAGGCGGTTAGCTGGAAGATGAGAGGTGAAGCCAAATGGATGGGACAGGTCAAGGGCTGGAGAAGAAGGAGGAATCTGACAGGACAATAGGAGAAAGGGAAGGAGGAGGGGACCTAGGGGGAAGTAATATGCAGGTGAGAAGAAGTGAAAGTTCAGAATGGGAAATGGAGGGAGGGTGTAATTTGTTCACCGGAAGGAGAAGTCGATATTCGTACCATCAGGTTGGAGGGTACCCAGACAGAATACAAGATGTTGCTCCTCCACCCTGAGGGTGGTCACATTTGGCACAAGAGAAGGCCATGGATTGACACGTCAGAACTCCTTCACCCTGAGGCACATGGATGTGAAGGAAAATGAGATTGTGTGGGCAAAAGTGATTAGTTTGGTTAGGCATGTGATTTCTAGTTTAATTAGTCAGACACAACATTGTGAGCTGAAGGGCCTGTTCCTGTGCTGTACGGTTCTGTGTTCTATAACCGAGTTTCCCTTCCTGCATGATATTGAACACATCCTTTAACAATGATCACTCATTTCTGTGTAAGGCTAGTCAGGTGAAAATCAAGGGTCACAGTGGGGGAAAAAAACACTTTAATTCAAATAGACTTCCTATAGAAATAGTAAATATCACAACCCTGAAACAAATTCAAAATGAAATCTCAGCCCTTCAACCACTGTGAAATGGTGACCCTGGAGCAACCAGATAATATGACTTTCTGATTAAATGCCCCCAACTTTGATAAACAAATACAAAATCCAAAGCAGAAGTTACATGCATTTTGATGTTAAATACAGTCAGTTGTGTTTATTAAGTACAGAAAATAATTACATACCGTCACTTCTGACAATATTATGCAAGTTTCTTTTACAGAGAAGGAGGTGGGCGTGTGGAATGCCCTGCCAGGGGTGGTGGTGGTAACAGATACATTAGGGTCATTGGCGAGAGTGGTGGGTGTGGGAAACACCCTGCCAGGGGTGGGGGTCAAGGCAGATACATTAGGGACATTGGTGGGAGTGATGAGTGTATGGAAAACTCTGCCAAGGGTGGGGATCGAGGCAGGTACATTAGGGACATTAGTGAGAGTGGTGGGTGTGTGGAATGCTCTGCCAGGGGTGGTGGTTAAGGAAGATACATTAGGGACATTTAAGAGACTCTTAGATGGGTACATGATAAAAAAAAAATGGAGGGCTATGTAGGAGGGAAGGGTTAGATTGATCTTACAGTAGGTTAAAAGATTGGCACAACATTGTGAAGCTAAGGGCCTGTACTGTGCTGTAATTTTTGATGTTCTAACAGCAATCATGATGGAGGAAAACTCCTCAGACTACACTGGATCAGTTTCATTCCTACTGCTGTTGCTCCATTAACCACGTAACTACAGAAGAGACCCAATGATCACCCTTTGTTTTCCTGCTTCAGATGGATTTTAATTAATTCATTATACTGTTTATGTTCAATAGACAAAATAAAGCCTGGAAGTTCATTTCTTAAATTATATATGAAAAATGAGAAAGTGATGCTTCAAGACATTCATATACACTAAGTGGCCTCCTCCTGTATCTAATAGTCACTGAGTGTATGTTTGTCATCTTCTGCTGCTGTAGCCCATCCAAGGTTTGGCATGTTGTATGTTCAAAGATGCACTTCTGCACACCATTGTTGTAGCACATGGTTAGCTGTCATCTTCCTGTAAGCTTGAACCAGTATGGCCATTCTCCTCTGACCCCTCTCATTAACAAGGCACTTTTGCCCACAGAAGTGTCGCTCATTGGACCTTGCTTTTGGTTTTCGCACCATTCTCTGTAAACGCTAGAGACTGTTGTGTGTGAAAATCCCAGGAGATCAGCAGTGTCTGAGATGCTCAAAACACCCCGTTTGACAGCAACAATCATTTCACGGTCAAAACCACTCAGATCACATATCGTCCCCATTCTGATGCTTGGCCTGGAGAACAAATGAACCTCTTGACTGTGTCTGCATGCTTTCATGAATTGAGTTACTGGCACATGATTGGCTGATCAAATATTAGGATTAACGAGATGTTCAAGAGTATCTAATAAAGTGGCCACTGTGAGTGTAATACCATAATCTGAACATGTCCAAGAAGTTCTAAGACCAGGGGACACAGCCTCAGAATAGAGGGGCATCTTTTTAGAACAGACGAGAAATTTCTTTAGCCAGAGAGTGGAAATCTTTGCCACAGGCAGCTGTGAAGGCCAAGTCAGAGGTTGATAGATTCTTGATTAGTCAGAGCATGAAGGGATTCGGGAAGAAGGCAAGAGATTGAAGCTGAGAGGGAAAGCGGATCAGCCATAATGAAATGGCAGAGCTGACAGGATGGGCCAAACGGCCTAATTCTGCTCCAATATCTTGTGGTCTAAAACTACCAGTTTTACATTTGTCCCCCTTTTTGTAATTTACAAAGATCTCTTCCTTGAAGGACCTGCACAGTAGACTGCTTAGTGAATCACATTTGACATACACGTAATACTTTGACGGTTTTGGAGGGAGATAATACATCAGTCTCCTTGTTGTTTGGTAAAGCGTGGTATAGCTCCCCCTCATCCATCTTCCAGTATGACAGTCCTAAAGCAAAAATAAAAATAAACATTAAGGTTCCAACACAAACTAATCTCAAAATGTAGATACGGCAAGGCACCAAGTTAGTGTAGTGTAGTAGTTAGCGCAATGCGTTGGAGTTCGGAGTTCGGAGTTCAATAGGAGACAGAGGCGGAGTTAAGATTCCTTTGCTTGCATCTTCAGAAACAGCTCTCTTTCCATCTCTAATACAGGTCGACCTTCACTAATCCGACACCATTGGGACCAGAGGAGTGCTGGATTAGTGAAAATGCCAAATTACAGAAGGATCACATTAAGCATAATCAGTGCCGGATTATCGAAAGAACCGGATTATAGGTAGTCAAATTAGTGAAGGTGGACCTGTATCTTTATTTTTCCCTTTCAGGGTTCTTTTGAAGACCCTGACATGAAGTTACACGCTGACTTCAGTTCTTTGCAGGATTGGGACCCGCTCTCAGGGCTTCAGGACCAGCCGTTGTTCGGCATGTCAAGGGTTAGGCCTAAGAGGCGGCCTAGTGTTCGGAAGCCTACAATCTCGGGGCTCTGGAGATGGGCGGATCGAGGGTCGGTGTCACAGCAGGAGACTCGTGTTGTCAGGGAAGCTGGAAAATCTTTCGCTGTGGGCCCAAAGATTCCAGATCTTTGCGATCTTCGAGCACAGAGCTCGTAAAAAAAAGTGACGAAACGGACTTTTTAACATCGTAAACCAGTGAGTTGTTCTTATGTCTCCTGCTCGCTGTGAAAATGGGGCGAATCTCTCTCCCCCTTATTAGGGAGGGAGAGAACCTGTGGGTTGCCAAATGCCAGATGAATTGCGATAGTCTTTGGGGTAACTGCAAGGTCTGTGTCTACGCTATCGCTTAGCTCACGCTTGTGCTCAGAGCGGGAGCACTTTTTGTTTTGCCAGTGGGGGAGAGAGGATTGTTGTTCGACGCCGCTTACGAGCGGGGGGGGGCTTTGGGGTTCTCACGTTTAACTGTCGTACACTCTTTGGGGCACTTCTCTGTTTTCATGGATGTTTTGCAAAGAAAAAGCATATCAGGATGGTATATTGTATACATTTCTCTGACATTAAATTGAACCTTTGAATTTCGGCATCCTCTATAAGAAAGTTTGTATATTTTCCCTGTGACCATGTGGGTTTCTACTGGGTGCTCCAGTTTCCTTCCACAGTCCAAGACATATTGGTTATTAGGTTAGTTATTTGTTCTGAATTAGGCCTTAAATCACCCTGCGATTAGGCTAGTGTTATGTCGGGTGTTGCTGGATGGCACAGCCTGGAGGGCCAGAAGGGCCCGTTCCACATTGTCCCTCTGAATAAGATAAAAATACCAAAAAACAGATGATCGGGGAATGACATGAATTTTTTTTGAGCTTGAGATCTTTATTTTGAAACCAGAGCTGCAGTAGGTCTTTCTTGAACGATTTTAACAAAAGCATCAGAAGAAGCAGGCACTTTAGAATAGAGTCACCTGCAAACAAATATCCAATCTCTGTGTCTCCATTCCAGAACCAAGATCATTCCACCCTTGGTCATTAATTCACAGTGTAAGGACAATCCTTGCATTTGTGTATACATGGAGGTCCTCAGTTATTGTTGATTCCTCCACTAGTTCATATGAAATGACATAAAAAAGCTTTTAGGACATTGGCCTTCATAAATCAGAGTACTGAGTACTCTGGTGATGGGATGTCATGTTGGAGTTGTACAAGACATCAGAGAGACCTAATTTGGAGATTGTGTGCAGGTTCGGTCACCTACCTACAGGAAAGACGCAAATAATGTTGAAGGAGTACAGAGAAAATTTACAAGGACATTGCCAGGACTGGAGGACCCAAGTTATATGGAAACATTAAATAGCTTAAGACTTTATTCCCAAGAACATAGAAGATTGAGAGGAGATTTGACAGAGGTATACAAATTATAAGGGGTATAGATACGGTAAATGCAAGCAGGTTTTTTTCCCACTGCAGTTGTATGAGACTCAAACTAGAGGTTATAGGTTAAGGGTGAAAGGTGAAATATTTAAGGGGAACATGAGGGGGAGCTTCTTCACTCAGAGTCAGGAGTGTGTGGAACGAGCTGCCAGTGCAAGGGGACATGCAAGCTCAAATTCAACATTTAAGTATGGAGGGCTATGGTCCCGGTATAGGTTGATGGGAGTAGGCAGTTTAAATGGTTCAGCATATACTCGATGAGCTGAAGGGCTTCTGTCTGTGCTGTACTTTTCTACGATTCTAAGACAAGCTAGAAGGTGATAGATGAAGCCAGGTATGTAAGAAATACAAAGGGCTGGAGAGGAAGGAATCCGACAAGGAGGAGAGGGGACCAAAGGAGAAAGGGAAGGAGGAGGGGACCTGGGGTTGCAGGGGAGTTGGGGTGGGGGGGGTTGATGATAGGCAGGAGGCCAGACTGGGAAACAGAAGAGGAGAGAGGGGGGGATTTTTTTTTTTAAACCAGAAGGAGAAATCGATATTCGTGCTATCAGGTTGGAGGCGATCCAGATTGAATACAAGGTGTTGTTCCTCTACCCTGAGGGTAGGCTCATCTTGGCACAACAGGATGCCATTCACTAGAAAATGTTTTAATTCCCAAGCCAATAAAAAGCTCCTAATAAAACCCAAGCTCATAATAATGGTGCAGAGTGTTGAACACAAAATGTATTTTTCTGGAATGGAAGCAGAGGTCAGATTCCACACCATGTGTAATTCACCTTTGAGCTATACAAGATAAAGTTGGAAAATTAGGGGACTGCCCAGAACAGAGCTCATGATGGCATATGTAATTATTCCATAGAGAAAAACATTCATCTTCAGGGCTCCTGACCCTGGGGGTGACAGACCTCTCGGTTAATGGTAGGGTCCCATGGCATAAAAAGGTTGGGAATACCTGTTGTTGCTAAACATCTTACGACATTCTGTGTATAGTCTTCTGTAATGTACTGACCTGTAGAAAGATACAAGGTCAACCAGCATACAAAATTAACCAGAACTGAAACTCAAATAATCAAAGACGCTCAAGCTTATATCTACCTGAAACACTGGACACCAAAGAATTTGGACTGCTGGAAGGTCTGCTGAGGTAGAAAGAGCAGCTGGGAGAAGAACGTGCAGATGGCAAGTGAACCTGAAAATTGGAAATAATTGTAGAGTTGTGTTATACACAAAAATATTCATAGTTGTCTTAAATCTCCAAAATATTATCCTTCATTATTTCTTTGCCCTCAGACCCTGAATTGCAATGATCATCCATTTAAAAATACCTAAAGAATGTAGCATTGAGTCTTCTTGACCCATTACAAGTATTTGTGGTGGGGTTAGTATTCTGTACATAACTGACAAGTCTTCAATTGTCTTTTTTTTTCCCCACATGACTACACAGTGTGCACAATGAAAGCTTGCAAAGGCAGTCACAATTTTTTTTTTAAAGAAACAAACGCACTTCTCTGGAAAGTAGAGACCATGATATTGGAGCAGATTTGCACCATTTAGTCCATCAAGGCTGCTCCACCATTTGATCAGAGCTGAGTTATTTATTCCCTCACTCTATTCTCCTGCCTTCTCCCCGTAATACTTAACACCCTTACTATTAAAGAACCTATCAATCCCTGTGGGTGGCAGGTTGGAGATGCATCTCTACCAAAGAAGATGTAAGGCACTCCTTCACTTTGCTAACCTGCAGATCGCCCTTGGACAAGGTGCAGCACCTGCTTAGCCTCAACCACCCCCGCCCTCCTCTGATCAGGGTCAATGAAGCCACGGGAGCAAGTGGCGGATGGTCGTTTGAGCAGCTAGTGCACATCACCAAGTCCTGGTTATGCAACCACTGACACCAGACAATCTCCAAGGAGTATTGACAACGACGGGGTCAGCCGTCGTACAAAGACATTGCCCAGGAGAAGGCAATGGCAAACCACTTGCGTAGAAAAAATTGCCAAGAACAATCATGGCCATGGAAAAGCCATGAGCACCCACATCATACAACACTGTACACAACAAACGAATGAGAAACCTCCAATGACTTGGGCTCCATAATCCCCTGTGGCAGTGAATTCCACAATTTCATCACCATCTGACTAAAGAAATTCCTCCACATCTCAGTTCTAAAGGGATATTCTTTTATTCGGACACTGTGACCTCTGGTTCCAGACTTTCACACTACTGGAAACTTCCTCCGCATGTCCATTCTATCTAAGCCTTTCAATATTTGGTATTTCCCCCCCCCCTTATCTTTCTAGTTTCCAGCATACGCAGGCCCATATGTTAACTTTCTCATCAAATGCATCTCATAAATTAACTTTCTCACACCAGGATCATTCTCATAACCTTCCTTTGGACCAATGCCAGCACATCATTACTTGAATATGGAGCCCAAAACTGCTCACAATCCTCCAAATGTGGTCTGCCCGATGCATTATAATACTTCAGCATTCCACCCTTCCTCCAAGAGGCACAAACTTGTCACAGTTTGGAAGTTTGCGTGCCTCAATGACCTGGAAAGCAATGCTGGCGGGAGTCCAGGCTTTATGCTTTGGCTCTTGGTTAGGTCATCCATGCCAAACAGTTCAAAGGGTAGAGGCCAGACAGAGAGGTCCAGGTTCAGGGGTTCAACTTAGGTCCAACAACCCTGACTGGTGAAACAAAATTGTTATGGAAGCAGCAATGAAGAATCCTTATCATCTGGGTGCAACGGTATTCCTGAGACTCCACCCATGACCTGCAAAAACTGAAAAGGAGCTACTGACATGATGAAGGAAGCCCTGAACACCGCCAGAGATGATGGATCTTCATTGCCGCCCTCAACCCCAGCAACATAACGGGCAGCAACATATATTACACCTTTCCCTTTTATATTCTGGTCCTCTCAAAATGAATGCTAATGAGACAAGGCATTAAACATGAGGCCCTCCATTTTGTGTTTACCTGAAGCTGAAGATTTAGTGACGAATTTGATCGAAACTACCTGGTAAACAGTTGTGTTTAATGCTTCAGAGGTGTAACCAACACAAATCAAGGATTTTACTTGCCACTATAAAACTATGTTTTTTTTTCAGGTTGCCTCTATTAAGTAGTAATTTCAGAAAACTTTCAATACACAAAAATAAAATCTGGCAAGCTATATTCATAATAGCCAAGGCTCTTCTTAATGACAGGTGCAATTGCCAAAATTACAACCCTGATCTACTTGACTTCTCTCAGAGCTGGTAAACTATGGCTCATCAGCTCTCGGAGAAAAGCAGCAAAACTAAGTTAAGATTCCATAATCAGGATGATATTTATTATGGTGCAAGTCTGTTGGAAACTGCAGAACATCAAATTAGCATCATTCCTTCTGTAAATAATTAACAACAATGGCTGGAGAAACTTCAATTGTCAGCACACTTACACCTTCTGCCGTTTCAGTCTCCGGTAGCTGCCCGGTTCCTTGTGGCTGCATAGTATCACACGAGGTCCTAGTTCCAGACTTTGATTTCCAGTTCTTCTGTTTAACCTTCTGTACCCAAGACGTCAAACTTAAAAAAAAATTTTAAATGAATGAAGTATTCAAAATAAAGTACTTTGCGGTATCCATGTACACATAAAACTGAACTGCCCAGTTCCCACTTCCGTTCACGATACGCAGAGCTACTTGTGACAGAGGCAGAGTATACAGTCATAGAAAAGTACAGCACATATACAGGCCTTCAGCTCATCTAGTCAGTGCCGATCCATTTAAACTGCCTACTCCCATCAACTCCACCACGACCATAGCCCTCAATACCCCTGCCGTCCATGTACCTATCCAAACTTCTCTTAAACAGTGAAATCAAGCTCACATGCACCACTTGCGCTGACAGCCTACTTCACACTCTCAAGACCTTCTAAGTAAAGAATCTTCCCCTCATGTTCCCCATAAATGTTTCACCTTTCACCCTTAACTCATGACCTTTAGTTGTAGTCACACCCAACCCCAGTGGAAAAAGCCTGCTTGTGGCATCTACCCTATCTATACCCCTCATAATTGTGTATATTTCTATCAAATCTCTCCTTAATCTTCTATATGCCATGAAATAAAGTCCTAAGCTATTAAATGTCTCCTTACAACTCAAGTCCTGGCAGCACTCTTGTAAATTCTCTCAGTACTCTTTCAACCTTACTTACATCTTCCCTGTAGATAGGTGACCAAAACTGTACACCATACTCCAAGTTAGGCCTCACCAACATCTTATACACCTTCAACAGAACATCCCATACTTATTTGAACAGGGTCTCTGAATTTTTCTGTCATAAAAGAACATTTCAATCCTGACTGTCAATATGGTACTTAAGTTTAGATCTTATGACTAAGTTTTAAATGGGCAAAGTGAAATTTCCATGAATTTTACATTAAGCATCAACTTTAACAATATTATCACTTGCATGTTTTCCAAAGCTTTGTTACATACCCATTGATATTATTCGGTTTGCCAAGCTGACTTTCAGTCTCCATTTTAATTTCCATCTCAGATTTGCTGTTATTTGCTCCCTGATTTATCTTCAAGTCTTGAAATGGTTTGCTTAAAAATTTAAGTGTGAAAGACTGCTTATCACCAGCAGCAGAAATGAATGCTTGGTGTCCATTTTCTTTCAGATGAGGAAGACTCAATTGGTTTTGCTGGAATTGTATTGAATCTTTCTCCTTCATTGTCTGTGTACTGTCTGGAGTATTCAATCTCGCCTCATTTATTGCATCAAAGCTTGGAAAATTATTTTGTTCACTTGCACAATTCAATTCCATGCTGTCTCTCAATTGCCTCTCTTCATCACTGCATTGGCTGGTAGCTGGTAGTTGTCCCTTTGCTTTACCACAGTCAGAATGTCCCAACTCCTCTACGTGATGCCCATTGACAGTATCACATACAGTCAAGTCATCCACGTGCTTTGAAGGTGATGGTAATCTGGCTGTACAATGTTTGACACCACCTTCATTTTGTAACTGGATTAGTGCTTTGATTTCATCTTGGATAAGCTAGAAATGGCAGGTTGAAAATATAATTTAGATACTAAACTGACAATATTTTCCCATAGAAGTAAGCTTCATTTTATTCATTACACATTCCTACAATTTAAAGGGTCAGGGTGAAAGCGGCAAGCAATATTACACATGATACAATATAAATTGACTTTCAGACATTTCAATACAGTGGATTCCGGTTATTTGGGCCATCAGTTAATTAGAGCAGCTGCTTACTTGGGACAACTGAAAGATTAAATACTGATCAAGAAAACAGCTGGGATTCCTTCCTTTATTTGTGACACTATGCTACCTAATTGGGACAGGAGAATGTTGCCAAACAATTTCTAACTAGCACCATTTGTGTGGCCATTAGACTGTACACCTTGCTTAGAGCGAACAGATTTTAAATGGGGGGGGTGCGTGCGTGTTCGTTCATGTAAAAAACAGTGATCTTGCCACGTAGCTGGAAAGAAATAAACAGTAGAACAATTGAGAACCGTTTTGCTCACTGCAGTTTCAAGCATTCAGGCTTAGAGATGCCAGAAATGGCTGAGTGTGAAACAAGCTCCATTGGCCAGTAATGATACTTGCATGAGCTTAACATAATCAAAAATGCACTTTACTCACTTGGATTTGACATTGGTATTGATCTTGTTGAGACAATATTTGGTCTTGGTACTGTTTCTCCACTAGTTTAAATAGTTGTAGCCATCTTACCTAAGAATCCACAAAAAACATCACCTACATCAGTATTTTTTCAATCACTGTATATGCAGTAATGAAGTAACACCAAGGCCTCTACATTCTCAGGAGGCTAAAGAGATTTGAAATGTCTCCATCAACCCTTAGCAATATTTAAATTGGCACATCAAAAAAGCATCCTATTTGGATGCAATAATGACTCATTACGACAACTGTTCTGCCCAGGACCAAAAGAAACTGCAGAGAATTGTGGACACAGCTCAGCACAGCACAGGAGCTAGCCTCCACTCCACTGACCAGCTACACTTCTCACTGGCTCAGTAAAGATGCCAGCATCAAAAACCCCACCCCACCCATTGTCAACTTTCCCACTGGGTAGAAGATACAAAAGCTGAAAACACAGAACACCAGGCTAAAGCACAGCTTCGATTCCATTGTTATAAAACTATTAAATGGTTGCCAAGTATGATAAGACGTATTCTTGATCTCACAATCTAAATATATTACATATAAATAAAACCAGCCAAGCTTATTTGATTCCAAACAATTGGTTTATTGATCATTACAGAAAGTCTCTCTGGTGCTTCCCGCTCCCTCCCCTCTCCCTCTCCCTTCCCACTCTCAGTCCACAATAGAGACCCATATCAGAATCAGGTTTATCATCATACACACATCATGAAATTTGTTTATTTTGCTGCTGCAGCAGTAGTACAGTGCAATACATAAAATTAATACAGTACAAGAGTCTTAGGCACCCTATATATGTGCCCAAGACTTTTGTACAGTACTGTATTCATTATAATCTTGCACCTTAGTGTCTGCCTTCACTGCACGTTCTCTATAGCTGTAACACCTTATTCTACATTTTGTTATTGTTTTACCTTGTTCTACCCCAATGCACTGTGAAATGATTTGATCTGTATGAACAAAATGCAGTTTGATAAACTTGTATAGATGTGTGATGGAGAGGACATTGATTGGCTAATCACAGCCTAGTATGGAAACACCAATGCCTTTGAACGTAAAATCCTACAAAAGGTAATGGATTCGGCTCAGTACATCACAGGTAAAGCTCTGCCAACTATTGAACACATCGATATGAAATGCTGTCATAGGAAAGCAACATCCATCATTAGAGATCCTCACCATCCAAGCCATGCTCTCTTCTCACTGCTGCCATCAGGAAGAAGGTACAAGAGCCTCAGGACCCATACCACTAGGTTTTAAGAACAGTTACTATCCTTCAAGCATCAGGCTCTTGAAAAAAAGGGAATAACTACATACACAGAGATATCCCCACAACAAATGATCTCACTTTAAGGACTCTATCTCATGTTCTCATTATTTATTGTTATTACTTATGTTTGCATTTGTTTTCTGTGCTCTGGTTGATCGTTCGTTAATCCTGTTATAGTTACTATTCTATAGATTTGCTGAGTATACCCACAGGGAAAGGAATCTAAGGATTGTATATTGTGACATACATGTACTTTGATAATAAATTTACTTCGAACTTTGACAAGTTTTACATTGCATCTCAATACATCTGACACTAATAAACCAATCCCAATAAATTCAGAATATGATTTCTTTTACAGAATCCTCTATAACTCATAATATGGGATATAATGTGCACTGGGACACAATGCTAGAGAGTTTGACTAAGTAAAAGCTTTGGAGATGAGAGATTGAAAGTTCAAGTGTCATTCCAAAACTTATGTACATAATAAAGGTAACAATTTGGCATTAAACTATTAAGAGAATGGCAATTAGTCCTGACTCCCAGTTCAGGTGGGCAGGTACACACAAAGATGATTCCAGGACATGCTTTTGAATAACAGGAAATCTTAGCCAACAGCTTTAAGTGACAGTAAACTATGATAGATGATTTTTCTAACGTAGCAGTTTTGTAACTGGCTGCCATATCTACTGGCATTTAAAGGAATTCTGGTTTTGAACATCTTTGGGTCATCCCAAAGACATGAAAGTCACCAAGGAAAATGCACAATTTCTTCCTTTCCTACTACAACACAGCAGCAGTAAATACTTCTAGAAGTACAAACAAAAACAAAAAATAAAATTACTAATTTGTAATCTATCCCCCTCTGTCCCTCAACTAGAAAGGAGATGAGAAACAATCTCAGAACAAAAGTAAAGGGAGCAACTTACAACTTGATTTTAAAGTGACTCCTGACAAGGTAACACTGAGTTTTCAGAAGGAAAACATTTCAAAATTGCAAGGAAGGAACAAACTAGAAAGAACATCAGGAGAATTTGTATTTCATCTAGAATTCATAAAAATAAGTCAAAAATCACAAATCAGTGCACTCTTATGAACAAAACCTTGGCTTGTTTGACTTTATAAACATATCCAGTGGTACATTAACTCATAGTCTGGAAACATTTAAACTACAAAATCAAATCAAACAACCAACCTCACAACTCTTCAGAATCTCAGGATCTGCCCGACTAGTATTTTGAATCTCCTGCATTAAAGTCTCCAAGGTTTGAAGGGCACTTGGATTTATTGACAGCAAACTCTTCTTCAAATGTTCTTGAAAGTAGAACCTAATTGTAGAGTACAAAAACAATTAGAGTGCAATTATCAGACAACAATATGCTTACCCTACTAATCAATGATAATCGTTTTAGAATCAATATACATACAGGCATACTGTCAGCACAGTTCTGATATCAATTCTTAAACACAAAGTAAGGTTGCAGTATACATTTTAATATTGCCATGGGCCTAAAATGTGCATGTATGCACTAAAATAAGGATTTACTACTCATCGAGATTAGAAAGTGGCACTGGCAATCAAGTTCCAGGTTCAGTGCTCTGTGGAGTTTGCACATGCTCTCTATCAATACACACACAGTGCCGGGGGAACTCAGCAGGTCAGGCAGCTTCTATGGAAGTGAATAAATTGTGGACATTTCAGGCCAAAACCCTCCTTCAAGACTGAGAAGAAAAGGGGAAGATGCCAGAATAAAAAGGTCAGGGGAGGGGAAGAAGGACAAGCTAGAAGGTGAAGCCAGGTGGGTAGGAAAGGTCAAGGGCTGGAGAAGAAGAGGAAAGAATCTGATAGGATAGGAGAGTAGACCATGGGAGAAAGTGAAGGAGGAAGGGGCCCAAGAAATAAAAGTTGGGAATAGAGGGGAGGTGGAATTTGTTTACAGAAGGGAGAAATTCTATACTCATGTCATCATGTTGGAGGCTACCCAGATGTCGTTCCTCCATCCTGAGAGTGGCCTCACCTTGGCACAAGAGGTGACCATGGACCAAGCATCGGATGTCGGAATGGGAACGGGTATCAGAATTAAAATGGTTGGCCACTGCGAAGCCCCGCTTGCGGCAGATGGGCTTGCTCGACAAAGCGGCCCCCCAATTTACGACGGGGCTTACCAGTGTAGGGGAGCAGAACTGGGAGCACGGCACATTGGACATTTCATTCAGGTGCTCCATTTTACTGGCACATCCCAAACATTTGTAGATTGGCAAATAGCCCTGGCTACTTAAACTGGCCATAATGTAGACGTCGGGAGTAGATTTTGGAGGAGGTTTATGGGAATCTGGAGGAAATAAAATGGGTTTTAAGATCATATTAGTGTAAATAGGATGCTCGATGGTCAGGTGAAATTATGAGTTGAAGGGCCCGTTTCCAAGTTAACTAGAACAGGTTTGACATAATTTCTACCATCCATCTTACAAGAGTCCAGGTATACTTTTACAGCTAACAAAAGAATAATAACATACATGGAGAAGATTCTCCCTTTTCACAATTCTTGGCACAATTGTAAAACCTTTCATTCGAAAATATTATTCTAACCCAATACAAAGAAATTCTTTCTCTACAAAATTTAGACCATCTTTGAGTAATATTGAAATTTCTAATTCAAGCAAAATATTTATCCATCCACCAAAAGCCTTCCTGGGAACTTCCTGGTGGCCAAACATTTTAATTCCCACTCCCGTTCCGACATGTCGATCCATACCTCCTCTTCTGCTAAGAGAAGGCCACCTCAGGGTGGAAGAGCAACACCTTATATTCCATCTGGGCAGCCTCCAACCTGACGGCACGAACATCAATTTCTCTTTCTGGTACAAATATTTTTCCCTCTCCTCCCCCCGCCCCCCCCCATTCCCTACTCAGGTCTTTTACCTCTCCTCGCCTATCTAGCTATCCTCCTCCCCTTCTCCCCACTTTTTATTCAGGTGTCTATCCCCTTCTGTCTCAATCCTGATGAAGGGTCTCAGCCCAAAAAGTCGACTGCCTGACCTGCTGAGTTCTGCCGGCATTTTACATGTGTTGCTCTGGATTTCCAAGATCTGCAGACTTTCATGTTAACAAATTTATTGGTTCTTACAAGAAGACCACAACCTTGTCATAGGGTTTGAAGGCTTCTATGCCTTAAGGACCAAGTGAGCTACGTTGGCTGGAGTCAGGGCCTTGCACTTTGGCTCTTGGTAGGGTCACCCGTGCCAAAAAGGCCAAAGGGTAGAGGCCAGATCAAGCGTGGTCCACCAGTCCTCCAGGTTTGGGGGTTCAGCTCAGGGTTAACAACCTTGACTGGTCAAAAAAAATTATTACAGAAACAGCAATGAAGAATCCTTCTATACAGACAGAGGATGAAGACCTTCATTGCTGTCCTAAATGCCAGAGACATAATGGGCAGTAAGCAAGTAAGTAAATGTACTGGTTAAGAATAAGCCCAGATACAAATACACTGACTGCATGCATCTTAAAAAGGCACCTTGCATTCAGAGCTACACTTTGTACTAAAAAATGTGAATTTATGTGTATATCAAATATCAGAATTAATAAAAGAGCTGGAAGCACTGACAAGTAAAGTCACTTAGTTTGTAACAGGTGAACAGCAGTCACTGTGAGCTACCCAGAAAGCAGACTGCATTGAAGGATCAGCATAGGTCCAATTTTTATTAGATGATCACACACAAAAAAAACTGAGATTTTGGAAAATGAAAATAACATTGAAAGTATGGAAGAGTTATTAGGAGGTACAAAAGGTAGCAGAACAAGTAATAGAACATTTTTGGGCAGAATCAGACAGAATACAAAAGGTTCTACATAAATGAAGCAGTGGGTTTAACCAGTTTGCTCAGCTGCAAATGCAAATAAGCACACAAGATTTCTACAAAGTGACAATAACAAACACTGCTGAAGAAGGGCAAGAATGGATTCCAATTACTTCTCCATACAAGGAGTGTTCAGGAAGGAAAGAAAAGGAAATGGAAGAAAGGGGAGGAGAGTGGTTCTGAGGTAAATCCTAGGATGAACTGGAACATATCATCAGTGATGTAACCTGGGGTCATCCAGTGTTTCGGGTCCTCATTTAACATATATTTACATATATGTGTATACACCCAGACATGCTTTTTTTAAAACAAACATACATTTTATATGCTACCACATAATAGATTAGAGCCATGAAATAAAAGGGGCTACACAGCAATGTGGAAAATGTCACCAGCAGCCAAATGCTGCTCTACAGACTAAAGGGAGGTGTACAATATGTCTCCATGAGGTTTGGTACAAGGAACACTGGATATATTCATGATGCGTGTGTGTGTGTATACAGGCCATAATTTCCATTATCTACGGGAGAAGCAAAACTTGTAGAGATAATAGAATGTTGACAAACTTCTATAGATGTGTACTGGATGCACTGGAACGAAAAATCCTACAAAAGGTAGTGGATTTGGCCCAGTTCATCACGGGTAAAGTCCTCCCAACCACTGAGCACATCTACATGCTCTCTTCTCATTGTTGCCATCAGGTAGAAAGTACAGGTTTCCCCCGCCATCCGAAGGTACAGTGTTCCTATAAAATGGTTCGTAAGCCGAAATGTCGTAAAGCGAAGAAGCAATTACCATTTATTTATATGGGAAAATTTTGTGAGCGTTCGCAGACCCAAAAATAACCTACCAAATCATGACAAATAACACATAAAACCTAAAATACCCATAACATATAGTAAAGGCAGGAATGATATGATAAATACACAGCCTATATAAAGTAGAAATACTTCTCTACAACGATTGCCTACACAGATCTCGATAGCAAAAATCTCACGCAAGCGCTGTTGGTATAAACGCGCTCTCCAGTAACCTTTAAGCTATGAGGCTGCCAAATCTACCAAATAACACGTAAAAATACACGGCCTATACACAGTAGAAATAATGTATGTACAGTGTAGTATCACTTACCGGAATCGGGAATGGTGTGTTAGACTGAGTCGTCGCAGGCTGGGTGGTGCAGTGGCCCCCACCCTCCGGGCCGCCAACCCGATACATTGCCGCGAAGAATGCAGCAGTAGCCGGGAGGCACACAGCATATCTTTAAGAAAAAAAGCCGAAATAAACATGCTAATTAATTAGGTGCCGTCGACACGTAATTGTCAGCCCAGATCAGAGGCGATGCAATCGGAAATCGGCACTGATCTGGGTCGACAATTACGTGTCGGCGACACCTAATTAATTAGCATGTTTATTTCGGCTTTTTTCTTAAAGATATGCCGTGTGCCTCCCGGCTACTGCTGCATTCTCTGCGAATCGGTACAGTATCTGTCCGGGGCCCAGGTGTTGGGGTGGTGAGACACGGGGGGTGTCAGCTCATCGTCGATCAGGGCAGGCAGCTCCTCTTCTCCTATGACTGCCCGCCTCGATGTCGAAGATCAAGGTTCGTCGTCTGTTGTGGCTGATGTGGAAGACTTGCTTGACTGCTGAGCCTCGCGCATTTTTCTATCATACAGTTGTTTATAAGGATTCAAACCATCCTGCAAATATCCCCTAAACCCACGTAACCTTTCAAAATTAAAGTCGTACTTTATCATTGCAGCGAAAATCTCACACAGTCACTTTCGGTCCGTTCGTTACAGCATTCGGTTTCGATTGTTATCCTTTCCTCTTCCAATTGCATCAACTCTTCATCTATCAGTTCTTGGTCATGGGATGCCAAAACCTCTTCAACATCATCTTCGTCAGCTTCCACAAGCCAAACTCACTTTGTCCTTGCTTCGTTCACCACGATCAAAACGGTTAATTATGTCTAGTTTTATGCTAAGTGTAACACCCTTACGAGCTCTTTTAGGCTTTTCCAATACCTTAGAACTCATCTTGCTAACGGCTGCTCACAAGCACATGTTTAAGCAATGCCGTTCCGAATCCAGGGGAGAGCGGCTGCTCGGGACACGCACTGCCTTTTATCGCGTGCTGATTTTTTTAATCACGCGTTGCCTTCCTTCGTAACAGTGAAAACATCTTCTGAAAGCGAAAATAGCGTACTAATGTAGGTCTATCGTAACAGTGAGGTTTCGTAAAGCGAACGTTCGAAAAGCGGTGGACACCTGTACAAGAGCCTCAGGACTTGCACCACCAGGTTCAAGAACAGTTATTACCACTCAACCATCAGGTTCTTAAATAAAAGGGAATAGCTACACTCACTTGCCCCATCATTAAAATGTTCCCACAACCAATAATCTCTTTAAGGACTCTTTATCTCATGTTCTCATTATTTACTGCTATTTATATTTACATTTGCACAGTTGTTTGTCTTCTGCAGTCTGGTTGATATTTCATTGATTGTGCTATCGTTACTATTCTGTAATTTGTTGAGTAAGCCCACAGAAAAATTAAACTCAGGGCTGCATATGGTGATATAAACGTACTTTGATAATAAAATTTACTTTGAACTTTAAACTGTGAGGAAAGGAATAGACTTCATGAGATTATCAACATGCTAGGTAGAATGAGCAGATGGTGGCAGATAAAACCTAGAGTTTATTAGCTGTTAAATGTTGATAAGAACAACAAGAGACAATAATACCAACTGGAAGGCACAATTCTAAAAAGATTACAGGACATAAAAGATCTAAGAGTATTTCTGAGTGGTTTATTGAAATTAGCAAGTCAGTTTGAGAAAGTGGGTAAAAAAAATGCACATGGGATCCTGAGTAATTTAAGTAAAGTACATGAAAGCAGCATCCATCAGCGTCGCCCCCCCCCACCACCACCACCCAGGATATGCTCTCTTCTCACTGCTGCCATCAGGAAGAAAGTACAGGAGCCTCAGTACTCACACCACCAGGTTCAGGAACAGTTATTACCCCTCTACTATCAGGCTCTTGAACCAGAGGGGATAACTTCACTCGCCCCATCACCCCATCACCGAACTGTTCCTACAACCTGACTCACTTTCAAGGACTCCTCATCTCATTTTCCTGGTATTTATTGCTTATTTATTTTTATTATTTTTTTATTTGCAGAGTTTGTTGTCTTCTGCACTCTGGTTGAACGTCCAAGTTGGATGGTCTTTTATCGATTCTGTTATGGTTATTATTCTATAGATTTATTGAGTATGCCCACAGGAAAACAAATCTCAGGGTTATATTGGGCCTTTACCTGACCTTTCTGATTCAGCCAGCATTTAAATCTATTGAAACTCAGCTCTTCCTCACTCTCAGTGATGGCCCCCACTGCCTTGCCTCCAATTCTTCCACATTGAATTGCCTCCAGGCCCAAAGGGAAGTAACAGACTATTTCTTGTGATGACCATTTACCAGAAAAAGAGCAATTAATTGAAGTAACACGCATCAAAGTTGCTGGTGAACGCAGCAGGCCAGGCAGCATCTCTAGGAAGAGGAGCAGTTGACGTTTCAGGCCAAGACCCTTCGTCAGGACTAACTGAAGGAAGAGTTAGTAAGAGATTTGAAAGTGGGAGGGGGGGGGGGAGATCCAAAATGATAGGAGAAGACAGGAGGGGGAGGGATGGAGCCAAGAGCTGGACAGGTGATAGGCAAAGGGGATATGAGAGGATCATGGGACAGGAGGCCCAGGGAGAAAGACAGAGGGTGGGGGGGGACCCAGAGGATGGGCAAGGGGTATAGTCAGAGGGACAGAGGGAGAAAAAGGAGAGTGAGAGAAAGAATGTGTGTATAAAAATAAATAACGGATGGGGTACGAGGGGGAGGTGGGGCATTAGCGGAAGTTAGAGAAGTCGATGTTCATGCCATCAGGTTGGAGGCTACCCAGACGGAATATAAGGTGTTGTTCCTCCAACCCGAGTGTGGCTTCATCTTTACAGTAGAGGAGGTCGTGGATAGACAAGTCAGAATGGGAATGGGATGTGGATTTAAAATGTGTGGCCACTGGGAGATCCTGCTTTCTCTGGCGGACAGAGCGTAGGTGTTCAGCAAAGCGGTCTCCCAGTCTGCGTCGGGTCTCACCAATATATAGAAGGCCACATCAAGAGCACCGGACATTTGCGTTTTTAAAATTAACTGAAGTATTTAGTCGCTTTCCTCGTTTCATCAGCCACCAGCTAGAAGTCGCTGAGATTCACCAGCGCCATCTTAAACCACAAGCTCTGATGAACCTTTATATATAAACAATATTTGTTCATTAAGATGGCATCCAGTTCTTTAGGAAAATGAGAAGGATTTGAAGGGATACAGAAAAGATCTGCCAGAATAGTAGGAAGGACAAGGGAAAATGTAATCTGGAAAGACTGTAAAAGTCGGGATTGTATCCCATGGAACAGAAGAGGTTGTGAGGAATTGGAGGGTGTTTTATTACATGAAAGATCCAGGCAGATGGATAATATTGCCCATTGCTGGAAGTAGACAACAGAGAAAACAGAATGAAGATAAAGGCCAAAAGAATGAAAGGATAGATAAACAAAATATTTTAACACAAGTGGTTAGCAGTTGGAAATCACTGCCATAGACAGTTCAACTGGTATGGTAGCAGCTCAACTACCATATTCAACACAGACCTGGAAAAATATCTGGGGGGAAAAGATTTGCAGGACCAAGTGAACAGGACAGATGAGAAGTCGCAGCTGAATTGCTCTTGCACTAAGCCAGTACAGATTAGATGTTATCTTCGTGCTTTGTTTTTCCAAAGAAGATGTTTCATTTATATGTTTGACAAATGATATTGCATTTGTATTTTTACATCATAAAAACTGTAGAGGAAACAAAAACAACTCGCGTAATTATTAATTACAAACCACCTTCCTGAATCAAAGAAGTGTAATGCTAAATTAGTAGCTGCATGCAGGAACATAGAGATTTAATCTTTAATCACAGTAGCAATATTTACAATCTAATGCCCATTTTAAAAAGGTTTGATTGGACTCCAAGAAAAACTGAACAAACCTGTTGTACTCACAACTCCATTTAATACGCTTGTGACATCTAGTGGCAGAAAACAGATCCCAGGATCTTAAATGTTTCTATAGCTAGATTACAGACCAAAATGTAAAGTATAAAAACCGGATGTAGGTTATTTGGACCCTTGTGCTGGTTTAATAAGTTCACTTTTTTACACCAGCACCATTTATTTATTTAACTTCCAGTCAAGACAGCACCAGTGAACAACAGTTCCACAGACAGCATCTTCCAGAAAGTCAATCATTTCAGCTCTTATACATCTTCTACTTATTCTTTTCATCTTTTTTTAAAAAACTGTTAAAGCCTGTGACTTACAGTTTGTAGTTCGATCAAGTGAGCTACCATTCTGCTGTCCCCAAGAAAATTCTAGGAAAGAAATGCAAGCACGAGCTATCACGAGGAAAAGCTCAGAGAAGAGATGAGGGCCCATGATCAACCACATTTCTCACTGATCGAAGTGGCAAGGAAGATTGAAGCATAGAGGAGAGCAAGAGGTTCTCAGAGAGGCCTGCTCGAAAGTGCTGGTTCATGTCGCTTCCCTCAGAGAGAATGCTGGTTCATGTCGATTCCCTCAGATGCTGATGCTCTCTGAGATGTTATTGAAATTCTGAGATTTATGGATTAGACTATAGTTCATATAGGCCTCTTTCAGTTAGTTTTTTTTTAAAAAGTCTTTTTGCCCGTTCTTTCTTGTTGGCAATTGGCAGGCCGGGGTTTGGAGTTTGATGTTCTGATCTGTTAGTTTTTGTGTGAGGGAATGGTTGAGGGGGTTTGGGGTTTGCGAGAGTTTTTGTTTCTTTTTCTTTTCATGCGGGAGGATTACAGCTAGAGGGCAAGGGGGGCATTGATGTCTTTCTTTCAGCTACTTCTATGGTTTTCTGTACATTATGGCAATTTGGAGAAGATAAATCTCAGAGTTCTATTAAGCATATAAACTTTGATAATAAAATGAACCTCTGATTTATTGAGATGCTGTGCAGAATGGACCCTTCTGACCCTTCAAGCCACACCTCCCAGTAATCCCCTGATTTAATCCAGGACCCATCACAAAACGATTTACAAGATTGAAAGAGTACAGAAAAAAAAGGCCTGAGTTATATGGAAAAACTGAATAGGTTAGGGACATTATGCCTTGGAACGTAGAAGATTAAAAGGAGATCTGATAGAGGTATAGAAAATTATGAAATCGTAAATGCAAGCAGGCTTTTTCCACTGAGGTTGAGTGGGACTACAACCAGAGGTCATGGGCTAAGGGTGAAAGGTGAAAAGTTTAAGGGGAACATGAGAGGAAACTTCTTCACTCAGAGCTTGGTGAGAATGTGGAATGAGCTGCCAACACAAGTGGTGCATTTGAGCTCAACTTCAACATTTAAGAGAAGTTTGGATAGGTACATGAATGGTAGGGGTGTGGAGGGCTACGGTCCCGGTGCTGGTCAACGGCATTCGGCAGTTTAAATGTTTTGACGCAGACTAGACGGCCGAAGGGCCTGTTTCTGTGCCGTACTCAATGACCAATTAACCTACTAACTGGTACGTCTTTGCACCATTTTCCTGCACTAATCCCATACCCCTAATTCCCTTTATATCAAAACATCTTTCTGCCTCTGCCCTAAATATGCTTAACTACTGAGCCACCAGAGTCTTTTTAAAGTAGATGCAGAATTACAAATAGATATTGTCTCTATTTGAAGGAATTTCTTCTCAATACTTCCCCCCAAAACCCAATCGCTCATTTAAAGCTTTGACCCTTGATGGGGGTACAACAGTTAGTATGAGGGGTGGGGGATGGCTAAGGCACGGGATCAAAATAAGCTGCAAAGAGCTGTAAACTTAGTCAGCTCCATCATGGGTACTAACCTCCGTAGTATCCAGGACATCTTCAAGGAGCCATGCCTCAAAAAGGCAGAATCCATCATTAAGAACCCTCATCGCCCAGGACATGCCTTGTTCTCATTGTTACCATCAGGGAGGTGGTACAGAAGCCTGAAGGCACACACTCAACGATTCAGAAACAGCTTTTTACATTAGGCCACAGACCATAGTGTGTATGTATATGTATTAAATCATACATAATACATATTATGCATTGCATTGTACTGCTGCCACAAAGACAACAAATTTCACAACGTATGCTGGTGATATCAAACCTGATCCTGATTCTATTCATGTATGGTCGAATGTCAATTAAACTTGAACTTGACAGGAAATGATAAAGTAGTGATGGTTTGGTCAATGTTATACTATTAATAAAGTGTGTTGGCATGTGGCCAAGTGGTTAAGGCGCTCGTCTAGTGATCTGAAGGTCACTAGTTTGAGCCTTGGCTGAGGCAGCGTGTTGTGTCCTTGGGCAAGGCACTTAACCACACATTGCTCCGCGATGACACCGGTGCCAAGGTGTATGGGTCCTAATGTCCTTCCCTTGGACAACATTGGTGGCGTGGAGAGGGGAGACTTGCAGCATGGCCAACTGCCGGTCTTCCATACAACCTTGCCCAGGCCTGTGCCCTGGAAACCTTCCAAGGCGCAAATTCATGGTCTTACGAGACTAATGGATGCCTATAATAAAGTACAACAGACATTGAAATAAAGAATTTTCAAAAGCCTATTCAAAAAATTGAAAAATATCAAGGAAACTGAAAAATATCATTTCTAAATATGAAGCATTGTTACTGTAATTGTTTACTATCCAAATACCAGGTATGCAAGACTTTCAAACTGCATCATCCAATGTCACATGCTGTCGCATCTCTCTAGCTGGCGCCAAGTCAGTGAAAACATCTCAACTATCACCGCAAACAATGAAGAAACAAGTGAAGGCGAAGTTGATTTGAAGGACGGGCTGTGTGGCATCACAAAGCCAAGAGGCAATGTGTTCAAGACAGGATCGCAGATGGAGTTGGTATCGCTGTCACTGTTGGAGTGAATGATTTGGAGAGGAGTCAATACAGAAGAGTTTTGATGCCCATCTATTTAACCCGGGTGCGAGGTTGGATCACTCCAAGCACCAAGCTGATTTAATGAGATCAAGAATGGCTTTGGGCTGTGCGGCCCAGGTGTGACACTGCGACAGGGCCCAGGTCCTAGAACGCAGCACTACCCAGTGCTTGGAC
Source organism: Mobula hypostoma (assembly GCF_963921235.1). Lineage (NCBI taxonomy): Eukaryota > Metazoa > Chordata > Chondrichthyes > Myliobatiformes > Myliobatidae > Mobula > Mobula hypostoma. The sequence continues at coordinate 52,482,918 of NC_086117.1, read as the reverse complement.
AATTAAAACACTGGCCCAGATAGACTGGAAAGCCCAAGTGCCAGGACTAGAGGAAAGGGTCATGCCCATTTCACTCGCTCTCCCAAGATGTTCTTCTTATCTAATATGAACTGAGATAGCTAATACAAGTAGACACGGGCCTACTCAGCTCCAGGGAGCAGATCCAAGGACTCAATCTGGTTCAGGAGGCTGTCGTTTGCTTCTATTGTTTGAATGTGTAGTTCCCCCCCCCCCCCTTTATAATGGTCTGTTTTTCAAATTGGGTTCTTCGGATTTCGCTTTGCAACTCCCTGTGAGCAAACAAATCTCAAGGTGTATAACTTATACATTCTTCAATAATAAATGTACTTTAGCCTTGAATCACTGCTAAGTTGTTCAAAAATCACTTGCTCCATTCTGCAGTAAACATAATTATGTACAGTTGCAAAGGGTTCAAAAACGTTTTCTTTCAATAACCTGGTTTTCTGCACTAATTACGCATAAAATGTGGCCTGATCTTTATCTAGGTCACAATACTAGACACACACAGTCTGACTAAGCTAATAACACACAAACAATTGTACTTCTCGTCATTACTGAGTGCACCATTTAAACAATCACAGTCTAGGTTCAAAACAGTATGTGAACCTCTGAGGTAATGCCTTCTACAAAAGTTATTTGAAGTCAGGTGCTCCTATCAATGAGATGAGATTGGAGGTGCGAGTTGTAGAGGTGCCCTGCCCTATATAAAAAAGATGCACAAAATCAGCTTACTGACGGAGCCTGCTCTTCTCAAGAAAGATTTGTTTATGTGCACCATGTCTTGATCAAAACAACTTTGTGAGGACCTTAGAAGAAGAATTGTAGAGATGCATCAAGCTGGAAAAGGCTATAAAAGCATTTCTCTTTCAAAATGTTCTTATTGTGAAGCAACATCAGCTTAACCACAACCGACAATGTCCTGAAGTACGTTTCTTTTTTCTTTTCTTTCTTATAACATAATGAAAGTCAAATAAATGTATGTATAGTAAACAAGCAAAAAGAAAAGGAAACCCTACCACCCCGTCTCCTTTCCCCTTCCCAGCCCTACCCTCCCCTCACCCCTCCCATATGTGCTGTTTAGGTCCTACCGCCCCCACACTTAGTTCAGCTGTCGGTCTCTTCTAAATACAACAGTAATGGTGCTCAGATTTTTTCAAATTCCTTGAGTCTGTCTTTGATAATGTATCTTTTCCTCTCTAGATGCAGAGTATCCATTAATGCAGCCAGCCATTGTCTGAGTGATGGAGTTTCCTCCTTTTTCCAGAACATCAACACGAGTTTCTTTCCATTAAGTATGCCATAGGTCAGTAGCTGTTGCTGGGTAGCCTGGAATTTATTTGACCTCACAGAAGTTCCAAAAATTATTAAAATGGGGTCTGGTATCACCTGAACCTTTAGTACCTTCGATAGGACCTCAGATATTTGCTTTCAACACTCTTGTATCCTGGGACATAAAGCATAACTATGTAACAAATTTGCCTCCAAGGACTTGCATTTCTCACACATTGGGGACACCTCTGCGAATATTTTTTGAATCCTTACTTTTGAGTAATGTAGTCTATGTAGGATTTTAAATTGTATTAAACATATTTGAGACCGTAAAAAGTCTCTTATTTGTAGGTATCAAAATAAGTGAGTTTTGGGTAAGCTATATTTAGCTGACAGTTGCTCAAACGAAAGGAGACTTCCCTCCACAAAACGTCCTGGAAGCATTTAATACCTAATCTATCCCATTCTTTAAAAGCCACATCTATCATAGAAGATTTTTTTTAAATAATTAGAAAAAATGGGACTTGGAAGAGAAAATCTCAATAAGCCAAAGTATTTTCGGAATTGTACACAAATTCTCATAGTACGTTTAACAACCAAAATGTCAGTTAACTTACTCAGGGATAAAGGAAGTGAGGATCCAAAAAGAGAAATAATAAGAGACTTTTTACAGTCTCAGATATGTACATTTCTTAAAAGTCCTGATAAGAATCTACTAGATGTAATTTTTAATTTGAAACCTTTTTATAATGGATCTATATCTAATACTTATAATATGTTGCTGGGAATGAGAAGTGCTCCTTTAGATAAAATTAAAAATCTTTGGGAACAAGACTTACAGACTTCAATTTCTGAGGAGAAGCTTCACTCATTCATATGTTTTGGACATGCCCGGGTCTTGAAAAATATTGGAAAGAAGTACTTCAAATCTTCTCGGTACTTTTCAAAGTAAATTTTAAACCTAATCCTTTGACCACTTTATTTGGTATTGTTGGAGGAAAGGATATTATTTTGGAGAAATCTAATTTGCACATTTTGGCGTTTATTTCTCTTATGGCTAGGAGGGTGCTCTTGCTAAAATGGAAAGATGCGGTTCCGCCCACTGACGTTCAATGGCTGCATGATGTGATGTCATGCTTAAATTTACAGAAGATTTGGTGTTCAATTTCTGAATCTAATCAAGACTTCCAAACATTGTGGGAACCTTTTCTGAACTATTTTCAAAACCTTTGATTTGCCGTTAAAGCACAGATGATGGCTAATAATATACCTTTTTTTCTTTTTTCTTCTTTACTAATTAGCTTTGGTCTTGGTAGTGGGTTACATTTTTTTCCATATAATAAATTTACTACATTTCAATATTATGAATTAATCAATTTGTATCAACATAGAGTAAGGAGTTTGTATGTGCGATTCATTATAATGTATTTGATATATTTCTTTTTTCTTGAACTCTGTATTCCATGTAGAAAATTAATAAAAATATTGAAAAAGGAAATTGTATTAAACAATGCCTGGCATTGATGGGACAGGAGTTAACATATTCCAAAGCCTCATTCCATATAACCTCCTCTATCTCTGTACTCAACTCCTTTTCCCACTTTTTTTTAATATTATCCATTGTTGTATGACACTTGTTTTGTATGACATCATACAGATAGGCGATGATGTGTTCTGTCCCTAAACATGATCTTAAATGACTATCTAATTTACCAGCTTCTGCCATCTCAAAACCAGAAAGATGTGATCTTATATAGTGTCTTAGCTGATGATACCTGAAAAAAATGACTCTTTAACAATCCAAATTTGTTCTGGAGCTGCTGAAATGACGCAAAAATCCCTTGTACTGTATGTACAAAGTCTCCAACGCTGCGTATCCCTAATTCTCGCCATGCATCAAAGGCCCCATTTATAGATGAGGGGATAAAAGGGGGGTTCGCTGATATAGGTACAAGAAAATATAATGCTCTTAGTTTCAAATGCTTCCCCATTTCTCTCCACATCTGTATGGTGCTATGGATAATGAGATTGCCTCTATAACAGGCTTTATTTAACCGAATGGGGACATAATGATTGCCCCTATGGAATATGGTAGGCAATCATATAACCATATAACAATTACAGCACGGAAACAGGCCACCTTGGCCTTCTAGTCCATGCCGAACTCCTCCTCTCAGCTAGACCCACCGACCTGCACTGGGTCCATAACCCTCCATTCCCTTCCTGTCCATATATCTATCCAATTTAACTTTAAACGACAACATCGAACCTGCCCCAATCACTTCTGCTGGAAACTTGTTCCACACAGCCACCACTCTCTGAGTAAAGTTCCTCACCCTCCATCTCCAACCATCCTGGAAGTACAACTGTATCATCTATCCAGTATGCTATATGGCTAAGGAAGAGGCGCAGTCGACGTTTCAGGCCGAGACCCTTCGTCAGGACTAACTGAAGGAAGAGTGAGTAAGGGATTTGAAAGCTGGAGGGGGAGGGGTAGATGCAAAATGATAGGAGAAGACAGGAGGGGGAGGGATGGAGCCGAGAGCTGGACAGGTGATAGGCAGAAGGGGATACGAGAGGATCATGGGACAGGAGGTCCAGGAAGAAAGCTTGCTCCTCCCCCACCGAACTCATTTCTGCATACCTCGACATTGTTTTATCACCCCTTGTTCAATCCCTTCCGACCTATGTTCGTGACACTTCTCACGCTCTTAAACTTTTCGATGATTTTAAGTTCCCTGGCCCCCACCGCTTTATTTTCACCATGGATGTCCAGTCCCTATATACTTCCATCCCCCATCAGGAAGGTCTCAAAGCTCTACGCTTCTTTTTGGATTCCAGACCTAATCAGTTCCCCTCTACCACCACTCTGCTCCGTCTAGCAGAATTAGTCCTTACTCTTAATAATTTCTCCTTTTGCTCCTCCCATTTCCTCCAAACTAAAGGTGTAGCTATGGGCACCCGTATGGGTCCTAGCTATGCCTGCCTTTTTGTTGGGTTTGTGGAACAATCTATGTTCCGTGCCTATTCTGGTATCTGTCCCCCACTTTTCCTTCGCTACATCGACGACTGCATTGGCGCTGCTTCCTGCACGCATGCAGAACTCGTTGACTTTATTAACTTTGCCTCCAACTTTCACCCTGCCCTCAAGTTTACCTGGTCCATTTCCGACACCTCCTTCCCCTTTCTAGATCTTTCTGTCTCTGTCTCTGGAGACAGCTTATCCACTGATGTCTACTATAAGCCTACCGACTCTCACAGCTATCTGGACTATTCCTCTTCTCACCCTGTCTCTTGCAAAAATGCCATCCCCTTCTCGCAATTCCTCCGTCTCCGCCGCATCTGCTCTCAGGATGAGGCTTTTCATTCTAGGACGAGGGAGATGTCTTCATTTTTTAAAGAAAGGGGCTTCCCTTCCTCCACTATCAACTCTGCTCTTAAACGCATCTCCCCCATTTCACGTACATCTGCTCTCACTCCATCCTCCCACCACCCCACTAGGAATAGGGTTCCCCTGGTCCTCACCTACCACCCCACCAGCCTCCGGGTCCAACATATTATTCTCCGTAACTTCCGCCACCTCCAACGGGATCCCACCACTAAGCATATCTTTCCCTCCCCCCCTCTCTCTGCATTCCGCAGGGATCGCTCCCTACACAACTCCCTTGTCCATTCGTCCCCCCCATCCCTCCCCACTGATCTCCCTCCTGGCACTTATCCGTGTAAGCGGAACAAGTGCTACACATGCCCTTACACTTCCTCCCTTACCACCATTCAGGGCCCCAAACAGTCCTTCCAGGTGAGGCATCACTTCACCTGTGAGTCGACTGGGGTGATATACTGCGTCCGGTGCTCCCGATGTGGCCTTTTATATATTGGTGAGACCCGACGCAGACTGGGAGACCGCTTTGCTGAACATCTACGCTCTGTCCGCCAGAGAAAGCAGGATCTCCCAGTGGCCACACATTTTAATTCCACATCCCATTCCCATTCTGACATGTCTATCCACGGCCTCCTCTACTGTAAAGATGAAGCCACACTCAGGTTGGAGGAACAACACCTTATATTCCATATGGGTAGCCTCCAACCTGATGGCATGAACATTGACTTCTCTAACTTCCGCTAGGCCCCACCTCCCCCTCGTACCCCATCTGTTACTCTTTTTTATGCACACATTCTTTCTCTCACTCTCCTTTTTCTCCCTCTGTCCCTCTGAATATACCTCTTGCCCATCCTCTGGGTCACCCCCCCCGTCTTTCTTCCCGGACCTCCTGTCCCATGATCCTCTCATATCCCCTTCTGCCTATCACCTGTCCAGCTCTCGGCTCCATCCCTCCCCCTCCTGTCTTCTCCTATCATTTTGCATCTCCCCCTCCCCCTCCAGCTTTCAAATCCCTTACTCACTCTTCCTTCAGTTAGTCCTGACGAAGGGTCTCGGCCTGAAACGTCGACTGCGCCTCTTCCTATAGATGCTGCTTGGCCTGCTGCGTTCACCAGCAACTTTGATGTGTGTTGCTTGAATTTCCAGCATCTGCAGAATTCCTGTTGTTTGCTATATGGCTAACGTTAGCAGCCCAGTAATAAAATACAAACAACAAAACATCGTCCACACAAAGGGAAATTTTGTTGATAGTATATTTGTATTGTACCCATAAATTTCGGGGTGAGAATGTATAGACTCCACCAGTGGTTCCAGGGCCAACGCAAACAATAAGGGACAGCCCTGTCTTGTGCCCCTGTGCAAAATGAATGGTTCCGAGAGGGTCTGATTAGTTAGTATTTTAGCACTAGGGTTACTGTACAGTAGCTTAATCCAAGTTATAAATTTGTCTTCCATTCCGAATTTTTTCCAAAGCCTCGTAGAGGTATTGCCACTCCATTTGGTCAAATGCTTTCTCAGCATCTAAACTTAATATTATAAGGTCTTCCTTAGGATGTCTTGGGGAATGCATTATATTAAGAAGGCGCCTGATGTTATGGAAAGAATTCCTTTTAGGGATAAACCCTAAAGTGTATCTGAGTGTACCAATTTATTTATCTGCTGACCGAGTCTCCTTGCCAGCATTTTAGTCGAATTTTTCTGATCCGAATTTAGCAGTGAAATCGGCCTATAAGATCCTTCCTTCTCTGGGTCTTTGTCCTTCTTCCGAATAAGGGTGATAATGGCCTCGTTCAGGGTTTGGGGTAACCTGCCAGTTTCAAACGACTTTCTATACATCCTTACCATAAAAGGTGCTAATAAGTCACTAAACTTCTTATAAAACTCATTACCCATTCCATCCGAACCTGGACTCTTGCCATTTTTCAGGGATCTTAATGTTCTTTCTATTTCGTCATTTGTAATCTCTGCTTCCAAAGCTCGACACTCCGTCAGATTGAGTGAAGGTAGCCTACAAGTGTCCAGAAATGTATGCACGCTCCCTGTCGGTACATTAGATTGAGATGCATATAACTTTTCATAATACTGATGGAATCTTTGATTAATGTCTTTGTGTGACATCAACAGAGCACCAGAGTCCAATTTAATTTTATGAATGGCCTGATCACTTTCCAATTTACGTAGCTGTCTTGCCAGCAATTTGTGTGGTCTATCACCAAATTGAAAGAAATTCTGTTTTGCAAACATAAAGGCTCTGCACATCCTTTCTGAAGAGTATTTGGTTAAGTTTGTATTTTAGTGCTGAAACTCCGTTGTATTTTTCTGCGGATGGTTGTCACGCATTTTCCGTGTCTAATTTACGTATTTGTTCTTCTAGTTCTATTTGTTCTACTCTACTACGTTTCTTTAGGGAAGACTGAAAAGAAATTATACATCCTCTAACATAGGCTTTACATGTTTCCCATAGTAGTCCTGGGGGTGTTTCACTATTATCATTTGTCTCTAAAAACAATAAAATTTGCGTTTCTAAATACTCACAAAATTTTGGATTTGTAAGTAGCTGAGGATTAAACCTCCAATTTCTATGTATTTACATTGATTCACCCAGCTCCAGTGAAAAAGCAACAGGGCTGTGGTCTGAGATGACAATATTACGTTATCAAGGAAATAGTCAATCATAGTATATACATTATGAACTCTGGAGTGGAATGAATACTCTCTCCCTGTTGGGTTGAATAGTCTCCATCTCTCTCACAGATTCATATTGTCTATATATATTTTCGGCAGGTTACTTGCCTTTGATGGTAATGCCCTCCGATTGGAAGATCTGTCTAACTATGTATCCAGAACAAAATTAAAATCCCCTCCAATAATCAGGTTAGTGCTGGAGACCTCTGGTATCAATCCTAAAACTGGTCTAAAAAATTCCGGGTCATCCCAGTTTGGTCCGTAGGTATTCAGTAAGGTAACTGGCATAGATCGTATTTCCCCAGTAACTATAACATATCTCCCATCCTTATCCGCTATTGTTGTTAGGTGACAAAATGGAACTTTTCTGCGAATTATTATTGCCACACCCCTAGACTTCATTGGAAACTTTGAGGAATATATTTGGCCTATCCACTTGCCCATAATTTTACAGTGAGCTTCATTCTTCAAATGTGTTTCCTGCAAGAAGATCACATCGGCCTGTAGTGATTTTAGGTGAGACAGCACTTTACCCCTTTTCACCGGCTCATTAATCCCATTTACATTCCAGAAACAAAAAGTAATGCGATTTCTTATCCCCTGACCTCCTACCATCTCAGTATTTAACATCTGTATGATAATGTTTTTGATCTGTTCTGGACCTTGTAAATCTATCGGTCATTAGAATTGAATGGATCCTAAACAGCACTCCCTTACCCCTGTCCCTCCCCCGCCCCCACAACCCCCATCACCCTTGAAAGCTCGAAATAACCAACAAAAAAATCCACATCTCCATACACAAATACACCTAGTCAAAACTCTAGGAATGACTTCCTGATTCTCTAACATTTCTCTGAACCAATTTAGTAGCTCCCCGGTTATATAGATGGTCACAAAGCCAAATCTGGCATCGGAATGTAAAAACCGAGAAAATCTATCAAACAGAGATCATCGAGATGTTAGAGTAAGTGTGATTCTCAAAGCTATAACTTACTCTAGCACCATTAACAACATACTCCTCATACAACAGCAATTTAGACCAACTCTTATTACTACCTGTGCACTCATAAAACCTTAACCCGACATAGTACAATCCAAACTGTTTTCTACAGGGATTAGAGGCAGGGCCTCATTAATGTCCGAAACCTTCACAATTTCCTCCTGCTGAGTTTTACTTGGGGCATCTTCATTCTGTAAGGGGTTTCTTCTCACTGTGCACAGTCACTTCTCAGAATTTCCCAAATGACATTCCGCATACCGGCGAGCAGCTTCTGGATTTGTAAACACCACCTCGGTTCCATTAACTGTCACTCGTAGCTTCGCGGGACAGAGGAGGCCAAACTTGACTCCGAGTCTATCTCGCAGCAGCCTCCTGACCGGTTTGAAAGCCGCATGTCATTTAGTCACCGTGGATGGAAGATCTCTGAAGATCTGAATCCTTTGCCCTTGATATTGTAGATTCTTGGTACCTATCGCCTTCTGCATTACATCTTCAAATACATGGCAATAATGGATCCTAACGATCAGGTGTCATGGTGGTTCGTCATCCCCTGGGCACTTCCAAAGTGCTCTATGTGCTCGATCCATCGCGGGAGTTTCTTCCAGGTTGAGAGCTTCTTTTAGCATCTGTGCTGCGAAATCTCGTCTTCCGCCCGTTTTCCTTCCCCTCTCGTAGGCCTGCAATTCTCTGATTCTGTCATTTCGAATGTCCCTCTAAATCCAGGCATTTTTCAGAAAGATGTTCAACTTGCCCATCAAGTCGTTTCACCTTGCCTTCCAGCTCCACAACTATGTCTGAAGCTCCGTTAGTCGACTCTGCTATCTCTTTCAGAGTTTGATCTTGTGTATTCAACTGAGCTTTCAATGCAGTAATCACAGCGTCATTTTCCGCTTTCAATGAAGCAATTTCACTTCTCAAAGAGACCGCTATCTCTGCGACTTTTTCTTCAATTTTCTTAGATGTCTGACTTCACTGTAGTTAGCTCTGCATGTAGCGACTCTATGGCCACCAATATCGCATTGTTGTCCATATTCTGTGTACGTGGCTCCATGTTGCCCTCACTTGCGAGCTCCGAGGCAGCAATTGGGCCTGTTTCTTTGTTTGTCTCTGCCTTAGCTGTTCCTCTTCTCGGCATTTTGTAGCGCACTCCTTCACTCTTTCTCCTTCTGTTATGTATTGAAGAGCACCTCCCCTTCGTTTGCCACCCTAAACCACAAATTGACCTGGTGTAAATGAAGTTTTAATATCAAATCTGCCAGAGCTACAGGAGGGTGCGTCCTACTTGCTCATGGCTCAACAGCGCCCCCGCCCTACAAATGCATTTCTAAAGACCTGAGTGTTCGTCAGTCCACGGTAATAGAAACTGTCTACAAATGGAGGAAACTCAGTACTGTTGCTGCTCTCCCTTGGAATGGGCATCCTGCAAAAAAAAAAAATCACACCAGCTACAAAGCTGAAGGCGTTGAAAAAGAATCATCAAAAGACCAGCAGAAATCTCTGGAACTTGATAAAGTCTCTGTTCATGCGTCCACCATAAGAAAACCACTGAACATGAATGGTGTTCATGGAAGGACACCATAAAGGAAACAACTGTTCTCCAAAACAAACAAAAACAACAACAGCACAATATTATTGCACGTCTCAAGTTTGCAAAAGAACACCTGAATGTTCTATAATGCTTCTGGGACAACGTTCTGTGGACAGATGAGACAAAAGTTGAACTTCTTGGCAGAAATACACTCCGCTATGCTTGGAGGAAAAAGGGCACTGCACACCAACTTTAAAACATCATCCCAACTGTGAACCATGGTAGAAGGAACATCACGGTTTGGGGCTGTGTCTTACCGTGGATGATGTGAGGAGAACCCTGTGCAGGGTCAACCCATGGAAGGTTGCTGGACCAGACAATATTCCCGGCAGAGTGCTTAGAGGATGTGCAGACCAGCTAACAGATATTGTCACTGACATCTTCAACATCTCCCTGAGCAGCACCGTCATTCCTACGTGCTTCAAGGTTGCCACCATTGTCCCGGTGCGGAAGTCTTCAGTGTCCTGCCTCAATGACTACTGTCCCGTTGCACTCACATCCATCATCATGAAGTGTTTCGAGAGGCTCATCATGAGGCATATCAAGACCCTGCTGCCCCCCCTCACTGGACCCCCTGCAGTCCGCGTACCGTCCCAACCGTTCAATAGACGACGCCATTGCCATCACCCTCCACCTGGCCCTAACCCACCTGGACAAAAAAGACACATACATTCGAATGCTGTTCATAGACTTCAGTTCAGCATTCAACACAATCATCCCTCAGAAACTGATTGGAAAGCTGAGCTTACTGGGCCTGAACACCTCCCTCTGCAACTGGATCCTAGACTTCCTGACCGGGAGACCTCAGTCAGTCCAGATTGGAAGCAGCACCTCCAACACCATCACACTGAGCACGGGGGCCCCCCAGGGCTGTGTGCTCAGTCCACTGCTGTTCACTCTGCTGACCCACGACTGTGCTGCAACACAGCTCGAACCACATCATCAAGTTCACCAATGACACGACCGTGGTGGGTCTCATCAGCAAGAACGATGAGTCAGCATATAGAGAGGAGGTGCAGAGCCAACAACCTGTCTCTGAATGTGATCAAAACAAAAGAGATGGTTGTTGATTTCAGGAGGACACGGAGCAACCACTCCGCTGAACATCGACAACTCCTCCGTAGAGATCGTTAAGAGCACCAAATTTCTTGGTGTTCACCTGGCAGAGAATCTCACCTGGTCCCTCAACACCAGCTCCATAGCAAAGTAAGCCCAGCAGCATCTCTACTTTCTGCGAAGGCTGAGGAAAGTCCATCTCCCACCACCCCCCCATCCTCACCACATTCTACAGAGGTTGTATTGAGAGCATCCTGAGCAGCTGCATCACTGCCTGGTTCAGGAATTGCACCATCTCAGATCGCAAGACCCTGCGACAGACAGGGAGGTCAGTTGAGAAGATCATCGGGGTCTCTCTTCCTGCTATTATAGCCATTTACACTACACGCTGCATCCATAAAGCAAACAGCATTATGAAGTACCCCAGGCACTCCTCATACCACAAGACCATAAGACAAAGGAGCAGAAGTAGGCCATTCGGCCCATCGAGTCTGCTCCACCATTTTATCATGAGCTGATCCATTTTATCCTATTTAGTCCCACTGCCCCGCCTTCTCACCATAACCTTTGATGCCCTGGCTACTCAGATACCTATCAATCTCTGCCTTAAAGACACCCAATGACTTGGCCTCCAATGCTGCCCGTGGCAACAAATTCCATAGATTCACCACCCTCTGACTACAAGAATTTTTTCGCATTTCTGTTCTGAAAGGGCGCCCTTCAATCCTGAAGTCATGCCCTCTCGTACTAGACTCCCCCATCATGGGAAACAACTTTGCCACATCCACTCTGTTCATGCCTTTTAACATTCAAAATGTTTCTATGAGGTCTCCCCTCATTCTTCTAAACTCCAAGGAATACAGTCCAAGAGCGGACAAACGTTCCTCATATGTTAACCCTCTCATTCCTGGAATCATTCTAGTGAATCTTCTCTGTACCCTCTCCAACGTCAGCACATCCTTCCTTAATTAAGGAGACCAAAACTGCCCACAGTACTCCAAGTGAGGTCTCACCAGTGCCTTATAGAGCCTCAATATCACATCCCTGCTCCTATACTCTACTCCTCTAGAAATGAATGCCAACATTGCATTCGCCTTCTTCACTACCGACTCAACCTGGAGGTTAACTTTAAGGGAATCCTGTACGAGGACTCCCAAGTCCCGTTGCATCTCAGAACTTTGAATTCTTTCCCCATTTAAATAATAGTCTGCCTGTTTATTTTTTCTGCCAAAGTGCATAACCATACACTTTCCAACATTGTACTTCATTTGCCACTTCTCTGCCCATTCTTCCAATCTATCCAAGTCTCTCTGCAGACTCTCCGTTTCCTCAGCACTACCGGCCCCTCCACCTATCTTCATATCATCAGCAAATTTAGCCACAAAGCCCTCTATTCCATAATCCAAATCGTTGATGTACAATGTAAAAAGAAGCGGCCCCAACACTGATCCCTGTGGAACACCACTGGTAGCCGGCAGCCAACCAGAATAGGATCCCTTTATTCCCACTCTCTGTTTCCTGCCAATCAGCCAATGCTCTATCCACGTATGTAACTTTCCTGTAATTCCATGGGCTCTTATCTTGTTAAGCAGCCTCATGTGTGGCACCTTGTCAAAGGCCTTCTGAAAATCCAAATATACAACATCCACTGCATCTCCCTTGTCTAGCCTACTGGTAATTTCCTCAAAAAATTGTAATAGGTTTGTCAGGAAGGATTTTCCTTCAAGGAATCCATGCTGAGTTCTGCCTATCTTGTCATATGCCTCCAGGTACTCTGTAACCTCATCCTTGACAATCAACTCCAACAACTTCCCAACCACCGACGTCAAGCTAACAGGTCTATAATTTCCTTTTTGCTTCCTTGCCCCCTTCTTAAATAGCGGAGTGACATTTGCAATCTTCCAGTCCTCCGGAACCATGCCAGAATCTATCGACTTTTGAAAGATCATCGCTAATGCCTCCGCAATCTCCACAGCTACTTCCTTCAGAACACGAGGGTGCATTCCATCTGGTCCAGGAGATTTATCGACCTTTAGCCTATTCAGCTTCCTGAGTACTTTCTCTGTCGTAATTGTGACTGCGCACACTTCTCTTCCCTGCCGCCCTTGAGTGTCCAGTATCCTGCTGTCTTCCTCAGTGAAGACTGATGCAAAATACTTGTTCAGTTCCTCTGCCATCTCCTCATCTCCCATTACAATTTCTCCAGTATCATTTTCTATCGGTCCTATATCTACTCTCACCTGTCTTTTACTCTTTATATACTTGAAAAAGCTTTTAGTATCCTCTTCGATATTATTTGCTAGTTTCCTTCCATAGTTAATCTTTTCTTTCTTAATGACCTTCTTGGTTTCCTTTTGTAAGGTTTTAAAGACTTCCCAATCCTCTGTCTTCCCACTAATTTTTGCTTCCTTGTATGCCCTCTCCTTAGCTTTAACTTTGGCTTTGACTTCTCTTGTCAACCACGGTTGCATCCTTTTTCCACTCGAAAATTTCTTCTTTTTTGGAATATACCTGTCTTGCACATTCCTCATTTCTCACATAAACTCCAGCCACTGCTGCTCTGCTGTCTTTCCCGCCAGTGTCTCTTTCCAGTCAACTTTGGCCAGTTCCTCTCTCATGCCACTGTAGTTTCCTTTACTCCACTGAAACACCGACACATCAGGTTTCGGCTTCTCTTTTTCAAATTTCACAGTGAACTCAATCATGTTATGATCACTGCCTCCTAAGGGTTCCTTCACCTCAATCTCTCCAATCACCTCCAGTTCATTACACAATACCCAATCCAGTACAGCCGATCCCCTAGTGGGCTCAACAACAAGCTGTTCTAAAAAGCCATCTCGCAGACATTCTACAAATTCTCTCTTGAGATCCAGTGCCGACCTGATTTTTCCAATCTACTCGCATGTTAAAATCCCCCACGATTATCATAACACCGCCCTTCTGACAAGCCTTTTCTATTTCTAGTTGTAATTTGTTTCTCCCTCCTGCCATCTGGCAAAAGGCACCGAAGCATTCGAGCTCTCACGACCAGACTATGTAACAGTTTCTTCCCCCAAGATGTAAGACTCCTCAATACCCAGAGCCTGGACTGACACCAATCTACTGCCCTCTACTGTGCCTATTGTCTTGTTTATTATTTATTGTAATGCCTGCACTGTTTTGTGCACTTTATGCAGTCCTGGGTAGGTCTGTAGTCTAGTGTAGTTTTTGTGTTGTTTTACGTAGTTCAGTGTAGTTTTTGTATTGCTGCAGGTAGCACCATGGTCCTGAAAAATTTTGGCTCGTTTTTACTGTGTACTGTACCAGCAGTTATGGTCGAAATGACAATAAAAAGTGACGTGACTTGGATGCTTGCAATCATTGAGGGAACAATAGATTCAAAATTGAATCAAGACAGGAAAATGTCAGGGTAGTGGTCCGTCATCTAAAGCTTGATAGAAGTTGGATGATGTAGCAGGACAATGAACCAAATCAAGAGCAAGTTAACAACAGAATGATTTAAAAAGAAGAAAATTTGTGTTTTGGAATGGTCAAGCCAGAGTCCAGACCTTAACTCAATTGAGATGCTGCGGCATGACCTGAAGACAGCTGTTCACGCAAGGTATCCCAGAAATATTTGATGAACTGAAACAGTTTTGAATGGAGGAATAGTCTAATAATATTGCTCCTCACCGTTGTGCAAGCCTGATCAGCAGCTACAGGAAAGGTTTGGTGGAGGTTATTGCTGCTAAAGGAGGTTCTACCAGTTATTAAATACAAGGGTTCACATACTTTTTCCAGCCTGAATTGTGGATAATTAAAAACAATGTGTTCAATAAAGAGAGGGAAAGTACAAATGTTTGTGTATTATTAGTTTAGGCAGATTGTGTTTGTCTAGAATTGTGCCTTGGATTAAGATCAGACCACATTTTATGAGTAATTAATGCAAAAAAAGCAGGTAATCGCAGAGGGCTCACAAACTCTTTTTCTTGCAACTGTATCTTTTTAATATGGATAGGGTTTAAAGAATTGAGGGATGCCATTCAATGCCACATCCCAACAAAGGTTTTGAGCATTCCATCTTGGGCACGTGTGTCATAGGTTTGGCATCACTGTCAGAAGCATAATCAGGCCACTCAGCCCAAGTCTGATCCACCACTCAATCATAGTTGATTTTTTTTAATTCTTTCTCCGCCTGGAAAATCCATCCAACTTTTAACCATGTTACCAATTAAGAACCTATCAACCTCTGCCTTAAATACACTTAAAGACTTAGGCTCCATCGCAATCTGTGGCAAATAATTTAGACCCTCTCCAGGACCAATATATCTTTTCATAGATACAGGGCCTAAAACTGCTCACAATCCAAATGTGGTCTGACCAATGCCTTATAAAGCCTGAGCCGTACATCCCTGTTGATATGTTCTAGTCCACTTATTACAAATGGACAATCCATCCAAAGCCCTGACACAGGCACTGTCTGTCCCAAAACCTACAACCCCTCAACACTGACAGAATCCCACACCAAAAGATGACCAAACCCCAGTCCAAATCAGCCAAAAAGATTTGATTTTCTTTAATAATGTGCAGTACCTTATTGCAGTTTTTTGAAAGTCCAATACCATATCAATTAGCTGCAACTAAGGGGAAACCTCAAAGACTAGATCCATCAAACAATTTCTTTTTCATAAGCTGATGCTGACCCTCCTTGGTCCTATATAATTTCACCAACTCTTTAATAGTAGATTCCAGCACTCTAATATTAGGCTAAATAGCCCTTGTTTTCTGTTTTCGCTCTCCATCACTTGAACAGTGGAATAACATTTTCCATCTTCCAAACTATGGGAAGTACTCTAGAATCTACAGGATGTCTCAACACCTACAGCCATCTTTTTCCAAAGCTTTTGTATGTAGGTCATCAACTCCTGGAAATTCCTCAATGCTATTAATCCCTCCAGATTTTTGTTTTAAAAGAGACATGATTTCTTTCAGCTTTTTATTCTCTTTCCATCTCTATAAAAGAAGAACCAAAATGCCTGCTTAACTTGTCTTGTTTCATAACTGTAAGAGGCCAATATAAATTTTGGTTCATTGTTTTCTTCCTGCCCTTCAATAGATGCTTTTGCAGTTCATATACACACTCTTCACCAGATTATTTTTTTTTAAATCTTGTACTTTCTTCCTTGCCAATTTCTTGATCTTCCTTTGTTAAAACTTGATTTTATTTCTGGAATCCTCAGGGTTATTGCTCTTTTTGATATCATTATAAATCTTAACCACTCCACTGTCTCCTCTCAGTCATTCATTCCTTATGTGCTGTTGTATGACGTGGGTGATCATGGTCTTTCCATGAACACGATTGTTCTTAGCAAATTGTTCTACAGAAGTGCTTTGCCATCACCTTCTTCTGGGCAGTGTCTTTACAAGACGGGTGACCCCAGCCATTGTCAATACTCTTCAGAGATTGTCTGCCTGGTGTCAGTGGTCACATGACCAGGACTTGTGATCTGCACCAGCTGCTCAAACGACCGTCACCACCTGCTCCCATGGTCACCTGACCCTGATCCGGGGGGGGGGGGGGGCTAAGCAAGTGCCCCGGAGGGGCAGATGTATCTGCACCTGCCACTCACTTTCTCTCATTCCCCCTACCAAAATGTAACACTTCAGGTTTTTCAATATTAAATTTCAACTGCTGTCTATCTCTCCTTAAAATTATCGCTATCCTCTGCATAGTTCACTGAACCTTCAAATTTTGGTCATCTCCAAATCTGAAATTGTGCTCTACAGACACAATTCCAAGTCATTTATCAGACTAATCCATCAAGAATATTTAAAAGACTCAGAGAGGATGTACGAAAAGTGAAAAATTATGAGCTGAATAGGAAGGAAGGATTAGATTGATTGTGGCGCAAGTTTAGATAGGTCAACATAACTTAGTATGCTGTACTGCTCAGTAAAGCACCTATCCCAGGGAAAATCCATTGCATGCTTTCTTCAATTCACAAGGACGTCTCAGGACTAACTGTTTCCCGTTTCTTGAAATTTTTTTATCCATGCCATTTCGGCCAGATTTATTTCATGATCTTCCACCTTTAATAACAGGGCATCTTATCAAACAGTCTAAAACAAATTTACATTCATCAAAGTTCAAAGTAAATATGTCACCATATATAATCCTGAGATTCATTTCCCTGCAGGCATAGTCAATAAATCTATAGAACAGTAACTATGACAGGATCAGTGAAAAACCTTCCATTTAGGGTGTTCAGGGACAACAAACTGTGCAAATGCAAATATAAATCAATAGCAGTAAATAATAAGACGATGAGGTGAAGAATCCTTGAAAGCAAGTCCATTGGTTTTTGGGAACATTTCAATGATGGGACAAGCCTGATGTTTGAGTGGTAATAACTGTTCCTCAACATGGTGGTGTGATTCCTGAGGCTCCTGTACCTTTTTCCAAATGGCAGCAGCGCAAAGAGAGCATATCCTGGATAGTGGGGTCCCTGATGATGTGCTCAATGGCTGGGACGGTTTTGCCCGTAATGGACTGTGGCAGATCCACTACTTGTTGTAGGGTTTTCCATTCAAGGATATTGGCTTCTCCATACCAGGCCATGATGCAACCAGTCAATAAACTCTCTATCACATATCTACAGTAGCTTGTCAAAAGTTTTAAATGCCATGCCAAAACTCTGCAATCTTCTGAGGAAGTAAAGGAGCTGCCATGTTTTCTTTGAAATTGCATTTATGAGATGGGAGCTAGAACTCCACTCTTCCATCAGCAAGTAAAATCAAGTCAGAAAACTCAGGCGTGTAGCGATGTGCTACACACAGCGCTAGAATAACCACATGGAGTCGGTGAGTTAGAGTTGCGATGAAAGATTTATTCAAACTTCGCGGCCCGCTTTAAAGCCTTCCCGTTCCCGCCCTCCCTGGGCAGGACTACTGTGGGGAATGCATATTCCCAGACCCTTTCTGCGCGCGGGATTTTCCCCCTGCTGGTGAAGATGGCCTGGCGCCCTTTTTGCTGCCGGCCCTCTGCCTGCGCGCGCTGTTTCGTGAGCAGGTTCGTGGGTCACCACATAACCCCCCCCCCAGAACCGGCGATACCTCCCCCAATGTCCACAGTCTGGATCGGCCTCTGTTTGGGAGGTCTGCCCCTGCGCCACGGTGCCTGAGCCTGGACCGGTTGTGCCAAGTCCACATGGGCTGGTTTGAGTCGGTCCACTGTGAAAACCTCCTCTCTCCCCCCAATGTCCAGCGCGAACGTGGACCCATTGTTCCTGATGGAGGGGTGCGCTAAGTTGTGAATGGATTCGAACACCCGCCGGCACCAGGCTGCTGGGACAACGGGGCGGGGTTGGCCGGTAGCTACGTCACACAGTAGGGTCCTCTCACCTAGGCCTACAGGGAGGTCTTGGAGCTGCAAACCGGAGACTGCAGTCCTGTAACTGGGGATCTCAGCGTCTGCCTGCTGTGCCTCTGCCAGCGCTGCATAGTCCACCCCCTGGGACAGGGCCTGTATGGTAGGTCTGGAAAGTGCGTCTGCCACGACATTGTTCTTTCCAGAGACATGCCGGATGTCCGTCGTGTACTCGGAGATGTAGGACAGATGTCGCTGCTGGCGGGACAACCAGGGGTCGGACACCTTAGTGAACGCAAAGGTAAGCGGTTTGTGGTCTGTGAACGCGGTGAAGGGCCTACCTTCTAAGAAGTACCCGAAATGCCAGATTGCCAGGTATAGTGAAAATAGCTCCCGGTCGAAAGCACTGTATTTGAGTTCGGGTGGTCGTAGGTGTTTGCTGAAGAACGCCAGGGGTTGCCAGCGACCCTCGATGAGTTGTTCCAGCACTCCACCGACTGCTGTGTTGGATGCGTCCACCGTGAGGGCAGTAGGAACGTCCGTTCTGGGGTGCACTAGCATCGCGACGTTTGCCAAGGCTTCTTTGGTTTTAACGAAAGCGGTTGCGGCCTCTTCGTTCCAGGTACTGTCCTTGCCCTTACCCGACATTAGAGTGAACAAGGGGCGCATGGTTCGGGCTGCTGAGGGGAGGAAACGGTGGTAGAAATTCACCATACCCACGAATTCCTGCAAGCCTTTGATTGTGTTGGGTCGGGGGAAGTGGCGGACCGCGTCTACCTTGGCGGGCAGCGGGGTTGCCCCGTCTTTAGTAATCCTGTGGCCCAGGAAGTTGATGGTGTCAAGTCCGAACTGGCATTTGGCTGGATTGATTGTAAGGCCGAATTCACTCAGGCGGGAGTAGAGCTGGCGGGGGTGGGACAAACGCTCCTGCCGACTACTGCTGGCTATGAGGATGTCGTCCAAATAGGTGAATGCAAAGTCCAGGTCGCGTCCCACCGCGTCCATTAGCCGCTGGAAAGTCTGTGCGGCATTCTTTAGACCAAACGGCATTCGGAGGAATTCGAAAAGTCCGAACGGGGTGATAAGTGCTGTTTTGGGGATGTCGTCCGGATGTACAGGGATTTGATGGTATCCCCGGATGAGGTCTACCTTGGAAAAGATCCTTGCGCCGTGTAGGTTTGCTGCGAAGTCTTGAATGTGCGGCACAGGGTAGCGGTCTGGCGTTGTAGCCTCGTTCAGTCTGCGGTAGTCACCGCATGGTGTCCAGCCCCCCGTTGCCTTGAGCACCATGTGAAGGGGGGAGGCCCATGGGCTGTTGGACCATCGTATGATCCCTAATTCCTCCATCTTCTTGAACTCCTCCTTCGCCAGTCGGAGCTTGTCCGGGGGAAGCCTTCGAGCACGGGTGTGGAGGGGTGGTCCCTGGGTCGGGATGTGGTGCTGTACTCCGTGTCTGGGCATGGCTGCTGTGAACTGCGGTGTCAGTACTGATGGGAAATCCGCCAGGACCCTGGTGAATTCATCGTCGGACAGCGTGATGGAGTCCAGGTGTGGGGCTGGCAACTGTGCTTCACCCAGGGAGAACGTTTGAAAAGTCTTGGCGTGGACTAATCACTTCCCTTGCAAGTCGACCAGCAGGCTGTGGGCTCGTAGAAAATCTGCCCCCAGCAGTGGTTGGGCCACGGCGGCCAGTGTGAAGTCCCACGTGAACCGGCTGGAGCTGAACTGTAGCCGCACCGTGCGGGTGCCGTAGGTTCGTATTGTGCTGCCATTAGCGGCCCTCAGGGTGGGTCCCGGTTCTCTGTTGCGGGTGTCGTAACTCGTTGGAGGTAAGACGCTGATCTCCGCTCTGGTGTCGACCAAAAAGCGGCGTCCCGACTGCTTGTCCCAGACGTACAGGAGGCTGCCCTGATGGCCAGCCGCCGAAGCCATCAGCGGCGGCTGGCCCTGGCGTTTCCCGGGAATTTGCAGGGCGGTCTGCAGCAGCGGGCCTCCGTGCCCCACCGCTGGTGGTAGAAACACCATTGTTCGTTGGGCTCCTCACTCCCGTCGCCGGGTTTTGTAGGCTCTGCTGCCAGGCCTGGTCTGGTCTGTCGTTGGGCACGCGGCTTGGTGATCTGTGCCACGGATGCCCCTCTCTCTTTCCTAGCATTCCACAGCACATCTGCTCGGGCCGCCACCTCCCGGGGGTTGCTGAAATCTGCGTCGGACAGCAGCAGGCATATGTCCTCGGGCAGTTGCTCTAGGAACGCCTGCTCAAACATGAGGCAGGGTTTGTGTCCTTCAGCCAGGGCCAGCATCTCGTTCATTAATGCTGACGGCGGCCTGTCTCCCAAACCATCCAGGTGCATTAAGCGGCGTGCTTGTTCGCGCCGTGAGAGTCCGAAAGTCCTTATGAGCAGGGCTTTGAATGCTGTGTATTTGCCGTCCTCCAGGGGCGACTGTATAAACTCCTCAACTTGTGCAGCAGTCTCCTGGTCGAGGGAGCTCAGCACGTAGTAGTAGCGAGTGGACTCCGAGGTTATCTGCCGAATGTGGAATTGTGCTTCTGCTTGTTCGAACCATAAATGGAGTCGCAGCGTCCAGAAGCTTGGCAGTTTTAACGAAACTGCGTGAACAGATGCAGCGTCGGTCATCTCTGGTCCAAATATCGTTTGGGCCATCGGGGTCACCAATTGTAGCGATGTGCTACACACAGCGCTAGAATAACCACACGGAGTCGGTGAGTTAGAGTTGCGATGAAAGAGATTTATTCAAACTTCGCGGCCCGCTTTAAAGCCTTCCCATTCCCGCCCTCCCTGGGCGGGACTACTGTGGGGAATGCATATTCCCAGACCCTTTCTGCGCGCGGGATTTTCCCCCTGCTGGTGAAGATGGCCTGGCGCCCTTTTTGCTGCCGGCCCTCTGCCTGCGCGCGCTGTTTCGTGAGCCGGTTCGTGGGTGCCAGAAAGTGGGTCGCCACAGGCTGTTTTTAAACAAATCAATGATGTAGTTCTTTAATCAACCCACATTTGTCCAAGTGATTGCTAATTCTGTCCCAATTTATTATTTCCAGAAGTTTCCCCTTCACCAAGGTCATCGGGTTTACCTCTATACATTCTATTGAACAGGATGTAACATTTCCAGTCCATAGCTTTTCAGAAGATAAGGTCTACGATCTTACAATTTTTCTCTTTCCTTCCTCCAGCATTCTGACTGGATGAGGTGATTTAATCACTTGAAGGGCAGCTAAACTTTCTGGTATATTTTTGTTTAAATCAATTTTTCATCCATTCAGAATCTCTACTCCTCATATGTCATCAGCACCTTCTTCCAGGAGGGTGACTGATGTAAAAAATTAATTTCATAACTCATCCATGCCTTCAGTCTCCATTGGTCGTCTTGTTTTTTTGGCGTCTCTGATCATCTCCAACTCTTCCTGTTCAAATGCCTTTAGAATATTTCTGGATTATCTTTTAACTTTGCTCCAACTTTTCCTCAAGCTCTTTCTGCCTCTTATTTTTCCCACTTCCCCTCAAAGTCTTAAAAGTTAGTTGGACCAGTACATGGTTTGGAAGAGTTTAGAAGAGGCTATAGACCAAAACGTGAGTAAATGGGACTATTTGGGTTGAGTTGTTCTTCTATCTTGGCAATTTTTAAGGTTCATTTATTATCAAATTATGTATGTAGTACACAACTCTGAGTTTCATCTCCTGTAGATAGCCACAAAACAAAGAAACCATGGAAGTCATTCAAAGTAAAACAACAACCTCCCAGCACACAAAAAAAATCTTGCAAACAGCAATACGAACATCAAACCCCCACCCCACGCAAAAAGAAAATGTGCAAGTGGCAAGAACATCAAATCCTAACCCTCCCCCAAACAAAAAACCTAACCAATCGCATCAAACAGCAACAAGGAAGAACAGGTGAAAACACAGAAGATAAAAACGTACAACTGAAAAGAGTCCACAGACTACTTCATTAATCGCAGAACTTTGATAACACCCTCTATCGGCATCAAAGGACAGAGAGACCACTCGAATACAGTGGCCTTCCCTCAGGAACAGCAATAAGATACCATCACACAGACAATTTACTTCCAAACATTTTGACATCATTCAAGGAGACATCATCAGTGTGCTGTTGATTGTGGTGTGTCCTGCAAATGCTTGGCCTTTACATACTTATCAATCAGCTGTTTGGATGTCATTTCAGAAACCCAGTTGTGATGTGGGGAGGAAATCTCATCAGTGATTGGCTGCGGGGCAAACTTTGTGCGCTATGGTTTGGAATTTTGCCCACATCAGCTCATAAATAGAAATGAGGTCTACGTGTCTGTTTATAGCATTGTTTGCAGAAAACCACGCTTCTAGGAATTCTCTCGCATACGCTTATTTGCTTGCGCCACGACTTTCACTGATGCCCAGTCGAATTTGTGCCCCTCTGGAGAGAGGCTAGCAAGGGTTGGTCATGCCGCTTTACAGCCAGTTGATGTTCATGGATCCTCCAGGATAGTCTTGGCCCAGTTTGGCCGAATTTGCTGCAGTCCCTGCACTGGATTTTGCGGACCACATTGGTCTCGTCTAATAGCTTGGTTCGTTCTTTTGGTCTGCAAAGTACTCTCCTCGATGTTGCTGTTGGCTTGTCCAACACAAGCAAAATTCCAGACCACAACGCACAAAGTTCGCCACACATCCAAGCAACGATGAGATTTCCTCCCAACATCACAACTGAGTTTCTGAAATGAAGTCCAATCAGCGATTGGTAAGTATATAAAGGCCAAGCATTCGAAGGACACACCACAATCAAAAGCACACTGATGATGTCTCCTCACACGGTGACAAAACATTTGCAAGAAAATTGCCAAGATCAGAGAACAACTCAACCGAACCATCAACCACCCGAGCTACACATCTTCCGAATTAATTCCAAATGGGACTAGCTTTGATGGGACATCTTGGTCAGCATGGGCCAAAGGACCTGTTTCTGTGCTGTATCAGTACATGACCCTACGCTTTCTGTAATGGACCTGTTCTCACTTGTGTTAACAAGCCAGCACTTGTCATATGATTGTTCTGTTCATCTACAGTACTGCTAATATACTGCTATCTACAGTATACTACTAATTTCTACAATTTTCTTAGCATTTTTTGTTCAAGTAGCTGATAGTCACATCTATTACGATAGATCGACACTTCTGAACATTGGAAAGATGGCAGTTATCCTCTATGTGCTGCCTTTCCTACACTGGGATCCCTGCTTGCGCGACCCATGGGAGACTTATCTCTCACATGCCACTACCTCGGAAGAAGCACCAGGGGTGAAGGAGAACAGCCAGTGTCCTGGTGAGGCTGAGACGGCGTGCTAATTGGCCACCGCTTCCTAGCATACTGCTTACGTTCAGTCCCTGGACAACAAGCTGTGTGAACTGAGAGCCAGAATCTCCTACCAGCAGGAAACAAAGGAACGCAGCGTTTTGTGCCTTGTGGAGACCTGGCTGACAGAGGAGATACTGGACCATGCCATCGAACCCTCTGGGTTCTCCGGGTTCTGGGCAGACATGTCAAAAAACCTCACTGGGAAGAATAAAGGAGGAGGGGTATGCTTCACTGTCAACAATGCTCAGTGCGACCCCCAGAATGTGCATGCACTCAAATCTTTTTGTTCCCCAGATCTGGATTACTTGGTGCTGCTGTGCAGACCCTCCTGTAATACTGACCTGGCTCTTAAGGAACTGTACGAGACCATCAACACGCTGGAGACTGCACACCCAGAGGCTGCCTTCATCGCCGCCGGTGATTTTAATTGAAAATCACTGACAAAGGTCTCTCTGGAGTTTTGTCAGCACATCCAGGTGAGCACTCGTGGAGATAAGGCACTTGACCATTGCTACTCTCCCTTCCACAATGCTTACAAAGCTCCCCTTCACCCAGCTTTTGGAAAATCAGATCACTCTTCGATCCTGCTTTTGCTGACATACAGGCAGAAGCTGAAACAAGAGGAGGCCACAGTGTAAACCGTCCGCGGTTGGTCCAACGAATCGGCCTCCATGCTGCAGGACTGCTTCAATGACGTCGACTGGAATGTCTTCCATGATGAGGATGTCTCCAAGTTGACAGATGGAGTCACATACTTCATCTGGAAGTGCATCAACAATGTTGCCCCCCAGAAGTTAGTCAGGGTCTCCCCAAACCAGAGACCCTGGATCAGTAGTTCCGTGTGAGCAGCACTTACTGTGCAACGTAGGGTTTACGCTGCCGGCAGTCAGCGGGAGCTAAAGAAAAGCAGCTACAATCTGTGCAAAGCTATCAAGGCCGTGAAATAACAATACAGGGACAAGATTGAGTCAAGATTCACAACGAATAGCACACGTGACTTGTGGCGAGAGCTGCATACCATCGCAGGCTTCAAAGCCAAACCTTGTGGTGCCACCATCATTGCGGCCTCTCTCCCAGATGAGCTCAATCGCTTTTACGCTCGGTTCAATGTTGCTAGCTCTGAGCCTCCAAGGAAAGCCACAGCTACAACCCGCAACCTGGTCATCTCTGAGGCTGAGGTACTCAGATGTTTCCAACGGGTGGGCAGTTGCAAGGCACAACTGGCAGGTGTGTTTACAAACATTTTTAATCTCTCCCTCTCCCAGAGTAGAGTGCCCTCCTGCTTCAAATTATCCATCATGGTCCCCGTACCTAAAAAGACCAAGGTAACGTGCCTGAACGACTGGCGTCCTGTCGCACTCACCTCAATAATAAGCATATGCTTTGGGAGGCTGGTCAAGGATTACATCTGCAGCTTGCTACCACCCACACTGGACCCCCTACAATTCACCTACTGACACAACCGATCGACAGATGATGCAATAGCCACTGACCTACACCGTCCTTACACATCTGGAGAAGAAGGATGCTTATGTGAGAATGCTGTTCTTGGACTACAGTTCAGCATTCAACACCATAATTCCATCCAGGCTCGACAGGAAGCTCAGAGACCTCGGCCTTGACCCTTGCCTTGCGCGGCTGGATCCTGGACTCCCTGTCAAATCAACGGCAGGTGGTAAGAGTGGGCCCCCTCACCTCCTCTCCTCTGACTCTCAATACAGGAGCCCCTCAGGGCTGTGTACTGTCCCCTCTTTTACTCCCTGTATACGCATGTCTGTGTCGCCACCCATAGCTCTAATCTGCTAATTAAATTTGCCGACGACACTACATTGACTGGCCTTATCAAACAATAACGAGGTGGCCTACTCATCTCTCTGACACTGTGGTGTCAAGAAAACAACCTCTCCCTCAAGGTCGCAAAAACAAAAGAGCTGGTTGTGGATTACAGGAGGATGGAGACGGGCTAACCCCTATTGACATCAATGGATCTGGGGTTGAGAGGGTGAACAGCTTTAAGTTCCTTGGCATCCACATCACCGAGGTCCTCACGTGGTCTGTACAACACCAGCTGTGTGGTGAAAAACGCACAACAGCACCTCTTTCACCTCAGACGGTTGAGGAAGTTTGGCATGGGCCCCCAATTCCTAAGAACTTTCTAGAGGGGCACAATTGAGAGCATCCTGACTGGTATAGCAACTGTGCTTCCCTCAGTCACAGGATTCTGCAGAGAGTGGTGCAGACTGCCCAGCACATCTGTAGTTGTGAACTTCCTATGATTCAAGACATTTACATAGACAGGTGTGCAAAAAAAGGGCCCAGAGGATCATTGGGGACCCCAGTCACCCCAACCACAGTCTATTCCAGCTGCTACCATCTGGAAAACAGTACCACAGCATAAAAAGCAATTCCAACAGGCTCCGGGACAGCTTCTTCTATCAGGCCATCAGACGGATTAACTCACACTGATTTGAGTGTATTTCTATGTACGTTGACTGTTCTATTTATTATAAATTATGAAGTACTATGATTGCACATTTAGATGGAGATGCAAAGTAAAGATTTTTACTTATGTATGTGAAGGATGTAAGAAATAAGGTCAATTCAATTTTACTGTCTTTTGTGAACCAAGGAATTTAACTTTTAATTTTCCCATCTTCTCCCTTACAAGACTATCACTGAATCAAATTCACCTTAAGAACCTATTATTTAATTACAGTTCTGCATGATGAGAGTTGATTCCAATTTACCAAACCCGAGACTGGTCCTATCCTGTCTATTTGTCATTAACGATGAAAATGACACTGAACGGTGCCAAGCAAATTGCCTCTTTCGAGCTACATTAATAAGCGAAACTTGTGCATGCAAGTTGTAATTTCTAAATCTGCAGATGGGACAAAACGTGGCAGTATGTGAACCGCAAAGAGGACAGTGATTAGAGCATACAATCAGACTGATTGAATGGGCAGACATATGGCAGAAGAGGTAATACAGCACAGAAGGATGTGAAAGCTTTTGAAGATCCAGAAACAATTTACAAGAATGATTCCTGGGGCTGTTTCCTTTGAAGAGAACGTCTAGGGGTAATTTGACAGAAGTAAGATAAAATAACAAAGAGGCGTAAAGAGCGTGCGGTGGGAGTCTGTTCACAATAATGGAGACAAACAGAAGGAAGAGCAAAACACCTTTTTACACCCCACGAGTGAAATCTATAAAACACATGATAGATGTGGTGGAAGCAGATTCCATTGTGGCCTTCAAGGAAGCCCTTAAGGTTTTGGAGCAGAATTAAGCCATTTGACCCATTGTTTCCGCTCTGCCATTTCATCATGGCTAATCCACTTTCCCCCTCAGCCCTTCCTGCTCTGACCTATCAACCTCTATCTTAGATATACCAAATGGCTTGGCCTCCACAGCTGCCTGTGGCAACGAATTCCACAGATCACCACTCTCTAGCTTAAGAAATTCCAGCACATCTCCGTCCTAGATGAACGTCCCTCTATTCTGAGAGCTGCGTCCTCTGGTCTTAGACTCACTCACTATAAGAAACATTCTCTCGAAATACACTCCATCGAGGCCTTTCTTTAGTAACCAGGACATCTTCAAGGAACGATGCCTCAAAAAGGTGGCATCCATCGTTAAGGAATTACTGTAATTAGCGGATATTTATCTATTATGTATTGTATTGTACCGCTGCCGCAAAGACAACATATTTCACGACATATGCCAGCAATATTAAAACTGATCCTGGATTCATTACCGAAAGCTCCTTGAATTAATCGGCATCAAGCCCGTTAACTCCACACCACCACGTCCACAAGATACCAATTGCAAAGAGAGATTGGCCAAACTTGAATCAGAGAATCACCGGGAGATTTGGATGCTGCATTCCGCATTTCTAGTCTATACTGTATTAGAATTTAGTTGGGAAGCAGGGTTGATTCCTGACCTGGCAGATGCATACCTGTTTGTAGCCTCGGCGCTCGGGCCCCCGGAATTATCTCGCCGAGCTGCCGGTTTTGGCGCCGTGTCGTCCAGCAGCTCCTTGACCGTTTGCACGGACTCCGAATCGGAGTCCTCCATGGTGTCACCTACTGCACCCTCTTCCCGGAACCGACCTCGGGAGCCATGGAGGAACGAGCAGAGAGAGTTGACCGAGCAACACTTGCAGAAAGCCGCTCGATTTGGGAGCGAGGACCGGTACCGGTCACCGGCCTCCACACACCGCCAGGCCCGAAAGGGGCGGGACCAGATAGCAACACCACGCCCCCTCCCTCCACACTCATAGGCCAGGCCGTACCTCTCGCTTACGTTTTATGGGGGGGGATCAGACCGCTGAGTGGTCGGGAAGCCTGTCAATCATCAACAGATGGACCGCCGGTCTCCACCCACACCGGCCAGGGCCCGGACCGGAGAGCCAAACCACGCCCCCACTCCACACTCATAGGCCAGGCTGAGACTTACACGTTCGCCTTCACCGTTGACTGGTCGTAAGGCCTGTCAATCCCGTGCAGGTTGGCCAATTGGATTTGGACCTCGCACGAATGGAAATCCGCAGGATCTGAAGAAGCCGGATTCTGTCCAACTTCCCAGGGCAGTGAACACCTCAGAAGGAATGGTTTATGATGGATAGCTTTATAAACCTGTTTACATTTTATGCTGAGGGCTACAGTCGGTACGCGAACCTTCCTCCCACCCACACTCCCCGAGCGCCAATCGGGAACAGTCGTTGCAGCCGTTTATCTTCAAGTACCTCGAACCGCCACCAGCAAAACAAATTCTGCGCGAGGTGATTGGCTGGCTGCTCTAGCTTCGCGCGACATGATTGGCTGTCTGGGCTGGATTCTACACATGCGCGGACACCTGTTCTCAGGCCTGTGTCCTGTCTGGGGTCAGGATCGATCCTCGGCTCTCGAGTTCGCCGGGCATCGGGTCAAGCGCCCCTTCCACTCTCGGCACAACTTGTGAGTGCTCAAAGGCTGGAGTGAGATAGTGAGGGGGGACTGGCTATCTGAAGTACAATCTTGCCTATTCTCAATGTCAACTCCAGAGCTGAGGTAAGCTGAAACACCGGACGGTGTCCAGACTCACCGCCCACTCCTTTCTGCTCGTAATCGTAGAAGAAGAAATCACCAGGAAATGTCAGATAATTATCAAAAGGTGACAAACAGTGATTACTGCGGTTTCAGGCTGTGTAACGAGGAATCAGAATCAAGTTTAATATCACCGGCTAATGTGAAATTTCATGTCTTTGCTGCAGCAGTTCATTGCAGTACATAATAATAGGAAAAAAGTGACTTACAGTAAAGATATATGTATTTAAAAAGTTAAGTAGTGCAAAAAGGGAAAAAAGAAGTATTGAGGTAGTGTTCATGGGTTCAATGTCCATTCAGAAATCTGATGGCAGAGGGGAAGAAGCTGTTCCTGAATCGTTGAGTGTGTATCTTCAGGCTCCTGTGACTCCTCCCTGATGCTAGCAAGGCAAGTCCTTAATGATGGGGGCCCTTAATGATGAACGCTGCCTTTTTAAGGCATTACTCCTTGAAAATGTTGTGAAGAGAGTGCCCATGATGGAGCTGACTAATTTTACAAATCTCTGCTGCCCACCCCCACCCGCCATACCAGATGGTGATGCAGTCAGTATGCCATCCATGGTACAGCTATAGAAATGTGGATGTCTTTGGTGACAGACCAAGTCTCCTCAAACTCCTAATAAAATATAGCCACTGTCATGCCTTCTTTGTAACTGAATCAATATGTTGGGCTCAGCATTGACACTAAGGAGTAACTAGTGAAGTTGATCACTCTTAACATTTCCGATCCCTCTATGAGAATTGGTGTGTTTCTTCCTCTTACCCTATCTGAAGTCCACAATCAGTTCTTTAGTCTTACTGACATTGAGTGCAAGGTTGTTGGTATGACACCACTCAACTAGCTGATATACCTTGCTCCTGTGGGCCCTCTCATACAGGAATGAAATGAAGGAATAATCTCAGTTAACAACGGTGACAACTATCAGAAGGACCCTTTGGAAACATCATCCATGAATTGTAATAAGGAACAGACACAGCCGCCTTTGGTAAAGAATTCCACAGATTCACCACTCTCTGGCTGAAGAAATTCCTCCTTGACTCCATTCTGTTCCGAGGCTGTGTCCCACCATAGGAAACATACTCTTCACATCCACTCTATCAAGACCTTTCACCATTCAACACACACAAAATGCTGAAGGAACTCAGCAGGCCAGGCAGCATCTATGGAAAAAAAGTACAGTCGACCTTTCAGGCGGAGACTCTTTGATGGGACTGGAGAAAAAAGGATGAGTAGATTTAAAAGGTGAGGGAGGGGAGAGAGAAGCTCAAGGTGACAGGTGAAACCAGGAGGGGGAGGGATGAGGTAAAGAGCTGGGGTTGATTAGTGAAAGAGATACAGGGCTAGAAAAGGGGGAGTCTGAGAGGAGAGGACAGAAGGTGATAGAAGAAAGAAAAGGGGAGAGGAACACCAGAGGGAGGTGATGGGCAGGGAAGGAGATAAGGTGAGAGAGTGAAAAGGAGATGAGGAATGGTTGGGGGGGGGTCATCGCTGGAAGTTCAAGAAATCAATGTTCATTCTATCAGGTTAAAGGCTACCCAGATGAAATATAAGGTGTTCCTCCAAACTGAGTGTGGCTTCATCGCGACAGTAGAGGAGCCCATGGATTGACATATCGGAATGGGAAGTTGAATTAAAATGAGTGGCCACTGGGAGATTGTGCTTCTTCTGGCGGACAGAGCATAGGTGCCTGGCGAAGTGGTCTCCCAATCTATGTCAGGTTTCACTGGTATACAAGAGGCCACACCAGGAGCACCAGGCATAGTATATGACCCCAACAGACTCACAGGTGAAGTGTCGCCTCACCTGGAAGGACTCTTTGGGGACCTGAATGGTAATGAGGGAGGAGCTGTAGGGGCAGGTGTAGCACTTGTTCCGCTTGCAAGGATAAGTGCCAGGAGGGAGATAGTGCGGAGGGACAAATTGACAAGGGAGTCACATAGTGAGCTATCCCTGTGGAAAGCAGAAAGTTTTGGGGGGGTGGGGTGCGATCTCGTTGGAGATGGTGGAAGTTTTGAGAATTATGTGCTGGACGTGGAGGCTGTTGGGATGGTAGGTGAGGACAAGAAAAACCCTGTCCCTGGTTGGGCGGCGGGAGGATAGGGTGAGAGCAGACATGCATGAAATGGAGGAGATACGGTTGAGGGCCGCATTGATGGTAGAGGAAGGGAAGCCCCTTTATTTGAAAAAGGAGGACAACTCCTTTGTTCTAGAATTAAAGGCCTCATCCTGAGAGCAGATGCAGCGGAGCCAGAGGAATTGAGAGAAAGAGATGGCGTATTTACAAGTAACAGGGTGGGAAAGGATAGCTGTGAGAGTCCATTGGTTTATAATAGACATCAGTAGATAAGCTGTCTCCAAAGATAGAGACAGTGAGATCAAGAAAGGGGAGGGAGGTGTCAGAAGTGGACCAGGTAAGTTTGAAGATAGGGTGGAAGTTAGAGGCAAAGTTGATTGAAGTCAGCGAGCTCCACGTGCATTCAGGAAGCAGCAGCAATGCAGTTGTCGATGTGGCGTATGAAAAGTGGGAACGGACACCGGTGTAGGCTCGGAACATAGTCTGTTCCACGTAGCCGACAAAAAGGCAGGCTAGATGGAACCCATGCAAGTGCCCATGGCTACACCTTTTATTTAAAGGATTCATTAGGTTTCAATGAGGTCACCCCTCATTCTTCTGAATTCTGGTGAAAATGGGCCCTGAGCCATCAAACACTTAATAAGACAAGCCATTCAATCCTGGAATCATTATTGTGAACCTCTTTTGAACTCTCTCCAGTTTCAGCACATCCTTTCTAAGATAGGGGGCTCCTCACTAGTGCTTTATAAAGTCTCAACATTACATCCTTGCTTTTACATTCAAATCCTCTTGAAATGAATGCTAACATTGCATTTGCCTTCTTCACCACAGACTCAACCTGTAAGTTAACTTTAGGGATTTCTGCACAAGGATTCCCAAGTCCTTTTGTGCCTCCATTTTTTTGTATTCCATTTAGAAAATAGTCAACCCTTTCATTTCTTCTACTAAGATGCATGATTGTACACTTTCTGACACTTTATTACATCTGCCACTTCTATGCCCTTTCTTCTAATTTGTCTCAGTCCTTCTTTAGCCTCTCTACTTACTCAAAACTACTTGCCTCTCCACCTATCTTCATATTGCCTGCAAACTTTGCAACAAAGCTATCAATTCTATCATCCAAATATATGACATATAATGTAAAAAGAACAGGTCCCAACGCAGGCCCCTATGGAACGGCACTAGTTACTGGCAGCCAACCAGAAAAGGCTTCCTTTATTCCCACTCTTTGCCTCCTGCCAATCAGCCACTGCTTTATCCATGCTGGAATCTTTCCTGTGATACCAGGGGCTCATAGCTTGTTAAGCAGCCTCAAGTGTGGCACCTTGTCAAAGGCCTTCTGAAAATCCAAGTATACGCATCAGTCAATTCTCCTTTGTCTACCCTTCTTGTTATTTCAACAGATTTCCAACAGATTGTCAGGCAATCTGTCCTTGAGGAAACCATGCTGATTACAGCCTATTTTATCATGTGTCAAGTACCCCAAGACCTCATCCTTAATAAACGACTCCAGCATCTTCCCAACCACTGAGGTCAAACTAACTGGCCTGTAGCTTCCTTTTTTACTGCTTCTCTCCCTTTTTGAAGAGCGGAGTGACATTTGCAAATTTCCAGTCTTCTGGAACCATTCCAAAATCTAGAGATTCTTGAAAAATTATTACTAATGCCTCCACAATTTCTTCAGCCACCTCTTTCAGAAACTTGGTGTGTACACCATCAGGTCCAGGTACCTTCAGACCTTTCAGCTTCCCAAGACCTTTTCTCTAGTTGGG
The DNA here is from genome assembly GCF_963921235.1 of Mobula hypostoma. Taxonomy (NCBI): domain Eukaryota; kingdom Metazoa; phylum Chordata; class Chondrichthyes; order Myliobatiformes; family Myliobatidae; genus Mobula; species Mobula hypostoma. The sequence goes on along the minus strand of NC_086117.1, from coordinate 52,450,275 downwards.
GTAACTTCACACACTTCATGACCCCTGACATCTGCAAATCCCCCCATATTACTACTCTCTTCCACAGTGAAGACTGACGCAAAATACTTATTCATCTTGTCTGCCATTCCCTTCCTTGCTAGCATCATTTCCCAGTGGTCCAATATTCACTCTTGCCTCTCTATTACACTTTATGTATCTGAAGAAACTTTTGGTATCCTCTTTAATGTTCTTGGCTAGGTTACTTTCTCCTTAATGACCTCCATCTTTACCTCTTTTTAGTTTCCTTTTGTTGGTATTTGAAATATTCTCAGTCCTCTAACTTCCCTCTAATTTTTGCTCTATTATATGCCCTCTCTTTGGCTTTTATGTTGGCTTTGACTTGTCTTGCTAGCCATCTTTCTTCTTTGGGATGTATATATCTTCCTCTTTAGGATGTATATATCCTGTGCCTTCCGAATTGCTTCCAGAAATTCCAGCTTTTCCGATCAAGTCTGGCCAACTCCTCTCTCATGCCTCATCCCTTTACTCCATTGTAAAACTGATACATCTGACTTTAGCTTCTCCTTCTCAACTTTCAGGGTGAATTCGATCATATTATGAGCACTTTCCCCCAAGAGTTCTTTTACCTTAAGCTCTCTAATCAATTCCAGTTCATTGCACAACACCCAATCCAGAATCCCTGGGTGGGCTCAGCCACAAGCTGCTCTGAAAAACCCTCTCGTAGGCACACTAGAAATTCCCCCTCCTAGAAACCAGCACCAACTTGATTTTCCTAATCTACTTGCATTTTGAAATCCCCCTTGATTATTGTAACATTGCCCTTTTGCCATGCATTTTCTACCCCCCCCCCCATTGTAATTTGTAGGCCACTGTTTGGGGCCCTGTATACATCTCCCATTAGGGTCCTTGCAGTTCCTTAGCTCTATACACAATGATTCAACATCTTCCAACCCTATGTCACCTCTTTCTAATGATTTGACTTCATTTTTTACCAACGGAGCAATGCCGTCCTTCTGATACATTGTGTGTTCTTGGACATTAAGCTCCCAGCTGTAATGTTCTTTCAGCCATGATTCAGTGATGCCTACAACATCATACCTGCCTGTAAACGTAAGTATGCTAGATCAAATAACAACAGTACAAAAAGGTTGTTACTTTCCACCCGTTTATTTCTTCGAGCTCAGTCGGCGAGTGAACTTGGACCCGACATCGGGGAGAGAATCAATCTCATCTCCCCGGCGGTTCAACAAGTTCACTGCCTGATGTCAGAATTGTCAGAAGTTATAAAGCCACCGATACAAAAGAACAATCAATTTGATAACCATTCCAGCCAAGTCAATGGACTATTGATACAAAGAACATTCAATTTGTTAGACACTCCAGCCACCTTAATTAAAGAAAAGAATGTCCTACCTGGTTTGCTGGAGCCACAACTTAATTACAAAGATAAGAACATCCGTGAAATTTATGCTTTAATTAAGAAAGGAATGTTCTGTCTAATTTCCATCAGCTACTGCTTTTTGTCAAAATCAAAAGGTGTGAAAAGCCCAGAAACATCTTATGTGGATCTGTGCGAACTTTAACCCTTATCTTGCTCCAAAGAAGGCAGCTGTGAGACATTATTCAAACACACTGCAGTCACAGGCATAGTCAGTACTGAATCCATTGTTTACAGGAATCTGAGAATCCCCCATTCCCTTAAACTTTGTCATTTGCCAATCTGTAACTGTGCTACAAGTTCATCTACCGTATTCCGTACAGTGCACACATCCAAATATAACACCTTCAGTCCTGTATTCACCCTGTTGACTGCAATTTTACCCCATTAACAGACACTCCTCACTACATATTCCCTCTGTTTGTGAGCCAGCTGCTTCATCTTCAGCTCTGTTATCCGCCTTTCCTACAATACTTGCATTGCAATATTGGCAGCACAGGACACTAATCACTCCATGCTCAACCTTTTGATTCCTAACTTTGTCTGAGGTCTTACCAACATCTGCCTCCACAACCTCTCCACTACCTGTTCTGGCATTCTGGTTCCCATCCCCCTTCAACTCTTGTTTAAACCCCACCGTGCAGCATCAGCAAACCTTCCTGCTAGGATATTAGTCCCCCCCCAGTTCAGGTGCAAACTGTCCCATGCTATACTAGTCCTACCTTCCCCGGAAGCGAGCCCAATGATCCAAAAATCATATACCCTCCCTCCTATACCAACTCCTTAGCCACGTATTAAATCGTATAATCTTCCTAGTTCTGGCCTCACTAGATGCTACCTGACCTGCTGAGTTTCTCCAGCATTTTGTGTTTCAATTGTGCTGAAGTTGAGAGCTCAAGTCCCTAGCAGTGAATATCACTGATAGCCTGTTCTTATCCAAACATGTAGATACCACGGCCAATGGGATAGAGATTTAACATATCCCCCACCCTTGGCCCTTACCCATTTTTATCAACGGGCCGTGAAAAGCATCCTGCATCATCCCCTGGTACAGCAACTGCTCTGCCCGGCACCACAAGGACCTGCAAGGAGTTGTGGACACAGCTCAGCACATCATGGAAACCAGCCTGCCGCCACAGACTCCATCCGTAGGGCAGCCAACATAATCAAAGTTCCCTGCACATTCTCTCTTCCATTCGGCAAAGGTACTCGCCACCAGGCTTAAGGACAGTTTTTTTTTCCCCTGCTGTTGTATGGCTCCCTAAGACAATAAGATGGAGGCTTGGTCTCACAATCTACCTCATTATGATCCTGCATTCTGTTATTATTTTACCTTGTTCTGCCTCAATGATTTGATCTCTGAACAGTAGGCTAGACTAGTTTTTCATTGTACAGATGATAATAACAAACCATTAATTCAAACAGAAGAGATGAAATATTGGCAAATTTCTGGTGCACTAACACTTGGGTAACAATAGATTCAAATTGTCCTAATTTTAACACCACGGTAGAGCAGTGGTTAGCCTGACCCTATTATAGCTCAGATCTTCAGCGTTCAATTCCAAAGTCATCTGTAAGAAGTTTGTACGTCCTTAATGTGAGTGTGTAGGTCTCATCTGGGTGCTTCCATTTCCTCCCACAGTCCCAAGTCGTACTAGTTGGTAGGTCAATTGGTCATTGTAAATTGTCCCACGATTAGGTTCGGGTTAGATCAGGGGATTACTGGGCAGTGCCATAGTAGTTCACAGCAGGTTGGAGTTCAGAGTTCAATTACAACATCCTCTGTGAGAGGTTTGTATGTACTCCCCCTGGGTGGGTGTGTTTTCTCCAGGTGCTCCGGTTTCCTCCCACGCTCCAACGACTTAGCAGTCGGTAGGTCATGACCAGTCGTTTTAAATTGTCCCATGATTAGGCTAGATAGATACTTCATTGATCCGAAAGGAAATTGCAGTGTCACAGTAGCGTTACAAGTGCACAGCTATAAGTTTTAGAAGAGGAGCAGAAAGAATAAAAAATAGTTACCTCAAACAGTCTAACAGGAGGGGGGAGTCATCACTTCCCCAGCTATAGGGTGACTATAGAGCCTAATGGCCGAGGGTAAGAATGACCTCGTATAGCGCTCTTTGGAGCAGCACAGTTCTCTTGGCCTATTACTGAAAGTGCTCCTCTGTTCAGCCAAGGGGGCATGCAGAGGGTGAGAAACATTGCCCAGAATTGCCAGGATTTTCCATAGGGTCCCTTGTGTGTCCAATTTGACTCCTATAACAGAGCCAGCCTTTCTAATCAGTTTATTGAGCCTGTTGGCAGCACCCATATTAATGCCATTGCCCCAGCACAGCACCACATAGAAGATAGTACTGGTGACAACAGACTGGTAGAACATGTGAAGGAGAGGCCTACATACTCCAAAGGACCTCAGTCTCCTCAGGAAGTAGAAGTGACTCTGACACTTCTTGTACACAGCCTCTGTGTTGGTGCTCCACTCAAATCTGTCACCCAGGTGCACCCCCAGGTATGTGTAGGTCCTCACCACATCCATGTCCTCACTACCAATAGTTACAGGGAGCAGTGCAGGCTTAGTCTTCCTAAAGTCCATCACCATCTCCTTTGTCTTACTGATGCTGAGCTGCAGATGATTCAGCTTGCACCATTTGACAAAGTCCTCCACCAGGTCCTGTATTCATCCCCCCGTCTTCCCTTCATTCACCCAACAGTTACTGAGTCATTAGAGAATTTCTGCAGATGACGTGACTCAGTGTTGTATTTAAAATTCGAGGTATACAGGGTAAACAGGAAGGGAGCCAACACAGTCCCCTGTGGGGCCCCAGTGCTGCTTATAGCCATGTCTGACGCACAGCTCTGAAGCTGCACAAACTGTGGTCTGCCAGTCAGGTAGTCCATTACCCAGGACACAATGGAAGTGCCAACCTGCATTGAATGGAGCTTCCCCCCAGTAATGAGGGCTGTATGGTATTGAAGGCACTTGGAAATCAAAAACACATGGTCCTCACAGTGCTGCCCTGCTCATCCAGATGAGAGTAGGCTTTGCCGTGTCTGATTTTCCCCGGAGCCATTCTCAGCTGCTCAGCTAGGGTTAAGTTGGTGGATTGCTGGGCAATGCGGCTCACTGGGCTGTTCGGCACGGTATCTCCAAATAAAGAAACAGAGAACCAGTCTGCGTAAAAGGTGTTAATTACGTTCAGAAAATTATTTTAGTTCAGTATGTAGCAAACATTAGCGCACAGTCCAAACGTTAGTGTAAATAATCTTTCATTAGCATCCTTATCTTCCCTTGGCTTGTCCAGTGACCAGGGTTCTCCAGGTTCAAGATTTACTCGCTAGCCGTATTCAGCTAGAGAATGACAGCGTCTGCACACTGTCTCAGTCACACACCATCTTAATCATTGCCTCGCTACAACTTCCACACTCCCCTCATCAATCATCTTCACTTCCTGAAAAACCTCAATCACATACACTTGTGAGACAGGCCCTCCCCATGCAGACTTTCAATAATGATTCCAAGCTTTGCCAATCTCCAAGAATCTTCTCTAATTTCCCATCAATGATGCATGGCTCACCATCTTATAATTAGCCAGTTCATCCCTGTTATCCTTAAATAGAGGAATCGAGCTGTCTTTTCTCCTGTCTTGTCTGGCAGCTTTGAAATTAGAACCTTGTCTGTGGCTAAAGGGGAGGAATAAATCTCTGTCAAGGCACCTGAAATCTTTCCCTTTGCCTCCCACATTAATGTGGAGATCACATTATGTCCCAGAGACTTCAAAATTCAAAGTAAATTTATTATCAACGTGTGTATATGTTACCATACAGTTCTGTGCAAAAGTCTCAGGCATGTATACAGTTGCAAGAAAGAGTTTGTGAACCCTTGCAGTTACTAGATTTTACTCATAAAATGTGGTCATATCTTCATCTAGGTCACAATAATAAAGAAACACAATCTGTCTAAACTAATAACACACAAACAATTGTACTTTTCACGTCTTTATCCACAGATTATTTAATCATTCACCATCCAGGCTGGAGAAAGTATGCAAACCCTTGTACTTAATAACTGGTAGCCATCCTTTAGCAGCAATAACCTCCACCAAATGTTTCCTGTAGCTGCTGATCAGACTGACACAACAGCGAGGAGGAATATTAGACCACTCTTCCATTCAAAACTATTTCAGTTGATCAATATTTCTGGGATAGTTTGCATGAACAGCCCTCTTCAGGTCGTGCCACAGCATTTCAATTGGGTTAAGGTCTGGACTCTGACTTGGCCATTCCAAAACATATTTCTTCTTTTTAAAACGTTGTTGTTAATTTACTCTTGTGTTTCGATCATGGTCTTGTTGCATCATCCAACTTCTATTAAGTTTCGGGTGACAGACCACTACACTGACATTTTCCAGTAAAATATCTTGACACGATTTTGAATTCATTGTTCCCTCAACAATTGCAAGCTGTCCAGGCCCTGAGGCAGCAAAGCAGTTCAAACCATGATGCTCCTTCCACCATGCTTCAATGTTGGAATAAGGTTTTGGTGTTGGTGTGCAGTGCCCTTTTCCCTCCAAACTAGTGATGCGCATTCCTGCCAAAAAGTTCATCTGTCCACAGAACAGTTGTGGAACATCCAGGTGGGCTTTTACAAACTTGAGATGTGCAGCAGTGTGTTTTTTTTTGGAGAGTAGTTGTTTCCTTCACGGTGTCCTTCATGAACATCTCAGTGTTTGTCTTATAGTGGACCATGAACAGTGACTTTAGCAAGTTCTAGAGATTTCTGCAGGTCCTTTGCTGTTACCCTTGGGTTCTTTTTCACCTCCTTCAGAATTGAATGTTATACTCTTGATGTGCTCTTTGCAGGATGCCCACTCCTAGGGAGAGTATCAACACTACTGAATTTCCTCCATTTGTAGACAATTTCTCTGACTGAGGACTGATGAACACTCAAGTCTTTAGAAATGCTTTTGTAGCCTTTTCCAGCTTCATACATCTCTACAATTCTGAAAGTTGATTTGATCAAGACATGGTACACATAAACAGATCTTAGTGTCTTTTCATAGGGCCTCTAAAACCCGCACCTCCATCCTCATCTGATTGACTGGAAGACCTGATTCCAAATTGCTTTTGTAGAATCCCAGAAATTCACAAACTTCTTTGAAGTTAGACTGTCATTGTTTAAATTGTGTACTCAGTATTGACAAGAAGTACAATTGTTTGTGTGTTATTAGTTTAGGCAGATTGTGTTTGTCTAATATTGTGATTTAGATGAAGATTAGACCACATTTTATGAGTAGTTAATGCAGAAAACCAGGTAATTGCAAAGGGTTCACAAACATTTTCTTGCAACCCTACAGCTGGGGTGTCTAGAACTTTTGCACAGTATTGTAGCAATTTTATGTATTGCCCTATAATGCTACCACAAAAAAAACCACAAATTTCTTGAGTTATGTGAATGATGATAAACCCAATTCTGATGTGGATCTCTATTGTGGACTGAGAGTGGGAAGAGGGCAGGGAGAGGGGAGGGAATGGAAAGCACCAGAGAAATAAGCTGTAATGATCAATAAACTATTTGTTTGGAATCAAGTGACCTTCCCCGATGTCTCAAGGCTGGGTTTGTCTGCACTCACACCACCCACTGCCCCAGCACTCCTCAGTGCTCCACGTTGTCAGATACAGCACCGTGTAAAAGTCTTAAGCACCCAGCTATATGTGTGTGCCTAAGACTTTTTCACAGTATTGTATACGAGCTTGAGATTCGTTTTCTTGCAGGCATTTACAAGGAAAAAATTTTAAATAGAATTTATGAAAAACGATAAATAAGGACTGACAACCAACCAATGTGCAAAAGAAGAGTAATTGTGCAATTAAAAATAATACAGAGAACATGAGTTGTTGAGTCCTTGAAAGTGAGTCTGTAGGTGGTAGAACCAGTCAGAGCTGAGGAGAGTGAAGTCATCCACGCTGCTTCAGAAGCTTGATGGTTGAAGGGTAATAACTGTTCCTGAACCTCGTGGTGTTGGACATAAGGCTCTTGTACCTCCTACCCAATAGTTGTACCGAGAAATGGGCATGGCCTGGAATGTGGGATATCTTTGATGATGGATGCCTCTGTCTCGTGGGAGGGCTCCATGCAAATGTACTCAGTGGTGGGGCTTGCTTTGCCTGTGGCGGACTGGGCTATATCTACCACTTTTTGTAACCCTTTCCATTCCTGGACACTAGTGTTCCCATACCAGGCTGTGCACCTCTGGAATATTTCAATTTTTCGATTTTGCCCCCAAGTTCACTGACCACCTGGCCTTCCTCATAGATGATGAATACATCTACTGGGCCAGAGGGCACATCCTCAAAATAGAGGGATGTCCCATTAGGACAGAGATGAGGAGGAAATTCTTTAGCCAAAGGGTGGAGAATCTTTAGAATTCATCACCACAGACATCTGTGGAAGCCAAATCATTGGGTATATTTAAAGAGAGGGTTGATATGTTCTTGGGCATCAAAGGTTACAGGGAGAAGGCAGGAGAATGGGGTTGAGAGGGATAATAAATCAGCCATGATGGAATGGCAGAGAAGCGGAATGGCTTAGTTCTTCTATGTCTTGTGGTCTTCACAACGTACACTTCCCTCATCAAGAAGGTCAAAAACAAGGATTTAGATTTAAACTAATTCGTTGAAGAGTTAAAGGGAGGGGTGAGAATGATGGTTGGAACGTGCTGCCCATTAAGAAGATAGATACTGAGGCCCTTGTTCTACAAACCCCATTTCTAGAAAAGTTGGGATATTTTCCAAAATGCAATAAAAACAAAAATCTGTGATATGTTAATTCACGTGAACATTTATTTAACTGACAAAAGTACAAAGAAAAGATTTTCAATAGTTCTACTGACCAACTGAATTGTATTTTGTAAACATACACAAATTTAGAATTTGATGGCTGCAACACACTCAACAAAAGTTGGGACAGAGTTAAAATAAGATTGAAAAGTGCACAAAATATTTAAGTAACACCGGTTTGGAAGACTCCACATTAAGCAGGCTAATTGGTAGCAGGTGAGGTATCACGACTGGGTATAAAAGTAGCGTCCATCAAAGGCTCAGTCTTTGCAAGCAAGAATGGGTCGTGGCTCACCCCTTTGTGCCAAAATTCGTGAGAGAATTGTTAGTCAGTTCAAAAGGAACATTTCTCAACGCAAGATTGCAGAGAATTTAGGTCTTTCAACATCTACAGTACATAATATTGTGAAAAGATTCAGAGAATTCAGAGACATCTCAGTGCATAATGGGCAAGGTCAGAAACCACTGCTGAATGCGCGTGATCTTCGAGCTCTCAGGCGGCACTGCCTAAGAAACCGTCATGCTACTGTCACAATTATAGCCACCTGGGCTCGGGAGTACTTCAGAGAACCATTGCCACTCAACACAGTCCGTCGCTGCATCCAGAAATGCAACTTGAAACTATATTACGCAAGGAGGAAGCCATACATCAACTCTATGCAGAAATGCCGGCGAGTTCTCTGGGCCCGAGCTCATCTCAGATGGACTGAAAGACTGTGGAACCGTGTGCTGTGGTCAGATGAGTCCACATTTCAGCTAGTTTTCGGAAAAAACGGGCGTCACGTTGTCCGTGCCAAAGATGAAAACAACCATCCAGATTGTTATCAGCGAGAGGTGCAAAAGCCAGCATCTGTGATGGTATGGGGGTGTATCAGTGCCCACGGCATGGGTGAGTCGCATGTATGTGAAGGTACCATTGACTCTGAGGCATATATTAGGATTTTAGAGAGGCATATGTTGCCATCAAGGTGACGTCTCTTCCCGGGACGTCCATGCTTATTTCAGCAGGACAATGCCAGACCACATCCTGCACGGGTTACAACAGTGTGGTTTTGTAGACACAGAGTGCATGTGCTTGACTGGCCTCCTGCCAGTCCAGATCCATCTCCTATTGAAAATGTATGGCGCATCATGAAGAGGAGACTCTGACAACGGAGACCACGGACTGTTGAGCAGCTGAAGTCTTATATCAAGCAAGAATGGACAAAATTTCCAATTGCAAATCTACTACAATTAGTATCCTCAGATCCAAAACGATTAAAAAGTGTTATTAAAAGGAAAGGTGATGTAACACAATGGTAAACATGCCTCTGTCCCAACTTGTGTTGAGTGTGTCGCAGCCATCAAATTCTAAATTTGTGTATGTTTACAAAATACGATTCAGTTGGTCAGTAAAACTATTGAAAATCTTTTCTTTGTACTTTTGTCAGTTAAATAAAGGTTCACGTGAATTAACATATCACAGATTTTTGTTTTTATTGCATTTTGGAAAATATCCCAACTTTTCTGGAAATGGGGTTTGTACTTAAGCAGTACCAATGAGTTCTTGGAGAGCCGTGGCCTGCAGTACTAACCAGGGCAGGAAAGAGGGATTACACTCAACAGCTCTTCTCAACATAGTCAGAAAGGGTGTAACAACCTTGCTCTCAACATCAGTAAGACCAAAGAGCTGACTGTGGACTTCAGAAAGGGCAAGACAAGGGAACACACACCAGTCTCACAGAGGGATCAGACGTGGAGAGAGTGAGCAACCTCAAGTTCCTGGGTGTCAAGATCTGGAGGATCTGTCCTGGCCCAACATATCGATGCAGCTACAAAGAAGGCACAATAGCAGCTATATTTCATTAGGAGTTTGACGAGATTTGGTATGTCACCAAAGACACTCACAAATTTCTACAGATGTACCGTGGAGAGCATTCTAACTGGCTGTTATGGAGGTGGGGGCCACTGCACAGGATCGAAATAAGCTGCATGGGTACCAGCCTTTGTAGTATCCAGGAGGTACAGGAACCTAAAGGCACACACTCGACGATTCAGGAACAGCTTCTTCCCCTCTGCAATCGATTTCTGAATGGAGATTGAACCCATCAACACTACCTCACTACTTTTTTAATTTCTATTTTGGCACTTATTTAATTTAATTTTATTTTATTTTATCTAATTTAACCATTTAATGATAAATGCTTGCTGTAATTCACTATTTTTTTCCTCTAATATTATGTATTGCCTTGTATCGCCGCAAAGACAACAAATTTCACAACTTATGCAGGTGATATTAAACCTGATTCTGATGTGGCACAGAAACAGGCCATTCGGCCCACCATGCTGTGCTGCAAGCACATTTACTCTAATCCTTTGTGAATCACAGCATTTATTCTCCCCTCCAACTACCCCGCCCCACCCCCGAATCTACCATTCACCTGCACGCACTGGGGGCAATTAATAGAGCCGGATAACCTACCCATGTAGTCACTGGGAGAACATAAACAGAACATGGGGTCAGACATTCTTACTGTCCTTTACACTGTTGATGTTTGGAACAGCAATGAAGGTCCTCCATCTCTGGTGGTGTTCAGGGCTTCTTTCATCGTATCGGTAGCTGTTTCCATAACAGTTTTGTTTTACCAGTCTGAGAGAGTTGTTAGCCTTGAGCTGAACCCCCGAACCTGGAGGACCAGAGGACCACTCTTAGTCTGGCCTCTACCCTTTGACCTATTTGGCATGGGTGACCCTATCAAGAGCCGAAGCATAAAGCTTTGACTCCAGCCAACATAGTTCTCCAGGTCAAGCTTCCAATCCCTACAACAAGATTGTGGTCTTTTTGGAGGATGGGGTCAGAATAGAATAGAACCCTGATTTCCAGGTCTACCAGCTGCTCCACTGTGTCGCCATGATGGGCTGAATGGCCTCCTCACTGTACAATTTCTATGATTCCAGTATCTGCTTCCTCGTATTTGTTTAAAATACATTAAATAATACAAATTTGTATCTTTCAGAAAGCTGCCTTCGAAGCCCAAGCTCCAGATGCAATGGTTTCCTCCATTTTGTACAGTTTCTTACAGTCACTAGGAAGAGCACGGCCATGTTCCATACAACACTGGATTTCAGCAAAGCCGTTTCTGGATACCAGGCATACTATGTTGTTTCTAACTGCCAGCAAGAAGGGTTTTCCAGACCTGCCGGTGGTGGTTGAAGCTGATTTAGATGAGCAGTTTGTTCGCGGACATGGCCCTGGGGGTCAGGCAACCAACAAGACCAGTAACTGTGTTGTACTCAAACACGTCCCGTCTGGAATTGTTGTAAAGGTAACCATTTGTAAGGCATTTATATGGTGGTGTAACACTTGCTGAGTACTCTTTTTTATTTTTATTACCAGACTCAATGGGCTGAATGGCCTAATTCTACTGCTATGATTGGTCAGGGCATGAGGGGGTACGGGGAGAAGGCTGGAGATTGGGACTGAGAGGAATACTGATCACCCATGATGAAATGGCGGAGCAGACTCGATGGGCCAAGTGGCCTAATTCTACTCCTATATCATATGGTCTTTATAGAGAGATAATGTAGCTTTTCGTAAATAAAATGGCAGAGTCACTTTAAGGGAAACTGTAACAACTCCTTTATTGTCAACGAAACACAAAACATCATGGACGGTAAAATACTTCACATCATTATGTCATCACGTCAGACCAGCCTCTTAAAGTGAACCCCAACTCAATGTGGGTGGTTGTGTGTATTATAGAAACATAGAAACATATGCATATGTTTCCACCCATCACGTTACCCTACAAAATATCAGCCATGATGCAATGGCAGAGCTGAACGGCCTATTTCTGCTCCTGGTGTTACGGTGTTCAGTTGAAATACTCCTAAATGCTAAGTACACAGTCTGCTCCAGATAATGTTACCTTTCACATTTGCTTTAGTGCCATCAGACGAGATCGGTGGATCAGAACAGGAAAATAGCCCGAACAATTCTGCAACAAAAGCTCGATGTCTATTACAAAGGGATCAACAGTGAAGTTATGAAGCAAAAACAGGAGCAACAGTGGAAGAAACAAGAGAAGAAAAAGAAAGCAAAAGATAATTTAGAAAGAAAACGACAATTTAAGAATCTTTTAAAAGAATCCATAGATGCCACTTAACTGAAGTAACTTAATCATGTCAGTAATTTCTTTTGAAGCGCCATGTGTAGTCTAATTATCCAATAATAAACAACATGTGGTTAAAAGACTGGCCAATATTTGTCTTGTGGAGACACAAGATGCTGGAAATCTGGAGCAGCACACTAAGGTGCTGGAGGAACTCAGTGGGTCAGGCAGCATCTGTGAAGGGAAATGGGAAGTTGACGTTTCGGATCCAGACCCTTCATCTGGACTAGAAAGTGCTGTCCAAGGTGAAGAATGCGTTATCAGGGGTTCCCATCCTTTTTTTAATGCCATGGACTATTGTGTGAACAAAGTCACTGGAAATATGCAGCTGGTAGATATGTAGTAGTCTCTTTATTTGACAAAACGAGACACAGCAGGCATCGTCTGGTATATCAGCATTGTCTGGTTTTCCAGTTAACTGCAGTTCATGGCTCTTAGGAGCCCATTGTCCAGAGCTGCATTTTAAGTATTCAGATCTGAAGACTGGTGGCTGAAGTTAGCTGCTGATATTTTGCTATACACCAACCCTAGGTCTAGAATATCGTCTAACAGGACCAATACCATTAAGCAAGGGATCCGTGGACCCCAGGTTGGGAACCCCTGGCCTAGATGGTGTTGGTCATGAAGGAACGGCTAACTCGTGTATTTGACATTTCAATAATATTTGAGTAATCTTGTGTGATATATAGTTTGATTAGTATTCTTGTTTGTTTAAATAATTAATCACAGGTTATATGTAAAAAATACGTTAATTGCATACGTCACCATGCATGCCTCGCTTAAAGTAAAAATAAAGCCGGACTCGCATTTCGAACCCTGTGTCTTCCTTTGAAATGCATTAAAGTTTTGAAGTTACAAAACGTAACATCTAAATCAGTTGATGATTGGTCAACAACAGAGTGGATGAGGAGAGGATGTTTCCTATGAGGGGTGAGTCTAGGACCAGAGAGCACAGCCTCAGAATAGAGGGACGTCCATTTAGAACGGAGATGAGAAGGATTTTCTTTAGCCAGAGGTGGATGAATCTGTGGAATTTGGCTGCGGAGGCCAAGTCGTTGGGTATATTTAAGGCAGAGATTGATAGATTCTTGATTAGTCAGGGTGTGAAAGGTTACAGGGAGAAGGCAAGAGAATGGGGCTGAGAGGGAAATGGATCAGCCATGATCAAACAATGGGCCAAATGGCCTAATTCTGCTCCTATGTCTTGTAGTCTAATATTTGTCTTGTGTCTGGTAGGTTTGCAGAAATTACTTTCTATATAAAGCATGAGGAATAGTTTTAGCACAGGTGAGAAGTTAAGGATTTGGGATTGAAACAAGTGGAGAGGGTGATCAAGTGAGATTTTAACCAACAACACTGTTTCGATGGTCAGTTGGGGAGTGGTGACTGAGGCAGCAAAAACACAAAGGGTCTCATTGTACTTTTTAAATAGAGCAAGGGACACAGTACTCATCGTCATCCTTCACCAAGGATAGCCACCACAGTAATGTCGCGGTGAGCACGACAATATTACAGCCTGAGGTGTCACAGTTCAATTCCAGTATCCTCTGTAAGGAGTTTGTCTGTCCTCCTCATGAACGTGCGGGTTTCCCCTGGGGTGCTCCAATTTCCTCCCACAGTTTAAAGATTGAATTCTACAACTTCCGGTAATTCACTCCCCCTCCCTTCCCCCATCCCTATTTCACTCTGCCCCCTCCCACAGCTGCCTATCACCTCCCTCATGGTTCCGCCTCCTTCTACTACCCATTGTGTTTTCCCCTATTCCTTCTTCACCTTTCCTACCTATCCCCTCCCCCACCACTTTATCTTTCCCCTTACTGGTTTTTCACCTGGCACCTACCAGCCTTCTCCTTCCCACCCTCCCCCCACCTTCTTTATAGGGCCTCTGCCCCTTCCCTCTTCAGTCCTGACGAAGGGTTCCAGACCGAAACGTTGTCTGTTCTTTTCCACGGATGCCGCCTGACCTGCTGAGTTCCTCCAGCAAGTTGTGAGTGTTGTTAAAGGCGTACCTGTTAGTTGGTTAATTAGTCGTTGTAAATTGTCCCATGATTAGGTTGGGGTTAAATCAGTGGGTTACTGAGCAAGATGGCTGGAAGGGCCTATTTGGCACTGTATCTCTAAATCAGGGGTTCCCAACCTTTCTTATGCCATGGATCCCTACCATTAACCAAGGGGTCTGGTAGCCCCTGCCCTAAATAAATAAACAAAGGTTACAGACAGATTAACTGGAAATAACTGGGAAAATGTGTAGCTCGGATGCTTGGTGGTTCTCTGATCTTGTCATTTCTGAGATATTTTGAACATATGGAAGAACATGCTTCAAGAACATTGAATTTCGGTCGTACGTAAGCCAACAGCAACATTGAGGAGAGTACTCTGTAGACCAAAAGAGCAAACCAAGGTACAGTATTAGGCAAGACCAATGTGGTCTACAAAATCCCATGTGCAGACTGCAACAAATACTACGTCATAATTGACACTATTGTAAGACTATCAGAGAACTATCCTTCTACCACAACCATCTGCCTCCAATCACCAGGCCAAGTTGGAATCCAATTAGCCAGCCCTGTTGGGATTGCATATGCTTTTAATCTCTTGGACTTGTAAAGACCATAAGATATAGAAGCAGAATTAGGCCATATGGCCCATCGAGTCATTTCTGCCAATCATCGCTGATCCTTTTTTTAACCCTCCTCAACTCCATTCCCCAACCTTCTCCCCATAACATTTCAAGAACCTATCAATCTCTGCCTTAAATACACCCAACGACCTGGCCTACACAGCTGCCTGTGGTAACAAATTCCACAAATTCACCACCCTCTGGCTAAAGAAATTTCTCTGCATCTCTATCCTGAGGCTGTGCCCTCTTGTTCTAGACTCCCCACCACAGGAAACATTCTTTCCACATTAACTCTGTCTAGGCCTTTCAACATTTGAAAGGTTTCGATGAGACCCTTCTAAATTCCAGTGGGTGCAGACCCAGAGCCATCAAAACATTCCTCGTATGAAAATCCTTTCATTCCTGGAATCATCCTTGTGAACCTCCTCTGAACCCTCTCCAATGCCAGCACATCTTTTCTCAGATAAGGAGCCCAAAACTGTTCACAATACTCAAGGTGAGGCCTCACCATTGCCTTATAAAGCCTCAGCATCACATCCCTGCTCTTGTATTCTAGACCTCTTGAAATAAATACTAGTATTGCATTTGCCTTCCTCACTACCCACTCAACCTGCAAGTTAACATTTAGGGTGTTCTCAACCAGGAGTCACAAGTCCTTTTGCATTTATTTCTGCTACTAAGGTGCATGACCATGCATTTTCCAACATTGTGTTTCATTTGCCACTTTCTTGCCCACTCTCCTAACCTGTCTAAATCCTTCTGCAGCCTGCCTGTTTCCTCAACACTACCTGCCCCTCCACCAATCTTTGTATCATCTGCGAACTTTGCAACAAAGCCATCTATTCCATCACCTGAATCATTGATAAAGAGGAGTGGTCCTAACACTGACCCCTGCAGAACACCACTAGTCACTGGCAGCCAGTCAGACAAGGATCCTTTTATTCCCACTCACTGCCTCCTACCAATCAGCCAATGCTCTAACCATGTTAGTAATTTTCCTGTAATACCATGAGTTCTTAACTTAGTAAGCAGCTTCATGTGTGGCACCTTGTCAAAGGCCTTCTGAAAGTCCAACATCCACTGCATCCCCTTTATCTACCCTACTTGTAATCTCCTCAAAAATTCCAACAGGTTTGTCAGGCAAGATTTTCCTTTAAGGAAACCATACTGACTTTGTCCTATCTTCTCCTGTGTCACCATATATTCCATAACCTCATCCTTAACAATTGACTCCAACATCTTCCCAACCACTGAGGTCAAGCTAACTGGTCTATAATTTCCTTTCTACTGTCTTCCTCCTTTCTCAAAGAGTAGAGTGACATTTACAACTTTTCCATCCTCTGGTGCCATGCCAGTCCAATGATTTTTGAAAGATCTTTGCTAATGCCTCCATAATCTTGAATGCTACCTCTTTCAGAACCCTTATTGTTGTAATAGTAACTTCTCTTCCCTCACACCCTTCAACACCTGGCACACAGCTATTGTCTTCCACAGTGAAGGCTGATGCAAGTACTCATTTAGTTCATCTGCCATCTCCTTGTCCCCCATTATTATTTCTCCGGCCTTATTTTCTAGCAGTCCTATATCCATTCCCACCTCTCTTCTATTTTTTACATACTTTAAAAACTTGTACTATCCACTGTTGCAAATGATGTCCCAAACTTGACACTTATGGGCGCTGCATCTTGCATCACTGTCTGGTGTGGAGGGGGTGCTGCACAGGATTAGAAAAAGCTGTAGGTAGTTGTAAACTCAGCCAGCTCCATCATGGGCACTAGCCTCCCCAGCATCGAGGATACCTTCAGAACGCAATGCCTCAAAAAGGCAGTGTTCATTATTAAGGACTCCAATCACCCAGGACATCCCTCTTCTCATTGCTGCCATCAGGGAGGAGCTACAGGAGCCTAAAGGCACACACTCAGTGTTTCAGGAACAGCTTCTTCCCCTCTGCCATCCCATTTCTGAACCCATGAACACTACCTCAATACTACTTTTCTTTCTGCGTTACTCATTTAAAGTTTTCATATGTGCTTCTTGTAATCTTTTATTATGTATAGCATTGCCGCAGAACAAAAATTTCACGGCATATGACAGTGATATGAAATTGGATTCAGATTCTGAGCACTGATATACAAGGACAAGCATTCTTCAACACCATATCTGCCCATTGCTAGCGTTCCTGAACCCTGGACTAAGCTTAGCCTTGCTCAGTTCTCATCGTGTATACATCCTACCTCCTACCTGAAGTCCCAGGCCACACACATCTGAATTAAACTCCTCTCCTGTTTAGAGACCACACATTCAAAAACACAAAACAAAAGATCAATGGGTTAGAAATCTGCTTTGTTCAGTAGTTCTGATGTTGTTACAAGATTCAAGGTTCAAAGTAAGTTTATTATCAAAGTCAAGTCACTTTTTATTGTCATTTTGTAACTGCTGATACAGTACACAGTAAAAACAAGACAATATTTTTCAGGACCATGGTGCTACATGAAACAATACAAAAACTACACTGAACTACGTAAAACAACACAAAAACTACACCAGACTACGGACCTACCCAGGACTGCATAAAGTGCACAAAACAGTGCAGGCATTACAATAAATAATAAACAAGACAATAGGCACAGTAGAGGGCAGTAGGTTGATGTCAGTCCAGGCTCTGGGTATTGAGGAGTCTGATGACTTGGGGGAAGAAATTGTTACACAGTCTGGTTGTGAGAGCCTGAATGCTTCGGTCCCTTTTGCCAGATGGCAGGAGGGAGAAGAGTTTGTATGAGGGGTGTGTGGCGTCCTTCATAATGCTGTTTGCTTTACAGATGCAGCGTGTGGTGTAAATGTCTGTAATGGCGGGAAGAGAGACCCCAGTGATCTTCTCAGCTGACCTCACTATCCGCTGCAGGGTCTTGCGATCCGAGATGGTGCAATTCCCGAACCAGGCAGTGATGCAGCTGCTCAGGATGCTCTCAGTACAACGTCTGCAGAATGTGGTGAGGATGGGGGGTGGGAGATGGACTTTTCTCAGCCTTTGCAAAAGGTAGAGATGCTGCTGGGCTTTCTTTGCTATGGAGCTGGTGTTGAGGGACCAGGTGAGATTCTCCACCAGGTGAACACCAAGAAATTTGGTGCTCTTAACGATCTCTATGGAGGAGTCATCGATGTTCAGCAGAAAGTACGTATATGTCACCAGATACAACCCTGAGATTCATTTTCTTGCAGACATTCACAGTAAATACCTGAAAGACAATCGAATCAATGAAAGACCGCACCCAAGAGGGCAGACAATCAGGTACCAGGTGTGGTAACTTTCAGAATTAACATTTTTGATCATAGTTCCATGTACTGATCCTTACTCTCGTCCACACTACGCCGGATAATTTTGAAAACGCCGGTTTCGAGTAAAAACGACAGGCATCCACACTAAGCGTTTTTCAAAACATCTCCGTCCACATTAGGCGGATATTTGGGCGAATCTCCTCCTACTGGGCATGCGCAGGACACACACAGACAACAAGAGAAGAGGAAACGATGTACTTCGTGCGCGTTTGTCCAGTTACAGAGTGGAAAAACTTTAAAGGAATTGCTCTTGGCTCTCGCACAGGAGGACTTAAAACTTTTTTTTATAATATAATTTTTATTGAGTTTTCAAAAAGAATACATGAAAAAATAAAGATAAAATCTACCCTCCCCCCTCCCCTTAACCCTCCCCCCCCCATATACCCAAAAAGAAACAAGAAAAGAAGAGAAAGAGCCGCCTGGGTGTTGGAAGGTTTCCACACGCTCCATGGGATTCAAAATAAATTTGGTATAATTATTCGTTACTTTCCCCAAGGCACCAAGATCTTCATCGGAGCACTTAAATATGCCATCCTATCTTTTGTAAATAAGGGCGCCAAATATTCAAAAATGTTACATATTTATCTCTTAAATTATAAGTAATTTTTTCGAGTGGAATAGAACTAGCCATTTCATTATTCCAACGATCCATACTTAAATACGAATCAGATTTCCAAGTAACTGCTATAGTCTTCTTAGCTACTGCCAATGCAATTTTTATAAATTCTTTCTGATATTTATTCAATTTAAGTTTCGGTTTTATCCCTTCAATATCACCTAATAGAAATAATACAGGGTTATGTGGAAGTTGAGTTCCAGTAATTTGTTCCAATAACACTCTTAAATTTATCCAAAAGGGTCGAATTTTAAAACAAGACCAAGTAGAATGTAAAAAAGTACCAATTTCTTGATTACACCGAAAGCATTTATCAGATAGATTTGAATTTAATCTATTTATTTTTTTGTGGTGTAATATATAATTGGTGTAAAAAATTATATTGTACTAATCTAAGTCGAACATTTATTGTATTTGTCATACTGTCAAGACAGAGTCTTGACCAATTTGTTTCATCAATATTAATATTCAGATCTGTTTCCCATTTTTGCTTTGACTTATGGGTTCCTTGTTTAATTGTCTGTTCTTGAATCAAATTATACATACAAGAAATAAATTTTTTAATTTTCCCTTTTTGAATTAAAATTTCAATTTCATTAGGTTTTGGCAAAAACATCGTTTGACCCAGCTTACCTTTTAAGTAAGAAGTAAGCCCTTAATTGAAGGTAACAAAAGAAAGTATTATTTGATATTTTATATTTATCCTTTAATTGTTCAAATGACATCAATATACCTCGTTCATAACAATCTCCTATAAATTTAATCCCTTTTTGGTACCAATTATATAAAAGTTGATTGTCCATTGTAAAAGGAATAAGTCTGTTTTGGAACAAAGGTCTCCTTGCTAATAGAGATTTCTGTGTTTCATTATCAACATTTATCTTATTCCATAAATCAATCAAATGTGTTAATATAGGAGATTCTTTCTTTTCCCGTATCCATTTAGATTCCCATTTATATATAAAATCTTCAGGTCTATTTTCTCCTATCTTGTCTAATTCTATTTTAATCCATGCTGGTTTTCGATCATCGAAGAAAGAGGCAATAAATCTAAGTTGATTTGCTTTATAATAGTTTTTAAAGTTTGGAAGTTGTAACCCTCCTAACCCAAATTTACATGTCAATTTTTCCAATGATATTCTTGACATTTTACCTTTCCAAAGAAATTTTCTCACACATTTATTTAACTCTTGAAAAAAATTCTGTGGCAATTGTATTGGTAATGTTTGAAACAAATACTGTAATCTAGGAAATATATTCATTTTTACAACATTGACTCTGCCTACTAATGTTATTGGTAGTATCATCCATTTGTCAAAATCTTCTTGAATTTTTTTCAATAATGGTAAATAATTAAATTTATATAAATTCTTTACATCATTATCAAGTCTTATACCTAAATACTTTATACCATTTACCGGCCATCTAAATTGGGTTACTAATCGACATTGACTATAGTCTCCTTTAGTAAGAGGTAAAATTTCACTTTTATCCCAATTTATTTTGTAACCTGATACCTTCCCATATTCATCCAATCTAGAAGATAATTTATGTAACGAATGTTGTGGGTTTGTTAAAGAGATCAAAACATCATCGGCAAAAAGATTAATTTTATATTCCTCCTGATTAACTCTAAAACCCATAATATCTGGATCAATTCTGATTAGTTCTGCTAATGGCTCTATCGGCAGTACAAATAAAGCAGGTGATAATGGACAACCTTGTCCAGTTGACCTTTTTAACTGGAATGGTGTTGAAATTTGAGAGTTTGTCAGGAGGACTTAAAACTTAAAGAAAACTGGAGCGTATGGAGGCAACCGACAGGAAGTTCACGGACAGTATGACCCAGCTGACGACGAACATTGAAAAACTAACTCTGTTATATTAATAAAGCACCTTGTTAAATGTATAAAACGTCTGCATCAGCGTTATCTTGTATTTCCATACAATGTTACATTAGGCTGTTACACATCTATTGTCAGAGAAGTACTTGCATAAGTAGGTAAACCACCTTCATACAAGCAAGGACAGAAAACAGGGCAAAGTGAGTATACTTATTTATTCAGTAAGCTATGGGTCAACTGGCTTCAGTCTCGTCCGTCTGTTCTGAAATTGTTCGGTGGTGGCGTTCAAGAAAACAACGAACATCTGTTCTGCACGTCATGAAAGCGTTTTTAAATAGTCAAAAAAGCTCACTTTACAATTTAACTCTCACGCCGTTCGCACCGACTGCGCGTTATAACAGCTTGCGCAGTACCAAGCAGAAGCAGAAAAAAACATTGTTGTTGTGTTGTCATGACCGCGTTTGAAAATCTCTCCGGTTACCCCGTACACACTACGCCGGATACTAAGCGTTTTCAGATTTATTCACTCTGGAGAGTGTTTTCGAAATCTCCATTTTCGGGGGCTGAAAACGCCGGCTCAGTGAGGACGGGAGGGCAAAACGAAGAGAAAAAGCTTAGTTTTCAAAATTATCCGGCGTAGTGTGGACGTCCCCTAAGTTCATCACCATGACCTTTAATACTCCCAGCATTAAAGTATTCACACTTTAACAACGGCTCAACGGGCTTAGGCGGAAACGGGCGAGGCGAGGAAGGTTTGGTGTTCATTTTCTGTTGTTATTTGAGGAGAGGGGCAGGATGAGTCTGAGGGCAGTTTGTTGTTGTCGGTGTCGGATGTGGGAGGTAGTGGAGTCTCTAAGCCTCCCGGACGTCTACATCTGCGCCAAGTGCATCGAGATGCAGCTCCTAAGGGACCGCGTTACGGAACTGGAGCTGCAGCTCGATGACCTTCGTCTGGTCAGGGAGAGTGAGGAGTTGATAGAGAGGAGTTACAGGCAGGTGGTCACCCGGGGCTACGGGAGGCAGACAAGTGGGTCACGGTTAGGAGGGGGAAGGGGAAGAGTCAGGTAATAGGGAGTACCCCGGTGGCTGTGCCCCTTGACAATAGGTACTCCTGTTTGAGTACTGTTGGGGGGGACAGCTTACCCGGGGGAAGCGACAATGGCCGTGCCTGTAGCTCAGAAGGGTAGGGCAAGGAAGAGGAGGGCAGTTGTAATAGGGGACTCGATAGTAAGGGGGTCAGATAGGCGATTCTGTGGACGCAGTCCAGAGACTCGGATGGTAGTTTGCCTCCCTGGTGCCAGGGTCCGGGATATTTCTGATCGTGTTCAAGATATCCTGAAGTGGAAGGGTGAGGAGCCAGAGGTCGTGGTACAATATAGGTACCAATGACATAGGTAGGAAAAGGGAAGAGGTCCTGAAAGGAGAATATAGGGAGCTAGGAAGGGAGTTGAGAAAAAGGACCGCAAAGGTAGTAATCTCGGGATTACTGCCTGTGCCACGCGACAGTGAGAGTAGGAATGCGATGAGGTGGAGGATAAATGCGTGGCTGAGGGATTGGAGCAGGGGACAGAGATTCAAGTTTTTGGATCATTGGGACCTCTTTTGGCGCAGGCGTGACCTGTACAAAAAGGACGGGTTACACTTGAATCCTAGGGGGACCGCTATCCTGGCAGGGAGATTAGCGAGGGCTACTGAGGTGACTTTAAACTAGAATGGTTGGGGGGTGGGAATCAAATTAAAGAGGCTAGGCGAGAGGAGGTTAGTTCACTACAGGGGGATGGGAACCAGTGCAGAGAGACAAAGGGGTGTAAAGTGAGGGTAGAAGCAAAAAGTACAAAGGAGAAAAGTAAAAGTGGCAGGCCGACAAATCCAGGGCAAGCATTAAAAAGGGCCACTTTTCAACATAATTGTATAAGGGCTAAAAGAGTTGTAAAAGAGCGCCTGAAGGCTTTGTGTGTCAATGCAAGGAGCATTTGTAACAAGGTGGATGAATTGAAAGTGCAGATTGTTATTAATGATTATGATATAGTTGGGATCACAGAGACATGGCTCCAGGGTGACCAAGGATGGGAGCTCAACGTTCAGGGATATTCAATATTCAGGAGGGATAGACATGAAAGAAAAGGAGGTGATGTGGCGTTGCTAGTTAAAGATGAGATTAACGCAATAGAAAGGAAGGACATAAGTCGGGAAGATGTGGAATCGATATGGGTAGAGCTGCATAACACTAAGGGGCAGAAGACGCTGGTGGGAGTTGTGTACAGGCCACCTAACAGTAGTAGTGAGGTTGGGGATGGTATTCAACAGGAAATTAGAAATGTGTGCAATAAAGGAACAGCAGTTATAATGGGTGACTTCAATCTACATGTAGATTGGGTGAACCAAATTGGTAAAGGTGCTGAGGAAGAGGATTTCTTGGAATGTATGCGGGATGGTTTTTTGAACCAACATGTCGAGGAACCAACTAGAGAGCAGGCTATTCTAGACTGGGTTTTGAGCAATGAGGAAGGGTTAATTAGCAATCTTGTTGTGAGAGGCCCCTTGGGTAAGAGTGACCATAATATGGTGGAATTCTTCATTAAGATGGAGAGTGACATAGTTAATTCAGAAACAAAGGTTCTGAACTTAAAGAGGGGCAACTTTGAAGGTGTGAGACATGAATTAGCTAAGATAGACTGGCAAATGACACTTAAAGGATTGACAGTGGATATGCAATGGCAAGCATTTAAGGATTGCATGGATGAACTACAACAATTGTTCATCCCAGTTTGGCAAAAGAATAAATCAAGGAAGGTAGTGCACCTGTGGCTGACAAGAGAAATTAGGGATAGTATCAATTTCAAAGAAGAAGCATACAAATTAGTCAGAAAAAGTGGCTCACCTGAGGACTGGGAGAAATTCAGAGTTCAGCATAGGAGGACAAAGGGCTTAATTAGGAAGGGGAAAAAAGATTATGAGAGAAAACTGGCATGGAACATAAAAACTGACTGTAAAAGCTTTTATGGATATGTGAAAAGAAAAAGATTGGTTAAGACAAATGTAGGTCCCCTACAGACAGAAACAGGTAAATTGATTATGGGGAGCAAGGACATGGCAGACCAATTGCATCCCAGAGTGCTTAAGGAAGTAGCCCAAGAAATAGTGGATGCATTAGTGATAATTTTTCAAAACTCGTTAGATTCTGGACTAGTTCCTGAGGATTGGAGGGTGGCTAATGTAACCCCACTTTTTAAAAAAGGAGGGAGAGAGAAACCGGGGAATTATAGACCGGTTAGCCTAATGTCGGTGGTGGGGAAACTGCTGGAGTCAGTTATCAAAGATGTGATAACAGCACATTTGGAAAGCGGTGAAATCATCGGACAAAGTCAGCATGGAGTTGTGAAAGGAAAATCATGTCTGATGAATCTCATAGAATTTTTTGAGGATGTAACTAGTAGAGTGGATAGGGGAGAACCAGTGGATGTGGTATATTTGGATTTTCAAAAGGCTTTTGACAAGGTCCCACACAGGAGATTAGTGTGCAAACTTAAAGCACACGGTATTGAGGGTAAGGTATTGATGTGGATAGAGAATTGGTTAGCAGACAGGAAGCAAAGAGTGGGAATAAACTGGACCTTTTCAGAATGGCAGGCAGTGACTAGTGGGGTACCGCAAGGCTCAGTGCTGGGACCCCAGTTGTTTACAATATATATTAATAACTTGGATGAGGGAATTAAATGCAGCATCTCCAAGTTTGCAGATGACACGAAGCTGGGCGGCAGTGTTAGCTGTGAGGAGGATGCTATGAGGATGCAGGGTGACTTGGATAGGTTGGGTGAGTGGGCAAATTCATGGCAGATGCAATTTAATGTGGATAAATGTGAAGTTATCCACTTTGGTGGCAAAAATAGGAAAACAGATTATTATCTGAATCGTGGCCGATTAGGAAAAGGGGAGGTGCAACGAGACCTGGGTGTCATTATACACCAGTCATTGAAAGTGGGCATGCAGGTACACCAGGCGGTGAAAAAGGCGAATGGTATGCTGGCATTTATAGCGAGAGGATTTGAGTACAGAAGCAGGGAGGTACTACTGCAGTTGTACAAGGCCTTGGTGAGACCACACCTGGAGTATTGTGTGCAGTTTTGGTCCCCTAATCTGAGGAAAGACATCCTTGCCATAGAGGGAGTACAAAGAAGGTTCACCAGTTTGATTCCTGGGATGGCAGGACTTTCATATGAAGAAAGACTGGATGAACTGGGCTTGTACTCGTTGGAATTTAGAAGATTGAGGGGGGATCTGATTGAAACATATAAAATCCTAAAGGGATTGGACAGGCTAGATGCAGGAAGATTGTTCCCGATGTTGGGGAAGTCCAGAACGAGGGGTCACAGTTTGAGGATAAAGAGGAAGCCTTTTAGGACCGAGATTAGGAAAAACTTCTTCACACAGAGAGTGGTGAATCTGTGGAATTCTCTGCCACAGGAAACAGTTGAGGCCAGTTCATTGGCTATATTTAAGAGGGAGTTAGATATGGCCCTTGTGGCTACGGGAATCAGGGGGTATGGAGGGAAGGCTGGGGCAGGGTTCTGAGTTGGATGATCAGCCATGATCATAATAAATGGCAGTGCAGGCTCGAAGGGCCGAATGGCCTACTCCTACACCTATTTTCTATGTTTCTATGTAACAATTGTGTCTATTATCTTGCTCCTGCCTGTCTTTCCTTACAGAGTTACTGGTCACAATATCCGCCTTCCTTCCACACTCGGATCTGGATTTCTGGTTCTCTCTCACCTGTCAAACTAGTTGTAGCAGTGAACTTTCAGGCCAGGATTTTGGTTCTCACCCCCCCCCCCAGTCAAGGTGCAACCTGCTCCTCATTGGAAAGGATCCAAGAATCGGAAACCTTGGCCCCAGCACCAGCTCCTCAACTACACATTTAGCTGGAGAAGATGGTGCCGGCGAATAATACAACCAAAGGCGACATCCCTCAGAAATTTCATGAAACTACTTCTGTAAAAGATGATTCTGCCACTGTTGGAGTCTGTGGTTTACATTTTGATGGTGAGTTTTCGGGTTGAATGCGCAATCTGACACTTTACTGCCTCTGAGGGAGTTTGGTAAGGTTTTGTGTAAAGTGTCCGACCTGGAGGCCGTGGTCGACTCCATTTCTCACCAATATTGCCAATTTAAACGTCAAGGAAGAATGGAACGAACAAGTATCAGAGCGGATGGAAAAATGGGTGTTCGGCACCATCTGGCTGCAAGTGACCGATCTCCCTCCCACTCTCACGCTGCTCCCTGCATTCAGTCGGTCTCTTGCTCGATGCTGCTGCAGTCCTGGGTCCTGGGCAAGGTTTAATCGACACAGTGCGTGGATTGGACCCTGTCGTTCATGTTATGTATTTGTTGACACTCAGCACGGAATAGGCCCTTCCAGCCATTCAATCCACATCGCCCAGTAACCTTCAATTTAATCCAAGCTTAATCACAGGACAATTTACAACAACTAATTAACCTACCAGCCAGTACGTCTTTGGACTAGTTATGATAAGTTTCTGCTCGCTCCTTTTTTGTTGCTATTTTGTGTGATTGTGATCGGGGGGGCCAGCAGATAATAAACCGCAGAGCACTAGATTGAACTGAACTGAAACTGAACATTCCCGCACTGTTTCATTGACTGTGTGGTCTGATGTTTTATATTCTGTGTTTTTGTGCTTTGGGGGTTTGATATTTTTCTTTGAACAGTTCCATGGTTTTCTTTCTTTGTTTCGTGTCTGTTTGAGAGAAATCTTGGGGTTGTGTACCCACATGCATACTTTGATTATAAATATGATTTGAATCTCGAATCTGTTCTGCCTTTCCATTCCTGCCCCGACCAGCACATTGCTCCTGGGATAACCCGGAGCCTGCTACCTTCCAGGCCCTTTTAATCCATGGGTTTGGAGATTGGCTGACAATTTTTCTACTAAGAATTCCTTCCAGGAAAATCCTGGCACGTTGTTGTGGTTTTTCTAATACAGTGTGTGAAATAGGAGTTCAGCTGCCCAGGGTGAAGCTTTCTCATTGACACCAATCGTGAGGAAGTGGATGTTAAACGGATTTTTGATAGTTTAAACATCCAAAGATGAGGCAAAATTGAACTGTAATTCTCTGAAGAACACTCCAGTGCATCAGAGTAGGTACTGAGTTGAGTAGATTCCCCTTTGTATATTTTAAGTTGGTGCCAGGGTGGAGATATGTCTCTACCAAAGGAGGTGTAAGGTGCTCCTTCCCTCCCCTGGTCTGCAGGTCACCCTGGGGCAAGGTGTAGCCACTGCTTAGCCCCCCCTCCCGTCCCTGGTCTGCCCCTGTTCAGGGTCACGTGAAGCCATGGGAGCAGGTGGTGTATATCACAAGACATGGTTATATGACCACTGACACCAGGCAGACAATCTCTGAACATAATAGATAATGGCTGGGGGATGGGGATCAGCTGTCTTGTAAAACCAAAGGCAAACCACTTCTGTAGAAAAAATGTGGCAAGAACAATCATGGTCATGGATAAGACCATGATTGGGCACATCATGTGACACGACACATGCTGGTGGTGATAAAAGGGGAATCGGTGGGTGTTTTTCAGAAGATGCCTTACAGGGAAGACCATGATCGACCCTGTCATACAACACGACACATATAGACAATAGACAATAGGTGCAGGAGTAGGCCATTCGGCCCTTCGAGCCAGCGCCGCCATTCACTCTGATCATGGCTGATCATCCACAATCAGTATCCAGTTCCTGCCTTATCCCCATAACCTTTGATTCCGCTATCTTTAAGAGCTCTATCCATCTCTTTCTTGAAAGCATCCAGAGACTTGGCCTCCACAGCCTTCTGGGGCAGAGCATTCCATATATCCACCACTCTCTGGGTGAAAAAGTTTTTCCTCAACTCTGTTCTAAATGGCCTACCCCTTATTCTTAAACTGTGGCCTCTGGTTCTGGACTCACCCATCAGCGGGAACATGCTTCCTGCCTCCAGCGTGTCTAATCCTTTAATAATCTTATGTTTCAATAAGATCCCCTCTCAGCCTTCTAAATTTCAAAGTATACAAGCCCAGTCGCTCCAATCTTTCAACATATGACAGTCCCACCATCCTGGGAATTAACCTTGTGAACCTCTGCTGCACTCCCTCAACAGCAAGAATGTCCTTCCTCAAATTTGGAGACCAAAACTGCACACAGTACTCCAGGTGTGGTCTCACCAGGGCCCTGTACAGCTGCAGAAGGACCTCTTTGCTCCTATACTCAATTCCCCTTGTTATGAAGGCCAGCATGCCATTAGCTTTCTTCACTGCCTGCTGTACTTGCATACTTGCGTTCAGTGACTGATGTACAAGAACACCTAGATCTTGTTGTGCTTCCCCTTTCCCTAACTTGACTCCATTTAGATAATAATCTGCCTTCCCGTTCTTATCACATTAAACTGCATCTGCCCACTCACCCAGCCTGTCCAAGTCACCCTGCATTCTCATAACATCCTCCTCACATTTCACACTGCCACCCAGCTTTGTGTCATCGGCAAATTTGCTAATGTTACTTTTGACTCCATCATCTAATTCATTAATATATATTGTAAACAGCTGCGGTCCCAGCACTGAACCCTGCGGTACCCCACTGGTCACTGCCTGCCATTCCAAAAGGGACCCGTTAATCGCTACTCTTTGTTTTCTGTCAGCCAGCCAATTTTCAATCCATGTCAGTACTCTGCCCTCAATATCATGTGACCTAATTTTGCCCACTAATCTCCTATGTGGGACTTTATCAAAGGCTTTCTGAAAGTCCAGGTACACTACATCCACTGGCTCTCCCTTGTCCATTTTCATAGTTACATCCTCAAAAAATTCCAGAAGAATAGCCAAGCATGATTTCCCCTTCGTAAATCCATGCTGACTCGGACCAATCCTGTTACTGCTATCCAGATGTGTCGTAATTTCATCTTCTATAATTGACTCCAGCATCTTTCCCACCACCGACGTCAGGCTAACCGGTCTATAATTCCCTGTTTTCTCTCTTCTTCCCTTCTTGAAGAGAGGGACAACATTAGCCACCCTCCAATCCACAGGAACTGACCCTGAATCTATAGAACATTGGAAAATGATTACCAATGCATCCACGATTTCTAAAGCCACCTCCTTAAGTACCCTGGGATGCAGACCATCAGGTCCCGGGGACTTATCAACCTTCAGACCCAACAGTCTATCCAACACCATTTCCTGCCTAATATAAATTTCCTTCAATTCATCCATTACCCTAGGTCCTTTGGCCACTATTACATCTGGGAGATTGTTTGTATCTTCCCTAGTGAAGACAGATCCAAAGTACCTGTTCAAATCATCTGCCATTTCCTTGTTCCCCGTAATAAATTCACCCACTTCTGTCTTCAAGGGCCCAATTTTGGTCTTAACTATTTTTTTCCTTTTCACATACCTAAAGAAGCTTTTACTATCCTCCTTTATATTCTTGGCTA
Organism: Mobula hypostoma; assembly: GCF_963921235.1. Taxonomy (NCBI): domain Eukaryota; kingdom Metazoa; phylum Chordata; class Chondrichthyes; order Myliobatiformes; family Myliobatidae; genus Mobula; species Mobula hypostoma. The sequence goes on along the minus strand of NC_086117.1, from coordinate 52,420,961 downwards.
GTTTACCTTCGGACCTCATTTTTTCTCTGCGTATTGCCTTTTTAGTTACCTTCTGTTGCTCTTTAAAAGTTTCCCAATCCTCCGGCTTCCCACTCATCTTTGCTATGTTACACTGTTTCTCTTTTATTTTTATACTGTCCATTACCTCCCTTGTCAGCCACGGTCTCCCCTTACTCCCCTTAGGATCTTTCTTCCTCTTTGGAACGAACTGATCCTGCACCTTCCGCATTATTCCCAGAAACACTTGCCATTGCTGTTCCACTGTCATCCCTGCTAGGGTATTGTTCCATTGAACTTTGGCCAGCTTCTCCCTCATAGCACCATAGTTCCCTTTGTTCAACTGTAATACTGACACTTCCGAGTTTCCCTTCTCCCTCTCAAATTGTAGATTTAAACTTACCATATTATGGTCACTACTTCCTAATGGTTCCCTTACCTCGAGGTCCCTGATCAAATCCGGTTCATTGCACAACACTAAATCTAGAATTGCGTTCTCTCTGGTAGGCTCCAGTACAAGCTGTTCTAAGAATCTATCTCGGAGGGACTCCACAAACTCCCTTTCTTGGGGTCCAACACCAACCTGATTCCTCCAGTCTACTTGCATGTTGAAATCCCCCATAACAACTGTAGCATTACCTTTGCGACATGCCAATTTTAACTCTTGATTCAACTTACACCCTACATCCAGACTACTGTTTGGGGGCCTGTAGCTGACTCCCATTAGGGTCTTTCTACCCTTAGAATTACTCAGTTCTATCCATACTGACTCTACATCTCCTGATTCTATTTCCCCCCTCGCAAGGGACTGAATATCATTCCTCACCAACAGAGCCACCCCACCCCCTCTGCCCATCAGTCTCTCCTTTCGATGGGACATATACCCCTGAATATTAATTTCCCAGGCCCTAGCCACTTGAAGCCATGTCTCTGACGATGAAGATTATTATACCCGAAGAAAACTCACAATATGCTTTTAGAAAGAAGATTATAAATTTCATGATGACACATTAACCTTTCCTTACCTGTTCAATTAAATCAAACCACAGATAACCTCATAACACATTAACACTGCATTAAATCAGTCACGGCAATCAATAGCCTGTAACCTCCTTTCAGAGTTGAGCTTTGTTGAGCGGAGTTGACCCAGGTCGACATGGTATTTTTGCAGTGCGAACTGAAGTCTCGAAGGTGCAGGCTGGTTGTGGTGTGTATGGGCCGAACTGAGGCACTAGGGCCTGGGCCCGAGAGCGGGGAAAGAGACAACGTTTGGCTGTTGGAATGGACTCGGAGGTGATTCGAGGCGGCGGTGCCTGCACCCAAGAGCGAGGAACAAGGTGAGATTTGACTGGTTTAAGCACCGGGCAAATTGGAAAGGTCGGTTATGGGCTGAATTGAGGGAGCAGGTCCCGGTCCGGTCCGATCCGATCCGAGAAAAGGAATGACCGGGGTATGGCCGATTTAAGCGCCGAGCCAGATTGAAGAAGGTCAGAGTGTCACGGCCGGAGGCGAGGAATGGGCTGGTGTTCAACACGCCACTCCACGACCCGAGACCTGCAACTAACGGGCTCCTGGACCCGCTGCAATGCTGACTGTCTTCACGGCCGTGGACTCACTTTCATGACCTTCAGTTCCGAAAATTTTTTGCCTCCTTTTATTGTTTGTACGACTTGTTTTTGTTCTGCATATTGAGTGTTTAACTGTTTTAATGGGTCTTTTTGGGGTGTCTGTGTTTTGTGGCTACCTGCAATAAGGCAGAACTGCCCAGTAGTTTGCCATCAGTTGCATCCTTCTTAGTTCCAAAGGCATTATTCCCATTTCTACCTGTAGGGCTGACACTGGTGATGTTTTAAAAGCCCCACTGCACACTCTCAAGGCCTGAGCCTGAATCACATCCAGTTTCCTTATAAGAGACCTAGCTGCTGATCCATATACTGTATTTCCATAATCCAATACAGATCTTACTAAAGCCACATACATTCTCTTCAAAGCTGAACAACTTGCTCCCCATTCCCTACCAGTCAAACATCTCATCACATTTATTACTTTTTTACATTTCTCCTCAACTTTCCTGATATGGTCTGCCCATGTTAATCGTGAATCAAATATAACTCCCAGAAATTTAAATGATGCAACCCTTTCTAATTCAACCCCATACATCCTTAACTTCTTCCCTACCTCAACCCTTTTCCTGGTAAAAAATACAGTTTGAGTGTTATCTACTGAAAATCTACATCCCCAATCATAACCCCACTCCATCACTTCATCAATTGCTTCTTGTAGTTTCCTGATTATATAGTCCATGTTCCTGCCTCTTTTCCATAAGGCCCCATCATCCGCAAACAGTGACCTACCTATATCCACTGGTACCTTTGTGAAGACATCATTGATCATAATGATGAAAAGTAACGGGCTAATCACACTACCTTGAGGTGTGCCATTTTCCACTATGTACTGTTTTGATAATTCTGATCCAATCCAAACTTGAATTTTTCTACCAATCAAAAAATCTTTAATCCAATTAAAAACTCTCCCACCAACCCCCATCTTGTGCAGTTTAATTAATAATCCTTCCTTCCACATCATATCATAGGCTTTTTCAATGTCAAAGAACACTGCCACTACTGACTCTCTATTTGCCTGGGCCTTCCTTATTTCAGTCTCTAACATAATCACTGAGTCCATGGAATTCCTTCCCTTTCTAAAACCACTCTGATAACTTGCCAGCATTCCCCTTTTCTCAAGCTCATATGATAACCTTTCTGTTATCATCCTTTCCATTATCTTACATATACTTGATGTTAATGCAATTGGTCTGTAGCTAGTGGGTTTTGACAGATCCTTGCCAGGCTTCCTTATTGGAATTACTACTGCTTCTTTCCATGCACTTGGTAATCTTCCCTCCTCCCACACTCTGTTATAAAAATGCAGCAACTTCAAGAGAGCGCTCCTTCTCCTAGATTTTTTAGCATCACAGAGCATATTAGATCTTTCCCTGGGGAGGCTGGTCTCAATCTCTTTATTGCTCTCACCATTTCTGCTAATGTAAATGGATCATCAATTATATCATCTGTTCCTTCCCTCCTGCTTAACACACCTGGGTGTTGGCTCATTATTCTTTCCCTCCTTCTCCCTTCTTCAGACAAATTTTCTGAACTGTGTATCAGTACAAATGACTTGGCCATGACCTCAGCCTTATCCCTACTGGAGACTGCAGTTTCCTCCTCAGATATCATTACTGGATAGTCCCATTCCCTTCTATCTCCTCCCATCCTCTTAATCATTCCCCATATCTCTCCCACAGGTGTTGTTCTTCCTACCTTGTCGCAAAAACTCCTCCAACTTGCCCTTTTAGCTTGACGTATAGTTCTTCTCACCACTGCCTGTGCTTTCTTATATTGAACCAAAATGCTGCATATTATGGGTTCTTTTAACTAGCCTGAATGCTCTATTTCTGTTTTTTACAGCCTGACAACATTCCTCTGTCCACTATGGTACCAGTTTTCTATTCATCCTATTTTTACTCCTAGGTATAGATCCTTCTGCTGCCATGATAATTGCTGAAGTCACCTGACTGTTTAATTCATCTACATTTCCAGAAATATCAATCTTTGTCAACCCTTCTTCACTCAACTTCTGGAACACTTCTGGAACTGTTCTGGAACAGCTTTTTCAAACACCCACTTTGGGGTTCCGCCACCTGGTCTTACTTCAACTCTTTCACCCACTGAACACAAAACTGGGTAGTGATCACTGCCTACTGTTGAAGCAGTCCAAACTCCCCAGTTACTAATGCCAGCCAAGGTATTAGACACTAACGTAATATCCAACACTGACTCAGTTCCTGTTGTTATATCTATCCTTGTGCCGCTACCATCATTCATACACACCAAATCCCTTTCTTCCATCAAATCTTCAATTACCTTTCCATTTGGATCTGTAATCTGATCCCCCCATATTGTGCTATGAGCATTGAAATCTGCACACCACACTACTTTATGTCTGTTTTGTCCTTGTATCTTTAATAGGCTGTCCAAATCCAACCTTTTACATGGATTGTAGTAGTTAATTATAACCACTCCCTCCCCTCTCTCCCACACTTTCACCACTATGTATTCCTGATCATCTCCTTTCTCCAGTACCCTATATGGTATACCTTGCTTGATTAACATAGCACAACCCCCTCCTCCCCCTAGATTTCTATCTTTCCTTATCATTGTATACCCATATACCACAAAGTCTAAAGTTGGTTTCAACCAAGTTTCCTGAATACACACTACATCCGGTTTTACAACCATTTCTTTAATAAAGTGCTTGAATTCCTGGCTATTGGCCAGTAAGCTCCTTGCATTCCATTGTAAAAGAATCACCATAATTAGTATTAACCAACACATGACACTTCCTGGCTTGACTGATTACTGAGGTTCTCCCTCACTTCCTCCCATGTCAGTCCTACTAACCCTAAATGGTTTACTGCTGCTTTTACCACCAGCTGAATTTTGTCACTTTTTGACTTTACCTCAGCAGTACTATTAATCACTCCTGCAATGAATGTTACTAGAGCCTTTTTGTCTACATAAATCCTGTCATTTGTTCTTTGTTGCATCTCTCGTATCCCTATTGCTCCCTGTTCATTAGGAGCATTATTCTGTTCTCTTGACATTCTTACAGCTTCTGCATAAGTGATCTTTCTTTTCACTCTTATTTCTTGAATTTTAGTCTCCCGTCTCACAACCTCACACCCACTATATGCAACATTATGAGCTCCTCCACAATTGCAGCATTTTGGTTGAACTCCTGTTCCGCACTTTCCATAGTCATGATCACCCCCACATCTAGCACATCTCCTCTGCCTTTTACAGTTTTTAGCCACGTATCCAAACCTTTGACAATTATAGCACCTCAATGGCTTTGGCACATACGCCCTTACTGGGTAACTCATGAAACCCAGGAACACCTTCCTTGGCACTCTTTCTTCTTCAAATTCAATCAATACCGATTCACTTTCCTTTTTCATTCCCTCCTTTGTTGTTTTCAGTCTTTGAACATTCATTACTTTCCCTCCTTTGATATTCCTCTTGATCTCCTCCATATTTATACTCATTGGTATCCCCGTGATCACTCCTTTACAACCACTGTTTTGTGCTCCCACCCTCCCAGTGTATTCCACCTTGCATTTTCCTATCTCTTTTAGCTTGAGTGCTTTCTCAAGTTGTTCCTCATTCGCACATCTTACCAATAAGTTGCCATCATTAAGGACTTTTGCAAATACTATTTCCCCTATCTTATTTGTCAGAGTTGTTGTTAGCACAAACGGGTTAATTTTCTTCATATGTCCCTGAGCCTTCTCATTAAACCTAATTATGACAACACCTCCTCTCTGAGCTTGTTCATCTTCCTCACTTTCAGAGCTTTCTCCACCATCATTTCTTATTCTTTTATTCCCATTGTCTTGGTTTTTATTCATCCGACCCCTCACTACCTCCTCATTCCCTTTATTTCTTCCTTCACAATAATCCACCTCTCCCCAGCTGCCTACCTCTGGTCCCAAGTCTCTATCCCTCTCCTTCTCCACTTTCTTTCCCTCAACCGCGCCTCTTATCTTGTCCGCCATTACCGGACCCACACGGCCCCCTCCCAGCAATTCCCGTTCCTTCCCCACTCTCTTTCCCTCAACAGGTTCCAAAACACAGCCAGCTTCCAGCAGCAGCCCACACTCCAACCACCTCTCCGCGCTGTGATCGAGAATCAAGGCAGAACTGGAGGTTGCAGAGCGAATACATACTTCGATAATAAACTACTTTGAAGACCGGAATTGTCACGTTTAGTGTGTGACACGTGCAATTAATCATCCAGTAGAAATAAAACAAGGAACAGGTTGGAATTTTGGCAGCTTTCAGTTGAGGTAAAAATATCAGTTTTGTTTAATAAAGGACAAAGTTTGAAGAAAAAGGAATATCTTAACTCAGGAAGACTAATCCTTGATTCAATAGACAATAGGTGCAGGAGTAGGCCATTCGGCCCTTCGAGCCAGTACCGCCATTCACTCTGATCATGGCTGATCATCCACAATCAGTATCCAGTTCCTGCCTTATCCCCATAACCTTTGATTTCGCTATCTTTAAGAGCTCTGTCCATCTCTTTCTTGAAAGCATCCAGAGACTTGGCCTCCACAGCCTACTGGGCAGAGCATTCCATATATCCACCACTCTCTGGGTGAAAAAGTTTTTCATATTTCTATTTATATTCTCCAGATTTCCATTGGCAATGGCAATTATCCTGAAGCGATTGGTTTCGGATGAACGGAAGAGATGCATTTATTAACTGTCAAATTGCTTGTCTCAGAGCCAACTTGTACCGATAATGGCTGTTTCTGATAAGAGGATTGCTCACTTTGACGGAACAAGCTTAAAACTAACCTCAGGGTGATGCCTTATCTGGAGAATTACTTTATTTAGACTGAAGAAGCTGTTATCTGGGTACAGGGTGGAATTCGTTCTGCAAATTACACATTGTTTGTTTGATAATGTTGTTATAGACAACGCGGCGTGAACGTTCCGATTCTGTCACTGTAAAGTAACAGACAGCTGTCGGCACATTTGCGCATTTTAAACTGCGTTCAGTTTCAGATATAGATGGAGAATGGGAGATGGAAAGTTACTGGAGCTATTGGGATCACTCAGACAGGCCTTTGGGCATGAATATTTAGGACGTGGTCTCGGCTCCGTTCGCCCTCATGCCATACAAAGTAGGGAGGGATATTTACTGACTAAGATAGGAGGCGCTCAGTGAGTGTGTGGAACGAGATGCCAGCACAAGTGGTGTTGCAAGCTCTATTTCAATGTTTAAGAGAAGTTTGGATATGTACGTGGATGGTTGGGGTGTGGAGGGTTATGGTCCCGGTGCAGGAAGTTTAAATGGTCTGGCACAGACTAGATGGCCCGAAGGGCCTGTTTCTGTGTCGTACTGTTCTATGACTCTAAAGCCAAGTATAGAGCCTGGTGCAGTTTTGGAATTTTTCTTTCCACTTCTCAGTAGTTCTATGAAGAGACCTTTGTCCTCTTCTCATCGCTACCGTCAAGGAGAAGGTACCGAAGCCCGAAGGCACACACTCAACGATTCAGGAACAGTGCCTTCCCCTCTGCCGTCCGATTTCTGAGTGGACAGTGAAAATTTCCTCAGTATTTTCCTTCTCTTTTTGCACTACTTAGTTAATTTTTTATATACTTATTGTAATTTATAATTATAATCATTATTATGTATTGTAGTGTACTGCTACCATAAAACAACAAATTTCGCTACATGCTTTGATATTAAACCTGCTTCTGGTTCAGAACTGGAATTATCAACTTTTGGATGATTTGTCCCACAGAGAAGCAATTCCAAGTGGTAACAAACACATTCTCTTCCCTTGTCCACCCATTGGAATTAATTCAAAGTTCAAAGTAAATTTATTATCAAAGTACATACATGTCACCGTGTACAACCCCGAGATTCAATTTCCTGCGGGCATTCTCAATAATTACTAAGAAACACAACGGAATCACTGAAAAACTACACACACCAAAGACCGATAAACAGCCAGTGTGCAAAAGGCAACAAACTGCAAATACAAAACAGGAAAAAAATACCAAAATAATAAATAAATAAATAAATCAGCAATGAACGCCGAGAACATGAGATGAAGAGTCCTTGAAAGAGAGTCAGTTGTTTGTGGAAACAGTTCGGTGAAGTTGAGTGAAGCTACCCACTTTAGTTCAAGAGCCTGATGCTTGAGGGGTGGTAACTGTTCTTGAACCAAGTGGTGCGAGTCCTGAGGCTCCTGTACCTTCTGTTTGATGGCAGCAGTGAGAAGAGAGCATGTCCTGGGTGGTGAGGGTCCCTGATAATGGACACTGCTTTCCTGTGACAGTGCTCCAACTCAGATGTGCTCGATGGTGGGGAGGGTTTTACCCGCGATGGACTGGGCCATATCCACTACTTTTTGTAGGATTTTCCATTCGAGGGCATTGGCATTTCCATACCAGTCTCTGATACAGCCAGGCAATATACTCTCCATTACACATCTATAGAAGTTTGTCAAAGTTTTAGATGTCATGCCGAATCTTTGTAAACTCCTCAGGAAGTAGAGGCATTGTGGTGCTTTCTTTCTAATTACACTCACTCGCTGGGCCCATTGAGGAATTTATAGTTGCTGACCTTCTCCATCTCTGATCCCCAATGAATTCACTCTATTCCTGTTTTTTGTCTAATTGGCTGTTATTGCACTGAATCAGAAGCAAGATCTTGACAGCTTAAAGCATAATAATGTGCTGACATTGGAGAGGGTTCAAAGGAGGTTCACGAACATGATTCTGGGATTTAAAGGCTTGGCATATGAGGAGCATTTGATGGCTCTGGGTCTGTACTCACTGGAATTCAGAAGAATGAGGGGGGATTTCATTGAAACTGGTGGGATCACTCTGCTGCCAGAGGGGGGAGACTGTCTTTTGCTCACTGCTGGAAAGGTGAGAGGATGTGACTGTGCCTAGAGAATGTTACCCAGGTTTTCTGTGTTTTGGATCTGGATACGAATATGGACCTTTTCTCCCTAAGTCTTATAGCTTTTTTATATTCTGTGTTTTTTTTTGCCCAATCTTTCTCAGTTTTTTTGTGTACACAGGAGGGAGATTTGGGGAGGTCAATGTGCCTGCTCCATTTTTGTTCATTTATTTTTTAATGCAGGGAGGGTGGGACCTTAGGGGTTGACGCAGGGAGGGTGGGACCTTAGGGGTTGATGCAGGGAGGGTGGGACCTTAGGGGTTAATGATCGTGCTGCCGTTCTTTTCTTTCTTAGTTTCATGGCTATCTGGAGAAGAAGAATTTCAGAGTTGTATACTTTGATAATAAATGAACCTTCGAACCCTATTGAATAATGAAAGGCCTCAGTAGAGTGTATGTATAGAGGATGTTTCTATGATTTGGCAGGTCGGGGGGGGGGGGGAAGAGTCCAAGATCAGAGGACACAGCCTGAGAACAGAGGGACGTCTATTTAGAACGGAGATGAGGAGGAATTTCTTTAGCCAGAGTGGTGAATCTGTGGAATTCACTCCCACAGGCAGCTGTGGAGGCCAAGTCATTGGGTATATTAAAGGCAGAGGTTGATAGATTCTTGATTGTCAGGGCAACGAAGGGGTACGAGGGAGAAGGTAGGAGGCCAGGACAGAGAGGGAAATGGATCAGCCATGATGAAATGTCAGAGCAGACGCAATGGGCCAAATGGCCTGATTCTGCTCCTATATCTTGTGGTCTAAAAGTTCAGGAAGGAGTCTTCAGCTGCTCAATGAGGAACACAAGTTGGACTATTTGGAAAAGCTCTCCACAGTTCAGACCCAAGGTATTGTTACGTTGAAGTGTCACTCCATGTGAACGGTTCATTGTGAAACGCTCACCTTCCAGTCCCACTCACAAGCCGAAGGAGGTACTAAAAAATCAGCTTTATTTCAGCAATACAAAGGCAGCTTTGAACTTCTGTACAAATCTATGAAACTAAACCCTGATCTATTCTTCCAGTTTCTTGTGTGCAAATACTTTTTCTTCCAATTACATTCTTGTGCCCAGCTTCCAATAAACTCCAGAATGTAACTCTGGCCTGGCAAGGGTGATCATGTTATTTCCAAAAGACTGAACAACATCACCTGGCCTTTTGTTACACTGAGCTTATTGTCCGCAATAAAGTAGTACGATTGTATTAAGTCAGATATTCAGAGTTCTCCGGATATATACTGTACATGGTTTTGGTTCGAATACAAAAAATAAGAAAAAAGACGACAATAGTGTGGTCCGAGAGGTGGTTGCACAGAAAATTACTGAGGTTCTTTTCTGAGAGTTCGTTGTAATCTCAAAACGATGTCAAAGCTGTGATCTGGCGTTGCGTTCAGTTTCGATGAGGCATTCCTGCACGAGTCCTCGCGCACGCATTATCCCTAAACAGCAAAGAGGAGAATGATTAGCCAACCCAGCACTCACTACAGACGATTCAACAGAAAACAATTCTGCCCCCATAACCACCCATCGGCATATCCCAATTAAAGGCAGTGATTGGATTTGAATTCCCAGCCTCTGGATTACTGAGCAAGGAAGCCGGGATAACTATCACTGAGGATGTATGTGGCCTGACTGGTGGGTTTGAAGGCAATGGGAACTTCTACTCCAGGAGATACAGGAGCAGAATTAGGCCATTTGGCCCATCTAGTCTGCTCCACAGTTTCTTCATGACAGATCCATTTCTTTCTCAGCTCCAATCTCTGGCCTTCTCCCCAGATCTCTTCTTGCCCTGAAAAATCAAGAATCTGTCAACCTCTGCCTTAAATACACCCAAAGACTTGGCCTCCACAGCTGGCTGTGGAATGAATTCCACAGACTCACCACTCTCTGGCTAAAGAAATTCCTTCTCCTCTGTTCTAAAAGGAAGCTGAAGCTGACAGTATTCTGAGACTGTCCTCTCTGGTCTTTGAGCCCCCCACCATAGGAAACATGCTCTCCACATCCACTCTATCAAGGCCTTTCACCATTCGATAGGTTTCAATGAGGTCACTCTTCATTCTTCTGAATTCCAGTGAATACAGGCCCAGAGCCATCAAATGCTCTTCATATGACAAGCCTTTCAATCCTGGAGTCATTTTTGTGAACTTCCTTTGAACCTTCTCCAGTGTCAGCACATCATTTCTCAGACAAGGAGCCCAGAACTGCTCACAATACTCCAAGTGATTTACAAAGCCTCAACATTACATCCACTGTGTAGTGTTTCAGTTATGCTGTTATAGCAAAGATGTGGTCAAACTGGAAAGAGTTACAAGGATGTTGCCAGGACCTGAGAACTGAGTTACAGGTTGGGGTTGGCCAGGCTGGGTCCTTATTCCTTGGAGCACGGGAATGAGGGGTGACCTTACAGAAACATTTAAAATGATGAGGCATGGACGAGACTCTCCCCCAGGGTAGGGGCAGTCCAAAACTAGGGGGCACAGATTTAGAGTGAGAGGGAAAAGGTTTAAAAGAAACTTGAGGGGCAGCATTTTTGTCCAGAGAGTGGCCAGAGGAAGTTAGGGTACCATTGAAGAAGCACTTGAAAAGGTCCCAACCTTTTTCATACCATGGACCATTGCCATTAAGCCTTGGCTTTGAGGGATATGGGCCGAATGCGGGAAACAGGTGGGCACCATGATTGGATAGACTGGCTGGCCTGTTGCTCTATGACCCTCAGCTCCTGGACCACACTGAGCAGGCACACAGGAGTCTCCTCACAACAGCAGGTCAGGAACCAACGTGGCTGGACTCCATCTGATCAGAAGTGTGACTGAGATGATGTAACAGCCCATGACCTGACTCAGCACCAGCGAGCTCCAGGTGCCAAATTAAAGTTGTGAAATGTTCTTGCCACTGGACCCCAGAGCAGAAACAGTAACTAAACTTAGAATGCAAAAGGATAAGATTAGAAACTTTACAAATCACTGGTGAGAACACAGTCATAGAAAAGTACAGCACAGGAAATGGCCATTTGGCCTGTCTAGTCTGTGCCCAACCATTTAAACTGCCTGCACCGGTACCATAGCCCTCACACCCCATGTACCTATCCAAACTTCACTTAAACATTGAAATCGAGCTCACATGCACCACTTGTGCTGGCAGCTCGTTCCACACTCTCACCACCCTCTGAGTGAAAGAGTTTCCCCTCATGTTCTCTTTAAACTTTTCACCTTTCACCCTTAACCCATGACCTCTGGTTGTAGTCCCTCCCAACCTCAGTGGAAAAAGCCTGCTTGCATTTACCCTATCTATACCCCTCATAATTTTGTATACCTCAGCACATCTCCTCTCAATCTTCTATGTTCCGAGGAATAACGTCTCAACCTATTCAATTTTGCTTTATTAACTCAGATCCTCCAGACCCAGCAACATCCTTGTAAATTTTCTCTGTACTCTTTCAACCTTACTTACATCTTTCCAGTCAGTAGGTGACCAAAACTCCACACAATACTCCAAATTAGGCCTCACCAACATCTCATACAACCACAGGTGGAATACTGCGTGCAGGTCTGGTCGCTGCACTATTGGTGGGACGCGGCAGAGGAGATTCACCATGCTGTTACCTGGGTTGAAGAAATTCGAGAAGCCAGGTTTGTGGTCCTGGATGTGAAGGAGGCTGAGGAGGTATGGAACATTATGAAAGGCATGGACAGGGTAGATAGAGCTTATCAGTCGTGGCTGGCAACTCAGCTAGGAGGAAATCTCTGATCTCAAACCTCCGCTGCCTTGCAGCTACACCCACTCATGGGGAAGGCTGCAGAAGTAAACCCCAAGGAAGAATCTGGAGCTGGAGTCCCTAAGGCAGTCCGACATTGAGTTCAAACGCTGACTGCCAACTCCTGCCACACCGCTGGTGCCAAACTGCATCGGTCTCTGCAGTTCCCTTTGGATTCCCTAGCCTGCTACATCTTGCTCCCTATATCGTACTGCCCTGGCTCGTGTATCACAGATAGCTGGGACTCGGCATCCATGGTCGACCCTGGCCTCCAGAAGGCAGGGAGATGGTCCGAATCTTTTCCCTCCAGAGTTCAGGTATGAAAGTAAGCGGGTAGAGGTTAAGATCTGAGGCGCTTGTGTTAATTAAGAACAGCGTGGTTGATAATGGGAACATTACCAGATCAGGACGTGGTGAACTCAGATACATTTAAGCATTTGGACAGACATTTAACGAGTCACGGCACAGTGCCGGCAAATGGAACTTGTGCAGCCAAAGTCCAAGAGGACGACAGCCCAGAAACAGGCCATTTGGCCCATCTAGACTGTGCTGAACTATTGACCTGCATGCCCCTCCCATCCAGCTTGTCCATTCATTACGTGCCATATTGTCTGACGTGGGCGATCATGGTCTTTCCACGACCGTGACTGTTCTTGGCAAATTTTTCTACAGAAGGGGTTTGCTATCGCCGCCTTCTGGGCAGTGTCTTTCCAAGACGGGTGACCGCAGCCATTATCAATACTCTTCAGAGATTGTCTGCCTGGTGTCAGTGGTCACATGACCAGGACTTGTGATCTGCACCAGCTGCTCAAATGACCGTCACCACCTGCTCCCATGGTCACCTGACCCTGATTGGGGTGGGGGGGGTGCTAAACAGGCGCTACGTCTGGGGGACCTGCAGGAAGCGCCTTCCACCTCCTTTGATAGACATGTATCTCCACCACACCCGTCCACACAGCTCTGCAAATTTCTCATAAATGTTGAAATCGAGATGGCATCCACCACTTGTTCTGGCAGTTCGTTTCACACTCTCACCACCCTCTGAGTGAACAAATTTCCCCGTGTTCCCCTTAAACTTTCATTATAACTTCGTTGATTTTACATCTTGCACCGTACTGCTGCCACAGAATAAATTTCAAGACACACTGTATGTCAGTGATAATAAATCTGGTGTCCTCTGGAGCGCGGGACGCTGAGGGGAGATCTGACAGAGGTTTGTAAGATTAAGAGAGCCACAGACAGAGTGGACAGGGAGCATCTGTTTCCCAGGGTTGAATTGTCTAATACCAGAGGGCATTGAAGGGGAGAGGGGGTCGGTTCAAAGGGGATGTGAGGGGCAAGGTTGTTTCTTTGATTTAAAAAAAACACAGGGAGTGGGGGGTACCTGGCATGGTGCTGGAGACAGAAACACTGGTCGTTTAGACAGACACATGAACGAGAGGGGAATGGAAAGATATGGACACTGTGCAGGCCGAAGACTTTGTTCTGTTGGTTATTTGAATAGTAATTTGATTGGTTCAGCACAACACTGTGGGCCAAAGGGCCTGTTTCTGTGCTGTACTCTTCTATGATCTGATAACACAACATTTCGGATCTGGGACCATCCAGGAAAGGCAGGTCTGACATCCAAGCATAGGTGTTGTGGGCTGAAGGTCTGGTCAAGCATCCCTCGTGTCCTTTAAACAATTTGTTAACTCAGCTAAAGGACTCCTCACCATTACAAACTCTAAGAAACATCATTTATTTAAAAATCCAAACATTCTCCAAGTAGCAGGTCAGGCACCATCTGCGGAGAGAAGTATAATAAGTCAGCCATAATGGAGCAGACTCGACGGGCTGAATGGCCTCATTCTGCTTCAACGTCTTGTGGTCCACGTGGCTCTCCTGAGAGGCTCATCAACCTGAAACGTTAACTGTCCCTTTTCTACACAGACACAGCCTGACCTGACGAGCAGTCAGCCCCGTGTCTGTTTCGGCTTTCCACCGTGCTGCCATTACCTCGCTTTAGACGCTCCATTGCGCTTTTATTCCCAGCGTACGATGGCCGAACGTCTTTCCGCAGCTCTTCAATTATAGCCAGCAGTTCCGCATATTTACTCTGTGGTGCCTGGCCGTTGTTCATCGTCTAACACAGGAGACAAAGGGTTAAAAAACAAATACACTGACCCCCAACTGTTCTGTCACGGTCGATAAGGGGGGGTGAATGGAGCAGGTAACACACCAGGCCGAGGGAGGGGAGGGGTAGATCCTGGATCAGAGGTAATAAAACATAGCCTGATCAATGTAGACTACAGGAACTTCAGTCATGCCTCTGGTAAGGTCCCACAACATTGGAGCCCATGAGATTCCAAGATTCAAGATAGTTTACTGTCATTTCCAGTCATCATCATCATCATGATGTGCCGTGACATACTGACGTGACCATGATGTTCTTGGTAAATTTTTCTACAGAAGTGGTTTGACATTGCTTTCTCCTGGGCAGTGTCTTTACAAGACGGGTGACGCTCGGCACAGGAGTGCCTGTACATAAGGTGACTGACAGGAAATGATAAAGTAGTGGTGGTTGGGGTTGTGGAAGGGTGGAGGTGTCAATCAGCCTTACTGCTTGGGGAAAGTAACTGTTTTTGAGTCTGGTGGTCCTGGTGTGGATGCTACGTAGCCTCCTCCCCTGATGGGAGTGGGACAAACAGTCCATGAGTAGGGTGGGTGGGATTCTTCATGATGTCCCTGGCCCTTTTCCAACACCCTTCTGTATCTATGTCCTTGATGGCGGTCCAGCTAGTGCCAGTGATGCATTGGGCAGATTCAAGGTGAGCAGACAAATTGGATCAAAACTTGTGGAGGACTGCATTTGTGATTGGAAACCAGTAACCAAGGGCCGGCTGGTGGCACAACGACATCGGCGCCGGAACCGGGAGCGGAGGTTCCCCGGTTCAAAACCGGTCGGCTCTGCTCCCAAGCACGCTGTCCATCCGTGCCGGGTTGAGTGTCGAGACCGCAACTCGACCTCGTAAAAATAAAAGGGAAAATACTGCGAAAATATCTGTGTGGGGAGTGGCACGCCACACAGTCTCCCTCTCTCTCTCGCTCCGCGCCTTGTAAAAGTCATGAAAAAGACATCACGGACGCACGCACGGACACGCAGACGCCAAAAAAAACAGTAACCATAATGTCCATCAGAACACCGTATTTGGACATGAACAAACAATTTGGATGAAGACAGAGGAGAAATGGCCAATGAGTTATTGATATTGATACTGAGAAGGGCAGGCTTGAGCCACAGGACTATATGGACGAGTTCTGAAGTGGACAGTGGAACTCCCCTCCCTAACTCCTTTTGTGACGGAGGTGAGGGGAAGGGGTCGTCACAGTTACGTAGCAGTCAGTGCGATGCTATTACAGCTCAGTGCGTTCTGTTCAATTCTGACGTCCTCTGTAAGGAGTCAAGAGTCATAGAACACCACAGCTCAGGCCTTTCAGCCCATCTAGTCCATGCCAACCCATTTAAACTGTCTACTCCCATCGACCTGCATCAGGACCATGGCTTTCCATACCTCTACCATCCATGTACCTATACAAACTTCTCTTAAACATTGAAATCGAGCTCACATCCAGCACTTGCACTGGCAGCTCATTCTACACTCCCACCACCCTCCGAGTGAAGAAGTTTCCCCCCAAAACTCCCCTTAAACTTTTAATCTTTTACCCTTAACCCATGACCACTTGGGGAATAAAGCCTTAACCTACTCAACCTTTCCCTATAACTCAGGTCCTCAAGTCCCAGCAACATCCTTGTCAATTTTCTCTGCTCTCTTTCAACCTTATTTACATCTTTCCTGTGACCAGAACTGCACACAAAATTCCAAATTAGGCCTCACCAACGCCTTATACAATTTCAACATAACACCCATCTCCTGTACTCAATACTTTGATTTATGAAGGCCAAAAACTTTCTTTACGACCCTATGTACCTGTGACAGCACTTTCAATGTATTCCCAGATCCCTTTGTTCTACCACACCCCTCAATGCTGTACCATTCATTGTGTAAGACCTACCCCGGTTGGTCCTACTGAAGTGCAAAGCCTCGCACTTGTCTGCATTAAATTCCATCTGCCGTTTTTCAGCCCATTTTTCTAGCTGGTCCTGATCCCACTGCAAGCCATGATAGTGTTCCTCACGGTCCACTACATCCCTTATCTTGATGTCATCCACAAATTTGCTGATCCAGTTAACCACATCATCTGGATCATTGATTTAGATGACAAACAACAAAACTCGGCAACGATCCCTATGGTACACCACTAGTCACAGGCCTCCAGTCAGAGTGGCAACCACCTACTACCAGTCTCTGGCTTCTCTTGTGAAGCCAATGTCTAATCCAATTTGCTACCTCATCTTGAATGCCAAGTGACCGAACCTTCTTGACCAGCCTCCCATGTGGGATCTTTTCAAAGTTCTTGCTAAAGTCCACGTAGACAACACCCACTGCCTTGCCTTCATTCACTTTCCTGGTAACTTTCTCGAAAACTCTAAGATTGGTTAGACAGGACCTACCATGCACAAAGACATGCTGACTATCCCTAATCAGTCCTGGTCTATCTGTATAGGGTCCATGACTCCCTACCACATTGACTCACATCTACAGGGTCTGTTTTGTCTCCCAAGTAAATACAGATGCAAGAAATCCATTTAGGATTTTCCCCATCTCTTTCGGCTTCACACATAGATTATCATCCTGATCTTCCGGAGGATCAATTTTGTCCCTTCCAATCCTTTTGCTCTTAACATATCTGTAGAACCCCTTAGAATTCTCCTTCACCTTGTCTAAGTGGGCCCCTTATCTAAGAAAGGATGTGTTGACTTTGGAGGGGGTTCAAAGAAGGTTCACGAAAATGTTTCCAGGATTGAAAGGGTTGAAATATGAGGAGCGTTTGATGGTTCTGGGCCTGTACTCACTAGAATTCAGAAGAATTCATCGAAACTTATCAAATGTTAAAAGGTCTCATTAGAGTGATGTGAAGAGGATGTTTCCTGTGGTGGGAGAGTCCAAGATCAGAGGACACAGCCTCAGAAGACAGGGACGTCCATTAGAATGAAGATGAGGAGGAATTTCTTTAGCTAAGAATGGTGAATCTGTGGAATTCATTGCCACAGGCAGCTGTGAAGCCCAAGGCATTGAGTATATTTAAGGCAGAGGTTGATAAATTTCTTCATTAGTCAGGGCATGAAGGGATACGGGGAGAAGGCAGGAGACGGGGACTGAAAGAGAAATAGATCAGTCTTGATGAAATGTCTGAGTAGACTCCATGGGCCAAATAGCCTAATTCTGCTCCTATATCTTATGGTGATATCCAAAAAGGAGCAGAATCTTATCTGCAAGCCGAAAACAAACAGGGAAGACATAAAACAAGTACAGAACTTTTGCTACTTAGGAATCTGGGTGACATCAGATGGCAGGTGCGACATGGATGTCAAAAGAAGAATAGGGATGGCAAAAGTCAAGTCAAGTTTATTGTCATTTCGACCATAAGCTGCTGGTACAGTACACAGTAAAAATGAAACAACATTCCTCCAGGACCCTGGTGCTACATGAAACAACACAAAACTACACTAGACTATGTGAGACAACACAAGGCTACACTAGACAACGTAAAACAACATAAAAACTGCAGTAGATTACAGACCTGCACAGGACTACATAAAGTGCACAAAACAGTACAATAATTAATAAACAATAGGCAGAGTAGAGGACAAATTACAATATAATAATAAATGATGTAGATGTCTGAGTATTGAGTCGTCTGATGGCTTGGGGGAAGAAACTGTTGCACAGTCTGGCCGTGAGAGCCTGAATGCTTCGGTCCCTTTTGCCGGATGGCAGGAGGGAGAAGAGTTTGTGTGAGGGGTGTGTGGGGTCCTTCACTATACCGTTAGCTTTATGACACCTTTACGAGAATGAAGAGTATACTGACCAACACTAAACTAGGCATGACAACCCGCCTTAGAGTACTGAAATGTTACGTTTATCCAGTTATGTTATATGGATCAGAATGTTGGACAATATCTAGTAACATGAGGAAACAAATTGAAGCAGCAGAGATGTGGTTTTTGAGGAGGATGCAAAGAATATCATGGATGAAACGAATATCTAACGAGGATGTCATGAACAGAGCAAACACAAAAATAGAAATAATGTATGAGATCATGAAAAGGCAACGTAACTTTGTTGGACGTGATTAGGAAAGAGGACTTAGAATGTACGGTAATTATGGGAAAGATTGAAGGGAAGAAAGCAAGAGGAAGACAAAGACAAATGATGATGGAGACAGCAGCCAGAGAACTGGAAATGAATACCAATGAATTGATCCACTTGACCCGAAACAGGAGTGTGTGGGCCTTGGCAGTCAAAGCTCAAACTGGGCACGGCACCTGATGATGATGATATCTGATGGTCTGCCAGAGCAACCTCATGTCTTCTTTTAGCCCTCCTGGTTTATTTTTTTTTAGTTCTCTTGCATTTATTATATTCCTTTAAGTACCTAATTTTTTTTAACCTGTCTATACCTGCCAAGCACCTCCTCCTTTATCCTAACCAGGGCCTCAATATTTCTCAACAACCAAAGTTCCCCAACCTGTTTTCTTTACCTTTTATTCTGACAGGCACATACAAGCTTTATACCTTCAAATTTTCATTTCTGAAGGCCCCCCAACTACAGCTTTGCCAGAAAATAATCTGTCCCAATCCACACTTGCCAGATCCTTCCTGATGTCATCAAAATTGGCCTTTCTCCAATTTATTCTTAACCTGAGGACCAGACCTGTCTTTTCCATAATTACTTTGAAACTAATGGCATCAAGTTCTCCAATACAAACTTCTGTCACTTGCCGTCTCATTCCCTAATAGCAAATCAACTATCACACACTCTCTAATTGGGACTTCTATGAACCGATTAAGGAAACTTTCCTGACCACATTTTACAAACTATCCCTCCAGCTCTTTTACAATATGGGAGTCCTAGCCAATATGTGAAAAGTTAAAATCCCTTACTATAACATCTTTATCTTTCTTGCAAGTCTATGATCTCTCCATACATTTGTTCCTCTATCCTGCAGACTGTTGTGTGGTCTATAATATTCATTCATGGCTCCGTCTGTCTAAGTAGACAATGGGTGCGCTCGTTCTGGGGCGGAGACCCAGGCGATGAATATGGAGATCCTGGGCTGCCCAGACATCAAGATCCCCCTCTCGGCCTCGCAGATGTGGTCCAAAGGAACGCGAAGTAGTACATTTGGCATCAGCTTGGCTGCAGGAGCTGCCGGGAGGGGACGTGACACGTCATCCAACCGCCTCAGGGGCTCCACTCCGGATTTGTGTAGGATTTACTCCTTAGCCTTCTCTTCTCCCGAAGATACTCCCAAGGCAGTGGGATCCGTAACCCTGGATAGGGGCCCATACCAGGTACTGTCAGCCGGAGCCAGCTGGGCCCAGGACTCGTGTAAGGCAGGGTCGTCACGCCCTGTAGTAGTGACATATGGAGCCACTACCCACTACCTTAGGTCTATAATATAATCCCATTTATATTGTCATACCTTTCTTATTCGTCAGTTCTACCCATAATGCCTCACTAGACATCCTCCAGTCTGTCCTGACTGAAAACAGCTTTGACATTTTCCCTGACTAGTAACGCCACCCCTCTCTCTTTTATCCCTCCCACTTTGTTACGTCTAACCCCAGAATATTGAGCTGCCAGTCCTGCCCCTCCTGCAACCAAGCCTCACTAACGACTACACTGTCATATTTCCCACTGTTGGTCCATGCCCTGAGCTCATCTACCTTTTCTGTGATACTCCTTGCAATGAAATATACGCAGCTCAGAACATCAGTCCCTCCGTGCTCAACCTTTTGATCCCTGGCTTCCTATGTCGGATTAACAATGCAGCATTAGCAAATCTGCCTACTAGGATATTAGTCCCCCTCCAGTTCAGGTGCAAACCATCCTTTCTGCACAGGTCCCACCTTCCCTGGAATATCTTATGCCCTCCCTCCTACACCAACTGCTTGGCCAAGTGTTAAACTGTATAATCTTCCTAGTTCTGGCCTCACTAGCATGTGGCATGGGTAGCAAGCCTGAGATCACAACCCTGGAGGTCCTGCCCTTTAACTTAGCACCCAACTCCCTGAACTCACTTTGCAGATCCCTCCTACCCCCGTCATTGGCACCAACATGGACCACGACCTCTGGCTGATCACCCTCCCATGTAAGAATACTGAGGACTCGATCCGAGATGTTCCGGACCCTGGCACCCGAGAGGTAACAAACCATCCGGGATTCCCAACCTCGGCTACAGGACCTGCTTTCTGCTCCCCTATCACTACAGCTCTCTCTTCAGCTCCTCCTGGCCCCCTTCCCTTCCCTCCCGGCAAACACAGCCAGAGACCTGACTGCTGTGGCTTTGCTCTGCTTGGTCGTCACCCCTCCCCCACCCAAGTGTCCAAAGGCTGAGGACACGAACTGCTGTTGGGAGGAACGGCCGCAGGGGTACCCTGCACTGGCTGCGTATTCCCTTTCCTCCTCTTGATGACCACCTGTGTCCTGCACCTACCTCCCTGTATGTCCCATCTCCCACCCCCCCAGCCACCCGAATGATCCAGAGTTCACCCAGTTCCAGCTCCAACTCCTTAACGTGGCTTGTTAGAAGCTGCAGCTGGATGCACTTCTTGCAGTTGTAGTCATCAGGGACACTGGAGATCTCCCTGCCTCCCTACATCCCGCAAGAGGAGATTTCACTCTCCTGACATCTCCACTGTGGTAAGTGTACAAAAGAATAAATAACAGGGGCAGAAAAAAATCTACCTATGACCTACACCAGGGGTAGGCAACCTTAAGCACAAATGATTTTCTAGCATGTGTTATTCATTAATTTGAGGCAAAATGTAACTAGATGTATTTAAATAGATACTTCCAATATTTCAAGTTTTTTATGGCATTTATCTGGCCCACCATCTGCTCATTAATACGCGATCCGGCCCACAGA
This sequence comes from Mobula hypostoma, assembly GCF_963921235.1. Classification (NCBI taxonomy): domain Eukaryota; kingdom Metazoa; phylum Chordata; class Chondrichthyes; order Myliobatiformes; family Myliobatidae; genus Mobula; species Mobula hypostoma. The sequence goes on along the minus strand of NC_086117.1, from coordinate 52,399,647 downwards.
GGCAAAAAGGTTGCCGACCCCTGACCTACACCTCTCCCACTCTAACACTGGCCCACTCACACAATGGCCGCTCCACTTAAACCCAATTGTGCTTTATTGGACCTTGTCAGGTGTCTAATTATGCACAATTCAATTACCTCTCGGGAACTGCAGTGCGCAAAATGTGCTGACTGCCCCCCTCCCGCGCTTTTAAACTCGCTCTCCCTCTAAACAATCCTGCGTCTCCTTGAGAACTGTGACATGCGAAGTCTGTACAGTCGGCCCTCCGTATCTGTGGATTCAACCAACCGCGGATTAAAAATATTCAGCGGGAAAAAAAAACTCCAAAAAGCTCCAAAGAGCAAAACTTGAATTTGCCCCGCACCGAGCACTACATTGAATTCATGCAAATGAAGTGATGTGTGGGCAAACCCTGCTGTGGCCTCCCGCCATTTCACAGATCCTCAGTCTCTGTCCAGCACTCCTTGTCTGAGCATTGTCCGCCTCGCGTCTCCTTCATTCGCTACTTGTGTTGTGAGTGGGAGGAGGGAGTTTAAGGCTAGTAAGGGATGGCTGGCTAGCTATGTAGAGCGCCACAGCCTCAAGAACTTAAAGATCACGGGAGAATCAGCATCGGCTGATGCCCAGGCAGCATCAGCGTTCCCAGAAGAGCTACGATGGTTGCGTCTGTACTGAGCATGTACAGACTTTTATTTTCTCGTCATTATTCCCTAAACAATACAGTATAACTATTTACATCACATGTCCATTGTATTAGGTATCATAAGTAATCTAGAGATGATCTAAAATATGCTGGAGCATGTGCATAGGTTATATGCAAATACTATGCTATTTTATATAAGGGACTTGAGCATCCATGGATTTTGGTATCCGCGGGGGGGGGGGGGGTCCTGGAACCAATCTCCTGCGGATTCGGAGGGACGACTGTATGTCCTCCCGCTGTCCAAAGTCCTACCGGTTAGTAGGTCAATTCGTCATTGTAAATCGTTTCATGATTAGGCCAAGGTTAAATCGGGGGTTGCTGGGCAGTACAACTCAAAGTGCCTATTCTGCACTCTCTGGTTAAATGAACAAGTATCTTGTCAGGTCTCTGTTGAGGGTAGTTGAGAGCACAGTGGGACCTGAACGCAGGCTACAGCAAGAGCCCCGAAGAGGGCGTTTAACCTCCTCCAGCCAGACGATCTGAGATTGCCAGGTGAACAAGCATCATGTTGCCCAGTAAAACCTCTTTGCAATGTGTGTGTTGTGTGCACACCCAGCGCGTATGACAAACGGGGAACTGGCAGCTGAGTGTGAGTGTGGGAATGAGTAATAGGACAGAGAGAGAGACAGACAGACAGGACAGAACACGGGCAGCAGAGGGGAGGGTGCGGAAAATGTGCACGCAGCTGGAACATTCAAGGATTGGACGGGGATCTATGATCCAACTCTGAATAATAATCATCTTATTTATCGAGAACTTTTCATACAGATGTAATTCAAAGTGCTTTACAGTGGGATAAAGTGCAAACATGAAAATAAAAGACAAAAATATGCTAGTTAAAAGCAAGGTTAAATTAATAGGTTTTGAGCTGAAGGTTAAAAATGTCAACTGAGTCTGTATTAAGTTCCACAGTTTAGGGACCCGGTGCGAGATGCCGCATTCACGGACCCTGGGACTGTCGGGCAAATTCTCTCAGCCTCGCCTCAGTTGGTTAAATCTCTCCAGTAAATTGATCTGATCGGAGCCGGAGGAGCCTTGCGCAGCAGGAATAGCTCCGTGATACCGAATCCGTACCGGGAGGGACTGGGCAGCGGAGGGTCAGAGGGATTTGTACCAGAGTCTGCCCCGGACAGCCTCTGGGAAACAGGTTCGGTAGCGAACTGATGGGACGCGTGAGAAACCCACAGAGGAGGAAAGGCCCCCGGTCTCCCGACAGCCCGTGGTCGCTGCGGGTCCAGACACCGTCGGTTGGCAAACGACAGGCGTTTACGCTATTCCCTGGTTTTGTAGGCTCTACCCGGAACTGGGTCCAGGCCGCCCGCCGCTCTCAAACACCGGGGCTGGTCCGGGACGACCACCGCTCCCACACAACCCAGGGACCGGCTCCAGACCGCTCCCACACACCGGGGACCCCGGGACCGGGTCCAAGTCGCCCACCGCTCCCCCACACCGGGGACCCCGGGACCGGGACAAGGCCGCCCGCCGCTCCCCCACACCGGCGACCCTGGGGCCGGTCCGGTCCATCCGCCGGTCCTCCACATCGGGGACCCCGGGACCGGGTCCAGGCCGCTCCCCCACACCGGCGACCCTGGGGCCGGTCCGGTCCGTCCGCCGGTCCTCCACACCGGCGACCCCGGGACCTGGTCCAGGCCGCCCGTCGCTCCCACACACCGAGGACCCTGTGACCAGTCCGGTCCGCCCGCCACTCCTCCACACCAGCGACCCTGTGACCAGTCCGGTCCGCCCGCCACTCCTCCACACCGGGTATCCCGGGACCGGGTCCAGGCCGCTCCGACACACCAGCGACCCTGTGACCAGCCCAGTCACCGGGTCCAGGCCGCCCATCGCGCTCAGGCACCGGGAACTGCGACAAAGGGAACCCCCGGTGTGCGGACCAGGTACCGGTGGGGAAAGCGGCCCGACTCCCCCTCTCTCGCCCAGTCCGCGGCACTGGACCACCGTCCCCTCCCCCGGGGCTGAGCCCCACCGGCCGGACACACGAGTCCCCAGCGGCCCCACCGGCCTCCGGACCGCGACCTCTCACCTCCGACCTCCCTCCGTCCATCTCAACCAACACTTCCGACGCGTCGCCGCCCTCATGTCTCCTCCGCGCTGCATGCCGGGACCCTGACGCCACGTGGTCTGGGGGCGACACAAGCGGGGTAGCCCCCGGGTCCTACCGCCCGTGGCTCACTGGCGACCCCAACCACGTGTTCAGGCTCTCGGTCACTGAGAGCGGGACACCTCCTGTCCTAATCTGAAAGCAACGCACACAAAATGCTGGAGGAACTCAATAGGTTAGGCAGCATCCGTGGAAAAGAGTCAGCCTGATTCGACGTTTCAGGCTGAGTGAGTCCTGAAGAAGGGTCTCACTCCGAAACGTCGACTGTTTACTCTTTTCCAAGGATCCCTGGTCTGCTGGGTTCCTCCAGCATTTTGTAGCATCTGCAGTTTTTTCGTGTTTGTGTTCTTAATCTGGTTATGTCAGTGTCACAGGTACCGAGCATATTGTTTATTGAAAGTTCCGAAGTACATTTATTGTCGAAGTATAATACAACCCTGAGATTCGTCTCCTAACAGGCAGCCAGGAAACAAGAAACCCAAAACAAACCCCATCTACGTGAACAAAGACTGTCTAACATCCAATGTGTAGAGAAAAATACACATTCCATATCCATTAAAAAATAAAATAGCCCATAATAAAGACGAAACACCCAAGGTGCCGTGTAAAAAAAACACAATGCAAATAGTAACCGCTAGCAGATAGCGTTTCTGGTCTGAAGTCCGCAAGAGTCCCACAGTTCAGCGCAGAACCGGGTAAACGTCTTGGAGCAGCGATGCGAAACAGCCCCAGCTCAATTCTCCATCCGAACATTCAGATGGGATCATTGCGGTATGCATTGAGATAGAACGAGGTAAAACGGAGTGTGTTATAGTTACAGAGAACGTGCAGAATCAGGTTTAATGTCACAGGCATATGAGCAGAAATGTGTTGCTGTGCAGCAGGACAATGCAATACATGTTATAAATGACATTACAATGTGTATATACACTGTACTCCTGCTTTTTCAGTCGGCGCGGATCCGAAATAACATCTCCTCCTTGCTGAGCATCAACACTGGCGCACCTCAACAATGCATGTTCTGTTCTGCTCTCTCTCAAACACCATCTGTAAATTTGCCGCAACTGTTGTTGGCAGAATCTCAGATGGTGACGGGAGGGCGTACAGGAGCGAGACAGGGCAGCTGGTTGAGAGGTGTCCCAGCAACAACCTCGCACTCAACCACAGAATTGATCGCGGACTTCAGGAAGGGTAAGACAAGGGAACACACACCAATCCTCACAGAGGGATCAGAAAAAGAGTCTTTAGATCAGGAGACAGAGAGGAATTGAAACGTGTGCCAACGAGCTAAAGGAGAAGATGAAAGTGGCGAAAGAGGAACACAGGAGGGAGCTGGGGATCAAGCTTCGGCAGAGAGGCACACGGGAGGTGAGGAGAGACATGAGGAACATCACTGGCTTCAATCAGCCTAGTTGTAGAGCCTCAGAATGCAGCCGTGAATGGGCTAATGAGTTAAACCAATTCTTCAAGATATTTGACAATTGTCCTCAGCACACCAGTCCAGGTGCCAAGCAACCCAATGCTTCCTCAGCACCAGGGCCCTACCCTCCTCCCCCCTCCAGTTCAACACACGGATGAACAACACAGGCTATCACAGTCCATATCCCTGCACCTACCATCCACACCTCCACATACCAAATGCTATCGTCCCAATCTTTACCTCCCTCAGCCCACTTTCCACCAACTCCCCAGTTATCATGGACTCACTTTCACTACTGAGCAGGAGAGAGGAGATCTGGGGAAACCCAGACACGGCAAAGTTTTGGGACCGGATGGTGTGAACCCCAGGGTCCTGAAGGAGTGTGCTGAGCAGCTGTGTGGAATTCTCCAGCGCATTTTCAATCTGAGTCTCGGCCTGGAAAGGGTCTCAACTGTATGGAAAATATCCCGTGCGGTCTCAGTACCCAAGAAGGGCCAACTGAAAGTCTTGAATGACTACTGTCCAGTGGCCCTGACCTCACACATCATGAAGACCCTAGAGAGGCTCGTCCTGGCTCACCTCCGACCCCAGTCAGATCAGCCCTCAATCCCCTGCAGTTTGCCTACCAGGAGTACACTGGAGTTGACGATGCTGTCATCTACCTGCTGAACGGAGCCTGCTCCCATTTGGATAAGAAGGGCTGCACTGTGAGGATCATGTTTTTTTAATTTCTCAAGGAAGTATTTCTTCAATACCACACAGCTCTCATTGCTGGGGGGGGGGGGAAGCTCCACTCGATGCAGGTTGGCACTTCCATTGTATCCGGGATAACTGCAGACCACAGTTTGTGCAGCTTCAGAGCTGTGTGTCAGACATGGCTGTAAGCAGCACTGGGGCCCTATAGGGGACTGTATTGGCTCCCTTCCTGTTTACCCTGTATACCTTGAACTTTAAATACAACACTGAGTCATGTCATCTGCAGAAATTCTTCGATGACTCAGGAATAGTTGGGTGAATGAAGGGAAGATGGGAGGATGAATACAGGATCCTGGTGGAGGACTTTGTCAGATGGTGCAAGCTGAATCATCTGCAGCTCAATATCAGTGAGACAAAGGAGATAGTGATGGACCTTAGGAAGACTAACCCTGCACTGCTCCTTGCCTACTCCTGATAGTGAGGATATAGATGTGGTGAGGAGCTACACGTACCTAGGGTGCACCTGGATTACAGACTGGAGTGGAGCACCAACACAGAGGCTGTGTACAAGGGCCAGAGTCACCTCTACTTCCTGAGGAAACTGAGGTCCTTTGGAGTATGTAGGCCTCTCCTTCACATGTTCTACCAGTCTGTTGTCACCAGTGCAATCTCCTATGATGTGGTGTTCTGGGGCAATGGCATCAACACGGTTAATGCCAATAGGCTCAATAAACTGATTAGAAAGGCTGGCTCTGTTATAGGAGTCAAACTGGACACACTGGAGGCTGTGGTAGAATGAAGGACCCCACGGAAAACCCTGGCAATTCTGGACAACGTTTCTCACCCTCTGCGTGCCACCTTGGCTGAACAGAGGAGCAGTTTTCGTAACAGGCTAAGGCACCTGTGCTGCTCCAAAGAGCGCTGTATGAGGTCATTCTTACCCTCAGCCATTAGGCTCTATAATGAGTCAACCTGTAGCTGGGGAAGTGATGGTTCCCTCCTGCTAGACTGTTTGAGGTAACTTTTTTTAATTCTTTCTGCTTCTCTTCTAAAATTTGTATATTTGTATATGTGTGAACTTGTAATGCAACTGTGAAGCTGTAATTTCCTTTGGGATCAATAAAGTATCTGTTATCTAAGTGGAGAGAGTGAGCAAGTTCAAGTTCCTGGATGTCAGTATCTCTGAGGATCTGTCCTGGGCCCAACATATTGATGCAGTTACAAAGAAGGCACGACAGCAGCTAGATTTCATTAGGAGTTTGAGGAGATTTGGTATGTCACCAAAAACATTTGCAAATTTCTACAGATGTCAGTCAGTCAGTGGGTGCGGTCCCGAATCTGGGGTTGGTGGCTATGCACCTCCATCTTCTTCGATCTTGCGACAGCACCCAGTACAGCCTCTCCTCCAGTTTGTTCTCGCTGGCTGCCTTGGCACTGCCCGCCGCAGCCCCTGCCGAGCTCGAGCTCGAGCCCGAGGCCATAACGGCCTCCAGTCGCGGCCACTTCTTTGAGCCCAGCCTTTCCTTAGGCGGAGGCCTTGGGCAGGTCCAGGCACACGGTGCAGCGCCCAAGTTCATCATGTCTCTTCTAACTAAGTGCATAGCATACGATTCGTAGATACGTGGTGAGGCTTTAATCTCTTCCACGGAAGATGGCCGTTGGCTCACAAGGAGCTCACCTGCCCTTTGTCAGGTCTTTGTTTTAGTCCTGCTGGGTGTCTTCACACCCTCCTCACCAGACCAAGTCCGGTGGGGGAGCCGGCTAAGTCGCCGACCACTCAACCACGGCCCCAGCCAAGCGTCGGGTGCCTGCCGGACCACAGATGTACCACATTCTAACTAGCTGCAACACCGTCTGGTATGGTGGTGGGGATGGGGCTACCGCACAGGGTCAAAGTAACTGCAGAGAGTTGAAAACTCAGCCAGCTCCATCATGGACACCAGCCTCTGTAGTATCCAAGACATCTTCAAGGAGTAATGTCTCAAGAAGGCGGCATCCATCATTAAGAATGCCCATCACCCGTCATGCCCTCTTCTCATTGCTGCCATCAGGAAGGAGGTACAGGAGCCTGAAGACACACACTCAGTGATTCAGGAACAGCTTCTTCCCCTCTGCCATCTGAACACTGAACCCATGAACACTACCTGACTACTTTTTAATTTCATTTTTGCATTACTTATTTAACTTAACATTTAAATATATATATATATATATTTACTGTAATTTAAGTGATTGTTATTATGCTTTGCAATGTACTGCTGTTGAAAAACAACAAATTTCATGGCTCATGCCGGTGATATGAAACCTGATTCTGAATAAGCCATGCAAGAATGGAGGGAGATTGTAAGGTCGAGGGTCTGCCTGATGGCAGGAGGGAACTGCGGGAAGAAGCAGTTCGAGATCATGGTGGCACGTGCTTTCAGGCTAATGGGAGAGGGGATGACAGAGGGTGCCCAGGGTGCGTAAGGTCTTTGATTATGCTGGCACAGGCGGAGCAGTTACCTGAAGAAGGGTCTTGGCCTGAAACGTCAACTGTTCGTTCCTCTCCATAGATGCTGCCTGGCCTGCTGAGTTCCCCCAGCGTTCTGTGTGGTGTTGCTCTGCTGACCAGCATTTGCACAATCTCTTGTGTTGCTGTCATACCAAACTGCTTGTGATCTGCTCAACTCCAACCTGATCCCAGAACTCTCTGTACTCACTTCCAAGGACTCTACAAGTCATGTGCCATACTCAGTATTATTTATCTGTTTAGTTTTGTATTTGCTCAGTTTTGGACTTTTGCACGTTGGCCCTTTGTCAGTCTTTGCTCGTGTGCAGAGTCTCGTTGACCTGGGGAAACAAGTAAAGATCCCACAGCACATCATCAAGACCAGCTTGAGACCAGGCATCCTCCTGGTCTCTGAGGCAGCAAAACACGTCACCCTGCTGGTGCTGTCAGTGCCCCGGGAGCAGTGTCTGGAATTTGCCGGATATGAGGAGCTGGTCAGCAACTGTCAGAGGTGGGGATGGAAGGGCAAAGCGCACGCCCCTGGGAGTGGGCTGCCAGAGCTTCACTGGACTGTCCCTTCACAGAGTCCTCAGAGTACTGGGCTGAGAGCCATCAGCAACATCACCGAGGCAGCGGAGAAAGTCTCCAGATGCCTCTGGACGAAGAGAGCAAATCCATGGGGACCTGCGGCCCATGTTCCCTGAACACAAGTCGTGGCTGGGTCAACCACGGCTGGGTGTCCGGGGTGAGGGTGTCTGATACTGAAAGACCCGAAACACCCGATGACCCAATCAGGTTACATCAGTGTTGATGTGATCCGAGCATGGTGAGACGTAGTCTTCATAGAGAGGAGGGAGTCTGATAGGACAGGAGAGTGGACCACAGGACAAAGGGAAGGAGGAGCAGCAGGGTGAGAAGGGGGTGAGGGGGAACTAGAATGGGAAGGAGGGGAGGACTTGTTCATTTGTTGCCTGGATTGGAGAGTATGCTTTACAAGAATAGGTTGAGTGAACTCGGCCTTTTCTCCTTGGAGTGACAGAGGATGAGAGGTGCCTTGATAGAGACATATAAGATAATGAGAGGCATTGATCGTGTGGATAGCCAGAGGCTTTTTCCCAGGGCTGAAATGGCTGCCACAAGAAGACACAGGTTTAAGGTGCTGGGGAGTAGGTACAGAGGAGATGTCAGGGGTAAGTTTTTTTACACAGAGAGTGGTGAGTGTGTGGAATGGGCTGCTGGCGACAGTGGTGGAGGTGGATACGATGGGGTCTTTTAAGAGACTCCAGGACAGGTACATGGAGCTCAGAAAAATAGAGGGCTATGGGTAACCCTCGGTAATTTCTAAAGTAGGGACATGTTCGACACAGCATTGTGGGCTGAAGGGCCTGTATTGTGCTGTGGGTTTTCTGTGTTTCTATATCACTAAGTTGGAGCTACCGGTGAGGACCAGGAACAGACTGGTTGACAACGACGAATGGTGTGGTGACAACTGGAGAGACAGTTGACGGCCCAGGAAGGTGGTAACCGGGATGGGGAGGCTAGCAACCCAAGCTTCGTGAGATGCATTTTTCAAAAAATTCTTTGTTCTATTGTGAATGCAGCAAGAAAGTGAATCACAGGGTTGTATATGGTGACATATATATACTTTGATAATAAATTTACTTTGAACTTCAATACGCATCCAGACAGAATGCTTTTTGAATCATCTTGGAAATCAAAGCTGGCGGTGAAAACATCAATAATTTCAGATATGCAGATGACACTGTGTTAATTGCAAGTACAGAGGAAGAACTACAAAACTTAATTGATATAATTGTTGAAGAAAGTGCAAAAATGGGTCTATCTATCAATTGCAAAAAAGACAGAATGTATGGTGATATCCAAAAAGAAGGAGAATCCTATCTGCAGGCTGAGAATAAACGGGGAAGACATAAAACAAGTACAGAACTTTTGCTACTTAGGAAGCTGGGTGACATCAGATGGCAGGTGCGACATGGACATCAAAAGAAGAATAGGGATGGTAAAAGCCACCTTTACGAGAATGAAGAGTATACTGACCAACACTAAACTAGGCATGACAACCCTCCTCAGAGTACTGAACAGAGTACAGAGTTACGTTTATCCAGTTATGTTATATGGCTCAGAATGTTGGACAATATCTAGTAACATGAGAAAATGAATTATAGCAGCAGAGATGTGGTTTTTGAGGAGGATGCAAAGAATATCATGGACAAAATGAATATCTAACGAGGATGTCATGAACAGGGCAAACACAAAAAGAGAAATAATGTAATGAGATCATGAAAAGGCAACGTAACTTCATTGGACATGTGATGAGGAAAGAGGAGTTAGAATGCACAGTAATTATGGGAAAGATTGAAGGGAAGAAAGCAAGAGGAAGACAAAGACAAATGCTGATGGAGACAGCAGCCAGAGAACTGGAAATGAATACCAATGAATTGATCCACTTGACCTGAAACAGGAATGTGTGGGCCATGGCAGGCAAAGCTCAAACTGGGCACGGCACCTGATGATGAAGATGACATATACAAACCTGAGGTTCATTTTCCTGTGGGCATACTCAATAAATCTATAGAATAGTAACTTTACCAGAATCAATGAAATAGCACACCAACTTGGACATTCGACCTGCCTGCAGAAGACAACAAACTGTGCAAATATAAAAAGTAAAAATAATAATAATAAATAAATCACAATAAATATGGAGAACATCAGATGAAGAGTCACTGAAAGTGAATCCATTGGTTGTGGTCAACATTGGTAAAGGTCGACAGGATGTCAGATCTCTCTTGACTCTTGCAAAAGTTGAGGCTCTGGTGAACTTTCTTGGCATCAAAGTGGTTGGACCATGACAGGCTACCAGTATTCAGATGTCCTGGTGAATCGTCCTGCAGTCGTTGACGGACCACCTACAGTGATCATTCTCACGGAGCATCCACATGGTGGGTCAGTCTGAGTGGGACCAGATCCCACCCACCATACACACAGGGCTCCGTTGGAGTGAGACCGGATCTCGCTGTAGGTCAGTCTGAGTCAGACCAAATCTCACACAATAACGAGGCAGCCTACAGAGAGGAAGTTATCACCCTGACACAGTGGTGTCAAGAAAACAACCTCTCCCTCAATGTCGGAAAAACAAAGGAGCTGGTTGTGGACTACAGGAGGAATGGAGACAGACTAACCCCTATTGACATCAATGGATCTGGGGTTGAGAGGATGAACAGCTTTAAGTTTCTCGACATAAACATCACTGAGGATCTCACGCGGTCTGTATATACCGGCTGTGTGGTGAGAAAAGCACAGCAGCACCTCTTTCACCTCAGACGGTTGAAGAAGTTTGGTATGGATCTCAAATCCTAAGGACTTTCTGCAGAGGCACAATTGAGAGCATCCTGACTGGCTGCATCACTGCCTGGTATGGGAACTGTACTTCCCTCAATCACAGGACTCTGCAGAGAGTGGTGCAGACAGCCCAGCGCATCTGTAGTTGTGAACTTCCCACTATTCAGGACATTTACAAAGATAGGTGTGTAAAAAAGGGTCTGAAGGATCATTGGGGACATGAATCACCCCAACCACAAACTGTTCCAGCTGCTACCATCCGGGAAATGGTACCACAGCATAAAAGCCAGGACCAACAGGCTCCGGGACAGCTTCTTCTACCGGGCCATCAGACTGATTAACTCACGGGGACACAACTGTATTTCTATGTTATGTTGACTGTTCTGTTGTACATCTTACTGTACATACTATTTATTACAAGTTACTATAATTTGCACATTGCACATTCAGACAGAGAGATAACACAAAGATTTTTACTCCTCATGTATGTGAAGGATGTAAGAAATGAAGTCAATTCAATTCAATCCATGCTGTGGTCAGTCTGGGTCAGACTGGGTCTTGCTGACCATCCACACTGTGTACAGTTGGAGTGCTATGAGATCTCTCTGACCATCCATGCTGTGGTCAGTCTGGGTCAGACTGGGTCTTGCTGACCATCCACACTGTTTTCAGTCGGAGTGCTATGGGATCTCTCTGACCATCCACACTGTTTTCAGTCGGAGTGCTATGGGATCTCTCTGACCATCCACACTGTGTACAGTTGGAGTGCTATGAGATCTCTCTGACCATCCACGCTGTGGTCAGTCTGGGTCAGACTGGATCTTGCTGACCATCCACACTGTTTTCAGTCGGAGTGCTATGGGATCTCTCTGACCATCCACGCTGTGGTCAGTCTGGGTCAGACTGGATCTCTGTACCTCTCCGTTAGGGAGTTCACCTGCCACTGACCCACCAAGAGGTCCACACTCTTCTCCCAGTGGACCCTTGCAGAGGACAGCGCTGAGAAGGTCTGCTGGCAGTCTCGGATCCTCGGCAGGTCAACCGGGTCGGTGACCATGAGGAGGATGTCATCAGTACAAGCTGAAAGGACGAGACCTCCATGTCCGGTTCTCGCAGAACCAAACCCGTTAACCTCCTGTGGAGAAGGCACAGGATTGGCTCCACTCAAACAAAGTACAACTGCCCTGGCATGGGGCACCCCTGGCGCACCCCCCACCCCACCAAAGCACAAGGGCGCTGTCAAGGACCTGTTCACCTGAACTAGGCACTCTGCGGCGGTGGACAGCAGTCAGACACAGGCCACAAAACGTGGTGCGAGCCCTGACACTCGCAGACGTACACGTGGCCCACCATGTCAAACCCCTTCTCTTGGTCAAGAGAGAAAGACGACCAACAGACCGGCCTCCTGGCACAGGGAGTTCAGATCCTGGACGACCTGGAGCGACCACCCCAGGGACGTGTCGGACCGGTCAGAGTTGACCACTTGCACCAGAGCGGAGCCCGGATGATTGGCCACTACCGGGGCCACACGGTACTCCACACTGAAGAAAGGCACTGGGTGTCAAGCTCCCGTTCTTCCTGCCAGGTCCTTCAGAACTGCTGGAACCGATCCCAGAACAGGCCGTCCTCCAGCAGCCAGTTGCTAAAATGCCAGGAGGCAGATCCCACCCACGCGGGCAGCGCATCAGCTCTGCCCACAGCAGGTGGTGGTCCGAGCACACAACCGGCCGCATGGAGGCAGCCGACACCCAGGACCCCTGTGCCCTGGACATACAGAGTTGGTCGACCCGCGAGCCTCCACCCCCTCTGTACCTCCTTGAGAAAGCAGAGGTCAGGGTGAAGGCTCCGCCAGGCATCAACCAAGTCCGATGACACGACCAGCTCCTGGAGCAGCCTCACCGACGCCCGGCTACTCTGGGGACGGTGTGACCCCTCTCCCTCGAGGGTGCAATGGAAATCGTCCCCGCAGGATAATGCAATGGCTGCAATCTATGGACCCCAGCAACGCAGACACTGGGCCGGGCTCAGGGGCGTACACATTTACAGAATGCATTGACATTCCATCCTGACGCACGGAGAGGTGGAACAGTCGGCCAGGCACAAGTTCCTGAACATCACTATTTCAGGCTGGTAAAAAAAAGGTGCAGCAAGGTGCAAACCCGCTGGAAGAAGAGCCGAGGTGGCTCATGTGGACCCCCCCCCCCCACCTCGCCATTCCAGGAGCCAGGTGCATTCATCTCCTGGAAAAGTACGGGTTTCCTGCAGGAAGCTCACTGCATATCTCCCATCCTGGAGGACAGAGAGATGGCGGAATCTGCGGAGAGCCCTCCGACCACCATTGATGTTCAGGGTCACGACACTGAACTTCATGGCACATTCTTGTTGAGACCCCTCACCAGAGCCCCTGGACGAAGGAATGGAGCTCTCCTCCGCCCTGTGTCCCTTCTCCAGGGACTGACGCCGCTCCTTGCAGGTCACCTCAGCTCCCTCCCCTTCCTTTGGAGGATAGACTGAACGACCCTTCCCAGACCCGACCAGCAATCAGTGGCCAACTGGGCCTTGAAAGGTTTCCTCCAGTAATCCCGCACGAGCTGCTGGATCTCCTCCAGAGAGACAGGCTGTGACCCGGTGCTGGGGATAAGGAAGTCTGTCATCTTGGCCTCAAAAGGGTCCACCTCTTCCTCCTCACTGTGTACAATGCTCTCATCACCCTTCAGGCGGTCACCGTTGACACCCAATGTGACCACCTCACTCCTCACCGCGGCCCTAATGCTCATACCTTTGCTCATTGCAGCCAAAAAGTTCTATTCAAAAGGTTCAAAGGAACATCTAAACAAGCCTGATGCATTTTGGAAACAAGTCCTGTGGACTAATGAAGTTAAAATAACTTTTTGGCCCCAATGAGCAAAGGTATTTTTGGAGAAGAAAGGGTGCAGAGTTTCATGAAAAGAACACCTTAAGCACGAGGGTGGATCGATCATGCTTTGGGCTTGTGTTGCAGCCAGTGGTATGGGGAACATTTACTGGTGGAGGGAAGAATAAATTCAATTAAATACCGGCAAATTCTGGAAGCAAACATCACACTGTCTGTAAAAAAAAAGCCAAAGATGAAAAGAGGATGGCTTCTACAACAGGATAATGATCCTAAACACACCTCAAAATCCACAATGGACTACCTCAAGAGGCACAAGCTGAAGGTTTTGCCATGGCCCTCACAGTCCCCCGACCTAAACATCATTGAAAATCTGTGGATAGGCCTCAAAAGAGCAGTGCATGCAAGACGGGCCAAGAATCTCATTGCAAGGAAGAATGGGCAAAAATTCCCCAAACAAGAATTGAAAGACTCTAAGCTGGCGACAAAAAGCATTTACAAGCTGTGATACTTGCCAAAGGGGGGTGTTTTTCTAAGTACTGCCATGCGGGGTGCCCAAACTTTTGCTTCAGGCCCTTTTCCTTTTTTGTTATTCTGAAACTGTAAATAAATGAAACTGGAAATAAAAAAGTTTTCTTGCTTAAAATATTAAAGAAATGTGTCATCTTTAACTTTATGCCTTTTGGAAATCAGTTCATCTTTTACTCGCTTAGCTATTCACAGTAACAGGAATTTTGACTGGGGTGCCCAAACTTTTGCATACCACTGTATGTCACCATATAAACCTTACTCTGATCTATCAAATCGGAGTCTTTTATTAGTTGACAGAAATAAACCAGTTTATGTTATTCGCAAGGTGCCTTAAAGTCTTTATTCTTGTGTAGGTTCATCTCAACTTTTGCATATCACGTTACCCATATTTTTGGGAACTAACTTGCTGCTCATTTTGCCACTGGTGCTTAGGGCAGCAATGAAGGTCCTTAATCTGTGTGTTCTAGGCCACTCATACCATTGAGAGTGTCCTGAAAAGTACAGTCAGAATGGGAAACAGTTTCTTCCCTCAGGCCATTAGGGTTCTGAACTCCCTGCCACATTATATTCGAAGTGTCACCGGATAATTTGTTCTGTACCCTACAGTATTTAATTTATGCACAATTCACTTGTAGATTTAATTCTTGTGTGTTATATGCACTACTGTGCTTTACACCCTGGTCCAAAGAAACGTCTCATCTGGTGGTATGCATGTAGTTAAATGACAATGAACTTGACTTGACCTGAAAGATGTAGGATTCTTCATTGCTGTTTCCATAACAGTTCTGTTTGACCAGTCAGGGTTGTTAGTCCTGAGTGGAAGCCCCAAACCTGGAAGACTGCTGGACCACTCTTGTCTGGCCTCTACTCTTGGACCTGCTTGGCATGAGTGACCTTACCAAGGGCCAAAGTACAAGGCCAGCCAACATAGCTCTCTGGGTCATTGAGGCACAAGCCTCCAAACCCTACGAGACAAGGGTGTGGTCCCTTCGGAGGACATGTTGGGGAAGGGCAGGAGGAAACAAGACTGCTGCTAGCTGTAGAACATATCTTTAGCTTTTTCTTTGTGTTTTTTTTAAACTGTTCAGTGGTTATTTGGGGGGGGGGAGGGGGGAGGATGAATGAATTTAAACCAGAGAACTGCGAACTGCAGGTTACAGAGACCCGATGTCTGAGAGTCTGGAGGTCAGGGGTGGAAATGCAAAGAGGTTTTTTTCCAGTGAGGTTGGGTGGGACTACAACTAGAGGTCATGGGTTAAGGGTGAAAGGCAGAAAGGCAAAAGGGAGCATGAGGGAAAACTTCACTCAGAGGGTGGAACGAGCTGCCAGTGCAAGTGATGGTTGCAAATTCAATTTCAATGTTTGAGAAGTTTGAATAGGTACATGGACGGCAGGGGTATGAAGGGCTATGGCCCTGGTACAGATTGATGGGAGTAGGCAGTTTAAATGGTTTGGCACCAACCAGACGGGCA
Source organism: Mobula hypostoma (assembly GCF_963921235.1). Classification (NCBI taxonomy): domain Eukaryota; kingdom Metazoa; phylum Chordata; class Chondrichthyes; order Myliobatiformes; family Myliobatidae; genus Mobula; species Mobula hypostoma. The sequence goes on along the minus strand of NC_086117.1, from coordinate 52,383,980 downwards.
GAAGGGCCTGGTTCTGCGCTATACTTTTCTATGACTGGATTGTACTCATACAAGTGATGTTGTAAAAGGCAAAAGCAGGTAATCATTCTCATGGATAAGTCCTGAACTAAGATGAGAACCAGTGACCCGAGAACGAGGGCTGGAGTTAAGTTGCAGAGGCAACACACACTCACAGTCACACAGTCACTCAGGGATGGACACACTGGAATCTGGGCTGGCTTTCTCGTCGGTGCTACTCTCCATTGTTCACTCCCTGGCAGACAAGCTGGATAGTCTTTGTCTGGGGCCGACACAGCACGAGATGAGGAACTGCTGCGGGCTTGATCTTGCCGAAGCATGGCTCCAGGACAATAGCCCATACTCCGCCAATGTTCAGGCCACGACACTCAGGGACTTGGGCTAATAGTCTGTGACTGTTTCTGCTATTGTAACTCTGTGCTGTGAGTGAGTGTTTGCAAACAACAGGAATTCTGCAGATGCTGGAAATTCAAGCAACATACATCAAAGTTGCTGGTGAACGCAGCAGGCCAAGCAGCATCTATAGGAAGAGGCGCAGTTGACGTTTCAGGCCGAGACCCTTCGTCAGGACTAACTGAAGGAAGAGTGAGTAAGGGATTTGAAAGCTGGAGGGGGAGGGGGAGATGCAAAATGATAGGAGAAGACAGGAGGGGGAGGGATAGAGCCGAGAGCTGGACAGGTGATAGGCAAAAGGGGATACGAGAGGATCATGGGACAGGAGGTCCGGGAAGAAAGACGGGGGGGGTGACCCAGAGGATGGGCAAGAGGTATATTCAGAGGGACAGAGGGAGAAAAAGGAGAGTGAGAGAAAGAATGTGTGCATAAAAATGAGTAACAGCTGGGGTACGAGGGGGAGGTGGGGCCTAGCGGAAGTTAGAGAAGTCAATGTTCATGCCATCAGGTTGGAGGCTACCCAGACGGAATATAAGGTGTTGTTCCTCCAACCTGAGTGTGGCTTCATCTTTACAGTAGAGGAGGCTGTGGATAGACATGTCAGAATGGGAATGGGATGTGGAATTAAAATGTGTGACCACTGGGAGATCCTGCTTTCTCTGGCGGACAGAGCGTAGATGTTCAGCAAAGCGGTCTCCCAGTCTGCATCGGGTCTCACCAATATATAAAAGGCCACATCGGGAGCACCGGACGCAGTATATCACCCCAGTCGACTCACAGGTGAAGTGATGCCTCACCTGGAAGGACTGTTTGGGGCCCTGAATGGTGGTAAGGGAGGAAGTGTAAGGGCATGTGTAGCACTTGTTCCGCTTACACGGATAAGTGCCAGGAGGGAGATCAGTGGGGAGGGATGGTGGGGACGAATGGACAAGGGAGTTGTGTAGGGAGCGATCCCTGCGGAATGCAGAGAGAGGGGGGGAGGGAAAGATGTGCTTAGTGGTGGGATCCCGTTGGAGGTGGCGGAAGTTACGGAGAATAATATGTTGGACCCGGAGGCTGGTGGGGTGGTAGGTGAGGACCAGGGGAACCCTATTCCTAGTGGGGTGGTGGGAGGATGGAGTGAGAGCAGATGTACGTGAAATGGAGGAGATGCGTTTAAGAGCAGAGTTGATAGTGGAGGAAGGGAAGCCCCTTTCTTTAAAAAATGAAGACATCTCCCTCGTCCTAGAATGAAAAGCCTCATCCTGAGAGCAGATGCGGTGGAGACGGAGGAATTGCGAGAAGGGGATGGCGTTTTTGCAAGAGACAGGGTGAGAAGAGGAATAGTCCAGATAGCTGTGAGAGTCAGTAGGCTTATAGTAGATATCAGTGGATAAGCTGTCTCCAGAGACAGAGACAGAAAGATCTAGAAAGGGGAGGGAGGTGTCGGAAATAGACCAGGTAAACTTGAGGGCAGGGTGAAAGTTGGAGGCAAAGTTAATAAAGTCAACGAGTTCTGCATGCGTGCAGGAAGCAGAACTTGGGTTTGTGGAACAATCTATGTTCCGTGCCTATTCTGGTATCTGTCCCCCACTTTTCCTTCGCTATATCGACTATGGGTTTGTGGAACAATCTATGTTCCGTGCCTATTCTGGTATCTGTCCCCCACTTTTCCTTCGCTATATCGACTATGGGTTTGTGGAACAATCTATGTTCTGTGCCTATTCTGGTATCTGTCCCCCACTTTTCCTTCGCTATATCGACGACTGCATTGGCGCTGCTTCCTGCACGCATGCAGAACTCGTTGACTTTATTAACTTTGCCTCCAACTTTCACCCTGCCCTCAAGTTTACCTGGTCTATTTCCGACACCTCCCTCCCCTTTCGAGATCTTTCTGTCTCTGTCTCTGGAGACAGCTTATCCACTGATATCTACTATAAGCCTACTGACTCTCACAGCTATCTGGACTATTCCTCTTCTCACCCTGTTTCTTGCAAAAACGCCATCCCCTTCTCGCAATTCCTCCGTCTCCGCCGCATCTGCTCTCAGGATGAGGCTTTTCATTCTAGGACGAGGGAGATGTCTTCATTTTTTAAAGAAAGGGGCTTCCCTTCCTCCACTATCAACTCTGCTCTTAAACGCATCTCCTCCATTTCACGTACATCTGCTCTCACTCCATCCTCCCACCACCCCACTAGAATAGGGTTCCCCTGGTCCTCACCTACCACCCCACCAGCCTCCGGGTCCAACATATTATTCTCCGTAACTTCCGCCACCTCCAACGGGATCCCACCACTAAGCACATCTTTCCCTCCCCCCCTCTCTCTGCATTCCGCAGGGATCGCTCCCTACACAACTCCCTTGTCCATTCGTCCCCCCATCCCTCCCCACTGATCTCCCTCCTGGCACTTATCCGTGTAAGCGGAACAAGTGCTACACATGCCCTTACACTTCCTCCCTTACCACCATTCAGGGCCCCAAACAGTCCTTCCAGGTGAGGCATCACTTCACCTGTGAGTCGACTGGGGTGATATACTGCGTCCGGTGCTCCCGATGTGGCCTTTTATATATTGGTGAGACCCAACGCAGACTGGGAGACCGCTTTGCTGAACATCTACGCTCTGTCCGCCAGAGAAAGCAGGATCTCCCAGTGGCCACACATTTTAATTCCACATCCCATTCCCATTCTGACATGTCTATCCACGGCCTCCTCTACTGTAAAGATGAAGCCACACTCAGGTTGGAGGAACAACACCTTATATTCCGTCTGGGTAGCCTCCAACCTGATGGCATGAACATAGACTTCTCTAACTTCCGCTAAGGCCCCACCTCCCCCTCGTACCCCATCTGTTACTCATTTTTATGCACACATTCTTTCTCTCACTCTCCTTTTTCTCCCTCTGAATATACCTCTTGCCCATCCTCTGGGTCCCCCCCCCTTGTCTTTCTTCCCTGACCTCCTGTCCCATGATCCTCTCATATCCCCTTTTGCCTATCACCTGTCCAGCTCTCGGCTCTATCCCTCCCCCTCCTGTCTTCTCCTATCATTTTGCATCTCCCCCTCCCCCTCCAGCTTTCAAATCCCTTACTCACTCTTCCTTCAGTTAGTCCTGACGAAGGGTCTCGGCCTGAAACGTCGACTGTACCTCTTCCTAGAGATGCTGCTTGGCCTGCTGCGTTCACCAGCAACTTTGATGTGTGTTGGTGAGTGTTTGCACTGTGTTTTGCACCTTGGCCCCAGAGGAACGATGTTTCATTTGGCTGTGTACATGTGTATGGTTGAATGACAATTAAACTTGAACATCCACCCAACAATCTCTTTGACGCCCTACTCAGGCAAGAGATACCATGGCATTAGAACAAGAACTGTTAGGACGGGAAACAGCTTCTTCCCCCAGGCTGTGAGATGACTGAACTCCCTGCCACCATGCATCGAGTGCCAGTAGTGTTATACTGCTCACTTTTAACTTAAATCATATTGTAAATGCACCTCATTATTATTACTGTATGTTGTGCGTGAGAGTGTTATGTACTGTGTTGTACACCTTGGTCAGGAGGAATGTTGCTTCATTTGGTGGAATACGTGTGTACAGTTGAACGAGAACGAACTTGAACTTGGCCAATCATACCGGAAAAATGGTGACAATGTCCAAGTCTCAATGACTGTTCCCTCCCAAGCTGACAAATGAGGATGTTTTCCCCACACAGCTCAGAGTTCTGACACATCACCAGTTTGCAGGAACTTTCTGACCTGTCACGTTTTTTGTTCAGTCAGTCTCACACAGTTGCCCTGTGTTTTTCCTACGGATATACACCCAGCTTTTAAAAATTATACACCAGTTTCCATTAATACAATATGATTTATTAACAGCTTCCTGCAAGAGTCCCGGGTCTCGCAGTAACTTATTGTTGACAATTCTAAACTTAAATATACAATTATAAACAATCGAGTATCATCAGTAGTGCAACTTGAGCCCGTATGACATGGCAAAACTTCCTTCTCTCTTCTGATAAAGGTTCACGAAACTATTTATAGTCAAAACAAAGAATTGGTATTGTAGCCGAGACTATACACATTTGTACAGTACAGGTTTGCTAACTGAAGTAATATAGACACTCTGTTAAATAGTTAACAGCGTTAGAACTGTGAACAGCACAAGGTCACCGCACACAGTGCAGTTGTCTCCAAAGGCTCCCCTCATACATTTGACACCCCCCGACTAAGCAGTTGGATTCACCAGTATGTAGAATGTGTGCAGGACAAGATGGACATCCTTTACTTCAATACTTCTCCTGATTGGCAGTGGGTAAAGCTCCCACAGCCACCATGCTCCCACACGTGAGATGACCGTCATCTGTATCGTCGCACTGTGATTCACGCATCAAGTTTCTCCTGCAGAATGTTGAAGTATGTATTCTAAACTAAAGATTTGGGTAGCAAGCAAGTAACCAATAGTCGGGGAGTGATTAAATATGGAGCTGAAGTGGTTCGGAGAATTTTAATATATATAAAAAAAATCAGCAGATAATTTAAGATTGTGCCATTAAACACTGAAATACAGAACATACATTTTTTAGTTACCCAGAAATTACAGATTGGAGAAAGGAAGCATATCAACATCTTCAAAAGAACTTTATATAAAGCAATTAGAACCCACCTCCCATCAGAAATCTTCAATTATACTCCATCTTTCTTTTTAAATAGGCTGGGATTTTTTTTTTGCTTTGTACTTACATCCTGCTCCAAGGATGTAACATGATAATTGAACCCTGAATGTTTGTTCACTTTTAAGACTTCAGGGCCAACAAACCCAGACCAGAATCACACAAATTACTGGATTGCAATTCCATGAAGCTGGAAACATTCAAAGTCGCGTAGGCTCCAGCCCCCCACTTGTAACAAGCTGCAGGATGTCCTCACTGATGCTACAGGACTGATGGTGAAATATTGGGAGCGCAGGAAATCTGCCAACTCCCTTCCATCGCTGAAATGAAGGTGGACAATGGTGGCAGCTGGTGTCAGAGGAGAACAAAGTGCTGACACAGACTGGGGGGCAGGGGGAGGTGGGGGGAGAGAATAAAACGAGTGAAAATGTCCCTATGTGTAGGCCTTTGACGATCACCCATTGATTAATCAGAACCCATTTCTGATTTAATTACAGGCATTTCCAGAGTTCATCAATACATCACTAATCGAGGAACCTCTTTGGAGCGCGACCCTGAATTCCTGGAAACAGTGACGGTGACGTGGTGCAGGACTGTCGGTGACAGTGCGAGTGTGGTCAGGCCCAGTGCCGGTGGCCGAGACTATGTGTTACTCAGGTGACTGAGACTCTGGGGGTGAAGCTGCTGCCACATCTGCTGCTGTTGCAGTGCCAGCTGTTGCGACTGGTCAGACGTTGACAGAATGTTCACCAGTGGTGAGACACAGTTCTGAGGAATGATCAAACCTGCAGAGATGACAAAGTCAGTGTTAAACGGTTGGAAACCAGAGCTTCACGTTCTATGTGCTCCACACCCAAACACCCACTGACTGACTTTTAAGTTAAAACACTGAAGCAGATGCACCTTCTCCGAACGTTCGTGCAGACCTGGTGAAGGGCACACTGGGCAACAAAGATTTTGCTTCCTGAATATTTTTGGGAGTATCTTATGGACTTTCGGCTGCTGATCATGAAAATCACCATGAAATTTCCCTATCACACACCATTAAAAAAATTGCCTATATTTGTTATTTCAATTCATAATTCAAGTCAGAATAACTGATGCCAAGATGCCAAGAAGGCATTTTTGTTGGTCCACAAATCAAACAGGCAATTCGAAAAACTTCTAGTGGAACTGGAGAAAGTTGCTGGGAATGCATTCAATGATGTTGGTGAAAATTTTCAAGGCAACTGCAGAACTTTAAACTATGTGCAGCTGGTTGACAACATGCTTCAAGCATACAAAACCATGAAGTGCAACATGTCACGAAAGATTCATTTTCTGCATTCCCATTTAGAGACTTCATCCCTGCCAATCTTGGCGCTGTCAGTGACAAGCACGGTGAAAGATTTCACCAGGACACTGTGGTCATGGAGAAAAGATACCAGGGCAACTGGAATCCATCAATGCCGGTTGATTATTCTTGGACACTTAAATGAGAAGCCTCAGACACTGAGTACAAATAGAAACCATCAACAAAACACTTTCAGCTTAGTTGTCTACGTCACCACCGTAATGCAATTAAACGCATCGTCAGGACTGGTCTAATGAAGGGACTTGGCCCGAAACATTGACTGTTTACTCTTTTCCACAGATGCCGCCTGGCCTGCTGAGTTCCTCCAGTATTTTGTGTGTGTTGCTTGCATTTCCAGCATCTGCAGATTTTCTCCTCTTATACTACAAAGCCATTCAGCCCATGATGTTGTGCTGACCTTTCAATCCCAAGATCAATCCAGCCTTTCCAAGTCAACCCTACGTCCCTGTCGTGAGAGGTGGAATCAGGTAAGACCAGCCAACAGGGCTCTGGTGAAGCTGTATAAGCCAATCCCCTGTACAGTGGGATGCAATGGATTGCAGAAGCGATGAAGAACTCCATATGGGAGGTCACTGATGGCCTATGCCTCGTGGAAGCTAAGGGCCCAGTAAGTAAGAAAGATCAATCCACATGGCCCTCCATGTTTCTATCACCCATGTGCCCATCAAGAAGTCTCCTAAATGTCCCTAATGTATCTGTGTGCCACGACCTCTGGTAGGGCATTCCATGCACTCACCACTCTGTATAAAACCCTAGCTCTGACATCTCCCACACTTTCATCCGATCATGCCCTCTGGTATAAGCTGAGCTTCTACTGTCCACTCTGTCTCCACCTCTCATCATCTTATACACCTCTGTCAAGTCATCCCTCGTCCTACAAAGAGAAAAGCTCTAGCTCATTGACCTATCCTCACAAGACATGCTCTCCAATTCAGACAGCACCCCGCACCCTCTCTAAAGCTTCCACAGTCAGTGAGATGACCAGGGCTGATCATGATACTCCAAGTGTGGTCTAACCAGGGTTTTATGGAACTGTGCTTAAGCCTTGTGTCCAGTTTTGTAGTCATTTCACCAAAGAAAGCTCACCGCCCAAGCATGAACACTAGAGACAGATGTAGATCGATCTTGTGGGCCACAGACCTGAAGCAGGAGTGTCCCTCACTGGTCAGTGACTGGTCAATGAGGAGGAATCTCCCTTTACAGGAGAGGAAGAAAGCCAACAACGTACACTGAGCTGCAAGATTTGAACACTGGTTTGAAACCCATCCTCTCAGTGTATTAACATGTTGCTTCTACAGACCAAAGGTCAAACCTCAGCCAGCCAAAGCAGATCTTCAGCAATGCCAGCAAAATGCAACTGCTTTGTGAACCAGGGCAGCTGATGAGACTGGTACGCTTCATGTCACTGAGAAGTGATTTCACTGAACTTACTTATAGGGACCGACATTGTAAATGCAGGGATGATGTCTTTTCCCGACTGGGGTAACCAGAGCCAGGCACCAGAGCTCTAAAACACGAGGAATTCTGCAGATGCTGAAAGTTCAAGCAACACACATCAAAGTTGCTGGTGAACGCAGCAGGCCAGGCAGCATCTCTAGGAAGAGGTGCAGTCGACGTTTCGGGCCAAGACCCTTTGTCAGGACTAACTGAAAGAGCTAGTAAGAGATTTGAAAGTGGGAGGGGGAGGGGGAGATCCAAAATGATAGGAGAAGACAGGAGGGGGAGGGATGGAGCCAAGAGCTGGACAGGTGATTGGCAAAAGGGATATGAGAGGATCATGGGACAGGAGGCCCAGGGAGAAAGAAAAGAGGGAGGGGGGAAAACCCAGAGGATGGGCAAGGGATATAGTCAGAGGGAGAAGAAGAAGGAGGACGAGGAGGACGAGGACGAGGACGAGGACGAGGACGAGGACGAGGAGGAGGAGGAGGAGGAGGAGGAGGAGGAGGAGGAGGAGGAGGAGGAGGAGGAGGAGGAGGAGGAGGAGGAGGAGGAGGAGGAGGAGGAGGAGGAGGAGGAGGAGGAGGAGGAGGGAGGGAGGGAGGGAGGGAGGGAGGGAGGGAGGGAGAGAGGGAGAGAGAGAGAGAATGTGTGCATATAAATAAATAAGGGATGGGGTACGAGGGGGAGCTGGGGCATTAGTGGAAGTTAGAGAAGTCAATGTTCATGCCATCAGGTTGGAGGCTACCCAGACAGAATATAAGGTGTTGTTCCTCCAACCTGAGTGTGGCTTCATCTTTACAGTAGAGGAGGCTGTGGATAGACATATCAGAATGGGAATGGGATGCGGAATTAAAATGTGTGGCCACTGGGAGATTCTGCTTTCTCTGACGGACAGAGCGTAGGTGTTCAGTAAAACAATCTCCCAGTCTGCGTCGGGTCTCGCCAATATATAGAAGGCCACATCGGGAGCACCGGACGCAGTATATCACCCCAGCCGACTCAAAGGTGAAGTGTTGCTTCACTTGGAAGGACTGTCTGGGGCCCTAAGGGAGGAAGTGTAAGGGCATGTGTAGCACTTGTTCCGCTTACAAGGATAAGTGCCAGGAGGGAGATCCGTGGGGAGGGATGGGGGGGACAAATGGACAAGGGAGTCGCATAGGGAGCGATCCCTGCGGAAAGCAGAGGGTGGGGGAGGGAAAGATGTGCTTAGTGGTGGGATCCTGTTGGAGGTGGCGGAAGTTACGGAGAATAATATGTTGGACCCGGAGGCTGGTGGGGTGGTAGGTGAGGACAAGGGGAATCTTATTCCTAGTGGGGTGGCGGGAGGATGCAGTGAGAGCAGGTGTGTGTGAAGTGGGGGAGATGCGTTTGAGAGCAGAGTTGATGGTGGAAGAAGGGAAGCCCCTTTCTTTAAAAAAGGAGGGACGGGGAGATGTCCTTTTTTTAAGGAAAGGGGCTTCCTTTCCTCCACCATCAATTCTGCTCTCAAACGCATCTCCCCCATTTCACGCACATCCTCCCGTCACCTACCCCTCGTACCCCACCCGTTATTTATTTATATACACACATTCTTTCTCTCTCTCTCTCCTTTTTCTCCCTCTGTCCCTCTGACTATACCCCTTGCCCATCCTCTGGGTTTTCCCCCCTCCCTCTTTTCTTTCTCCCTGGGCCTCCTGTCCCATGATCCTCTCATATCCCTTTTGCCAATCACCTGCCCAACTCTTGGCTTCATCCCTCCCCCTCCTGTCTTCTCCTATCATTTTGGATCTCCCCCTCCCCCTCCAACTTTCAAATCTCTTACTAGTTCTTCCTTCAGTTAGTCCTGACGAAGGGTCTCGGCCCGAAACGTCAACTGTTCCTCTTCTTAGAGATGCTGCCTGGCCTGCTGCGTTCATCAGCAACTTTGATGTGTGTTAACAGAGCTCTAAAGTACAGTTGATCATTCCAGGTAGCACGGAGGAGGCTTGTCTGCTTAGAGAGCAACAAATTTCTCTGCAAAAGGGCTGACGACAGTCACTTAAACCATAAGACACAGGAGCAGAATTAGGCCATTTAGACCATAAGACAAAGGAGCAGAAGTCGGCCATTCAGCCCATCGAGTCTGCTCCACCATTTTATCATGAGCTGATCCATTCTCCCATTGAGTCCCATTCCCCCGCCTTCTCACCATTTAGCAACACTGCGTCTGCGCTGGCATTTCATCATGGTTGATCCATTTCCCTCTCAGCCCCATTTTCCTGCCTTCTCCCCGTAACCTTTCACGCCCTGATTAATCAAGAACCTGTCAACGTCCACCTTAATTACACCTGGTGACCTGGCCTCCACAGTAGTCTGTGGCAATGAATTCCACAGATTCTCCATCCTCTGGTTAAAGGGATTCCTCCTCGTCTCTGTTCTAAATGGACATTCCTCCATTTTGAGGTTGTGCCCTCTGGTTCTAGACTCTCCCACAACAGGAAGTATCCTCTCCACATCGACTCTATATAGGCCTTTCACGATTCAACAGGTTTCAATGAGAACAGTTACATTAAATCACTGCTGTTGCTGGAAACCAGTCCCATTGGACACGGTTTTGAATATTTCTGCCCACTCAGCACTCAATGTACTCTAAATCCAGGGAGTACCATGTCAGTATCTTCAAACCTCTGCACGTGCTCCGCTATCTTGGAACACAGTGATAAACACCTTCTGCACCAGGGCCTTGACGTTTACCCTGAAGGACAGCAAGGAAACAAGCACTATCTGAACCAAGGTTTCTTTTCAAATCAAGGTTCAGGAGTCCTCACAGATTTTAATTCTCCACCAAAAATTTCCTTTACAATTGTCTTTTTTAGTAGAAAATCTTTCCTACCAAATGCAATAAGCATTTACAAAAGTTCATCTCTGTGTGACAGGAGAACACACATCATAGTACAATAGTCTCTGTTTATTATTTCATACATTATATTTATTATTATTTATTGTTATTGCAAAGTGTTTTTAAATGTTGCTGCTGTAATGAAATAATTTCCCACCCGGGATCAATAAAGTACTTATGATTATTGTTATTCTCAATTTACTGTGGCTTTACAGAGACGTTAACAACACTATCCTTGCCCATTAATGAAGGCACAGTATCGAGTAAGGAACCCAGTCACATAGCTGGAATCTGTACCCCTACACAACTACATCTTTCTTGGGTCATCCTTGCATCAGCTTTAGCTTTCTAACAGACTCGTGTCTCTCCCTAATTTAACTCGAAACTTTCTTTACCCATTGTTCAGTTCTTGGTGCTGTACTGAGCTGGGTTTCTAACACATTCATGCTTCAGGGCTCTGAGCTGAAATGCCACCCATACACCTCATCTCTACAGATACCGGCTGACCCACGAGTTGCCCCAGCTCTCTGCAACCCATTTTGGGCTCAAGGACAGTCTGATATCTCCCAGACTACACAAACGCAGAATACTGACCACGTCAATATCTCTGAGGAACTGTCCTGGGCCCAACATATCAATGCAGTGACAAAGAAGGCATAACAGCGGCTATATTTCATTAGGAGTTGGAGGAGATCTGGTGTGTCACCAAATTTCTACAGATATACAGTGGAGAGCATTCTAACTGGCTGTATCACTGTCTGGTATGGGGGGTGGGGTGGGGTGGGGGCTACTGCACAGGATCAGAGTGTTGTAAACTTAGTCAGCTCCATCATAGGCACTAACCTCCATAATATCGAGGACATCTTCAAGGAGCGATGCCTCAAAAAGATGGCATCCATCAGTAAGGACCCCCACCACTCTCTTCTCATTGCTACCATCAGGGATGAGGTACAGAAGCCTGAAGACACACGCTCAACAATTCAGGAACAGCTTCTTCCTCTCTGCCATCAGATTTTTGAATGGACAGTGAACCCATGGATGGTTAGCAAAACACTATTACAGCACCAGAGTCTGTGACCCGGGTTCAATTCCCGTCGCTGTCTGGATGTTCTCTCTGTGAACCCGTGGATCCTCCCACATTCCAAAAGACATACATGTTAGTAAGTTAATTAGCAGCATGGGTGTAACTGGGTGCTGTGGGCTTGTGAGCCTGATACTGTGCTGCATCTTTAAGTCGGGGCTTCCCAACCATTTTTATGCCACGGACCAATACCATTAACCATGGTGTCCGTGGGAACCCAGGTTGGGAAACCCTGGTTTAAATGAAGAAATGATAATGTAACACTTTTCGCAGAAGGCTAACCCCACTGCACAAACTCACCTACAATCCTTTGCCCATCTTCAGTTTTCAATCGCACAATCTGCATTTTCACATTGGTCCCACTCACTGAAGCAAGGACACCCTCCACTTTAGTCCACACACTCAGAACCGAGCCACAGAGGACGTAGTAGGTACGGCACCGCAGCCCGATCTCACAAACCATTCCCAGGCTCACCTTCTTGCAGTTCCCGCGCCTACGGAGAGACAGCAGGAAAACTATCAACAGCTCCATAAACAAAGGCAGCTCTGGCTCATTTCCTGATGGCTCGCACACTGCATCAGTATCATCAGTCCTGTCCTTCGCAGACACCACCTCCCACCGTGTCAATCCAATCACAACCCTCGTTCCACTAACACAGAATTACAAAGCTGATAAAATAGTGACAGTATTAATCAGATGGATTGATATCTGCCAAGCACCCATCATACAGAGGCTGGACAATAATCCTCATTTCTTACACAGTCACAGGCAGCAGATGAAAAGTGCAACCCTTGTAAACGGGCGGGGGGGGGGGAGAAACGACGCTAAAGCAGGAAAACGAGGAAGAGAACATCTCTGAAACTTGAAATCTTGTACCCAAAAACCTCCTAATAAAAATTAAAGGCAAGAGAAATAAATGTTTCCCTGAAATTAAACTCTTTCTCCCGGGCGGACATGACCAATACTGGGGTCATGATTTTAAGGTGATAGGTTCTTGATTAGTCAGGACATCAAGGTTACGGGGGGAGGGCAGAGAATGGGGTTGAGAGGGAAATGGAACGGCCATGCTGGAATAGTGGAGCAGTCTTGATGGGCTGAATGGCCTAATTCTGTTCCCATGTCCCACCCCATCACTGAACTGTTCCCACAACCTATGAACTCACTTCCAAGGACTCTTCATCTCACGTTCTCAATATTTATTGCTTATTTATTAGTTCTTTTTGTATTTACATAGTTTGTGGTCTTTTGCACGCTGGTTGTCCATCTGTCCTGTTGCATGTGGTCTTACTTTGACTCTATTGTGTTTCTTTGTATTTACTGTGAATGCCCATAAGAAAATGAACCTCAGGGTTGTATATGGTGACATATATGCACTTCAATGATAAAATTTACTTTGAACTTTCGAAATGTTTATGGTCTCAGAGTGCCACTGAGCACCCATGATTTTTGAAATCTAGTATAATCTATTACAGGGGTTCCAAAACTATTTTATGCCATAGAACCTTACCATTAAAGTGGGAACCCCTTTATCTAGTACATGCAAACTGGGTGGGGAAATGGTCTTGGTACAGGAACAACCATGATCTTTGTTTTGGATGAGGATGAATCTTGGGAGTCTCATACAGCGACTGCTTCCCTCATTATTCTAACCTTGCACAAAGCCTGTTTCTGAAGAGGGAATTCTACAAGCCAGCTTGAGAAGACGCCGATCGTTGAGTGAAGGAATGACTGTATGATGTTTGTGCCTTGCTCCACCAGGTGTCAGAGAGGCTGCTCACATCCACTGCAGCAACACATTAAACTCTAAACATTTACCTTGTTGTAATTCAACTGCCCAGCTGTCTACTAACATCCACCAAGACACTGAACATTATGCACCACCTTGTCACAGTAAAACATCCAGATACTATTCGTTGTCCTTGTGCCAAAGACTCCACAGAACTATCTCAGTGTGAACCAGACTTTGAGTAAATATTGTTTGGAACTGATTCATCACATTTCTATTTGAGACTGAGAGCAGACACTCCAACATTGCCTTTGATTTAAATGTGCCATACAAATACCTTTAGATATGCAGTGTTTTTGAGAGTGTACAAATGAACATAATGTAGGATTTGATGGAGTGATGTCTTAAGTCTATTGAGGATTAATGAAGGATAATTAACCAAATTATGGATTAAAAACAATCTGCAAGAGTCCACATCATCCATTGTACAGTGCCTGTAAAAAGTACTCACCACCCTCTTGAAAGTTTTCATGTTTTACTGTTTTACAACACTGAATCACAGTGGATTTAATTTGGCTTTTTTGACACTGATCAACAGAAAAAAATTCTTTGAGAGTGAAAACAGATCCCTACAAAGTGATCTAAATTAATTACAAAAACACAAAATAATTGATTGCATAAGTATTCACCCCTTTTAAGCCAGTATTTAGAAGATGCACTTTTGGCAGCAATTACAGCCTTGAGTCTGTGTGGATAGGTCTCTATCAGCTTTCCACATCTGGGCACTGCAATTTTCCCCATTCTTTTTTACAAAACGGCTCAAGCTCTGTCAGATTGCATGGGGATGGGTGGAGGACGGGAAGTGGGCGGGGGGGGGGGGGAAGAGACCGGGGATGCAAATCCAGAAGGGAAAATTCAACAAGGAATCGAGCACTTATACCTTTAACACCTGGAACAGGAGGAAGGCTGAAGTCGGAAGCCTAACGTCAGTGGTGGGGAAACTGCTGGAGTCAGTTATCAAGGATGTGATAACAGCACATTTGGAAAGCGGTGAAATGATCGGACAAAGTCAACATGGATTTGTGAAAGGAAAATCATGTCTGACGAATCTCATAGAATTTTTTGAGGATGTAACTAGTAGAGTGGATAGGGGAGAACCAGTGGATGTGGTATATTTGGATTTTCAAAAGGCTTTTGACAAGGTCCCACATAGGAGATTAGTGTGCAAACTTAAAGCACACGGTATTGGGGGTAAGGTATTGGTGTGGGTGGAGAATTGGTTAGCAGACAGGAAGCAAAGAGTGGGAATAAACGGGACCTTTTCAGAATGGCAGGCGGTGACTAGTGGGGTACCGCAAGGCTCAGTGCTGGGACCCCAGTTGTTTACAATATATATTAATGACTTGGATGAGGGAATTAAATGCAGCATCTCCAAGTTTGCGGATGACACGAAGCTGGGTGGCAGTGTTAGCAGTGAGGAGGATGCTAAGAGGATGCAGGGTGACTTGGATAGGTTGGGTGAGTGGGCAAACTCATGGCAGATGCAATTTAATGTGGATAAATGTGAAGTTATCCACTTTGGTGGCAAAAATAGGAAAACAGATTATTATCTGAATGGTGGCCGATTAGGAAAAGGGGAGGTGCAACGAGACCTGGGTGTCATTATACACCAGTCATTGAAAGTGGGCATGCAGGTACAGCAGGCGGTGAAAAAGGCGAACGGTATGCTGGCATTTATAGCGAGAGGATTCGAGTACAGGAGCAGGGAGGTACTACTGCAGTTGTACAAGGCCTTGGTGAGACCACACCTGGAGTATTGTGTGCAGTTTTGGTCCCCTAATCTGAGGAAAGACATCTTTGCCATAGAGGGAGTACAAAGAAGGTTCACCAGATTGATTCCTGGGATGGCAGGTCTTTCATATGAAGAAAGACTGGGATGAACTGGGCTTGTACTCGTTGGAATTTAGAAGATTGAGGGGGGATCTGATTGAAACGTATAAGATCCTAAAGGGATTGGACAGGCTAGATGCGGGAAGATTGTTCCCGATGTTGGGGAGGTCTAGAACGAGGGGTCACAGTTTGAGGATAGAGGGGAAGCCTTTTAGGACCGAGGTTAGGAAAAACTTCTTCACACAGAGAGTGGTGAATCTGTGGAATTCTCTGCCACAGCAAACTGTTGAGGCCAGTTCATTAGCTATGTTTAAAAGGAAGTTAGATATGGCCCTTGTGGCTACAGGGGTCAGGGGGTATGGAGGGAAGGCTGGGTTCTGAGTTGGATGATCAGCCATGATCATAATAAATGGCGGTGCAGGCTCGAAGGGCCGAATGGCCTACTCCTGCACCTATTTTCTATGTTTCTATGTTTCTATATCAAGGCAACCTGAAGGATCTAGCAGGTAACAGTACAGTACAAATATTAAAGCATTTTTAACGGCCGTACTAACCAGTATGCATGAGTACACGTGTCTGCGGAAGACTTGTACTGTTCCACCCAGTGCAACTCTGCTTCCCCAGAGGATACCTGTGATAGGGTCACAAGAGGTTATAGTTTAAACCATTAGTTTCATAATGGAGGCACTGACAAACACTCTGCATCAATTAAGGCAAGAACACTGTTCATCAACACCAGCCTCTTCACATGTTTCTCACAACACAGGAGGCCACAGCAGTCGGGACAGCAGTGTGGGCTGAAGGGCCTGCACTACACAGTAGTACTCTTTGTTCTTTCAGACTCTGCTGCTGTCAGAACATCCCAGAGAAACCTCTCCTTCATGGCCAACTACTTACCCCCCCTCCCTCCGTCTCCTGTCACCCACCCCAGGGGCAATTCCCAATGAACCTCCAAGCACACCCTTGATAAACAGGCCACTCGGCCCTCCACGTCCACACTAACCAGTGGGCAGGGGACCCACAGACAGAATGAACCAGTGTCCCTGGAACAATGAGGCAGCTCCGACTGTGCTGCCCATGGAAATGAGGTCATTCAGGAGCAACCGCAATACCACCCAGCAGATCTACACGTTGCCAAGTTCCTTCACCTTTTTGTATTTCTTTTTTAGGTCAATATAGTTCTCCAGTTTGAGCTGTTTGCCAGTGTTTGGTCTGTACATCATGAATAGTCTCTTCTTATTGTTAATTTCCTTGACAAGGATTGCTGTCTTCTTGTTATTTCTTACCTAGAACAAAAAGGCATAAATAAATTTGTTATTTAAAACATTGGTCCCTTCCACTACACTGCAAGCATACACAACTAAAGCAACACACACAAAAAGCTGGAGGGGCTCAGGTCAGGCAGCATCCATGCAAATGAATAAAGAGTCGATGATTCGGGCCGAGATCCTTCTTCAGGACTGCAGGTTTTCTCCTTTTTGTTGTTTTTCCAGAAATATCAGGATTATGGAGGGAAAATTCACTATGTGATCTTTGCTGAGCACAAACAGATACCCACAAACACACTCACTTATAAAAACTTGTAGAAAATTCTGTAAGTACCACTTTCCTGAAATGCCAAACATGGCAAACATTCCAAAAGCAGAGTTACCGTGCCCGTGGTCTGCTCTTTATCAAATTACCGTATTGCTTTGCACTGTTGTAACTATATGTTATAATTATGTGGTTTTGTCAGTTTTAGTCTTGGTTTGTCCTCTGTTCCTTGTGATATGATACCGGAGGAACGATGGATCATATTTTAATGCCTGCATTTCTAAATGACAATAGTTTCATAGCTTTATAGTCAAACTTTATTGATCCTGGGGGAAATTGGACTGAGGGTCCTCATTATCTAATCTAATCTAAAAGAGCACAAAACCTCCTCAAAACTCACGGTAGCAACGAGTTGCACTGTTTTGTGCTGGGTGTTAATAAACATTTTTTTTAACCTTCTTATAAACATGTTGTCTGACTCTGAAGCATGTTGGGGATGCAAAGGAAATTTATTGTTTCTAATGTGAGCTACAACTTTTTCATTGTTCCAAAAAATGAAGGATTCGGGATTGGAAAATTCGTCACAAATGGATCTCCATTTCTCTTTATTCTAACCCCAGGCATTAACGCCCAAGTAATTCCAATACACCTGAACTTGCCCTGAAATGGTCACAGCAGTTACAATACTGTGTAAAAGTCTAAGGCACATATATAGCTAGGGTGCCTAAGACTTTTGCCCAATACTGTATTTGTCAACATGGAGCAAGGGGCGAATCTGTAAATCTGGTGGGAGCAAAAGGATGTTAGGAATGGCGAGGGTGAAGTGCCACGGGACAGGTGGCAGAGCAGGGGTGCCAAAGGTGAGAGGGTGGCGGGCGTGCAGACACATCCAGCCCTGAGACACCAGGCAACGTCATTTGATTCTAAACAATTGGTGTATTGATACACACACACACACACACACACACACACACAAAAAGACTTTTGCACTGTACTGTATGTTCTAAATAGTAATTCAATAGCTTCTGCGGTGGAAAGTTATAACGTTGCATTTAAAGTTGAGCTCCATGGTGAAGATCTGACCTTGCGTTGTGGCTGTAGCTCTCCAAGGGGACAGAATGTCACACAAGGGGAAACTGCGCTACAGTCTGCAATTGGAAATGTCTGCCCAGCAGTCAGTCCCATTTAAAGCAGAAACTGTCACCCTGTCCAAAGGTTCAGCTGTGTCATTTTTGATCCTACAAAGCCAATTATTCCTTAACAGCAAGACCAGAGGAGCAGAATTAGGCTATTTGACCCACCGAGTCTGCTCTGCCACTCCACCACGGCTGAATTATTATCCCTCTCAACCCCATTCTCCTGCTTTCTCCCTGCAACCTTTGACGCCCTGACTAATCAAGACCCTATCAACCTTTGCTTTAAATAAACCCAGTTACTTGGCCTTCACTGCTGCCTGTGGCAATGAATTCCAGTGATTTACCACTCCACTAAAGAAATTATTCCTCGTCTCTGTTCTGAAGGAACTTCATTGTATTCTGAGGCTGAGTCCTCAGGTCCGAGACCCCCACCCCAATTATAGGAAACATCCTCTCCACACCCACTCTATCTCAGCCTTTCAGTAATTGGTATGGGGCCAACATTTAATCCTCATTTCTAACTGCTGAGGGGGTGGAGGAGAGTTTTAAAACTCTGCAGTCTATGAGGTAATAGTTGTTCAGTGTCTCTGCATTAGCAGTTCCAGGAATGACGGTACATCTGCAAGTCCGTGTGATGGGATATTTGGGAGGTGACTTGCAGCTGACACTCTCCCCACCACCCCTCCTGCTGCCTTCGGCCTTTATGAACTGGAAATCCAGGATGAGAGAGGAGCTGCTAAATCTTGAGCAAGTGGTGGCTGGACATTGTGTAAAGGAAAAGGAACACAGTGTGGATACATAACATCTGAAATTAAAATGGAACATGAATGTACATGAGGAGAGTGAGAAACTGTTACAGTTTCAGGTTAACAAGTTATGATTGTTGACCAGAAACAGAGCTGCCCTTCCCACAGACACTGTCTGTAGTGTAGGGTACATTATGTTGCCAGTGCAACACACAGCTTGCAGCAACTACAGTGAAGAGACCGACTGTGTAGAACAGATTGGCATCGTGATTACACAGGTAAATGGAAGGCAATCCATTATATGACAAACTTGTGCCTGACAGGAAACATGAAGGAGAACATGTCAGGAGATGGATCCCTTACCAGAGGGTACACAGCCCCCACAGTCACATACATATGTCAGAGTTCTCATCTTTTTAAAGTTCAGGCAAGATCAGGTCTGATGTACTGAGTATTGTGGACACTTTTGGAACACAGAACAGTACAGCACAGGAACAGGGCCTTCAGTTCAAGATGCTTTGCTGAACCAATTAGTTATTAAATGGCCAACGAGCTTCTCCTATCCATATCCCTCCATCTTCCTCACATTCATGCAGCTATCTAAACTTCTCTTAAAAGTCTCTACAAATCACATGCAAGATTTAAATGTCTCTGCCTCTACCACCACCCCAACACTCCAGGAACCCACCACTCTCTGTGGAAAAGACTTGCCTCTCACATCTCCTTTAAAATTACCCCTTGTCACCTTACATGCAGGCCCACTGGTACTTTTGTCTCAGTATTTAAGGAAGAAAATATTGAGACAGGAGCAGGAGCAGTGAACGTTCACAGGGTTGATTCCCGGGATGGAGTGGCCAATGAGAGAGTCTCAGCAGCTTTGACTCATTGAAGTAGAAGAAGATGAGAGGTGATCATATTGAAACATACACGATTTTACAGTGATTGATGGTGTAGATACAGAGAATTAATGGGCGTATTTAGAAACATGGGGCACAGTCAGAAAAGGAGTTACTCAAGAAGGGTAGGAATTTCTTCACTCAAATGTTAGGAGGAGAAGAAGATGGCAGCGCAACGGCAGTGCGCGCGGCCTCTCCGGTGAACGATATCTGTAATCTGTCGAGTAGGGGACCGTGCACAATTCTGATTTGATGGAGACAGACATGAGAGTACGGAGAAACTTCTGAAATGCCCGCTTCGCTGCCGCTGCTACTGTGTGCTAACCGGAATCTCCAGAGCAGAAGGCCCCGAATCCTCGGCTTTGCGTTGTTTCGGCGGCCGGGGCTAGGTCGAAGGCGCTCGGGAGGCTGTATCGGAGGGGCTGTTTGGAGGCTCAAAGTTTTCGGATGGATGGACTCAGTGTCGGCTGCTTCCAAGGCATCGGCAAGTTGACGGTGCCTGGAGGTTTATGGCAGGGAGTTTCTCCATTTTGCCGTCTGCTATCAGGGACTCAGGAGTCGATCGACTCGGGGACTTCGAGACTTTTTTTTTACTGTGCCCATGGCTTGTTCTTCATCAAATTATGGTATTGCTTTGCACTGCTGTAACTATATGTTATAATTATGCAGTTCTGTCAGTGTTAGTCTTTGGTTTGTCCTGTTTTTCTGTGATATCACTCCAGAGAAACACTGTATCATTTCTTAATGCATGTATGCATTTCTAAATGACAATAAAAGAGGACTGAGTGTTCTCATAATCTAATCTAAATGTCTTGTGGCTCTAGCTCGAGAAGCTCTGCCAGTGATGGCCCAAGCCCAGCTGTGAAAGGAGGGGTGGACATGGGGCAAGAAACCCCCTCGCATAAAAAAACAGCGATACAGAAACACCAATAGTAGCTCCAAAGACCTCATCCCCGGATACACCAAGAAGATGGGCTCCTCCTGGGGTCAACATGAAAGACTGACCCAGGACAGAGGACTCTGGTGAGCTACTGTCAGAGACCTATGCCCCAGAAGGGGTGATGGGTTTCAGTAAATACCCAAGTCTTTATGTCCTTATCATCACTGCCACTGGCAATGATGGTGGGGACTTGTTGATGGCCACGAGTCTGAACAGATATGGTCATTCACCGCTCATATTAGTGACTGATCATACCTTTTGAGGTACATATAGGCCCAAGGTGGAATTCTGTTCAGATCTACAGTCTTGATATTGGGCGCCATGGTAACAAAGCAGTTACCGTGATGCTCGAACAGCTAGGGGACAGAATTTGGAGTTCAGTTCTGATGTTATCTGTAAGGAGGCTGCACGCTCTCCTTGTGAAATGTGTGGGCTTTCTCTGGGTCCTTTCACAGTCCAAAGACATACCAGGTAGGGTAACTGGTGATTAAAAATTGGCTCATGATTATAAGGCATCCATTAGTCTTGCGAGACCATGGATCTGCGCCTGGAAAGTCTTCACTCTCCAGGGCGCAGGCCTGGGCAAGGTTGTATGGAAGACCAGCAGTTGCCCATGCTGCAAGTCTCCCTTCTCCACGACACCAATATTGTCCAAGGGAAGGGCAAGGACCCTTACAGCTTGGCACCAGTGTCGTCACAGAGCAATGTGTGATTAAATGCCTTGCTCAGGGACACAACACGTTACCTCGGCTGGGGCTCGAACTCGTGACCTTCAGGTCGCTATTTGAATGCCTTAACCACTTGGCCACGTGCCCAATGGCCCATGATTAGGCTAGTGTTAAATAATTGGGTTGCTGGGTGATGCAGCTCAAAGGGCTGGAAGGCCCTGTTCTATGCTGTATTACTAAACAAAACAAAATACTTTGATAATATGATAGTCCTGAGATGAAAAGCTGAGATTCTTAAAATTCATTCAACCTGCAAAAAACATTCTACTGTTGTGTTCACACATCTCATTCAGAAATCAGAATAATGCTGCTTCAACTTGAAAATTAATAGCTCTAGAATGACTGGCTCTTCTCCAATTAGAAACAGATTCAGGTTTATTATCACTAACATGTTGTGAAATCTTGTATTGTGGCAGTAGCACAGTCCCTTCGTTATGTGCTATGTCAGCAGATTAGTACAAAACAAAAATTACTATAAATTAAAAAATAAATAGTGCATTGGAATTATTCGTTTTATGCTTTTGGTAAGATACTAGTTGAATGAATGCGACTAAAATCGTACGTTTACTAACACAATATGCTTTAACTGACATGTTTTTCACAATATGTGGTGTTTGTCTCCACCTACTGGCAGAAAAGAGGAACAGTAGCTAGCTAACGGGTTGTTACCTTTTCATTTTTCATTGCTGTGCTGTGGTGCAACTTTTAATTGGTTCCTTCTTATCTTAGGAATTTGTTTTATCTGAAATAAAAAAGTGCCAGCCTTTGCTTTCTTTGTTTCTCAGCTCCTCACTCAGTTTCATATGCTCCGTATCTGTTCCTTTGTTTAAACTTCAAAATAAACGAACGTGAAGGAACAAGTTTTCGCTCATTCTTGGACTCCTAAAAGTTCCTGAGGATCAAAAAGTCACCAGATCTGACAGTGCAAAAGATGAATAATGAGATTTCTATGTGTTGTGAATGATGTCGTTGTTTTTCATCCAATGATGGCATTGGAAACCACTATTTTTAAATAGATTTTACAAGATGAATTAATACAAGACTAAAGTTGTAGTTTAATTATTTTTACACCCTAACAAACTTATGTACTTTTCAGCATGTGGCGGTTTATCCCCAATTTCTAGCAGAAAACTGTATAGCAGCTAAACTAATAGTTCATCACCTATCTCATTTTCCATTGGCTAAGTATGAGGACATTTCCCACATGGTGTAATTGATTAATCTGAGGAATATAACTCATCTTAACTAAGGAATTTTCAGAAGTGCCATCTTTTTGTCTTCACGTTCTTTGCTGTTCAGTTACCTCAGCATCGTTTCTTAGCTCTTTTACTTAGTTTGCATAGTACTTGTATGTTTGTTTGTACTCTAAAATAAACAATCATTAGAATTAAAACTACTCGTCATTCCTGACTTCTGGAAGAACCCCAAGGATCAGGAAATAAACAGAGATCCAACAATGGTGGCCAGTGTTAGTCAGACTAAGCATAGTACTTACCTGCAGGGTGACGCTGAGATCTCAGTGGGCCTGCAATTCTTGCTGTGATAATTCACATTCAAATTCCTGTTTCCTCTCATTATCTTTGCAAACCAACATATTCCAGCAATGTTCAATATCAAACTGTTCATGCTAACCAAAGTGAACTGTGAGATTGAAAATATTATGTTGTTGGATGCTTTAAACACACTATTATACAAGGTTGGGTGATGGGGTGGAGGCATGTCTCTACCAAAGGAGGTGTAAAACACTCCTTCCCTCTGTTAGCCTGCAGGTCACCCTTGGGCGAGGTGTAGCACCTGCTTAGCCCCCCCACTCTCCTGATCAGGGTCAGGTGAAGCCATGGGAGCGGCTGGTGCACATCACAAGTCCTGGTTATGGGACCACTGATGTCAGGCAGACAATCTCCAAAGAGTATTGATAATGGCTTGGTCACCTGTCTTGTAAAGACACCACCCAGAAGAAGGTAATGGCAAACCACTTCTGTAGAAAAATTTGCCAAGAACAATTGTGGTCATGGAAAGACCCTGATCACCAACGTCATACGACACTGAACATAATGGTGATGATGATCATACAAGGATTTTTATAAAAATCAGCTGATTTGTTCTCTCCACCCATATTAACTGAACGAGGCTGGGACAAACCCATTTTGTGTATCTAACTGGGCCCTGCAGGATTCTGCACTTGTTAATCTCCAAGACTATGAATCCACAGTGTGTGTGTCTATATATATATATATATATATATATATATATATATATATATATATATATAGATGTGTGTATATAGATAGATAGATATGTTGATTAAGCATTCTTGTTCCTTTAAGTAATTCATTTCGGGTTATATGTATAAATACATGAATTACAAGCATCATGACTCGATCACGTGATACGAGCTCACCTCGCTTAAAGACGAAGTTAAACCTGCAATCCCAGACTCCCTTGTCTTTCTTTGAATTAGTTTAATGTTTTGAAGTTAGAAAACATAAGAATGGAAGCCTGGAAGGTGACAACCTCTGTGAATCTGCCCCTGAATTGTAAACCAGGCAGACTGACTACCTGGCTATTGCAGGATTCTCCGTACAATTCACCGCTAAATTTCAATACTTTCATGATTGGCAGAGGAAACAGGGAGTTGCTTTAGTGCAGGGTTCCCAACCCAGGGTCCATGGACCCCTCGGTTAATGGTAGGGGCCCATGGCATAAAAAAGGTTGGGAACTCCTGCTGGGGCGGGGGTTGGAAGGAGAGATGGGTAGTACATGATTTAGTTCAACTGAATCAGTCTCGCTTAAGGGTTAACTCTTATGATGTAGAATCAAAATCTAACGAACAATATATTTCCTGGAACAAATTACTGCAGTGTGCACTTCTATTACATACCTGCATTGACAGATAGAATCCATCATCTGCTCCTGCTTGTTCTGCCCATAACTTTGTAGCTTCTTCCCAGGACATGCCTCGCTCAACACTTATCTACAAAAGATAAATATTTTAGACCATAAGACATTGGAGCAGAATTAGGCCACTTGGCACATTGAATCTTCTCTGCCATTCCATTTTGGCTGATTTATTATCCTTCTCAGCTCCATTCTCCTGACTTCTCATAACCTTTGACACCCTGATTAATCAAGAACCTATCAACTCAAATATACCCAATGACGTGGCCCCCAAAGCCATCCATGGCAATGAATTCCATAGATTCACCAACCTCTAGCTAAAGAAATTCCTCTCATCGCTGTCTAAATGGAAGTCCCTCTATTCTGAGGCTGTGCCCTCTGGTCCCACTATGGGAAATATCCTCCACTCTATCTAGCCCTTTCAATATTCAATAGGTTTCAATGAGATCCCCCCTTATTCTTCTAAACTTCAGCAAGTACAGGCCAAGAGCCAGCAAACACTACTCATATGTTAACCCTTTCATTCCCGGAATCATTTTCGTGAACCCCCACTGGACCTTCTCCAAAGCCAGCACATCTTTTCTTAAGGGGCTCGAACATCCCATAGAGCAAAACTATGGTAAATCAAAGCTTTACAAAGCTCTTCTAGATATCTGAAACATCAACGTTCTCTTTAAAGATGTTTTTGATAACCATGTGCCCCAGTTGCACCCCATTCCTGCTTGGGAATCAGAAACTCTCCCCCTTTGGAGAAATCAGTAAATAGCAGAGTTTTTATGAACTGGTAGATCGCAGGATGAATTCATGTTCAATGGTGATCCTAGAATAAGCAGGAGTGAGTTACAAATGGTCTCTGGTTCCAAAGCTGGAAGGCTCCACCACATAATGGCTGTCCAGTAATTCCCTCTGGCAGCATGCACCAAGCCAAGCTTCAAGAGCCTTCAAGTTGTACCTCGGGTCAGGTAAAGGAAAGGGAAAACAACCAACAATACAACATACAAACCACTTCACCAAATGGCCAGCCACTTACAGTATACAGTTCGACATGTCCTGATACTGAATACCCTGGAGTAAGGAACTTTTTGACTTCGAGTTTCTTCACCTTCTCGTCCCCAGAACCCAGATCTGTCCAAAAACAGATGCAAGTCAGTAGGTGTGAAATACTACACTTGTAATTAGGATAATATAAGATCAAGGACTTACCTAGAATTCCCATATCATATCTTCCATTCTTTTTAGCATTTTGAATGACAGCATTTAAACTGTCTGAGAAGTACTGGAACAGAGCATTCTGTTGGTGCACCTCCATACCAAGGATTCGATTCAGGAATTTGCCGATATTGTTGTAATCTGAAATGGAGCAATCACCTCAGCCAAGGGGAGTATGGACAGCACAAACAAGTAATGAGCAACATACTCAAAATTCAACTCAAGTTTTAATTATCATTCAACCATATGTGAATACTCATGAACATTACTGCAGGGTCAAGGTGCAAAACAGAGCACCAACAGTCACATACAGCACAAAACACATGCAAGGTAGCAACCACACAATAAGAGTTCCAAAACTCGTGCCGTCAATCCACAGATGAGCACAATAGAGCCGGTCTCCTGCCGAGTGAACACTGGAGGGCAGCACCGAGTCCAGCTGGACACCACACCACACCGTCCCTACCCCACTTCCCCAAGGTGACACCTCAACTTGAGGCCCAGCCCTCACTCATGCAAGGCAACAAGCACATACAGAATATCAGTAAACTACAATGACGCAGGATGTACATCTACAAACCCCATTTCCAGAACAGTTGGGATATTTTCCAAAATGCAATAAAAACAAAAATCTGTGATATGTTAATTCACGTGAACCTTTATTTAACTGACAAAAGTGCAAAGAAAAGATTTTCAGTAGTTTTACTGACCAACTTAATTGTATTTTGTAAATATACACAACTTTAAAATTTGATGGCTGCAACACGCTCAACAAAAGTTGGGACAGAGTTAAAATAAGATTGAAAAGTGCACAGAATATTCAAGTAACACCAGTTTGGAAGACTCCACATTAAGCAGGTTAATTGGTAGCAGGTGAGGTATCACGACTGGGTATAAAAGTAGCGTCCATCAAAGGCTCAGTCTTTGCAAGCAAGGATGGGTCGCGGCTCACCCCTTTGTGCCAAAATTCGTGAGAGAATTGTTAGTCAGTTCAAAAGGAACATTTCTCAACGCAAGATCGGGAGTACTTTGGAAAACCATTGTCACTCAACACAGTCCGTTGCTGCATCCAGAAATGCAACTTGAAACTGTATTACGCAAGGAGGAAGCCATACATCAACTCTATGCAGAAACACCGGCGAGTTCTCTGGGCCCGAGCTCATCTCAGATGGACTGAAAGAAAGACTGTGGAACCATGTGCTGTGGTCAGGTGAGTCCACATTTCAGCTAGTTTTCGGAAAAAACGGGCGTCAAGTTCTCCGTGCCAAAGATGAAAACGCCCGTCCAGATTGTTATCAGCGAAAGGTGCAAAAGCCAGCATCTGTGATGGTATGGGGGTGCATCAGTGCCCACGGCATGGGTGAGTTGCATGTATGTGAAGGTGTCATTGACTCTGAGGCGTATATTAGGATTTTAGAGAGACATATGTTGCCATCAAGGCGACATCTCTTCCCAGGACGTCCATGCTCATTTCAGCAGGACAATGCCAGACCACATTCTGCACAGGCTACAACAGTGTGGTTTTGTAGACACAGAGTGTGTGCGCTTGACTGGCCTGCTGCCAGTCCAGATCTATCTCCTATTGAAAATGTATGGCGCATCATGAAGAGGAGACTCTGACAACGGAGATCACGGACTGTTGAGCAGCTGAAGTCTTATATCAAGCAAGAATGGACAAAATTTCCAATTGCAAATCTACTACAATTAGTATCCTCAGTTCCAAAGCGATTGAAAAGTGTTATTAAAAGGAAAGGTGATGTGACACGATGGTAAACATGCCTCTGTCCCAACTTCTGTTGAGTGCGTTGCAGCCATCAAATTCTAGATTTGTGTATGTTTACAAAATACGATTCAGTTGGTCAGTAAAACTATTGAAAATCTTTTCTTTGTACTTTTGTCAGTTAAATAAAGGTTCACGTGAATTAACATGTCACAGATTTTTGTTTTTATTGCATTTTGGAAAATATCTCAACTCTTCTGGAAATGGGGTTTGTATATAGTCTAGACTCTAGACACCCCCGTACATTGAAATCATTGGAAATGCTGCAGGAACTCAGCAAGTCAGGCAGCACCTATGGAAATGGATGAACAGGGATGAACAGTTGATGCTTCTGGCTGAGACCCTTCATCAGGACTGGAAAGCAAGGAGGAAGATGCCAGAAGAAAATGAGGGGGTAGCGTGAAGCCAGATGACTGGCTAATGAGTTTGATTCCTAATCCAAATCTTACCTTTATCAAGCGAGAGGAGTCCTGAACGGTCTTCCATATTTATTAAACCCACACCAATTAATCCCTGTCGAACATCTAGAGAATAAAAGCATAGGCACGTTAAATGGAATGAGTGCATCAGAGATGTAAACAAAATATAGGCACCCTCTGGTAAAGCTCTCTCATAATACAAGTGAGTAAAGCCAATTTCTGAACAACAAGAAATCCTACACCACGTTGTAAAGTGTTCAAGTTTAAAAATAATGCAAAGTTATTTTTAAAGTCAGGGCTCAAGTTCTAAAGTTAAATTAATAAAGCAGGAAATGTGTGAATTAGCACCAGTAGAGAGGCTGACTACTGAAATACTTGAATGTATTTGCTCCTTTAGACCTTCCACATTGGGCAAGATGACCAATAAACAGCTCTGGTTCCAAGCAATATAGTTAATGAACGATCAGTGCTGTCTCAAGGAAAGTGAAAAGGGAAAACAGCAGGTGGTGAGTACAGCGTACAGGAGCAGTGACCAGGCCTAGCAGAACACAGTGAGGCAAATCTGAACAAACCCAACCAGTTCAGGAGCAGCAGTTGACACCTAGCCAACGCTGAGGATTTGAGAGAATCAGAATCGAAGGCAGCGGGTGCAAGAGCAGAACAGAAACGTATGCAGCCAGCACTGAAAATCACAATTCGTGTTGGACAGGATTCACTCTAAATATTTTCTAAAAATAATTTTCTCCAAAACTAGGGTAACTTCACTAAGTGAACCAGAGCAAAAACAAAAATAAACTTAAGGGAACCTTAATGAGGTTAACAAATAAGAGCATTAGAAGCAAGCTGAGAAGTACATTTGTGGAATAACACTGGACAACAACAATTTTTTTCTGGAAGTGTTGCTCCCTCAGATTTGTTTCTGTTCATGTTTGGTATATGATAGACCGTGTAAAGCTCAACACAAATATAATTTCAGACTTCTTGTATCATGTAGGATTTTGGAGAAACAACCTAATTTCTATTGAATATAATACGCTTTGCAGTAGTTCAACCAAGCTAAAAATGTTTTGTTGATTTCAATTTGTACTCAGTGTCTGAGGCTTCTCATTTAAGTGCCCAACAATAATCAGCCAACATTGATGGATTCCTGTTGCCCTGATACCATTTCTCCATGACCACAATGTCCTGGTGAAACCTTTTACCACACTCGTCACTGTCAGCACCAAGATTTGCAGGGAAGAAGTCCAAATGGGAAATGCAGAAAATGAATCTTTCGTGACATGTTGCACTTCATGGTTTTGAACACTTGAAGCATGTTGCTAACCAGCGGCACGTTGTCTGGTGCTCTAAGTTACCAAAAAAATTTTCGACAATATCCTTGAATGCCTTCCATGTGATTTTCTCTGGTCCTACAAGAAGTTCTTCAAATTGTCTGTCATTGACCTGTTTGATTTGTGGACCAACAAAAATGCCTTCCTTAATCTTGGCATTAGTTATTCTGGGAAACATCTATCTCAGAATTGAAAATACACTTGGATTAAGATCTCAACTGTCCTGTGCTATCACCAGTGGGATCATCAGTTGATCTGCCACCTGTCTTCAGGAGTTTTGGCCCACTTATGATCAAGACTCCCTTGAGGTGGTGGGCCAGCAGTGCTAAAGCACCACCTCCCACTTATCAAAATTCTTCACGTAAATTCATAGCCTTTCTAAAGCCTGTTCTGCCACGCAGCATCTGCCCTGTCTAAACATGCCCCCAAGCATGCCTGGAAAACTTTTCAGTTTACATTGTGGGCAACATTTTAATTGATTTAAATTATGAATTGAAATAACATATATAGATAATTGTTAAAAAAATAGTGTGTGATAGGAAATTCTATGGGCGATTTTCATGATCAGCAGCCCAAAATCCGTAAGGTACACTCAAAAGTGTTCAGGAAGCAAAATCTTTGTTGTCCAGTGTAATATATCACATTGAAGTGAAAATCTCAGGGAGTGGCCATTAGGATGGGCACAAATGGATCTTTGTCAGTTTGACAAGATGTAGCAAACTGTGCTCATTGGATCACTAAATTTGGTGCTGATACAAGCAAAAATACAAAATTAAGCCATAGTGAACAAGCAAGGAGCCATATAAGGCCCATAGCTCGGTTAAGAGCATGGCTAGGCACAGCTCAAATGCCATCTATTAACTCGCTAATGCCACAGCTGTAACTGGGAGAATCTTGGATGGAGGCATACAAGAGTGACAGAGATCAGCAGATTATAACAACCTCACCCTTAACATCAGAAAGAACAAGGAACTGATTGTGGACTTCAGGAAGAAGTCAGGAGGTCACACAGCAGATCTCTCTGAGTGATCTGTGATGGAAAGGGTGAGTAGTTGCAAGTTCCTGGGTGTCAACATCTCTGAAGATCTAGTATCCTAATATATTGATGTAATTATCAAAAGGCACAACAGCGGCTATATTTCATCAGGAATTTGAGGACATTTTGCATGTCACCAAAGACTGTAGCAAATTTGTACAGATATGCTTTGGAGAACACTTTGACTGGATGCATCACCATCTAGTATGGTGGGGGGGGGTAATGTAAAGGATTGGAAAAAGCTGCAGGGGGCTGTCAACTCAGTTATCTCCATCGTAGACACGAGACTTCCCACCATCGAGGATATCATCAAAAGGCAATGCCTCCAGAAGGTGGCATCCATAATGAAGGACCCTCACCATCTAGAACATACCCTCTCTTCATTACTACCAGCTAAGAGACTGAAGACACACATTCAATGTTTCAGGGACAGCTTCTTCCCCTTCACCATGAGATTTCTGAAGAAGAGGGAAGCAGGAGGAGGAAGTACTAACAGAAGTTGGAGAAATTGATGTTCATGCCATCAGGTTGGAAGTTAACCAGGCGGAATACAAGTTGTTGCTCCTTCTCCCTGAGGGTGGCCTCATCCTGGCATTTGAGGCGGCCAAGGACCAATATGTTGGAATGGGAATGGAGATTGAAATTAAAATGATTGGCTACTGGGAAATCTCACACTCAACAACACAGTACATTTCACAGAGAGGGGTAATTGTTGTTTGAAGTAGTTATTACAGTGAAATGAAATCCAGCAATACATGTTGAGTTCATTCATGCAAACAAATTAGTTCAATGTAGATACGGTACTGGAAAACTTGCTTTGCTTTAAGTTGTGCTTTTTCCAAAGGCAGGCAGGGTCTGAATATGCTTCATCATTGCAAGGATTCCTTCAGTAATTCCAGTTGAAGCTCATGTGCTCAAATCCCGTGTGTGAAGTGTGAACTCACAACTTTCTAATTCAGACTTAAGAGCGTCATGAATAGAAAAACATCATCATCGTTACGTGCCATGTTGTATGATGTAGGTGATCATGGTCTTTTATTTCTTCTGTTGAAAAATTTGCCAAGAATGACCATCCACCACCTGCTCCCATGGCTTCACGTGACCCTGATTTTTTCTTGGGGGGGTGGGGGGAGAGAGCTAAGCAGATGCTACATCTTGCTCAAGTGTGACCTGCAGGCTAGTGCAGGGAAGGAGCACCTTGCATCTCTCCTTTGGTAGAGACTGTTAAAAACCACTAAAAAAAAATACCTTTGATAAGTTTTGTACTTTTTAATAAACTCATATTTTTTCCACACTCACCGGCAGAAAGCGGTATAGCAGCTAAACTAACTCATTTTTCATTGGCTAAGTATTAGCACATTACCCACATGATGTAGTTGTTTTAATTATGTAGCCTATTAACTAATTTATCTCTAAGGAATTTCTCTTATCTATAAAACTGACAGACCTTTCAGAAATGTCATCTTTAGCATTAATTCCCCTCTTAGCTCAGCTTTTTCTCAGCTCTTTACTTAGTTTACTCCTGGAAGAATCCAAGGATCAGAAAATAAACAGAGATCCAACAAGACACATCCCCACTTGATCACCCTGAGCAAAACATAGGCATAAAAAAATTAATTTGCTGAAATTGCTGCACTTGGACTGTGCAGAAAATATCTTAAACCAAGAAAATAACAATTTTAAATTATAATATTACAAATTTCATTGTTACTGACCCAAACTGATCAGGAGCTAAACGGGAATCTGTACTGTACCTTTGAAGAAATCCCCAGTGTATTCTTTGGGTGATGGCACCAGTGGACTGTCTAGATTTACAATGGATTTCATTACAATTTCCAGGGCATTCCGGCCATACTGTAAAAGTGTCAAACAGCCCAGTGTCACATTACAGTTTAAATAGATACTGTAGATTAGATAGATAGAGTAAATTGACACAGCTCAGTATTACGACATCCTGTCTCTCTGATGCATTTAGGTTACTGTGACAATTCATGTTATTTCTGGCATTTCAATTGTGAGGCAGGCAGCAACTTAGATAAAACTAACTAAATATAAAATAATGAACCATAAAATCCCACCACTTTTCACCTGGATAACTGCAACGTTACCTTGTTATCGAAGTTAAACCTGCTCAAATCCCTGGTTTCAGTGGCACGTCTGTCGCCGTGTGTAAGAGCACCCTGTTCAAAAAGTAAAACAAAAATCAATGACTGAAAATGAAAAATGAAAATTAAAACCACAGATGCTAGAAATTGCCAAGAGAAACAGAAAACATGGGAAACGTTCACTGAGTCAAAGTTAAAAGTAAATTTATTATCATAAATGTCACCATATACTACCCTGAAATTCATTTACATCAAGAATAATCTGGAGGGACCGCAGGACGTGCATGTATGGTGAAGGCAGGCTGTTTGGAGATGCAGGAAAACCTACATATCATTAACATCAGAGACAAGGTGCACTCCCTTCTCTTCCCACAGCTTATGTTGACATAGGTGCGCAGACATATTTTCACAGAACCCACTTTATGCAGTTTACCAAGGCTAATGGTCATTTCAAGAACTTGTATAACTTGTATTGATTTATTTATTGGAATACAGTGTGGAATTGGCCCTTCGAGCTGCACCACCCAGCAATCCCCTGATTTAATCCTAACCTATTCACGGGACAATTTACAATGACCAATTGACCTACCAACCAGTACTTCTTTGGGCTGTGGGAGAAAACCAAGCACCTAAAGGAGACCCACGTGGTCACAGGGAGAACGTACAAACTCCTTTTCCTGCAGCGGTGGGAATTTAAGCCAAGTCACCTGTACTGTAAAATGTTGTGCTAATCACTACGCCACTGTGCTGCTAGTAGAACTTGGGGTGGCAGCTTAGTGAGTGTAATGTGTACAGTGCTAGCGATCAGGGTACAATACAATTCTCGCCACTGTCTGTAAGGAGTTTGTACATACTCCCTCCAACCACGCGGGCTTCCTTCAGGTGCTCCGGTTTCCTCCCACATTCGAAAGACATACGGGTTTGGGCTGTAAGTTGTGTGCATGCTAGGTTAGCGCTGGAAGAATGATGACACTTGCAGCCTGCCCCCAGCACATCCTCCAAGTGTTGTTGATGCAAATGACTGTATGTTTTAACATTATGATGTTCATTCACTCATCATGTGCCATGTTGTATAACGTGGGTGATCTTCGCAAATTTTTCTACAGAAGTGGCTTACCATTGCCTTCTTCTTGGCAGCGTGACCCTAGCCATTATCAACACTTTTCAGAGATTGTCTGCCTGGTGTCAGTGGTCACATAACCAGGACTTGGTCATCTGCACCGGCTGCTCAAACGACCGTCACCACCTGCTCCCATGGCCTGATTGGGGGTGGGGGTGGGGGGAAGCTGGTGCCACACCTTCACACCTTGCCCAAGGGTGACATGCAGGCTAGCGGAGGGAAAGACTGCCACACACCTCCTGATGTATTCCCACCCCGCCACCCAACTTTGATGCATTCATGACAAATAAAGCCCTTAACAGAAAATAAAAAGATACACCAGATATTTAAAGATTAAAGATCCTCCCTACTCAGTCAGTGAGTCATTCTGAGGAACAAAGACAACCAATCTAAAACTGAATCAGGTTTGGCAACATTTTTGGGGACTTTTTGTTCTCTACTAATGGTTGGTCTTGGTGAGGAACAGGAAACACACTCTTGTTTGAAAGCCAGGAACTTACCAAACTTTCAAGCCTTTTTGCAACAATTGAAGCAAATCTCTGTTCACCTGCCAACTCCGATATTAGAAAAACATACTCAGGTGAGGTCACTTGGTTTGATCGATGTGTTCGACCTGCAGATAAATTAATAAACACAGTTCCAGTAAAAACAGCAACCACAATTACACAAGATAAGCTAATCTTAAAAGGTATTTCCTTTAATGGATTTTCAAATTGAATCTATTATCAAAGTACATATGATACCATATACAACCCTGAGATTCAATTTCTCGTGGGCAGTCAAAGTAAATACAAATAAACACAATGAAAGACTGTAACTAACAGGATAGACAAACAGCCATTGTGCAAAAGACAACAGATTGTGCAAATACGAAAATAAATTTAAATAATAATAAATAAACAAGCAATAAATATTGAGAACATGAGATGACAGGTCATTGAAACTGAGTCCATAGACTGTGGGAAGTGATGGGCAAGTGGTCCAAGAGCCTGATGGTTGAGAGGTAATAACCGTTCCTGAACACAAAGGTGCAAATCCTGAGGCTCTTGTACTTTCTTCCTGATGGCAGCAGTGAGAAGAGATCATGGATTGCATGGTGGGGGACTTTGATGGATGTCTCATGTCCTGATCCCCATAAACGTCACAAATCAATTACAATTGAATATTAGACCATAATTCATAGGAGCAGAATATTGCTTGTTGGTTCTCAACCTGTACACACTGGAGTTTAGAAGAATGGGGCCGGGGAGGTGGGGTGGGGGAGAAGAGAGAGAGAATCTCACTTAAATCCATCGAGTATTGAAAGGGTCAGACGGAGAGGATGTGGAGAGGATGTTTCTATAGTCGGGGTGTCCAGGACCAGAGGACACAAACTCAGAATAGAGGGGCATCCATTTAGAATAGAGATGAGGAGGAATTTCTCCAGTCTGAGAGTGACGAATTTGTGGAACTTGGTTCCACAGACATCTGTGGAGGCCAAATCATTGGGTATATGTAAAACAGAGATTGAAGGTTCTTGATTACTCAGGGAGTCAAAGGTTACAGAAAGAAGGCAGGAGATTGGGGCTGAGAGGGATAATCAACCACCCGTGATGGTATGGCAGAGCAGACTCAATAGGCAAAATGGCCTAATACTGCTCCTATGCCTTGTGGTCTATCTCTCTTCCCCCAAGCTGGAGTAGGAAACATGACCCCATACCCCAATGTGCCCTAAACCCCTCCATTCCTAAAAGGGAGAACAAGCTGTGCCCAACCTTTGCTGTCTAAACAGGCCAATCCAAAGTGCCCCAGGACACACCACTGACAGGTCATGACAAAGAACACATAATCATGGCACCCAACAAGAGCTATTGTTCACAGAGCTAAGCTGCGGGGCCCAATAATATACCAGGTCTGGTTTTGAAAGGCCGTGCAGCCCAGCTGATAGAAGTGCTTACAGATGTATTCAACACCTCTCTGGAGCAATCCATTGTCCCCTTGGTTTTCAAGGTGGTAACCATGATACCAGTGCCGAAGAAGGCGACAGTAACCTGTCACACTAACATCAACCATTATGAAATGCTTTAAGTGGCTGGTCTTGGAGCACATTAAAGCCTTTTGCCCAGTTGCACTAGATCCTTTCCAGTTCGCTTATCACTCAAATCAATCCACTGATGATGCACAAGCCTTTGCCCTCCACCAAGTCCTGTCCCACCTGGAAAACAGGGTTCATATGCCAGACTGCTGTTTATAGACTTCAGTTCAGCATTACCCCAGAAACTGGTGGTAAACCTCTCCTCGCTGGGTCTCCACATCCTCCCTCTGCAATTGGATACCGGACTTCTTAACAATAAGGCCACAGTCAGTCCGTGGGGACAGCAACATCTCTTGTCTCACTACGCTGAGCACCGATGCTCCCCAAGACTGTATGCTCAGCCTGCTGATGCATGACTGTGTTGCAGGATCCGGCTCAAACCGTGTCATCCAGTTTGCAGATGACATAACAAGAATGCTGATGAGACGGAGCATAGAGAGGAAGTGGAGTGGCTGTGGATTGGTGTGAGAAGAACAATCTGAGCCTGAATGTGGAGAAGACGAAGGATATCACTGTGGACAAACCAGCCCCCTCTGCCAATACATGAATCCTCCATAGAGAGTTAAGTGCACCAAGTTTCTGGGAGTTCACATCATGGATGACCTCATCCGGTCCCTTGATATCACCTCCCTGAACAAGAAGGCACAGCAGTGCCTCCACTTCCTAAGAATATTGAGGCAAGCAAAGCTCTCAGCCCCATCTTAACTGTGTTTTACAGGAGCACCACTGAGAGCGTCCTGAAAAGTTGCACCTCCATCTGGTACGGGAGCAGTCGAGCATGGACCAGAAGTCCCTACAAAGGACTGAGAACAGCTGAGAGGATCATAGGGATCACCCTACCATCCACTGGGGACATTTACCAGGAGTGCTGCATACGCAAGGCCCTTAGTATTATTAAAGATCTCACCCATTCAGCCTTCTCTTTGGCTTTCTATCATCAGGCTGGAGACTGATGCACAAAAACAGGGTTGAGAAAGTTTCTTCCCCCAGGCCATTAGGCTTCTGAACTCCCGGCCACATAATATTCGAAGTGTCACTGGCTAATCTGTTTGGTACCTTATAATATTTAATATTAAAACATAGAACAAAGAAATCTACAGCATATTACAGGCCTTTCGGCCCACAATGTTGTGCTGACCATGTAACCCTACTCTAGAAACTGCCTAGAATTACTCATAGCCCTCTACTTTCCTAAACTCCATGTACCTACCTAACAGTCTCTGAAAAGACCCTGCTGTATCCGTCTCTACCATAGTCACCAGCAGAGTACTCCACACACCCACCGTGTGAAAATCTTACCCCTGACATCCCCTCTGTACCGATTTCCAAGCACCTTAAAACTATGCCCTCTCGTGTCAGTCATTTCAGCCCTGGGAAAAAGCCTCTGGCTATCCACACGATCAATGCCCCTCATCATCCTATACACCTATCAGGTCACCTCTCATCCTCCGTCGCTCCAATGAGAAAAGGCCAAGTTCACTCGACCTATTCTCATAAGGCATGCTCCCCAATCCAGGCAACATACTTGTAAATCTCCTCTGCACCCTCTCTATAGTTTCCACATCCTTCCTGTAGTGAGGTGACCAGAAATGAACACAGTACTCCACGTGGGTCTGACCAAGGTCTTATATAGCTTAATGCACTTTAGTTTGTCATTTATGTGTGATTCATCTGTAGATTTTATCCTTCCTTTCATAAGCTATTGGGTGTTAAATGCTTTACATCGTGGTTTGGAGAAACGTTGTCTTGTTTCTATATACATTATCTGGCTATATACATTATATACATGCATATAGTTAAATGACAATAAACTTTGACTTGACACTTGACTTCAGCTACACAGAAACAACACGGAAAATGTACAGTGTAGCCAATATAGGTCAATAATTTCATGTGCTCTTTTCGCACTGTTACCATCAGGAAGGTATAGGAGCCTCAGGACTCACACCACCAGGTTCACGATCCGTTATTACCCTTCAACCACCAGGCTCTCAAACCAAAGGGATAACTTCACTTGCCCCATCATTGAAATGTTCCCACAACCGAAGGACTCCCGTTCAAGGACTCTTCATCTCATGTTCTCGATATTTATTGCTTACTGATTTCTTCCTTCTGTATTTGAAGAGTTTGTCATCTTCTGCCTACTGGTTGAACATCCTAGTTCAGTGATCTTCTGTTGATTCTGTTTGGATATAATTCGGTAGATTTGTTGAGTATGCCCACAAGAAAATGAATCCTAGGGCTGTATATGGTGACATATATGTACTTTGATAATAAAATTTACTTTGAATGTTTCGCTAGGTGATTTAAAGGAAACTGTAATTAGGGATTATCGTAATGTTCGAAGTAAATTATAGCAACAGAGACACTAAAGAACAGATTGAGAGTCAGATTTTGGAAAAGTGCAAAAATAATAGGCCGTCTTGGGTGACTTCAACTTCCCTGATATTGGCACCTCCTTAGTACAAATGTATTAGATGATAGTAGAGGAGGCTATGGAAAGGCATTCAATTAGCACTGTCAGATGCTAACCACCATCAATCTAACACACATTCACAGATCTTCCATGAAGAGACACCAGGGAACAAAGTGGAAGCTGGCAGGTCCTCACCAAACT
Organism: Mobula hypostoma; assembly: GCF_963921235.1. NCBI lineage: Eukaryota > Metazoa > Chordata > Chondrichthyes > Myliobatiformes > Myliobatidae > Mobula > Mobula hypostoma. The sequence goes on along the minus strand of NC_086117.1, from coordinate 52,346,008 downwards.
GCTGAATCGCACGGTCTGCACTCCAGGGCAGCTCCAACGTCATGTGCACACGCCGTCGCTGGTTCTTAACTCTGCGATCTGCTTGCAATGAAATCCCAGAACTGGCTGCTTCTGAAATTATTGCAATATTCTAATGGCCAGAGAAAAGGAAAATCATAAATTAAAAACCAGAAATCAGGGCTTGCTGTCCCAAAGCAAACAGCTGAAGTGAATTGCTTTCACCTTCTCTCCATCCATAAACCGCTGCTTCTCTGTGATGTTGAGGATTTCTACAGGAACATCAAGTTCAGATCTGGATTCGTAAGATATACTGCCATCATCGTTGCTCACAACCCTGCCTTTCCGGCCTGTCATCTGGAAAACAAAACCTCAACTGAGCAAGTCCAACAACAGAACATTTCAACAGATCAAGCAAGGAATAACAATAACTAGAGATGCATTATGGGTTACCCAGTCCTCTGTATAACTAAAGATTCATAGTACATTTATTATCAAAGCTGTGTTTGCAGCATACAACTCCAAAATTAGTCCTCCCAACAGTCATGAAACAAAGAAATCCATGTTCAAAGATAAACATCAAACCCCACACACAAAAAAAATCATGTAGACCGCAAGACAAACGAGTTAAAACACAAAATCACAAGGCATATTTCAGTTCAGTTCAGTGTTTATTATCTGCCGGCTGCCCCGATTCAGAAATCGCCCAAAAGTAGCAACAAAAAGAGGAGCAACCGGAACTTGAACACACCATAACCCTGAATCTGAGTCCAAACCTACAAACCAAATTCATACGCAGAATACTGCCTTACCTCAAGTAAGTGTGGCATTTTGCCAACTTACAAGCTTACTTTCGGAAATCAGTACAGTTCTGGTAATTAATAAAGACAATTCAGTAGATTCACAGCTACTTAATTTTGGGGTGGTGGGGTCAATAATAAAGATGAGGAGGCAGAAGATGCACAGCCCACTCAGTAGTTCAGAGAGATGGGTGAGACTTCTCAAAATAAAATTAGAGCCATCTAGATAAAAAAGCACCCCCACCCCTCCTCTCAACGAGAAGAGCATTCCTCCCACCCTCCCCTCCCCACTCACCTAATTGATTCACAGAACCCAGACACTGCTGTTAACATACGAACATGAGATACAGTAAAGAATAGGTCCTTCCAGCCCTTTGAACTGCACCGAGCAGCAACACCCGATTGAACCCGAGCCCAATCACGGGGCAATTTACAATGACCAATTAACCTACTAACACAGCCCACTCAGTGCAGGGGACATGCTGACTCTCCAAATAAACTGACTGAAAAAGCACCCCCTCCCTTCAATGGGAAGAGCATTCCTCCTCCCCACCCAGTCGCCTCCACACTCACATCATTGATTCTGCTGCCAGACACTGCTGTCAATACGAAAAACCAATATCCATCCTTGTTGTTCATGTTGTCCTGCTGAACATTGTGGGCATGCTATGTTGGTACTGGAAAGTGGGGCTACACTTGTTGGCTACCCCTAGCAGATGCTGGTTGTTAATGCAAATGACATACTCAGACGCCACGGTGGTGTAGCCGTTAGCGCGATGCTCTTACAGCTTGGGGTGTCAGAGCTCAGAGGTCAATTCTGGCACTGTATGCAAGGAATATGTATACCTCCCTGTGTAATACATGGGTTTTCTCCGGGTGCTATTGGTCACTGTAAATTGTCCTGTGATCAAGCTAGGGTTAAATCAGGGGTTGCTCGTGGTACGGTTTGAAAGGCCAGAAGGGCCTATTCCGCAGTGTGGAATAGAAAATGCTGGGCCAGGCAGCATCTATGGAAGGAAGAACTATTTAATGTAGAAAGGTGTTCCATTCAGTGTCGAGCATATTGGCAAGTGGAAGAACATATTACTGAAATGCCTAATTTTTCACATATTTCGTTATAAGAACATAAGATATCATTTTTACTGAGACATCCTGCTGTTTCTCTGCAGCTGAAATGCTACATTTTACACAAAGGTTTGGGACATACACTTTAGGGGTGACAACAAGTTCTACTTTAACTTCCTTCTTCTCCAGTACTGTAAGTTTCCCTTCAAATCTTCAGTCAACCTTCTCCCACAGACAAGCCAACCATAACTACTATCATCTCATCACCAACCTTCTCTTTCTCTCCAAAGTTGCTAAATATTGATGCCTTCCACACCAGCATCTGGTTTTCCCCATCAGATGTCCCTACTGTTGTGCGAGGCGCTCCTTCCCTCCGCTAGCCTGCAGCTCACTTATGGGCAAGGCCCCCCAGTCAGGGTCACGTGAAGCCATGGAGCAGGTGGTGGATGGTCGTATGAGCAGCCGGTGCATATCACACTCCCTGGGTACGTGACCAATGATGTCAGGCAGACAATCTCGAAGGTATTGATAATGGCTGGGGTCACCCATCTTGTAAAGACGCTGCCCACAAGAAGGCAATGGCAAACCACTATGTTAGAAAATTTGCCAAGAACAATCATGGTCTATGATTGCCTACATCATATGACATGCCACATAATGATGACAACAACATGGAAACAGGCTGTTCAGCCCACCATCTCTGTGCTGACCATCAAGTACCATGATCTATTAATTCCACTTTCCAGCACTCGTCCTAGAGCCTGCTATGTTATGGTATTTCAGGTTTGGGGACTGCCCGTCTCCACCTCCCACACGCAAGCTGAGTGAAAAAAATCCTTCCTCTCTCTGCCCCCACCTTACTGTAAATATTTGTCTCCCGGTTACAGGCTCAGAGGGAGAAGTTCCTCAACATCTAATATTAAATTAGATCATCTCAGCCAGGCGTCTCCACCAACTCAGCTTTCTCCAGCAGAATGAAAACAAACATAGCCTATCCAATTTCTCCCTATAACTGAAACACGATCCCAGTGAATTGTCTCAGCCCTCCCCCTTGTCAACCGTGTCATTTTTTTTGGTTGCTATTTTTAGGTGATTTTGAATCGGAGAGGCCTGCAGATAACGAACACTGAGCTGAACTGAATATGCCTGGACTCCTTCTGATTTTGTGTTTTATATCCTGTGTTTTTCACTCTTTTTTGTTTGTGCGGTTTATATTTTTTTAATGCATAGTGGTGGTTGTTCGATGTTTATTCTTTGAACAGGTTCCATGGATTTTGTTTTCAGGCTGTCTGTGGGGAAGACAGATCTTAGGGTTGTATACCGCATACATACTTTTTGATAATAAATGACCCTGAATTCTTCCTATAATCTTGATTTCAACATTTAAGATGAGGTTTCCTAGGTACATGGATGGTAGGGGTATGGAGGGCGATACTCCCGGTGGAAGTAGGCAGTTTAAATGGTTCGGCACGGACTAGATAGACTGAAGGGTCTGTTTCTGTTATACTTTTTTATGACTCTGGTTTTTACATCACACTCAGACACGTATAACCTTCAGCTCTTCCAAAGTTCTGCTCCCAAAGTTTGAGCCACTCTGTTGCATTAATCTCTCACCTCCATATTTGAGACCTATTTTTTCCTCCACTGTAATCCCACCATTGTTTTAAAATTACTGCTGGTTTTTCATCAAACCTTCAATGCTATGGAGATTATCTTGTGACTCAGGTTTTGCTCGGTATCACAGGAGTGATCACCATGACAGAAGCAGGTCATAGTTATGGATATGCGCATTTTACACCGACACTTTCTTGGAACTGACCTCCGCTACATTATCTGGGCCACCCAGCTCGTCTATGAGCTCATCCAGCGTATTTGGAGGTAGGTCTTCAGCTAGTCTGTCCAGCTTCTCCAGTAATTCTCGTTTCATTTGCTGGGCTCTTTCCACTGCGTCCTGGCTGGCTACAATACTATGGCTACTGTTACCTTGAGTTTTAATCAGAGGAAAAATGGAACAAGTTAAGTAACAGGAGTTTATTTATTTTTCAAAATAGACTCTAATCCTTGTCTGATTACAGAGCAAGATAAAAGAACATACATTAATGCAATTTCATTCACATTTTGCTACAACCCCTTTACCTGAAGGAAGTGCATTATTGGTTGTGCAGCTGATTGAAGAGAAACTGGGCTTTTTCGATCCAAGACCAGATGCTAGTAAGGCACTCTGGATAGAATCGGGATCAATACTTTTCTTCTTCTTCTTCTTCTCTTTGTCCTTCTTCCTCTCCTTCCTCACTAACCAAGGATCTGTTCCAATCCAAAAGGAGAATGGTCATAAATACTGTTGTGTGTGGGGGATGGGGTGTGACAACATCTGGTTTGGGAGCAGAAATCTCACGTTTCTCTGCACAAGCCCAAGGCATCCCCCTACCACTAAATCATTACACAAAGGCTCCTTCATTTCTGCCATTTTCAAATTATTCAGCCCATCAAGTCTGCTCTGATGCCCCATCATGGCTCTCAACGTCATTAACCTCTGCTTTAAATATACCTAATGACTTGGACTCAACAGCTGTCTGTGGCAATGAATTCCACAGATTCACCAGTCTGTCTGAAGAAATTCCTGAGCCTCAAGCCCAAAGAAAGCTATAACAGAATCTTCTCCAGCTGCCTCAGCAGTTACAACTAGTCCCTCACAACAAGGTTTCAGTTAATATGTCCAATAGCTCCATGGCTGAAATACCCCAATCTCAGCTCTTCATTAGAATCCATTACAGTCAATGTCCCAAATCTCCTGACCACTCAACTCTATCATTGTCATCCCCCACTGAATTCACACCACTCTCCAGAATACCCCTGCTTCCGCATGCCTTTCCAATTAATACTTTTGACTTATGACGTTTGTACAGACTGAAGACAGAGATCACCATTTAGTTCACTGAATTTTTGTGTGCTGTCAGACTGAATAATGGTCAGGACTTAGCACAGAGTACGGTTTATTGATGTGGAACATACATCTTGCTGAGAGAATGAAATCAGGAAACAGGAAGTTAGTAGAACACACACCAGTCCTCACTGAGGGCTCGGTGCGGAAAGGCTGAGCAGTTTTAATTTCCTGGGAACCAACATCTCAGAGAAGGTGTCCAAAGACCAGCACACTGATGCAATCATGAAGAAAGCTTGCCAGTGGCTCTACTTTGTTAGGAGTTCACAGAGATTTGGTATGTCACTAAAAACACTTGCAAATTTCTACAGAAGTACAGTGGAGAACATTCTGACTGGTTGCATCATGGCCTGGTGTGGAGGCTCCAGTGTACAGGATTGGAGATATAGCCAGCTGCACAGGCACAACCCTCCCCACCATCAAGGACATCTTTAAGTGACAATGCCTCAGGAAGGCAGCCTCTATTATTTAAGACTCCCATCTGGGACATTGCCCCTTGGTGTTTAACAACCACCAGGGAGGTGGTACAGGAGCTTCAAGACCCATTCAGTGATTCAGGATTCACTTCTGGCCTTCCATCATCAAACTTCTGAAGGGTGCATGAACAATCCTTTTATTTTGCACTAGTTCTTTGTGATCTGTAGTAATTCTATACCATACATTCAAATACTGCTAGTTCCACAAGAGATAACAAACCTAATATCTGCCTGAAAAGAATGGATGTCAGTACAATGTGATGGTGAGCTTTACAACCTCAACATGCTTCCAGTGTAGTGCCACCTGCCTGCATGGAGTTTGCACATTCTTCGTCATGACACAGATATTGTCAATTTTTCACCCTATGTCCGACCTCAAATCTTAAGCATGTGCTAGTTGACACATTGAATATCTAGAGCCAGTAAGTGGCTGCTGGGAGAATTGGAGCAAACCAAAAGACCACAGGCAGAATTAGGCTATTTGGCCCATCGAGTGTGCTCCGCCATTTTATCATGGCCGATTTATTTTCCTTCTCAGCCCCATCTCCTGCCTTCTTCCCGCAACTCTTCATACCCGACTAATCAAGAATCTATCAACCTCTGCCTTAAACATACCCAATGACCACCACCAGGTTCAAGAATAGTTACTACTCCTCAACCATCAAGCTTCTGAATAAAAGGGGATAACTACACTCATTTGCCCCATCACCGAGATGTTCCCACCACCAATGATCTCCCTTTGAGGACCTTATTTCATTATCTCATGTTCTTGTTATTTATTACTTATTTATTTCTATTTGCATTTGCAGAGTTTGTTGTCTTCTGTACACTGGTTTGATCTTTCATTGAAATCAGGAAACAGGAAGTTGGTAGCACACACACCAGTCCTCACTGAGGGCTCAGTGGTGGAAAGGATGAGCAGTTTCAAGTTTCTGGGCACCAGCACCTCACAGGATGTGTCCTAGGACCAACACAGTAATCTCAGTATATCCACAAGAGTATGAATCTCAGGGTTGTATATGGTGACATACAGTTGCAAGAAAAAATTTGTGAATCCTTTGCGATTACCTGTTTTCAGCATTAATTACTCACTAAACGTGGTCTGATCTTCATCTTAGTCACAATAGGAGACAAACACAATCTGCCTAAACTAATAACACATACACACAATTGTACTTTTTCTCATCAATACTGAGTACAGCATCTAAACAATCACAGTCTAGATTCAAAAAATGTATGTGAACCTCTGGGATAATGCCTTCTACAAAAGCTATTTCGAGTCAAGTGTTCCAATCAATAAGATGAGATTGGAGGTGTGGGTTGTAGAGGTGCCCTGCCTATAAAAGAGATACACAAAGTCAGGTTACTGACAGAGCCTGCTCTTCTCAAGAAATATCTGTTTATGTGCATCATACCTCAATCAAAACAACCTTCGGAGGACCTTAGAAGAATTGTAGAGATGCACGAAGCTGGAAAAGGCTACAAAAGCATTTCTAAAGACCTCAGTGTTCATCAGTCCACAATAAGAGAAATTGTTCACAAATGGAGGAAATTCAGGACTGTTGCTACTCTCCCTAGGAATGGGCATCCTGCAAAGATCACACCAACAGTACAATGTGCAAAGCTGAGTGAGGTGAAAAAGAACCCAAGGGTAACAGCAAAAGACCTGCAGAAATCTCTAGAACTTGCTAAAGTCTCTGTTCATGCATCTACTAGAAGAAAAACACTGAACAAGAATGGTGTTCATTGAAGGACACCATGGAGGAGACAACTGCCCTCCAAAAAAAACATTGCTGCACATCTCAGGTTTGCAAAAGACACCTGGATGTCCATAAAACTTCTGGCACAATGTTCTGTGGACAGATGAGATGAGAGTTGAAATTTCTGGCAGAAATGCACACTGCTACATTTGGAAGTAAAAAGGCACTGCATATCAACACCAAAACCTCATCCCAACTGTGAAGCATGGTGGAAAGCGGTCTGCTTTGCTGCCTCAGGGCCTGAACAGCTTCCAATCAATTGTATCGAGATATTATACAGGAGAATGCCAGGGTGGCAGTCTGTCACCAGAAGCTTAATAGAAGTTGGATGATGCAACAAGGCAATGATCCAAAACACAAGAATAAATCACAACAAAATGGTTTAAAAAGAAGAAAATGTGTGTTGGAATGGCTAAGTCAGAGTCCAGACCCTAACCCAATTGAGTTGCTGTGGCATGACCCGAGGAAGACTGTTCATGCAAGATATCTCAGAAATATTGATGAACTGAAATAGTTTTGAATAGAGAAGCGGTCTAAAATTGCTCCTCACCGTTGTGCAAGTCTGATCAGCAGCTACAGGAAACGTTTGGTGGAGGTTATTGTTGCTAAAGGTGGTTCTACAAGTTATTAAACACAAGGATTCACATACTTTTTCCAGCCTGGACTGTGAATGAATGAACAATGTGTTCAATAAAGACATGAAAAGTACAATTGTGAGCACGTTATTAGTTTAGGCAGATTGTGAGTTATATGAAGATCAGACCACATTTTATCAATAATTAATGCAGGAAACCAGGTAATTGAAAAGGGTTCACAAATTTTTTTCTTGCAACTTCGATAATAAAATTTACTTTGAACATTGACTTGGTCTCCACAGCAGAGCTCTAGAAGGCAATATTCAGAGGTAATGACCTAGATCACATTACAGTTAACCACACTTACATTACACCACTCACTGCCGGCTGCATAAATTGTCCTTTCTTATTCTGGGCTCTATAGACACTAGTCTAGAACAGGAATGCTGTTCATCTGTCACCAACTTACCATCCTCCTCATCAGAAGACTCATCCCTGAAAGGGTTGAAGTCATCGTCGGCAGAGCTGACAGAGTGAAAACTTTCTGCATCACTGCCTTCACTTTCAGACACTTCAGATTCACTCCCTGAAGAGCTGCTCCCAGCAAGCCCTTTACTCTTGCGAACTTTTTTAGCTTCTCGTTTGTCCTCGTTGGCTGAAAAATAACAAGTCACATTTAAAAGTTTTCAAAGAAGAAAGTTAATCAAACTTGTCATTTTTCAAATGCATAGTTTCTAGTCAAAACTTTCAGCACCCCCTGGGTCCTTGATAAACAGGAAAGCTAAGTACTGTCTAGGCAAACATCTTACTGGAGGTTTGGTCCAAGTGATAGACTTTTAAAGAGAGTTACAATAATACATAAAGATTGCAGTTTAATAGCTGCTGGGATCAACTGAAGGTGAGCTAAGGGAGGCATAGACTCAGCTTAATCTGAGTAGTAAGCCACACAGCTACTCTAAAATACATGCCCGAGGTTGATATTCTAACTCAGCACGATTCTCAGACCCCCTGTGGCCCTCAACAGTCAGAATTATTGATTTCCATCTTGAATGAAAAGGGCTTCCACAACCCTTCATGTTTGAGAATTCCAAAGGCTCGCCATCCTCAGTGAAGAGGTTTCTGTTTTCTGATGTAAACTCCCCACCTCTCATGCTCAAGCTGTTGTATCATCAGAAGCTGCTCAGGCACAGAAAATATGGCTCAGCCGCTGTCACCCCTTTCAATGTATTCTCCTAATCATATACTCTCAACTTCCCCCCTCATACCTTCACAGATTCCTCAGTTCAGATGTAACATCCAAATTTTATATCAAATTTGTAGGTGATGAGATTCTAAATAAAATTCTAAACATATTACTGCCACTCTCTCACAAAAGGCCCTCGACCCTAGGGTAACCTAATAGCCCTTTCTCACTGCACTAACCTCAAGACCCTATATAGCTTTTTAGCTGGTTGATTCCTCAAGGTACTGATGCAGAACAGTTTTAAATATTTCCATAAATTCAACATACTGCAGCAGGTTTGATCTCTCTAGACTCCTATAACACATGAACCTCTAACCACATGATTTATACCATGCCCTGTGTTGTACCCATATGGTAGTCCCTGCCAAGCTCTCCTGCCCTTTGCCAATTTTTGGTTTGATCCAAAAAGTAATTATGCCTTTACGTGATTTATCATGACAAAATTGTTCCTCATCACTGATCACCCCCTTAAATAACAGTTCTACAGCAGCACCCCGCTCTTCCCAAATGTCAAATATAGTGGATTCTGGTAAATTGAGCCATTAGTTAATTGGGGGCAGCCGCTTATTTGGGACAATTCCTAAAGAACAAAAATTAATTGAGAAAATAGCCGCGATTCCCTTCATTTATTTTGGACACTATGCCGCTAATTGAGACAGGAGACTGTTGCTGATCAGTTTCTATCTAGAGTCAGTCGTGAGCACATGTGTGGCTGTTAGATACTACACAATGCTCAGAATGAACAGTTTTTAAATAGCATTAGCTGTGTGTGTGTGTGTTCATAAAACAGTGATTTTTGTCATTGATAGTTGGCGAGAAATAAGCAGTAAGACAAATTAGAACGGTTTTGCTCACTGCGGTTTCAAGTATTTAGTTGTAGAGATGCCACAGACAGCTGAGAGTGAAAATGAAATGATTTCCCTACTTCAACAAGTTAGGGACTATGCAGAATTTGAAGACATTGACAGTCATCTTAAATGTTACAATGAAAATGAAGATTTGGAGGAGACAATCATCAATTGCATTGTATGAAGGCAGTCCATTATTTGGACCAGGTATCTGCACTAATTTAGCTCCATTTTGGTCATCCTGAGTTACTTTTGTGTAACAGCAATGAGATTTTATATACTTTTTGTGCCTTGAATTAATCTAATCTAATGGTGTGGACACATTTGTTTACAGTGTCTTTGTCATTGTAAGCATTCACCTGTGCTTCAGACCAGTTGCTCAAATTTTTGATGCACATTTGCTCTTGTCGGTTTTCTCCCTTGCTTTTCCTGATTTGTCTGTCTTTCCTTAGTTCTGCAGCTTGCTCCTGCCAAACTAGCTGAACCTTTCCCAATAACAACAGCACTCCCTCCTGCAAGGATACTGGCCCTGCTGAGTTACAACCCTTCCGAGTAGTGTATGTTTCACCTGCCTTAGAAATGTCCCTCTGCCTCAAATCGAAAGCCCTCACTTCTGCCCACCAACACATAGATGTGCTCTATTCCCCAATTTCTATGCATGGCACTGAGAATAATCCTGAGTTGGAAGTCTTGCTTTCTAATCACTTCCCAGCTCTCAAAACTCCGCCTGCAAGATGCCACCTTCCTCTCCCACCTATCGTTGGCAGCGCCATGGACATAGGCCATCGGCAGCAGAATGGACCCAGGCTTCAGGCTGCTGACCCTCCCCTTTCAGGATGTGCTGCAGTCTTCCGTCAAAATCTTTGCCCCTGGTACCAGAAAGGCATTAGATCACCACGGAGAACAGTAATGGCCCCAGAATTACATGTTTCTTTCTAATGACTGAATCCACCATGCTTTCCTCTCTATTCCCCTCCACCAACCCCCCCTCCATATTGTGTACTTTACACAAAATGGCCGCCACAATCCTGGCTTTGACTACATTTGGCTGAGGAGGTATCGCTTCAAAGGCATCTGAAAGAGGAATGTCAACATACTGGAAAGACATTAGGGAATGAAAGATTGCAGACATGTGGGCACAAAGCCAAGATTCATAAGGAACAGTATATTCAAACACTGCTTGCAATGGGATTTATAATTCTGTATTTTAAAACTTTTCTCTCCAATGTGATAATGAAGTACATTCAATATACCAGGGTGGGAACTGCACAGTGACAGATACAGTAAGCCACTTTATTCCAGAGATGATCACGTTCTCAGAGAACAATCACTGTCTCACTTGTACAAATACCAGGAGGTAGAAGGCATTCTACTTTTGAGCTCCATGTAAATTGACATGAGAACTTTTCAATATAAATAGTCATGTTTTTTAAAAAAATTCTTATCGATATGAGATAATTTTTGTGTTTAAGTTGTTAGTGCTTTACGACTTAATTCCTCTTGAGGCAGTAGAATTTATTAAAGTATTGAGATAGAGCGCTGAACAGGCCCATCCAGCACTTCGAATGGCAGCGCGCAGCAATCCCCCGATTTAACCCGAGCCTAATCATGGGACAATTCACAATGACCAATAAACCTACGAACCGGTACATCTTTGGACAGTGGGAGGAAACTGGAGCACACGGAGAAAACTCACTTAGTTATGGGGAGGATGTACAAACTCCTTACACGAAATTGAACTTTGAACTCTGAACTCTGTTTTTCTAAGCTCCATGTATCCATCCAGGAGTCTCCACCACCACCGCCGTCAGCCCATTTCATGCACTCACCACTCTCTACGTAAAAAACTTATCCGACATCTCCTCTGTGCCTGCTTCCAAGCACCTTAAAACTGTGCCCTCTCCTGCTAGCCATTTCAGCCCTGGGGAAAAGCCTCTGACTATCCACACGATCAATACCTCTCATCATCTTATACACCTCTATCGGGTCACCTCTCATCCTCCGTCGCTCCAAGGAGAAAAGGCCGAGTTCACTTAACCCATCTCATAAGGCATGCTCCCCAAACCAGGCAACATCCTTATAAATCTCCTCTGCACTCTTTCTATGGTTTCCACATCCTTCCTGTAGTGAGGTGACCAGAACTGAGCACAGTACTCCAAGTGGGGTCTGACCAGGGTCCTATATAGCTGGAACATTACCTCCCGGCTCTTAAACTCAGTCTCATGATTGATGAAGGCCAATGCACCGTATGGCTTCTTAATCACAGAGTCAACCTGCGCAGCAGCTTTGAGTGTCTTATGGACTCGGACCCCAAGACTTCAGTAAGATTTCTGACAACATTCCACCATGGAAGGATGGCACAGAGATCAAGGAACAAGGTATCTGATGCCAAACTGGATCCAAAATAGGTTTAGTGGCAGAAGGTAGTGGCACTGGTGTCATGGCTTTTATTGATAGAGGGGGACAGGACACTGTCAGACACTGGAGCAGAATTGGGCCATTCAGCCCACTGAGTCTGCTCCCCATTTCATCATGGCTGATTCATTGCCCTGTCAACCCCCGCTTTCCTGACTTCTCCCCATAGCCTTTCATACCCTGACTAATCAAGAACATACTAGCCTCCACCTTAAATGCACCCAGTGATGTGGCCTCCAAAGCCACCTGTGGCAATGAATATCAGATTCATCACCCTCTGCCGAAAGAAATTCCTCCTCATCTCTGCTCCTCTATTTTGAGACTGTGCCCTTAGGTCCTGAACTCCCCTACCAAAGGAAACATCCCCTTCGGCCAACTGGAAAAGTTGGACAGGATAGAGGCAGAGGGAATTTAATCCAGACAAGTGTAAGCTGATGTACTCAGGACAAATTAAGTGTTGGTAGGACATGTTGAGTAAATGGCACGGGCCAGAGAAGCACTGACGCATTCCTTAATACACCTCAGATTAATCAACTTTCTCAATTTACTGCATTGTGAAGGGCAATTCCATTTGGTTTTGGATATGGAAGAGGTTTGGGAAGCTGATTTTGGATATACAAGCGTTTCAGATATGGAAGCTGTGCTTGGGAATGGTGCAGCCAGTAGAGGCACTGCAGGTCAGCACCAGGTTCAATCCCAACCTCAGGGGCCGAGTGGACTTTGCAAATTCCCCATGCTTGTGTGGGTTTCCTCCCACAACAACAGTGAGGAGATTGACAGGCTAATTGTGCAGATGAATAGTCAAACCTAGGACTAGTTGATGAGAATGCAGCGGGAATAAAAGAGGTAGTATTAACATAGGATTAGTGTCAATGTGTGTGGATTAAGCCGGACAAAGGGTCTGCTACTGCACCATCTCTAAATTACCAACAATGCAGTAAACTGAAAATAGTGGATGTAATCTGAGGTGTATTATCTCAAACATTTACCAGTATTTCAATACACTTTTATTTCCAGCGCAGATTATCTAATCAAATGCCACAGTTTATTTTCAAAATTACCTTGGAGAATTTCTTACAAAGCTTTCATAACTCAAACCTGTCATCCAGCCCAATACGTTAACCCTACTGCTAATGCTCTGCCTCAGCCTTCATCACCAAACACCACCAATACACCAGTGATTCGGCCAGCAGCAGCCCCACCAATACATCGGTGCTTTGATCAGCCGCAGCTTTATCCATTCTTCCATTCTGATAAGAGACTCAAAGTGGCCCAGTAAAACATAATGAAACAATCTCTGTTTATCCTACCCACGTAGATATGAAACCAGGGGACCAAGAAACATCACGCAACTTGTATATTTAACATTTGTTGGAAATAAATTCGCTAAATAATCAGCACTGATTCTTTGAAAATCACCTGGGTTTTATAGACAAGGCCCCACACTCGTCTAATTTAACAAGCCACATCCAAAAGACCAATCCATTTGCCCAAGTAGTTCAAGGCAGCGCTAAAGGTCAGTGATAGGGACAATGAGCTGCCGTGACGCCTTGATCAATCAACATGAATGATGCAGGTAGGCTGAGCAATCCCCATTCACTGAAAGCCAAGTAAACTTCCCACTCACATGTGTAAAAATAATGAAATAAATTAGAAATTAATTATAAAAGTTAAAAATAAAATAAATCATAAGCTTGAAACCACTTGGGTATGATAAAGATTAATTAAACCACGTATAATTGTAAAGAAGCTTGCCTTATCCTCAAGATTCAACAATGCCCATCGGAATCAATTGGCTGACAAGATTCTACACTAAGTCCCACCTGGCACAGGATCCTAAAGGATTCCACAGTGTACACAATGGGGAATACCGACAAGATCTTGTTCCAGCCTCGGACTTCATGGATCTAGCACATTAAAACAAGCAATATCCAATAACAGTGTGAGGGACAGTTGTGGACATCGTACTCCATCACACACTCACCAATATCAGTGTGAGAGACAGTGGTGGACATTGTACTCCAACACCCTCACTAATATCAGTGTGAGGGACGGTCGTGGATATCATACTCCAACAACACACTCACCAATATCAGTGTGAGAGAAGATCATACCTTTCCGTTTTTTCCCTTTGTTCTGCCTTGATGGACTGTCATTAGGAGAGTCTTGATTGCTTGGCGCATTCATTTCTATACCCAACAAACTGTACAACTTCTTTCTGTCAGGTGCTGGGAAATGTTTCTCAATCAAAGACTGAAGAACACCTCTGCAAGTGAAAAAAATAACCTTGAAACTACATTATGAATAGCTTCTGTTAACAATAAACACAGAAGATTCTGCAGATGCTGTAGGAACTCAGCAGGTCAGGCAGTATCTATGGAAATGAATAATCAATTGAAATTTTGGGCCGAGAGTGTTCATCAGGACTTTGCACGTGTTGCTTGTGTTAACAATGCTTGTCGGCAAATAAATTATGCTTACAAATCCTGTTAACTCCAGAAGGCAATGATCTCAAATATTTCAAACATTAACTCCTTTATGCCCAAAGACCAGACACCAGTAGGGTAAAGATTCAGTACGAGAGAGTTGAGTATCGGTTGTCAGCTCCAAATTGCCTAGTTTTACATCAGCCCTTGGAGAGCTCAATTAGGAACGCCAGTACCGAACCAAGGAGATGGCCACATCCAATGAAATACACAAATCCAAAGTAAAAATTCTTTATCAGAAATTTCGAGCTACTACCAAGCCATGACTTTACTTAAGTGTAAAGAACAAACAGATGTTTCCTTTTCTTCACAATGGATTTGTTACTTTCATTGTAAAAGTTTGTGTGAAAAGGCAGTTTCTTTGATCTGAAGCAACAGACAGAAAATACTGGGAGGACTTGCTGAGTTTCGCCAGCATTTTGTCTATTGCTCAAGATTTCTAACACCTGCAGGATCTCTTGCGTCTTTGATCTTAGAAATTGAAAGGCTGTTACACATGTAAATTCTACTAAAGAACTGATATTAACAGTCCACTTTCAGGTGACCACTGCTGGGTTCATCAGATTATATCATAGAAACATAGAAAACCTACAGCACAATACAGGCCCTTCAGCCCACAAAGCTGTGCCGAACACATCCTTATCTTAGAACTACCTAGGCTCACCCATAGCCCTCTATTTTTCTAAGCTCCATGTAGTCATCCAGGAGTCTCTTAAAAGACCCTATTGTTTTCACCTCCACCACTGCAGACGGCAGCCCAGTCCACGCACTCACCACTCTCTTTGTAAAAAAAAACACTTACCCCTGACATCTCCTCTGTAGCTACTTCCAAGCACCTTAAAACTATGCCCTCTCATGCTAGCCATTTCAGCCCTGGAAAAAGCCTCTGACTATCTACACGATCAATGCCTCTCATTATCTTGTACACCTCTATCAGGTCACCTCTCATCCTCCGTCGCTCCAAGGAGAAAAGGCCGAGTTCACTCAACCTATTCTCATAAGGCATGCTCCCCAATCCAGGCAACATCCTTGTAAATCTCCTCTGCACCCTTCCTATGGTTTCCACGTCCTTCCTGTAGTGAGGTGACCAAAATTGAGCACCATACTCAAAGTAGGGTCTGACCAGGGTCCTACATAACTGCAACATTACTCTCGGCTCTTAAACTCAATCCCATGATTGATGAAGGTCAATGCACTGTATGCTGTCTTAACCACAGAGCCAACCTCCACAGCAGCTTTGAGTGTCCTGTGGACTCGGACCCCAAGATCTCCCTGATCCTCCTGATGCATGACATTTGGGAACATGGGCAAAACAACACAGCTGCTATTCATGAAACCAGTTACATGTAGTAATTGCTTTCAGTGCTTCATATCTTTAAACTGCCACGTCATAATAGTTCAAACTGAGCTGTTAGAAGTTTTAAATGGATTCTTTAACAAAAATTTATTTAAAACTATCTGCACCGTGTTTTAATTAGGACAGCTCAAGAACCAATCTGACGTCTAAACCATAGTACTTCAGAACTTTCCTGGATCATGCATTTATAGAGCCTGACCACATCTAGGAAACATCACACTGGAGCTTGCTAGCTCACCAGAGAAAGAAAAGCAATAAACGTGCCCCATTTGAATGGGAGGTGGAAGGGGGAGTGAGGGAGAGTACCATTGAAACTTACTGAATGTTGAAAGGACACTTACAAAAATGATTCCAGGATTGAAAGGCTTATCATATGAGGAGCGTTTGATGGCTCTGGGCCTGTACTCACTGAAATGCAGAAGAATTGGAGGTGGGGTGGTGGTGGTATCTCACTGAAAGGCCTAGAGAGAGTGGATATGGAGAAGATGTTTCCAATGGTGGTGCAGTCCAAGACCAGAGGGCACAGCCTCAGAATAGAGGGATGTCCATTTGGAACACAGATGAGAAGGAATTTCTTCAGCCAGGGAGCGGTGAGTCTGTGGAATTCGTTGCCACAGGCAGCTGTGGAAGCCAAGATAATGGGTATATTTAAAGCAGAGGTTGATAGATTCTTGATTAGTCAAAGCATGAAGGGATACTGGAAGGCGGCTGGAGTTTGAGACTGAGAGAGAAATGGATCAGCGAGACTCGATAGGCCACATGTCCTAATTCTGCTCCTATATCTTATGGTTACCTTCCACAGTTTTCCTCGCTTAATTTAGTAGTTTGTGGGTATAGACACCTGTAGCAAAAGAATGAAATTCCAGATGACAATGGCAGAGCATTTCAGGAAGACAGAAACTCCCACATTCCATTTATATAGTAGCAATAATACACGTAGCTTTGTACTGCCACAACCTGTCAAACAAGATATTCAGTAAAAGATTCATTTATACCGCGCAAACGTACTTAGCAGTTGAAACAAAGTCATTCAGTTCACCACCACCTTCCTCCAGAGCTTCCAGGGTCCTTGCTTCTCCAGTGGACTGAAGACCAATCACCACACACTAGAAGTAAATAGAAAAATTAAGCCATGAGAACAGATTAGACAGAGTCACAATGTCATAGAAAAGTACAGCACAGAAGCTGAAATCGAGCTTGCATGCACCATTTGCGCTGGAAGCTCGTTCCATACTCTCACCACCCTTTAAGTGACAAAGTTTTGTTCTGAGTCATAGTCACAGAAAAGTACAGCACAGGAACAGGTCCTTTGGCCCATCTAGTCCATGCCTACTTCCATCAACCTGCACTGGGACCATAGCTCTCCACACCCTTCCCATCCATGTGCCTATCCAAACTTCTCCTAAACATTGAAATCAAGTTTGCATGCACCACTTATACTGGCAGGTTGATCCACACTCTCACCACCCTGTGAAGAGGTTTCCTCTCATGTTCCCTTTAAACTTTTCACTTTCACCTTTAACCTATGACCTCTGGTTGCAGTCCTACCCAACCTCAGTGGAAAAATCCTGCTTGTATTTACCCTATCTATACTTCTCAATTTTGTACATCTCTATTAAATATCCACTCAATCTTCTACATTCCAAGGAATAAAGTCCTAACCTATTCAATCTTTCCTTGTAACTCAGTTCCTCCAGTCCCTGCAACGTCCTTGAAAATTTTCTTTTTCAACGTTATTTACATATTTTCTGTAGGTTGGTGACCAAAACTTTATACAATACTCCAAATTCAGCTTCACTGTACTTCCCCCCATGGTCCAAAGATAGGTTAACTGGTCATTGTAAATTGTCCCGTGATTAGGCTAGGGTTAAATTGGGGGAATGCTGAGTGGAGTGGCCTCGAAGGGCCTATACCATGGTGTAGCTTAACAAACAAATAAATAAATATTTATCTATTTACGGTGCTGTTGTAGGAAAGCAGCATCCATCATCAGGGAACTCTACCACCCAGTCCGAGCTCTCTTCTTGCTTCTGCCATCAGGTAGAAGGTACAAGAGCCTCAGGACTCACACCACCATGTTCAAGAACAGTTAGTACCCTTTAACCATCAGGCTCCTAAAACCAAAGGGGATAACTACACTCACTTGCCCCACAACCAATGATCTCACTTTCAAGGACTCTATCCTGTTATCTCATGTTCTCATTATTTATATTTCCATTTGCACAGTTTGATGTCTTCTGCACTCTGGTTGACTTTCATTGATCCTGTTATAGTTACTCTTCTAAGATTTTCTGAGTATGCTGACAGAAAAATGAATCTCAGGGTTGTATATGGTGACATATATGTACTTTGATAATAAATTTACTTTGAACTTTGAAATAAAATTACAAAAGACTACACACATGTAGAACAGGCATAAATGTAGCAAATCAACTTCAATGTGTTAGCCATTAGATTTTGCTAAGCAAAGTGAACCAGCCATTGGTGTAGTAGCACCAGCACCAGGCCTTGAGGCAAATGGTCCAGAGTTCAAATATGGCCAGCCCCTTGAATGCTTTCCATCTATGCTGGGTTGAGTGACGAGCTAGCAACTCGAGCTTGTAAAACAAAAACAGTCAAAATGCTATGGAAACAGCAAAAAAATGTCGCTTGGTGGGCCACAAGGCGTGAAAAGGAACAAGCAAAGTGAATAACTGGAACATAATGCAATGTCAATAAAGGAGAGACGATCTGACACAAGTGCACAAGGCAGGACAGATGCCACTTAGTCACAGAAAGTTACTGCACAGAAACGTCCCACTGTGCCCATGCCAACCACGGTGCTCACCTATGCCAATCTTACTCTCATTATGCCTGCCCTCCTTTCCTAAACCAACAACCAGTCCAAACAACTCAGTTTGGATAGGAACCCCACATGTGAGTACGTAGACACTGTGGGCATGCTGTGAGTACTGTATGTGGATGCAGATTCGAGGATCGAGTGAGTGAAACGGAAGACGCAGATTGAGAATGGGCACGTTAAGTATTTATTTGAAAATGAACAGTGAAACACTAAACCAGGCGTCAAGCTAAACAAGTCTGAACTACACAAAACCACAATGTTGGACATTCAGTCACCCTTTAATTGAACAGGTAACTCCATCAAATCCCTCCAAGCCATGAAACTGAAGAACTAAGCGTGCTATAAAATTAATTCTTAACTAAACAAAAGCTGGGGGGGGCGGGAGGGAGGGGCACCTATGCCTGCAACACTCTTTCTAATGGTTCTTCAGTGCTGGTTGCAACCTCAACCCACAGCAGGCCCTGGAGACAAAAGAAAAAGACCAGGCCACCCACACGTGCTATTCTTATACCCTCAAGGTGACCGGAACCGGAAACTGGCGCCACGGCACCCAAACCAACCAATGGGAAAGAGTGGCTGTGTCCTTTAAATGGGCCAATCAACGAATGACACGGCTGAAGCAGCTTTCAACTGGCAAATAAGCCAAACCCCCCACCCCCCACCATGACAGTGGGAACACTTGTAGCCTACCCCCAGCACATCATCAGATTGCATTGGTTGTTAAGGCAAATGACTCATTTCACTGTGCATTTCGATGTACAGAGTGAGAAATAAATTCACCTAAAAGTTGCAGTAGTATCTGCCTTGGCTACCTCTCTGGCAGCTCATTTCAAATATTCAGCACCTTCTGAAGAACATATTCCTCTCAATTTAAAACCTGTGCCCTCTGTTTCCTGGGAAATAAACTGTCTTATTTATGTCCATCAATTGTGTCAATCTCTATGCAGACACCCCTTAGCCTCCCATTTCCCAATGAGAACGTTACTGCCTATCCAATCTCTCATAGACAGCCCTCCAGTCTAGGCAACATCCTGGAGAATCATTTCTGTGCCCTAGGGAAGCTATGGAGCTCAAGGAAGAGAATACTCATGTCTGGAAACACATTGTGATGGACAGCGTACATGACAGAATATTCCATTTCTTTAGTATTGGAGATGTGTAAATGTGTATCTGTTGTTCGTATACTGTATCTAATGTAGATGCTTTTGTTCATTGTGTAATATGATTGTAACTACATTGTGGGGTGTAGGATCGTACTCTAATTCACCTGTAGTCTTAAGTTAACTTTGTGGGTAATTAAAGATGGTACGTCTTGAATAAAAAGCTCATTGCCCTCAATGCAAGAGAGACAGGGGTTGCATGCAGTTCACCCTGGACAAGAAATATGTATGAAGCTATTATTGTGTTTTCTGGTAAATACAGTTTTGTAAATAATGGCAGTTTTCTTTTCACTAAATTTTGTAACTTTGATTTTTGATGCACCTAATAAACACCCTCGCACTGAAGTCATTCTTCTCTTAGGTCGTAAACCATGTATCTAACACACATCCACATTACAAAGGAGCAGGCGATGTAAGTCTTAAAAATCAAAAGGTGGCTAAATCCCGAGGGCCCGAACAACCGTATCCAAGGACAATGTGGAAAACCAGGGAAGAAATTACTGGGCCCTGGTAGAGATATTGCTATCAGTAGAAATGGGTGAAATATGTGGAGAGAGGAAGGTGGCAAACATTGTGCCTTTATTCAAGAGCTGCAAGGGCAAGCCAGGGAACAGCAAATTAATTGGCGGGGAGACTCAGCGGGTTGAGCAGTAACTCTTAGAGGAATGGAATGGTCAACCTCCTGAGCCAAGATTGCGCAGCGAGGAACCAGGGGCAGGTGAGCTTCACACCAGTATTAGGAAAGTTACTGGAAGGACAGTGTCAACCAGCAATTGGAAAGGCAAGGTCTGATTAGGCATTGTCAGCATAGCTTTGTGCATGGGAAATAAGAGTCTCATGAATGTATGGAATTTTATTTTGAAGAGGTGACTAAGAGGATTGACAAGGCTGGGCAATGCCTCTCCTTGTCACTCAAGGACTTTGGGACAAGGTCCTGCATGGTATGGCCTGGAAAGGTACATTTCAAGGGAGCTCGGGTGAGCTAGCCAATTGGACACTAAGCTGGTTGGTGGTAGGAGGGAGAGGGTGGTACTAGAGGGTGAATTTTGAGACACCTGGTCTACAGATAGTGTGCCACATTGGTGGGGTGGATCCACTGTTGCTCATCATTAGCATTAACGATTTGTCACTTAACAGCCTATGCCTGAGGAGAGAAGAAATTTATTATTGTTATTTTTTTTCTTGCAGTTTGTTATCTTTTGCACATTGGTTGTTTGGGTGTGGTCTTTCATTGACTCCATTTCATTTCTTGGATTTACAGAATATGCCTGCAAGAAAACAAAACTCAGGGTTGTATATGGTGACATACGTGTTTCAGTTCAAAGTAAATTTATTATCAAATAGTATTTTGGTGTTGCTGCATACAGGCATGGTCTGCATCACTTGATAAGTTAGAAGAGAAAGTGAACACAGTGCTATCAGTGGAAAACATGTGCACTTCTGACCTTATGAAGAGAGGACAATTATTGACACAGAAACAAGGGGTTGCTACAGTAGCCTCTGCTTTACTTAGGACAAGGAAAGCAAAACCAGTGGCCGCACAAATACAACATAAAAGCTACGAAAGTTCATTCAGATTTTCCCTAACCAGAGGTTAGCCTCCAACTTCTGGTAATTTCCCCCCTCCTCCTTCTCTCCCTCAATATCCCACTCTGGCCTCACCCGCCTATTCACTTTCCCCGATCCCCTCCTCCTTCCTTTCTGCCAATGGTCCACTCTCCTCCTATCAGATTTCTTCTTCTTCAGTCCTTTACCAATTCCACCTATCTCCTCCCAGCTTCTTACTTCATTTCCACTCACTTGGCTTCACCTATCACCTTCAAGCTTGTCCCCATTCCTCCCACCCTCCTACCTTCTTAATCTGGCATCTTCCCCCCTTCCTTTCCAGTCTTGATGAAGGGTCTTGGCCCGAAACATCAACTCGTTTTCCCTCTCCATAGATGCTGCCAGACCTGCTGATCTCCTCCGGCACTTTGCGTGGGTTACAAAAATTGATTGGCAGGGTTCCTAACCTTCTGCATGCCATGGACCAACACCATGAAGCGAGGGTTCTGCAGACCCCAGGTTGGGAACCCCTGTTCTAGATGCTAGAAGAATGCAAAAGGAAGCTAGAAAAGGGTGAACAAGAGAACATAGGCCAGCTCAAGCCTTGTTTGTCACACAGGTGTGGCCATGACCACAAGGTCATCTACCTGCTTAAACTCACCTTTGCTCAATACTCCTCTATATCTTTGGTTAATCAAAAAAAACTCCAATTTGAAATTAATCAATCAAACATGTATTTTTAAGAAGTATTTTTCCTCACGCTCTGGTCTTTAACTGTGAGACCCTAGATTGTTGTTCCCCTTAACGGTATCCCTATACTCCTTTCAAGTTCTCCATAACAGGTTGAAAACTTGCCTCCATCAAGTTACCACAAACATTCTAAGTTCTTTAAAACATATACTTAGATTATGTCATTTAATTCCAGGGATAAATAGAGGTTGCATGTATTTACTAAATGATGGTGTCAGAACTACTCTGGATACAATTGGACATGGGTTTTATATACCTTTAACAGGCTTAAGCTGCTAGAAACGGACTAACAAAGAAAGGAATTTTGAGTGGACGTAAATCCACTGTTGGGTCAGATTGTGTGAATGGTTGTGGGTTGAAACCCAAGGATATATTCTATGTAGTGCTCTGATTTACCTATATAACAATGGTAATCACTGAGGTGAGGTAGAGATTGAATTTGGTTCCTACAGGATGTCATAGCCGGGGTGGTACTGGGGAAAAGCTCCCACAACCTATTAAATGTTCCCAATCACGTGTGTCTCAAATAGCTTCTAACAACCAAGTCCAGTTCCTGGCCTTCATGTGTGGCTTCACCATTAAGCCTAGCGGAACTGTTTCAACTGACAGGAGAAGGGACAAAGGCAGGTTACTGGAGCCTTAAAACCAGTCGCTTCAGGCTGATGGGGCTCATCAGCTGTGGTTGGCGGTTTATCTAGGAGAAGGAAAACCTCTGCTGCCTTGCAGCCACTAATGGGGAAGGCTTTGCGAGTAAACCCCGAGGAAAAAATCCAGAGCTGGAGTCCCTACGACAGTCCTACATTGAGTTCAATGCCAACTGGCAATCCCTACGACACCACTGATGCCAAATTGTATTGGTCTCTGTTGTTACTTTGGGTTCATCAGATGAGTGGAGAGGGGAGGAGGAGGTTGCTACTTGGGCGTCATCATATTGTACTGCCCAGGCTTTCGTATCTAAACAGGTAGGATGCAACATCCATGGTTGACTCTGACCAATGGAAGCCTCACTCACTTAGAATGAAATTAAACATTCTCTCTTCTGTTCAACAACATGGTTAAACCAAAGGGGAGAATAGCATCCAAAACAGCATTTCCCACATTATCTTTTTGACTTCAGACACAATAGCAGTGTTAAATTTTGTTTTGTTTTGCCCTGTAGATTTATCTCACTGCTAATTGGATTTTCTGTGATTTAGTTCAGGTTTAAGATGACACCGGTGAACCTCAACGACTTCTGACTGGCGGCTGATGAAACAAGGGAGACAACTAAATACTTTGTTAATTACTCTTTTTCTGGTAAATGATCATTGCAAGCAATAGTCTGTAACTTCCCTTTGGACTTGGAGGCAATTCGATGTGGCGGAACTAAGGTAAGGTGAGGCAGCAGGCTCATCACGAGAGCAAGACCTTAGGTTTGATTGATTGGATGGGTACAGGCCGAATCGAGATCCAGGCCCCACAGTGGATCGAGGTGACTGAGCCCAATGTTTGAATGACAATTTTAGCACTGGGCCGCATTGAAAAGGCCTGGGCCCAAGGTGAAGGATAAGCCAGTTCAGCTCGCCGCTCCACGGTATTTATTTGGTTCTGTGCTGAACTTAGGGTCTGGGGATGTGCTCTTTGTGGACTTCAATTCAGAATGTTATTTGCGTGCACCATTTGTTTTTCTCCCCCCTAGCACAATGGGTGTTCGATGGTCTTTTATTGGTTCTTTTGTGCTTCTTAGTTTTCTGGCTGCCTATTAGGAGACAAGTCTCAAGCTTGTATAGTGTATACATACTTTGATACTTTGAACTTCATTTACAAATAGAGACTTAAGTCAGCGATGGGTCAGATTCAACTATGCTGGAAAAATAAAGGAATTATATCCATTGAGATCTATTACCTTAATGCCACCTCTATCATAATTTTGTATACCTCTGTCAAATCTCCTCTCAATCTATACATTCCAAGGAATAAAGTCCTAACCTATTCAATCTTTCCATATAACTCAGGTTCTCCAGAATCAGCAACATCCTTGAAAATTTTCTGGGTACTCTTTCAACCTTATTTACATCTTTCCCATAAGTAGGTGACCAAAACTGCAGATACCACCTCACCAACATCTTATACAACTTCAGAGATTGAATTTAAACAATCTCTTTTCTGTTCAACAACATGGTTAAACTGCTGTTCAGAGCAGCAAATTAACAACTGCAGGGAGGAAAACAAAAGATGACAAGGCCTGAACCAGTATCAATCAGAATGTCACAAGACTCTACAGTATGCTGAAGGTTATTGGTTACGGTCGCACCTTCATTAAAAGCACAGATCACACTAATCTCATCACTGTTGACACAAATCACACTGCAGTCACTGAATGACCCAATTGTTAAGGTTAGTGAAACCATTACAATGAAAACTCCACAACCAGATCTGGAGACATCAAAAGAAAATACATGGTCACACAAAGGTCCGTAACCCTATCTGAACATAAATTTATTGTGGGCAATTATGAGCATGTTGAAGTGTGAAAAACCACAAACACTTAGGGGCACATTGATGACTCATAGATAACCATCTCTATTGGCACTTGCTGGAGACGAGTTCACTCCTCGCAGCCCTGCAAATTTTCCACTTCACGATTCACACAATTATCTCATAAAAGAACATTTGTTCACTTCCCAACATCTGTGGCAAACTAAGTTACGATCTCACAACGCTTTCAAAGAAAAATTCCCGACCTCTATTTTTAATAACTCTTCTTAAAAGAAAATTTCCCTTTACCCAGAGCCTTTCCATGAAATCTCCTTCTTCCTGTCCATTCAAGTACCAACAATATCCCTTATATATCTGAAGTCTAGAGCTTAAAAAGCAGATAACATTTCATTAATAAAGTACGGTGGATTCTGGATAACTGCGACACATCGAGACCCAATTACATTTTGGCCCAATCAGTCGAAGTTCATGGAAATAGTTAAAAGATATAACAAAGACAAACAACTACTTAACTGAGTAACAAATTTCTATTTACTTGAAATACAGAACACATTAGAACACAACTAATACTACTACAGTACTATAAAACTGTGTACTAGTACACTGTGTTCTTTTTGATTGACTGTAGATGAACAAAATCAACGCAGACACCTAGTGCAGATAATGGACTGCCTTCACACAATGCTTTCAACGACTGCATCCTCCAAATCTTCATTGTCATTGTAACATACAAGATGACTTTTGGTACCTCCAAATTCTTCTTAATTCCTAACTTGTTGAAGCAGTGAAATTGCTTTATTTTCACTCCCGGCTGTTTCTGGCATCTCCAAGCTCGAATGCTTGAAACTGCAGTGAGCAAAACAGTTCTGAATTGCCTTACTGCTTATTTCTCACCAACTACCAGCGACCAAAATCACTGTCTTTTTGAACACAAACACATGCAACTGATGCCATTTAAAAGTTGGTCGCTCAAGCACCGAGTAGTGTCTAACTAATGGCCACACAAGTGCACGTAACTGACGCTAGTTAGGAACTGTTCAGAAGTCCCAATTAAGCAGCATAGCATCAACTTTGCACAAATATTTGTATCTCTGAACCAAATTTAAGCCTATTTTAAATCTACCCCAGCAAACGACTTGCTAGACCATTTGCAGTGCGCCCATTGGCTGTCGTAAGCAACGGTTCAAAAGGCTGTCGGCAATATTGAATTTAATAAACCAAGTGATGCTGTCGTTAATAGTGGGCATCACTGGAGTATTGAAGTATTGCTTGAGCTACTAATGGGTGATACTGCTGTTCAACACTTCTGGCTTGCTCTCATACCCTTTCAGCTCTCAGTCTCTCAGTCTGTCCCTCCTCTTTTTGAAAATAAAAATAAATCCTAATGAGAACAATATACTTATTTTAACTTGCCTTTAATTCCATCTACTACTGGCTCTGTTTCTCAAAATACAGAACTTTGACTATGCTTTTCAGTTACCTTGTACACACTACAAAAATGAACAATCCAAACCCACCTAGACCATTTTAACCCTTATGAGACCCTTCCCACTTTCATCCAAGCAGAATTACATTCTACAACTTTTCATGGCCCACCTGTTATTTTCAAAGTTTGAAGTACATTTATTATCAAAGTATGTACAACCTTGAGATTCATCTCCTTAGAGGCAGCCATAAAACAAAGAAACTCAATGGAACCCATTAAAAACAAAAGACCATCAAACACTCAATGTGCGGAGAGAGAAAAAAGATCATGCAAATAATAAAGTAAGCAAAAAGCATTCAAAACCAAAGTTCGCAACAGCAGACATTACTGCAGCCCATTCAGAAATCCACAGATGCCAATTCCGATGGCCTCAGTCTAGCACAGAGCGATCTCAATGAATTTGGCTCAGCCACATTCTGTAGCAGTGAATCCCACATTCAAACCAGCTCAAGATAAAGAGGCTACTCTATCACATTTAGTAATGGACCCACACATGAATCATCCCATTTAAAGAAGCTGTTTATCAATCATTACCTTTCCATTTTTGATCTCTTCACGGGCAAGTTGCACGATCCTTTTAACTTTGGAAGCTATGCAGAGGTATTTAAAGAAACGCTGATGTGCTGACCAGAACTGCCCCCACATGGACTTCTTCATTCGCTGCTCTGCATCAATCAGCTCTGCTGACATTTGAAATTTCTCCCTGGCCTCCACCCACTGAAAAGATTTTTAAAAAGTCAACATACAAAAATCAATTTTTTTAAAGAAACAATTCAAAGCTATTTTACGCTTCATGGGAAAGGAAAATGCTAACTCTATCTGTGCTGCAGTAATGCTCTTGATACTGTTATGATTTTAAACCATACATAAAATCTTAATAAACAAATAACCTCAAGTTATTTGACCACAGAATGAACCACCTTTAATAAGACCATAAATGGGATCATGCCATTTAGTACCTTGATAGGTTGAGCGAGCTAGGGCTTTTTTTCTTTGGAGCACGGGAGAAGGAAATGAGGTGGACAAGGCAAGAGGAATAGACAGAGCGGATAGCCAAAGACTTTTTCCCCAGGGTGGCAATGACTAATACGAAAAGGCATAATTTTAAGGTGACTGGATGAAAGTACGAGGGGATGTCAGAAGTTTTTTTTAAATGTACGCAGAGTGTGGTGTGTATCTGACACTGCCACAGCTGGTGGTAGAGGAAGATACATTAGGGGCATTGAAGAAACTCTTAGATAGGCACATGGATGAAAGAAAAATGGAGGGTTTTAGGCTTTTGGGAGGGATGTGATCTTAGTGTAGGTTGAAAGGTCAGCACAATATCGAGGGCCAAATGGCCTGTACTGTCCTAAGCCTCATCACCCAGGATGCCCCTCTCCTCATTACTACCATCAGTGAGGAGGGTCAGGAACCCTGAAGACATACACTCTATGTTTTATTAACAAGTTCTTCCCCTCCCCCATCAGATTTCTGAATGGAACAAACTTCACTATTTTTTGCATTACGTACTTAACCTTTTATTAAATGTACATTTCTTATTATAATTTATAGTATATTTTATACTGCTGCCACAAAACAACAGATTCCTCAATAATAAACCTGCTTCTGTGGTCACATTGAAGCAGATCAGGACTGACTCTCCCTGTTATAACCTTTGACTCTCTTAACATCCTAAAGTCTCTCAACATCTTTCATGAATATACTGAGTGACCATGCCTTTTACAGTCTTCGTGGACAGAGAATACCAAACACTGAGGTGAAGAGATTCTTACTGCCATCATCCTGAATAGCCCAGACAGGGGAAACACTGACCCTGCAAATTGTATGTTTTAATGTGATTGCCTTTTTTCCCTGAAGGTCAGTCTACTCATATCGGCTAGCTGTGCTAATGCACACACAAAAACCTTCAACAAGTCATATTCATTAGATTCAAGACAGAGCTGTGGGAACCTTATTATTCCTGGATTCCGTTACTGTTTTCTCTTGTACTGATATGATGAAATGATAACTATGGGCGTGCGAAAGTTTTTCACTGTTCGTTGATATGTGTAACAATACTAAACCAGTTCCTACTGTGGAACAGTTTCAGTACTAGTCACTCCCCAGTCTGCTGATGACCAGACTGCCACTGCTTCCTCCATTCACTCAGAACATGAAAATGCTGTCACTTCTGCTGCCAGTTTCCACCGTCTCTCTCTTTCGGGTCCTGACTTCCCTTTTCCTTGCTTGCTCCGTCTGGCACAAACTACAAGGCTAGAGATTCTCAGACTCATTTTAAGTATACTTCCTCTCAATCTGCACACCTGTGAAGGATTCCAGTTACCGACCCCTCTAAAAAAACAGATTTAATTATCACCTGGACTCTTGCATGGGTGTGGGGACAAGAATGAGCCAGATATTTTCATTAATTTTCTGTGCTCCTAAAGGTAAATCCACGTGCTACCATCAAAGAGCCTGAAGAGACACGCTCAAAGTTTCAGGAAGAGCTGCTTCCACTCAGTCATCAGATTTCTTTCTTCCCCCCACTCTTTTTTGACTACTTGTTTAACACACATGTACAGCTGCCACAAAATAACAAAGTTCACAATATATGCTAGCTAGAATAAACCTGATTCTGAGATATTAGTACCCTGGTCCTGACCAATGGAGCTTCATTGCCAAGATTAAATTTCATTCACACTTCTGCTACAGTGGTCCCACTCACCACCTTGGGAACATCAGTGGCAGCTGTAGCATGTCAACTATGCCCAAGTGAAATGTCAGATAACCAAATCCAAACCAAAAATTAAACATAGCCAAAAATGCTGACTCCCTTTAAGCTGTGCGGGTGCATGGCCGTGCAGTAACTGAAATGCTTCTTTGTTGCCTCGCAGCAGGAACTTCCTTTTATATAACTTTGAAATTAGGCTGACATAATTTAGAAATCTATGTTAATTGTGAAGTACTTTACAATTAATGTGTTAATGACTATAATTCGTACATTTTCTAAATTATAAACATACCACAATCTTAACTTAGAATGATCTTAGAGTTTCAACTTATTTACATTGTCAATGTTTCAAGTTATAACACTGTAACAAATTGTAACAATTAACACAACAGTGTTGCCATCTAGTCAAAACATTTCATTTTTCCCCGAGTGCCATTCAATTGTTTTGACTGCCTGACATTGTTTACTTGTGTTGAGTTGTGGTTTGTGTTTGTTTGATGTGCATATTATATAAAAAACAGTTGGAAGTGCGACACAGTTTTCAGGCTATGCTCAGAGCAATGGTTGGTCTGTGCAGCTGTTAAACAGAATTAGAGTGAATGTTCTCTGCAATGCTCATCGAAGCTCTCACTTCACTAAATGCACGGTTGAACTGAAAAGACATAAGTGTTTAAAAATCATGTTTATTTGAGCTTGTAGCTCTAATCAAGCACCTCGATTACACAGTTCTTCATTTTTTGTTCATTCACTGGAGCACCAAATCCACGTAACACAAGTCCAACATGCAAACTATTGGGATTATTCCTGTTCGACAAACAGCTCTACAATTATCTGCTTGCAATTCCAAGACCAGCAGCTCTGGGAAGCTTACCACTACTACCTCAGAATCAGGTGTAGAGTACATTTATGTTGTTGGTATTCAGGGAAACTGATTTGCTCCAAGATTCAGCATCAAGCAATACCCATATCATGCTTTTCTTTGCATAAACAACTCAAATGATCATATTGTCAGAATCTAAACCAAAATCAGGTTTAACATTCGTAGCATACAGTTGCAAAAAAAGTTTGTGAACCTTTTGCAGTTACCTGGTTTTCTGCATTAACTACTCATACAATGTGGCCTGATCTTTATCTAAGTCACAATGATAGACCAACACAATCTGCCTAAACTCATAACAAATAAACAATTGTATTCCTTGTCATTACTGAGTACACCATTTGAACAATCAGTCCAGGTTTAAAACAGTATGTAAACCTCTGGGGTAATGTTTTCTACAAAAGCTATTTGGAGTCGTGTGTTCCAATCAATGAGATGAGATTGGAGGTGTGGGCTGTAGGGTGCCCTGCCTATAAAAAAGACACACAAAGTGAGGTTACTGACAGAGCCTGCTCTTCTCAAGATAGATCTGTTTATGCACACCATGCCTTGAACAAAATAACTTTCAGAGGACCTTAAAAGAAGAATTGGTGAGATAAATGAAGCTGGAAAAGGCTAGAAAAGTATTTGTAAAGACCCGAGTGTTCATCAGTCCACAGCAAGATAAATTGTCTACAAATGGAGGAAATTCAGTACTGTTGCTCCCTTGCAAGGAGTGGGCCTCCTGCAATGATCACACCAAGAGCGCAACGTGCAATGCTGAATGAGCTAATAGCCAAAGAGCTGTAGAAATCTCTAGAACTTGAAGTCGCTGTTCATGTGTCCACTATAAGAAAATCACTGAACAAGAATGGCGTTCATGGAGGAAACCAATGCTCTCTAAAAAAAAATCATTGCTGCACGTCTGAAGTTTGCGAAAGACCACTTGACATTCCACAATGTTTTTGGAACCACGTTCTGTGGACTGGTGAGACAGAAGTGCACATGTCTATGTTTGGATGTAAAAGAGCATCGCACACCAACACTGAAACCTCATCCCAATTGCGAAGCATGGTGGAAGGACAAGCATCATGGTTTGGGGTTGCATTGATGTCTCAGGGACTGGACAGCTTGCAACCGTTGAGGGAACAATGAATTCAAAATTGCGTCAAGACATTTTACGGGAGGATGTCAGAGAATGGAGGAATGGTCTAAAATTCCTTCTCGCCTTTGTGCAAATCTGGTCAGCAGCTACAGGAAGTATTTTGTGGAGGTTATTGCTGCTAAAGGAGGTTCTTCCAGTTACTAAATACAAGGGTTCACATACCTTTTTCCAGCCTGGACTGTGAATGATTAAACAACGTGTTCATTAAAGACATCTAAAGTACAATTGTTTATGTGTTATTAACTTAAGTAGATTGTGTTTGTCTATTATTGTGACTTAGATGAAGATCAGACCACATTTTATGAGTAATTAATGCAGAAAACCAGGTTCACAAAGGTTCACAACTTTTTCAAACTGTATGTCAGGAAATTTGTCGTCTTTGTGGCAGCAGTACAATGCAATACATAATAATAGAAAAAACATGAATTACAGCAAGCTTATACATTAAGTAGCTAAATTAAACAAGTAGTGCAAAAATAGAAAAAAAAGTAGTGAGGTAGTGTTCATGGGTTCCATGTCCATTCAGAATTGGATGGCAGAGGGGAAGGACCTGTTCCTGAATTGTTGAGTGCGTGCCTTCAGGTTTCTGTACCTCCTCCCTGATGGTAGCAACGAGGGCAATGCATGACCTGGGGGTCCTTAATGATGGATGCCACGTTACCGAGGCATCACTTCTTGAAGACGTCCTGGAAACTAGAGGCTGATGCCCATGAAGGAGCTGACTAAGTTAACAACTCTCTGCAGCTTACTTCGATCCCATGCAGTAGCCCCCACCCCCATACCAGACGGTGATGCAGCCAGTTAGAATACTCTCCATGGTATATCTGTAGAAATTTTGCAAGTGTTTTGGTGACAGACCAAGTCTCCTCAAACTCCAAATGAAATATAGCCACTGTCGTGCCTTCTTTGTAGCTGCATTGATATGTTGTTGGAAGACTTGAAATTATACAAAGCTTTTGGTCTGATGGATTTATCAGCCCACAGTTAAGATATGAAAATGAAGGACTTCAAAGCTCAAATCCAACATTATGGTTGTTTAATCTTCAATTCTAACAAGAGCTAAAGAACCTCATGTGAACACAGTGGTGTGTATGAATCCCAGGGTGGTGTACCCTCACATCAATACACTGAAAAGATTGAAAGCTTGCCAAACTTACCAGCTTAACTGCTCTATTATACATCTTTATATAATCTTGACTGAGGGGAACTTCTTCAATTTTGAAGGTTACTCCAGAAAAGCTCAGTTGTCTTGCTATGTACATGCCCCTGAGCTTCATATCCATGGCAACAATTTCCATTGCGCCAACACCTCTGTTTCAAAGAAACAAAATCACGAGTTACACTTCTAGCAATTGACAGTCGTATGCCAAGACACGAGTATAAGGAATTAAAGGACATCTAATTTCAGCACACATATTGTTACCATTATATTTCAGTGTTCGGATTATAACTTACCTCCTCTCGACAGCCTGAATGAAATCACTGAACTCTTTGAAGGGTGTACCTTCTCCCCAGATTCCAAGTCGATTCATATAAGCCATATTGCGAGGTTCTGACGCACCTGGATGACAGTGTTAGTGTAATGGAAGAATAAGTCATCAAAAGTCATCCAAATCCTCCTTCCACTATCAGCCTTAAAGGATTTAGTAGTTTTAAGTTAAAACCTTTGACGTATATGGAAAAACAAAAGGACCTGTACATTAATTGACTGAAACCTTTGAATAATTAGCACATTAAAGTTCCTTCACCCTGTTTTGTCAGTCCATTAGGTTATGACAGATCACTGATGTATCAGGAGCATTTGTCGGCTCTGGGCTTGTACTCAAGTTCAAGGCAAATTTCAAATTCAAGCTCAATTGTCATTCAAGCATACTCACTGAAGTTTAGAAGAATGAGAGGAGATCTCATTGAAACCTATCAAATATTGAGGGACCTGAATAGAGTGGATGTTTCCTACAGCAGGGAAATCTAAGACTATTGGGCACAGCCTCAGAATACAAGGATGTCCATTTAGGACAGAGACAAGGTAGAATTTCTTTAGCCAGAGGGTAGTGACTCCATGGAATTCATCGCCACAGGCAGCTGTAGAGGGCAAATCAGTGGCATTTTTTTTAAAGCAGAGGTTGATAAGATTCTTGATTAGTCAGGGATGTCAAAGGTTACAAGGAAAAGGCAGGAGAATGGGGTTGAGAGGGATAATTAATCAGCCGTGATGGAATGGCAGAGCTTACTCGATGGACCAAATGGCCCAATTCTGCTCCTCTGTCTTATGGTTATAAGTTTGACAGAGAGGCTGCGCAGTATTAGAATGACTTCAGCCAGCTGTATGAGAACAAGAGTGAGCAACTGGTTGGGGCTCTGTTCAAGGAAGGAACAAAGAGTCCTCAGAATGCATTGGTGTCAGAGGAATTTTAACACTATGCAGAAGGTGGGTCATTTGGTACCAAGAAAGCAGAAACTGTGAAAGAAATGGAGAGCATCACAAGTGTGACAAATTTATATGAGAAAAGACTGGACAAAGTTAGTAAGAAAGATGAAAAGTCATTAACCTGAACGTTTAACTGTTTACTTCTTCACTGTTGCTGCCGAATCTGATTCACATTTCTAACATTTTCCGTTTTTTTATTTCGCATTTCCACATTTGTGGATTTTACTTTACAATCACTTGATCAAGGTTCCCCCCAACCCACAAGAGAATAAATTTAATTCAGTGATCACAAAAAAAATTAAACTTCCATCATTTAACCAAATAAAGGATTTTGCATACCTGTAGCACTGGCGTACACTACCCTAGCCTTTGGCAATTTGTTCTGCAGCTCCAATACTGCTAGTCCAGTTTTCGTGGGTTTTGAGGAACCAACAGGGGACAAATTTTTGGCTTTGTGGCATTCATCAAATACTATCTTCAATAAACCAGTTAAGAATATTTTTAAATACATCTTTTGTAAATAGCATAGCAATCTGATTTGAACAAAGAAGTAGTTAAGTGTTTATTAACGCTAGTCTTATGTACAGTATTGGTGGGACGTGGCAGAGGAGATTCACCATGCGGTTACCTGGGTTGAAGAAATTCGAGAAGCCAGGTTTGTGGTCCTGTATGTGAAGGAGGCTGAGGAGGTATGGAACATTATGAAAGGCATGGACAGGGTAGATAGAGCTTATCAGTCGTGGCTGGCAGCTCAGCTAGGAGGAAATCTCTGATCTCAAACCTCTGCTGCCTTGCAGCTACACCCACTCATGGGGAAGGCTGCAGAAGTAAACCCCAAGGAAGAATCTGGAGCTGGAGTCCCTAAGGCAGTCCGACATTGAGTTCAAACGCTGACTGCCAACTCCTGCCACGCCATTAGTGCTAAACTACATTGGCCTCTGCTGTTCCTTTGGGTTTGTCAGCTGTGTAGCAATGGGGAGCCTGCTGCAGGGGTAACAGCTTGCTCTCCATATTGTACTGCCCTGGCTTGATTGTGTACTAGCTGCATATTACATAGACATCTGGGATGCAATATCCATGGTCGACCCTGACCAAATGGAGAGCCTCAGGAACAGCATCAACTATACACCTCTAGTTTTAAATCTGATTTGTACAAAGCAGAACTGGGTAAGTATTTATTAGTGCTAGTCTTATGTACAGTAGCTCCAGCATACTACAATGATAATTCTATGCTTAAGAAGTGAGGTTACATCAAAAGCTTCCAATCTTCATTGAATGTGCCATAAAACATGCAAATGAACTGCAAATGAGTGCATAAAATGCCCACAGACAGGGGTGTTGGAAACCACTATTGTAAAAAAGTTGTATTTTAATCATTTGTACTTTTTAATAAACTCATTTAAGACTGCATAAAGGGCAGTCTTTCCCCTCTGTTGGTGAGTCCAAAACTAGGGTGCACAGATGCAAGATAAGAGGGGAGAGATTTATTTATTTATTGAGATACATGCGTGAAACAGGCCCTTCCAGCCCTTAGAGCTGCACTGCCCAGCAACCTATTTAACCCGAGCCTAACCACAGGACAATTTACAATGGCCAGTTAACCAAACCAACCAGTATGTCTTTGGACTGAGAGGGGAAACCCACGCAGTCACGGGAAGACTGTACAAAATCCATACAGACACCTGTTGGAAGTGATCCCGGGTCATTGGTTCTGTACAGCATAGGTGCATAAATGCAAGGCACAATGGAATCTTTATTCCCTTGGAGCACAGGAAAATAGGTAACCTCAAAGCTGATAAAATTCTGAGAGCTATGAATGTGTACTGAGCAGTCTTTCCCCCAGGGTTGGGGAGACAAAACTAGAAGGCACAGATACAAGATAAGAGGGGAGAGAGATTTAAAAGAGAGGTGAAAGGTAACTTCTCTACAGAGAGGGTAATGAGTACCTGGAAATGAGGTGCTGGAGCAAGTGGTCTTGGCAGCGACAACTGCAACATTTAAGAGGCATTTGGACAGGTACATAGAGGGGGGACTTGGAGAGAGATAGGCTGAACAATGGCAACTGGGACTAGCAGAGAGGACGCTGTGGTCCAGCTGGGCCAAAGGGCCTGTTTCCATGGTGTATTGCTTTATAACTATGAAACCGACAATGGCAAAAATTTTACGTTAGTGGATCAAAGGCTTTTCCATAAATCTCCAGACATGCTGAAAGAATTCCAGAGACTAGACCCCAGTAGCAGAAGGCAGGAGGGAGCCACAGAAGGAATCTGAGTCACAAGATGATGGTAATAGAGATTCTCTAAACCATAAAGAGATATTAACTTGGAGCCATGGTGTGCCTGCCAGAACATGAATCTCAAGGTTGTAAATGGTATACATACTATGATGATAAATGTACTTTGAACCTTCTGGTATAAGCCAAATGATGGCTTAATGAAGTAGATGGTGGACCAATCTGAAGGTATATACTCAAGTTCACTCCTAGCTCCATGACCAAGAACCATTATCACTTTCAGTGTGGTACGATAGCATAGTGGTGAGCACAATGCTTTACTGTACTGGTGACCTGGGTTCAATTCCCACCGTCTATAAGGAGTTTGTATGTTTGCCCCGTGACCACATGGGTTTCCTATGGGTACTCTAGTTTCCTCCCACAGTCCGACAATGGATCAGATGGTGGGTTAATTGGTCATTGTAAATTATCCCATGATTAGGCTAGGACTAAACTGGGGCTGCTGTGCGGTGCCTGAAGTTGGGCGGAACAGCTCATTCCACACTATCTCAATGAACAAATAAATATTACACTGAAACGCTGCAATGAGGAATCCTTGGGGCGTACCATAGCCAAAAGAAGAACAACAAGAAAGGCCTTTGATTACAGTCGGATAGGCAAGAATA
Organism: Mobula hypostoma; assembly: GCF_963921235.1. Taxonomy (NCBI): domain Eukaryota; kingdom Metazoa; phylum Chordata; class Chondrichthyes; order Myliobatiformes; family Myliobatidae; genus Mobula; species Mobula hypostoma. The sequence continues at coordinate 52,309,724 of NC_086117.1, read as the reverse complement.
GAACTGGACACGGGCAGATTCACCAGACTACAGAGAGTAATGTCACATTAAAGTCCTTAAACGTGTATCAAAAGAAAAAAGCTCTGTCACAGACAAAAATAATCACACTACATTGTTAAAAAAAAGTACTCGTGAAGCAGGTAACTGCGGAAATTACTCGTAATTTCTGATGTAATTGCTTGGCGATTAATTTTGATTTTGTGACTTGCAGAAGGGGAGGATCTACAGCTGAATTCAAACTGTGGTTCTTCATGGTGGTGGGTCTTAGAGCTCGCTGAGTGGCCGAGCATTTTCATTAGCTCCAGGAGTGGCCTGGAAGATGTGCACCTTTGGGGCCTGATTCCTCACTGGTGTCGCCAACTGAAGCGTTGCGGGAGATTGGAACATCAAGACAGTGAGTGCGGCTTTTGGAGGCCTCTGCACATGAGTGATCACTCTCTCTCTCTCACACAATGGTGGTGGAGGAAGGGGAATTTGCTACTAATTCTCGAATTGGGGAACTTGAATTAAAGTGATGCTGCAGACTGTAACATCCAGACAGTGAGCTGTTGGTCTCTCTCTTGCTATGGAAGGAGTGATATTTCCCTCCTTTGTCAGTGAGAGAGAGACCCTGGGGCATGTCAAAAAGTGCTGGGTTATGGACTGTAGTTTTTGATCGACTCTAGATCATGGTCTCTTTGGGGGCTTTGCTACTACTTGCATGGTGAGGGGGGGGCTGATGATTCTTTGGAATAAGTGGGGGGAAGGGCAGGGGAGGGTTGATACTTTGCTTCTGCTTGTGCATGGGAGAGGGAGGGGGCTTTCGGGTTCTAAAGTTTTCTGTCATTCACTCTTTGGGGCTTTTCTTCTGTTTCATGGATGTCTGCAAAGAGTAAGAATTTCAGGTTGTGTACAGTATACATTCTCCGATATTAAATGGAACCATAGAAACGGAACCTGCTACATTAATACTTCTATTTCTGTACTAACAAAAAAGGATACCACTCCATCGAAGTCTTCCCCACACCAGTGCAAGAGCTGCTTTAACCTGGTTTTATACTTTCCACCTGATTGACTTTCACCAATTAGTGAAGAGTAGGTTGCAAAAATGACGCCTTTCTTCACACTTCCATTTTGTTTGGAAGATATTTTTCCATATTTGAACTGTAAAACAATAAGCCATATTGTTAACATTTGAAAAGTGATTATGATCAAAAACTCTCACTGTAGCCTTCTGCCGACTATGGTGACATTATTAACCTACACATTTCCAGAACTGGTTACCAAGATCCAAGTAATGTGAAGGGCTACAAACATGAACATGTTATACAAGCACCAAGGTCAATGCATAATTCATTCAAATAATGGCGAGAGAAATGTCTCCGATCAAATCAACTCAGAGCATTCAAACACAAGGAATTCTGCAGATGCTGAAAATTCAAGCAACACACGTTAAATTTGCTGGTGAACGCAGCAGGCCAGGCAGCATCTCTAGGAAGAGGTACAGTCGACGTTTTGGGCTGAGACCCTTCATCAGGACTAGAGTCCTGTTAGAAACAAGATCTGTTTCTAATTTCCTCGCCTACCATAAAAAGGGCCCTTTGTGGCACCAGCTTCCATTCCATCAGCGATTCGAGAGTCAGTACCATGCAAAAGTTTCAGGCATGTATAGCTGGGATGCCTAAGACTTCTGCACAGTACTGTATTTGTCAATGTGGAGCACAGAGCAAGCTTATAAGTCTGGCAGGAGCAAATGATGTTGGGAATGGTGATGGTGGAGCACCACGGGAGGGGTGTGGAGCAGGTGGCAAAGGAATGCCAGGGGTGATGAGGTGGCACAGGTGCAGACACACCCAGTCCTGAGTCACCAGGCGATGTCATTTGATTCCAAACAATTGGTTTATTTAACATTACGGAATGCCTCTTGGTGCTCTCCGCTCCCTCCTGTCTCCCTTTCCCTTCCCACTCTTGTCTGCAATAGAGACCCATATCAGAATCAGGTTTATCACCACTCACATATATCATGAATTTTTTTATTTTTGTGGTAGTACAGTGCAATACATAAAATTATTACAGTACTGTGCAAATGTCTTAGGCACCTTAGCTATATATACAATTACAAAAAAAAAGCTTGTGAACCCTTTGCAATTACCTGGCTTCCTGCATTAATTACTCATAAAATGTGGTCTGATCTTTATCTTAATAATAGACAAACACAATCTGTCTAAACTAATAACACACAAACAATTGTACTTTTCATGTCTTTATTGAATACATTGTTCAATCATTCACAGTCCAGGCTGGAAAAATTATGTGAACCCTTATATTCAGTAACTGGTAGACATCCTTTAGCAGAAGTAACCTCCACCAAATGTTTCCTGTAGCTGCCGATCAGACTTGCACAAGGGTGAGGAAGAATTTTAGACCACTCCTCCATTCAAAACTGTTTCAGATCATCAATATTTCTGGGATACCTTGCATGAACAGCCGTCTTCAGTTCATGCCACAGCACTTCAATTGGGTTAAGGTCTGGATTCTGACTTGGTCATTCCAAAACACAAATTTTCTTCTTTTTAAATCATTCTGCATCACTGGCACATACCATCATCTACTCAAGAGTGTGTTTGGATATGGTTCAGAAACAGCAAAATCACAGGTACATCAGACCATCATTTACTCAAACAGTGTGTTTGGAAACTGTTCTGTCAGAGCAACATCAGACTATCGTTTACTCAAAGTGTTTGGAAACGGTTTTAGTCACAGCAACCTCACAAACACATCAGACTATCGTTTACTCAAAGTGTTTGGAAACGGTTTTAGTCACAGCAACATCACAAACACATCAGACTATTGTTTACTCAAAGTGTTTGGAAACGGTTTTAGTCACAGCAACGTCACAAGCACATCAGACTATCATGTACACAAACAACGTGTGTTTGGAAACGATTCATGAGCGCTGCAAGAACAAGGGATTGATTCTAGGCCTTGAACGGACCAACTAATCTAACAGCTGGTCTCAGCTTCCCAGGCTTGCTAAACGAAAAAGATCGCAAGGGTTCCTGCTGGCTAGTAATGATCCTCTCTGATGTTCAGAAACTGTGATTTCAAACACTGACTGGATTCAGATGGGATGACTCCAAAACCCACAGTTGTTACTATTTAGGTTTGCAAAATAAACAAAGAACAAAGAACCACATCCTTCCTGTAGAATGCTGACCAGAACTGCACACAGAATGCAACTGAGGTTTTTCTAAAGTTGGAGCACAACTCCCTGGTTCTGTATTCAATTGCCTGACCAATATTCCAAATTAGGCCTCACCAATGTCTTATACAACTTCAACACAACATCCCATCTTCTCTACTCAATACATTGTTTTGTGAAGGCCAATGCATCAAAAGTTTTCTTTACAACCCTATCTATCTGTGATGCCAGTTGAAACAAATTATGGACCCCTCGGTTCTACCACAGAGCTCAGTGCCTTACCATTCACTGTGTAAGACCCACCCTGGTTGGTCCTACTGAAGTGCAAAACCTTGCACTCGTCTGCATTAAATTCCATCTGCCATTTTTCAGCCCATAGCCCATTTTTCTAGCTGATGCATATCCTTCTGCAAGCAATGACAACCTTCCACTACAACCCCAATCTCGATGTCATCCACAAATTTGCTGATCCAGTTAACAACATTATCAACCAGAACCAATCCCTGGGCACACCACTAGTCAGACGCCTTTACCACTCTGTGCTGAAACTGGAGAGGGTTCAAAGCAGGTTCATGAAAATGCTTCCAAGATTGAATGGTTTGTGTTATGAAGAGCATTTGATGGCTCTTGGCCCGTATTCACTAGAATTCAAAAGAATGAGAGGTGATGTCATTGAAAACAATCTAATGGTGAAAGGGCTTGATAGAGTGGATGTGGAGAGGATGTTTCCTGTGGCGGGAGAGTCTAGGACCAAAGGACACAGCCTCAGAACAGAGGGCGGTCCTTTTAGAACGGAGATGAGGAGGAATTTCTTTAGCCAGAGAATGGTGAATCTGCGGAATTCTTTGCCACAGGCAGCTTAGAGGTCAAATCTTTATGTATATTTAAGGCGGAGGTTGATAGATTCTTGATTTGTCAGGACATGAAAGGATACGAGGAGAAGGCAGCAGATTGGGGCTGAGAGAAAAATTGGATCAGCCATGAAAAAGCAGCGGAGCAGACTCGATGGGCCAAATGGCCCAATACTGCTCCTATATCTAATGGTCTTACAGATTCTTCCACAAAGCCAAATGCATAATCCAATTTACGACCTCACCCTGAATGCTGAGCAACTGAACCTTCATGACCAGCCTCCCATGTGGGCCCTTGTCAAATGTCCATGTAGACAACATCCACTGCCTTGTCCTCATCCACTTTCCAGGTAACATTAGTGGATAATCTCTATAAGATTGGTTAGACATGACTTACCATGCACGAAGCCATACTGATAATCCTTAATCTGTCCAGAACTATCCAAATACTTATGTCTCAGGTCCGTTAGAATTCCTTCTAACAACTTTCCCACAACTGATGTCAGACTCACCAGCCTATAATTTTCTGGTTTCTGTTTAGAGCCTTTTTAAACAGCGGAACACTGGCTATCTTCCAGTCCTCTAGCACCACTCCTGTAGCTAAGGATGTTTTAAATATCTCTACTATCAGCCAGGACATGCCCTCTTCTCATCAAGCCTGGAGAGAGGCATTCAATGATTCAGGAACAGCTTCTTCACACACATAGATAGATACACACACACACACACACACACACACACACACACACACACACACACACACACACACAGTACTTCAGCTTTTCTCTTTTCCTCTTATTATGTATTGCACTGTACTGCTGCCACAAGACAACAGATTTCACTGTATATGAAAGTGATATTAAACCTGATTCTGATACAAAAACAGACTGGCTGGCATCCAACAAAAAGGTACCTGCTCAGAAATAAGAAAAGTTCATTACTGTACCTTATTCAGTGCATGGACCTGGATATTCTTTGCTCCGATATCTCTCAGATCCCTTTCAGCATCATACTTCAAATCATTGGATACACTAAACCTGGAATTAAGCAGAGAATGTTAGCAGAAGCCAATGACATTAAATATCCATTCGATTATTTGGGTTAATATTCAATTTCTACTTACCATAGTGATCTTTTTCTACCGAGAAGGTAGTTTTCAAAGATGATGCCAGCAATGGTTCGTCCTTTACCCACACCAGCCCCGTCCCCTATCAGGAAGGCCGCACGATCCCCATTGGGGAGGAATGTTTCATGTTGCTGTGGATCAAAGTAACAAAGAATGTACCTGATCTAGTAACAGCTATGCACCATGAAAGATATGAGCAAAGGGTCTGAATGTCTTCCCAAGTAGCTTTAAAAAAACTCAGTACCTGAGCAGCATAGGTGATTGCTTCCAGCTGCAGAGCAGATAGCCACCCACTGTCAACGGTCTCCTCTGGTACAGTCAATCGATACCAAACTTCAGGAGGTGTCACACTGGATAAGGAGCTGGTCTCCACCACGGGGTCGGGATGGCGCAATCCAACTTTCACTGTGAACAGAATTACACAAAACATTTACTGGTAAACATAACGTATTGAACTCTGCTTTAGTAACCATGATAATCCAGATCTAGTAGATTTCAGAAAGTTAATTTTTACGGACACAAAATACTTGAACCCAAGAAACAGTTCAGATTAGTTCCTGGTGCTTCCACCTGTAAAGGTCCATGCAGTAATTCTATTTCCCCACCTGATGCTGACAGAATTCAAAAGGTTAATGATCACATCCTTAAACTTACAACAATGTGAACAAATTTCTTATCTCAGTTCTAAACAATTAACCATCATACCTCGATGCCTCATCACTGTTGACATTGAGGAAACTGCCTCAACTTCACTCACCCCATGACCGAAAACACAAAATTGAAAGACACCAGGCTTATTCGGTTCAGCACAGTGTTCGTTATCTGCAGGCCGTCCCGGTAAGATGAAGGGCTCTTCATCTCACATTCTCTATATTTATTCTGATCATCATTCCTTTTTTTCCCCTCTTTCTTTTGTATTTGCACATCATGTCTTTTTGGGCGCAGTCTTCCACTGATTTTATTGTATTTCTTGTATTTACTGTGAATCTCCGCAAGAAAATGAATCTCAGGTATAGGAGCCACGTACCTATTTTCTGTCTGATTGTACTGTATTTTGTGTTGAGTTTATTATGGATAATTTGTCACATGAATGGGGGTGGGGGTGGCAGAAGCAAATGAATAGTTATGTATACATGCTTTGCTCAGTTTAATCTAATTGAACGGGGGGGGAGAGATTTTTTGTTGACCATTTTTTACGTTATATTGCTATTTTTGCCTTTGCTGGTTTCATAATGAAGTAATGACTTGGAGCTCAGTATTTGGAAGTGAGTCATACAGTGTCAACTACCCTTCTCAGTCTTTCAGCAGTTGTGGCTTGTTTTCAAGTGATCACTACATCAGGGTTGAAAATGGTGACATATATGGGGCAGCACACTGCTTTACAGTACCAGTGATCTGGGACCAATTCCTGCTGCTGTCTGTATGTTCTCCCTGTGACTCCTGGTACTCTGGTTTCCTCCTACAGTCCAAAGTCATACCAGTCGGGAGGTTAATTGATCATTGTCAATTGTCCCGTATTTAGGCTAGGGCTAAATCAGGGGATTGCCGGCTGGCGTGGCTCAAAGGGCCAGAAGGGCCTATTGCAGGAGGGTTAGGGTTAGTTGGATAGATTGATAGACAAATAAATACTTCGATAATAAATTTTCTTTAAACATCTATCTTCTCAATCCGTCAGAATCTAGTCTGCCACAATGAAATCATCTCACACTCTTCTGAATTCAGGTGAATACAGACTATCCAATTCAGTTCTTTCACAGAAATGGTGTGAACAAAGCTCAGGGGTTTCAGAAAGGAATTAAATGAGCACCAGGGAGAGTAATTTGCAGGATAACAGGATGAAATGTTTAAGTGCAAAAAGCTAATAGGACTTAATGAGAAAAATGGCCCCCTTCAATGTCACAATGCTTATAATGTGAAGAGCTGGTACAGAGGGGACCTTGCACAGGTTTGGAAAGAGCTGCAGAAAGTTGTAAACTCATCCAACTCCATCATGGGCATTAGTCTGAGGACATCTTCAAAAGGTGAGGCATCAAAAAGGTAGGACCTTCATCGAGGAACCCTAACACCCAGGACATGCCCTCTTCTTGCTACCATTAGAGGCGAGGTACAGGAGCCTGAAGACACACATGCAACGATTCAGGAACAGATTCTTTCCTTCCACCATCAGTTTGCTGATGGACAATGAACCCATAAACACTACCTTAATATTTTTTCTCCCTTTTTGCACTACTTATATAAAAATTTCACGACATATGCCGATGATATTAAATCTGATTCTGCTACCTGCCACCAGAATGGACCATGATCCCAACGTGAGGAACACTGCAAGATTTAAATGAAGGGAACTCTTTTTTTTAAACCACTGAAGTGCTCTCTACTAGGTAATTGGCAGAAAAATTCTCAATACAAAAGATGAATCTCTTGCAACCAACCAGAGATTAAAATGGATTAATGGAGAGGTTGTGGAGGCAGATGATGGTAAGACCTCAAAGTTAGGATTCAAAAGGTTGAACTTGTTGCGACTAGTGTGCTGAGCTGCATATATTTCAATGTAAGAAATATCATAGGAAAGGTGGAAAATAGTTCTGAAGATGAGGTAGCTGGTTTACAAACAGAGGCAATGTGTGGTGAGGAGAAGCTGCTGATAGGGCAAAATTGTAGTCAACAGGATGAGCTGTGACGTAAAAGCTGGACAAAATTGGAAAGTCTGAATAAAGAACCGTAGGTGTTATATTTGAATGCGCGCAGTATACGGAATAAGGTAGATGAACTTGCAGCATAATTGCAAATTGGTAGGTATGATGCTGTAGGCATTACTGAATCATGGCTGAAAGAAGATTATAGCTGGGAGTTTGATGTCCAAGGATACACACTGTATCAAAAGGACAGGCAGGAAGACAGTGGGGCGGCATTGCTCTGTTGGTAAAAAAATGAAATCAAATCATTAGAAAGAGGCAAAATAGGGTTGTAAGGAGTTGCATCATTGTATATAGAGCTAAGTAACTGCAAGGGGGTAAATTGACCCTGATGGGAGTTGTACAGACCCCCAAACAGTAGTAAGGATGTGGCCTAGAAATTACAATGGGAGATAGAAAATGCATGCCAAAAGGCAACGTTACAATAGTCATGGGGGACTTCAATATGCAAGTAGATTGGGAAAATCAGGTTGGTGCTAGATTCAGGAGGGGGAGTTGGTGGAGCGCTGACAAGACGGCTTTTTAGAGCAGCTTGTGGTTGAGCCCATGATGGGATCAGCTATTCTGGATTGGGAGTTGTGTAAAATTGATTAGAGAGCTTAAGGTAAAGGAACCCTTAGGGGAAATGATCAAAATATGATCGAATTCATGCTGAAATTTGAAAAGAAGCTAAAATAGGATGTATTAGTATTACAGTGGAGTAAAGGGAATTATAGAGGCATGAGAGAGGAGTTAGCCAGAATTGATTGGAAAAGAACACTGGCAGGGATGACGGCGGAGCAGCAATGGCCAGAATTTCTGGGAGCAGGATATCTGCATCCCAAAGAGGAAGAAGCATTCTAAAGGCAGAATGACACAACTGCGGGTGATGAGAAGTCAAAGGCAACATAAAAGCCAAAGGGAGGGGCATATACTGTAATAGAGCAAAAATTAATGGGAAGTTAGAGGATTGGGAAGCTTTTAAAAACCCACAGAAGGCAACAAAAAAGCCATAAAGGTAAAGATGAAATACTAAAGTAAGCTAGCCAATAACATTAAGGAAGATACCAAGATCTTCAGATACATGAAGAGTAAGAGAGGCGAGAGTGGATATCAGACTGAAAAACAATGCTGGAGAGGTAGTCATGGGTGACAACAAAATGTTGGACGAACTGAATAAGTATTTTGTGTCAGACTTCATTGTGGAAGACACTAGCAATATGGTGGAAGCTCCAGGTGTCAGAGGTTATGAGGTGTATAAAGTTACCATAACTAGAGAGAAGGTTCTTAGGAAACTGAAAGGTCAAAAGACAGATAAAGTCACCTGGACCAGATGGTGTACACCCCAGGGTTCTGAAAGAAGAAGATAAAGAGATCATGGGGGCATTAATAATGATATTTCAAGAAGTACTAGATTCTGGAATACTTTTGGAAGACTGCAAATGTCACACCACTATTCAAGTCGGGAGAGAGACAAAAGATGGGAAACTATGGGCCAGTTAGTTTGACCTCAGTAGCTGGGAAGATGTTGGAGTCCATTGTTCAGGATGTGGTCTCAGGATACTTAGGGGCACATGATAAAGTAGGCCATTGTCAGCATGAGTCCCTCAAGGCAACATCTTGCCTGACAATCTGTAGGAATTCATTGAGAAAATACCAAGCAGGATAGACAAAGGAGAACTGTGCGAAGCGGCAGATGGACTTCAACCCAAATAAATGTGAAGTGGTTCATTCTGAAATTTTAAGACAGAATATAATATTAATGGTAAGACTCTTGGAGGGTCAGAGCGATCTTGGGGTCCGTGTCCGTAGGACACTCAAAGGTGCTGCACAGGTTGAAAGTGTTGTTAAGAAAGCATATGGTGTGTTAGCTTTCATCAACCGTGGGATTGAGTTCAAGAGTCATGAGGTAATGTTACAGCTATATAACACCTTGGTCAGACCCCACTTGGAGTACTGTGTTCAATTCTGGTCACCACACCACAGGAAGGATGTGGATACTATAGAGAGAGTGCAGAGGAGATTTTCAAAGATGTTGCCTGAGTAGAGGTGACCTGATAGAGGTGTATAAGATGGTGAGGGGCTTTGATGGGGGGGATAGCCAGATGCTTTCTCCCAGGCCTGAAATGGCTAACACAAGGGGGCATATTTTTAAGATGCTTGGAAATAGGTACCGAAGGGATGTCAGGAGTAAGTTTTTCCACACAGAGAGTGGTGGGTGCATGGATTGCATTGCCGGTGGTGGTGGTAGAAGCGGATATAATAGGGTCTTTTAAAAGCCTCTTAGATAGGTACATGGAGCTTAGAAAGATAGAGGGCTATGCGCTAGGGAAATTCTAGGCAGTTTCTAGAGTAGACTACATGGTTGATACAACATTGTTCTTTTGAAGACCCTGATCTGGAGTTACATGCTGACTACAGTTCTTTTTGGGAACAGGGTTTCACAACTGGCCATTATTTGGCATGCCAAGGGCGCAGCCTAAGAGCTTTGCTTGCCTTCAGAGGTTTGAGATTTCGTGGCTCTGGAGATGGGGTGGGGGGATCAGTGTGTCATGGGAAATGGAAGATTTAAGGCTGTTGCCCAGAGACCCGAGATCTTTGGGCACAGAGCTCAGAAAAAGCGATGCAGAGGACTTTAATCATAAGCCAGTGAGTTGTTTATTACGTCCCCCCTCTCAAAGTGAAACGGAGACACCCCTTTCTCCCTTATTAGGGAGAGAGTCTGTGGTATGTCGAATACCAGGTGAACAGTCTTTGGAGTGCTGCAAGTCTGTGTCTTTGCTGTTGCTTTGCACGCTTGAGTGCTCGATGGCAGGTGCCAATATTTTTTTCTTGCTGGTGGGGGGAGGAGGATTGTTGCTTGCTGTAGCTTATACACGGGAGGGAGGGAAGCGGGGAGGGGGAGACTTTGCGGTTCTAACATTTGACTGTCATTCATTCTTTGGGGGCACTCCTCTGTTTACATGGACTGTTGCAAAGTAAAAAAGCATTTCAGGATGTATATTGTATACATTTCTCTGACATTAAATGCACCTTTGAAACCTTTGAAACATCGCAGGCTGAAAGGTCTGTAATGTGCTGTAGATTTCTATGTTCTATAACCTGTTGACATGAACTTGGATTTTCAGAAAGCTTTTGACAAGGTGCCACACATGAGGCTGCTTAACAAGCTACAAGCCCGTGATATTACAGGAAAGATTCTAACATGGATAAAGCGGTGGCTGATTGGCAGGAGGCAAAGAGTGGGAATAAAGGGAAAATTTTCTGGTTAGCTGTTGGTGACGAGTGGTGTTCCACAGGTGTCTGTGTTGGGACCGATTCTTTATACATTATAGGTCAATGAGCTTGATGACGGAATCAATGGTTTTGTTGCAAAGTTTACAGACAAGACGAGATAGCTGGAGGGGTAGGTAGTTTTGAGGAAGTGGAGAGGCTACAGAAGGACTTAGACAGACTGAATACAATATTGGGAAGTGTACGGTCATGTATTCTGGTAGAACTGAGAGGATTAACTATTTTCTAAATGGAGAGAAAGTACAGAAAAAAAAGAGGTGCCAAGGGACTTGGGAGTCCTTGTGCAGGATTCCACGAAGGTTAACTTGCAGGTTGAATCTGTAGTGAGGAGGGCAAATGCAATGTTAGCATTCATTTCAAGAGGATTGGAATATAAAAGCAAGGATGTAATGATGAGACTTTATTAAAAAAAAACGTGAGGCCTCACTTGGAGTATTGTGAGCAGTTTTGGGCCCCTTATCTTAGAAATCGGAGAGGGTTCAAATGAGGTTCATGAAAATAATTCCAGAATTAAATGGACTGTCATAAGAAGAGCGTTTAGACCACAAGACCACAAAATATAGTAGAAATAGGCCATTTGGCCCATTGAGTCTGCTCCACCATTCAATCATGGGCTGATCCAATTCTTCCAGTTATCCCCACTCCCCTGCCTTCTCCCCATACCCTTTGATGCCCTGGCTAATCAAGAACCAATCTATCTCTGCCTTAAATGCACCCAATGACTTGGCCTCCACAGCCGCTCATGGCAACAAATTCCACAGATTTACCACCCTCTGACTAAAGTAATTTCTCTGCATCTCTGTTCTAAATGGACGTCCTTCAATCTTGAAGTCGTGCCCTCTTGTCCTGGAATCCCTTACTATGGGAAATAACTTTGCCATATCTAATCTGTTCAGGCCTCTTAACATTCAGAATGTTTCTATGAGATCCCCCCTCATTCTCCTGAACTCCAAGGAATACAGTCCAAGAGCTGCCAGACATTTCTCATATGGTAACTCTTTCATTCCTGGAATCATTCTGGTGAATCTTCTCTGAACCCTTTCCAAAGTCAGTATATTCTTTCTAAAATAAGGAGCCCAAAACTGCACGCAATACTCCAAGTGTGGTCTCACGATTGCCTTATAGATCCTCAACATCACATCCCTGCCCTTATATTCTATACCTCAAGAAACGAATGCCAACATTGCATTCGCCTTCTTCACCACCAAGTGAACCTGGAAGTTAACCTTTAGGGTATCCTGCACAAAGACTCCCAAGTCCCTTTGCACCTCTGCATTTTGAATTCTCTCCCCATCTAAATAATAGTCTGCCCGTTTATCTCTTACACCAATTCGAATGACCATACACTTTCCAACATTGTATTTCATTTGCCATTTCTTTGCCCATTCCCCTAAACTATCTAAGTCTCTCTGCAGACTCTCTGTGTCCTCAACACTACCCACTCCTCCACCTATCTTTGTATCATCAGCAAATTTAGCCACAAATCCATTAATCCCATTGTCCAAATCACTGACATACATCGTAAAAGGCAGCGTGTTTGATGGCTCTGGGCCTGTATTCACTGGAGTTCAGAAGAATGAGGGGTGACCTCATTGAAACCTATAAAATGGTGAAAGGCCTTGATAGAGTGGATGCTTCCAATGGTGGGGGAGTCAAAAAACCACAGGACACAGCCTCAGAATAGAGGGGCATCCTTTTAGAATGGAGATGAAGAAGAATTACTTTAGCCAGCGAGAGGTAAATCTGTGGAATTCGTTAACACAGGCAGCTGTGGAGGCCAAGTCTTTATGTATATTTAAGGCAGAGGTTGATAAGATTCTTGATTGGTCAGGGCATGAAGGGATTCAAGGAGAAGGCAGGAGATTGGGGCTGACAGGGAAATTGGATCAGTCATGATGAAATGGTGAAGACTCGATGAGCCAAATGGCCTAGTTCTGCTCCTACATGTTATGGTCTTAATCAGCAACTGAGGACATTATAGTTTGTAACTTTGTGTCATGGACAATTTACAAAGGTTGCTTACTTCAGAACACAATCCGTAGGACCAGAGCACACAGGTGCTTTGTACTTGTCATTGTGTCATGGAAAAGTACAGAACAGAAACAGGCCCTTCCGTCCACCCAGTCCCTGCCAAACCATCTAAACTACTACTGCCATCGATCTGCACCCGAACCATAGCCCTTCATAACCCTGCCATCCATGTACCTTTCGAAACCTCGCTTAACATTGAAGTCAAAATTGCATCCACCATTTGCGCTGGCATCTCTTTCCACACTCTCACCATTCTCTGAGTGAAGGTTTCCCCTCTCATGGTCCCCTTAAACATTTCACCTTTTATCCTTAATTCATGAAAACTAATTGTAGTTTCACCCAACCAGAGTGGAAAAGGCCTGCTTGCTTTTATCCTATCCATAATTTTGAAAACTTCCATCAAATCTCCCCTCAGTCTTCTACATTCTAGGGAATAAACCTATTCAACCTTTCCCTATTACTCAGGTCCTCCAGTCCCTGCAACATCTTTGTAAATTTTCTCTGCACTCTTTTAAACTTATTTACATCATTCCTATTGTATTTAAGTTAGGGGGAAAAAAATCAGAGCTGTCATAAAAGGTGGCCATGAAAGTGCACTGTGACGGAAAACTTATTGTAAATTTATTCCCAGATTCTAAATTCTTATTATTTGTTTGTAGACATAATGCAACTCAATAGAATTAGCATTGAACTAGAAGAACAAGAATTTGTTTCATAAAGGACCAATTCCTAAATGAAAACAGAAAGGAAATGTAGATGCAGACAAAGAAGCTGGGGACTTGAAGAAAAAGCTTACATTTCATTGGCATATATTCAGCATAAGTGTCTGCATGTCCCAATTCCTCATCGTCCTCCTCTTCAGCTTCCTCTTCATCCTTCAGAGGCAATTTCTATCAAATATTACAAAACAGAGATTTGGATTAGAAAATGAAAAAAAAAGCACTTAAGTTCTATTAGCCAAAAGACAGGTAGAACTCCAAACAAACTGTTGAAGGAAGAAGCACTTATGGAGAGGAGGAGAGTGCAGTTGAATCTCAGGTTGAGAAACTTTATGGGTCATACCACCCCACCCCCACGACCACCAGATGCTGCTCGACCTATTGAGCTCCTCCAGCACTGCTCCAGATTCTGGATTTGCAGTCTCCTGCATCTCAGGAAAAATAGGCACAACAAACAGAAGCATCTGCATTGTTCACTCATCATCTACGATAAACCACACCTTTTAACTTCTAAAGGAAGCTTTCAAATAGTTTTCACAAGTATTGGCATGCATTATTGATTAACAAAAGTCACAGACAGTTTTTATTTGATACCAGAAAAAAGGGGGAATTTTAACTTCAATAATAAATACTCTGTTTTGATTTAAATCTAACATTCTAGTTTAATTTGAGGAAGGAAATACCAGAAGCATTTATTAAGGAATACCTGTTCCATAAAGAATGTCCATTATGGAAAACCTTACAGAATATGGAATTTGTACAAATGTACTGTGGAGAGCATGCTAACTAGCTGCATCACTCTCTGGTATGGGAGGTGGTGGGGTTACTGCACAGGATTGAAATAAGCTGCAGAGAGTTATAGAGTCAGCTCTATCATGGGCACTAGCCTCCTCATCATCCAGGATATCTTCAAGGAGTGATGCCTCAAAAGGGCAGTGCCCATCATTAAAGACCCCCATTACCCAGGGCATGCCATCAGGGAGGAAGTACAGGAGCATGAAGGCACACACTCAGTGATTCAGGAACAGCTTCTTCCCCTCTGCCATCTGATTTCTGAATGGACACTGAACCCATGAACACTATCTCACTGCTTTTTTTATTTCTATTTTTTGCACTACTGATTTAATTTAGCTATTAAACATACATGTACTTATTGTAATTAATGTTTTTCTCTATTATTATATA
The DNA here is from genome assembly GCF_963921235.1 of Mobula hypostoma. Taxonomy (NCBI): domain Eukaryota; kingdom Metazoa; phylum Chordata; class Chondrichthyes; order Myliobatiformes; family Myliobatidae; genus Mobula; species Mobula hypostoma. Next base: position 52,294,662 of record NC_086117.1, on the reverse strand, counting down.
TTGCATTGTACTGCTGCTGCAGAGACAAATTTTATGACGTATGCCAGTGATATACAATCTGATTCTGATTTCTCCCCCTTCCCTTCTAGTCCTGATGGTGGTCTCTGCCCGATATGTCCACAGTTTATTGATTTCCATAGACAGATGCTGCTTGATCTGCCGAGTTCCTCCAGTGTCCTGTCCAATACCACTTGTACATGATCTTTCCCTATTAGTAAGCATCACATTATAACAGTCACCATCAAAAATTCAAAGAAACTATCTGCAATGGGGTGAAGGGGAATGATGGAGAGAGCAAGGTTGTGTTGAAGACTACGTTGATGGAAAAATGATTCTATAGTTTGGCAGATGAATGCAGTTCTGGTTGCCACGCTCTGGGAAGGACAGATTGCACTGGAAAGGGAGTAGATGAGATTCACCGGGATGTTGCCTTGGCAAGGGTTCTTCAGTTTAGAGGAAGGACTGATAGGCCTAATCTTCTTTCTTTGGAGTGGAGGTAGCTAAAGGTGTACAACATAGGTATACAAAATTATAATTTAATTGGCTACAGCGTGGAATAGGCCCTTCGAGCCAAATTACACAGCAATCCCCCGATTTGATCCTAGACTAATCATGGGACAATTTGCAATGACCAATTAACCTACCAACCGGTAGGTCTTTAGACTGTGGGAGGAAACTGGAGCACCCGGAGAAAACTCACGTGGCCACTGGGAGGAACTCCTCACAGACAGCAAACGGAATTGAGCCCAGGTTGCTGGTGCTGCAGAGTGTTATGCTAGCCACTACACTATCGTGCTGCATGATCAGGCGGAGCTTTTACCATGTAAGGTATCTAAGACTCGAGTGCACAGGCAAATGGTTTGGAAGGGTTTATTTATTTATTTATTTTATCTAGCAATACAGCACCGAACAGGCCCATCTGACCCAACAAGCCAATTCACCAGTAACCCACTGACTTAACCCTGACCTAAAATAAACCAGAACAATTTACAACGGTGCGTCTTTGGAAACTGGAGCACCCGGAGTCTGGAGGAAACCCATGGGCACACTGGAAGGAAGGTACAAACTCCTTACAGAGGACGTCAGTACTGAACTCTGCAATCAGATGCCCTGGCCTGTAACAGTGTCACACTCACCACTTTGCTGGGTTCTGAGGACGGACATCCTCCCACTCAGTGGGTGGCTAAAATCTGGATGAATCTGGCAAATCTGCTTCCGAGGTGCTCGGAGATGGAGAAGCAGCATCAACTTAACCGGATATTTATTAGTTATTTGGCTAGGCCGAGGAAGGATCTCGACGCAAGCAATATTGGACTACTAAGCACATAATTACTGTACAAGTGCAGGCAGGTCTTGAAAGGAACTGTCAATAGCACATGCCCAAGAAGATCAGGTCTCTACTGACAACAGGGTGAGAAATGTAAAGCTCCAGGATAACATGTACTTACTGGTGTGGGAGAAAAGCTCCGCACTTTGATGTCTTCATTGACCCATATTCGAGTTACCTCTTTACTCAAGGATTCCTTCTTCACAACACCATTGTTAAGGTCAGCTGCAAATAAAGGAAGTAAGATTAATTTCTAAATGTTTCGTTATGTCTGAATTTTTAGGTAGCAATAATGCACTGATTAGCAACAAAGGGGTCAATTCTATTCATTGGGGTGGCGACAGAATGACACACGTGCAGTAATCAGGAAGTTCTTGGGTTAAGTTCAGAAGAATGAGAGGTAACCTCACTGAAACCTATCGAATGTTGAAAGGCCTCGACAGAGTGGATTCAGAGAGGATGTCTCTTAAGGTGGCGGAGTCTAAGGCCAAAAGACACAGCCTCAGAATAGAGGGGCGTCCTTTTAGAGTGGAGATGAGGGGGAACTTCTTTAGCCAGAGACTGGTAAAACTGTTGAATTCATTGCCATAGGCTGCTGAGGAGGCTGAGTCATTGGGTATATATAAGGCAGAGGTTGATAGATTCTTGATTACTCAGGGCATGAAAGGATACGGGGAAAAGGCAAGAGATTGGGGCTGAGAGGGTAAATGGATCAGCGATAATGAACTGGTGGAGCAGATTTGTTGGGCCAAATGGCCTAGTTCTGCTCCTATGTCTTATGGTCCAAGTTAATGAAGCAACATAACCCATTTTCGTGATTATGCTCAGGAAAGTTGCACAGCAGCTCTTAATGTGTTCAGGATGGAAATGCTGACAAACAAAAATCAGAGAATACAAGAAGCAAACCGTGGGGTCAGAGAGGGAATCTGTGGAGAGAAAATCAGTTAGCATTTCAGACCTCCGCTTTAAAAACAACATTTCTAATGCATTGACAGCTACGAGACATTAATTCACTCTCTGGAGATGCTGCCTGACCAACCTGGCATTGTGCATTTAATTTTGGTTTTCCAGTAACATGGTTCTACTTGCATGAAAGCTTATTGATGCAAATTTACCACACCCATTTGGCTTATTATTTTCTACTTCACCACACTGCAGTAATTGAGCTATTTTACAAAGAGAGCTATCAAAACAAGTGTCTTTCCATGTAAAAATAAACTTTTCAAATCTATACAAGGTTTATAATAATCAATATGATTATTTGTTTCCAAACCTCCATTTTAAGGACCATAAGATACAAGAGCAGAACTAGGCCTTTCAGCACATCAAGTCTGTTCCACCATTTCACCATGGCTGATTTATTATGCCTCTCAACCCCAATCTCCTGCCTTCTCTCTGCAACTTTTGATGCCCTGACTAATCAAGAATCTATCAACCTTCAATTTAAATATACCCAATGACTTGGCCACAGCCATATGTGGCAATGAATTCCAGATTCACTAACCCCCGGTTAAAGAAATTTCTCCTCATCTCTGTTCTAAATAGATAGAGATAGACTGAATAGATAGACTGTTCTGAGGCTGTGCCCTCTTGTAAACGTACAAGATAGAAAGCTAATGATCTATAAAACTTCTGCACTGCCCACTAGAAGTTTTCATAGTACACAGAACAGTGCAGCGCAGGAACAGGCCCTTCGGCACACAATGTTGCGCCAAACTAGCTAAACAGTAAATCAAAAACCCCCAAAACTTATCCCTCTTACCTACACAATGTCCTCATATTCCATCTTCCTCATATTCATGTGCCTATCTAAATGCCTCTTAAAAACTAGTAATGTATTTGCCTCTACCACCTCACCAGGGAGCACATTCCAGGCATTCACCACTCTGAGTAAAAAAACTTCCCCTCCGATCCCCTTTGAACCTACCCCCTCTCACATTCAATGAATGCCTGCTGGTATTAGATATTTCAACCCTCAAAGCTGAGGTTGATGAGGGCAAGGTTAACCAAGATTCTTTGATCACACAGTGCATTCACCCACAGACTAAATAGTATTCTATTGATGTTCCTGGAAGCACCCACAGACATGTTCAAAGCAGAGCTCAGCAGAACATGGGCAATCATTATCCAAAAGTTAGTTAGTGTCTCCAGCAAAGTTCTCGACATTAATTTATAAAACATTCAATAATTCAACAAAGAAACAGAACAGTTTACCGGTTTCTGTGCTATGGTGCTTCTGACTCTAAACAGGCTCAATGCATTCAACCCTAATGCACACAATGAGGTGCTGAACCATTTAAACTAATGGCATCCAATCCCTCTACCTGTACAGTTTCCTGCCAAGATAGATTTAAAACGTCCATTCTCTACAATGGAATTGCCCACAGGAATGTTCAACACGTTCTCTTCGGTTTCTGTTCTGGGGCATTCATGGAAAATGTTATCCACACTCCATCCAGATCAGAACTAACCAACACACTGATTTTAACTCAGTTGAGGTTCTAAACTGGAAAAAGGCCAAATTTGAAGAAATGAGAAAGGATCTAAAAAGCGTGGATTGGGACAGGTTGTTCTCTGGCAAGGATGTGATTGGTAAGTGAGAGGCCTTCAAAGGAGAAATTTTGAGAGTGCAGAGTTTGTATGTTCCTGTCAGGATTAAAGGCAAAGTGAGTAAGAAGAAGGAACCTTGGTTCTCGAGGGATATTGGAACTCTGATGAAGAAGAAGAGAGAGATGTATAACATGTATAGAATAAGGTGCTCGAGGAATATAAAAAGTGCAAAAACATACTTAAGAAAGAAATCAGGAGAACTAAAAGACATGAGGTTGCTTTGGCAGTGAAGGTAAAGGATAATCCAAAGAGCTTCTACAGGTATACGAAGAGCAAAAGGATAGTAAGGGATAAAATTGGTCCTCTTGAAGATCAGAGTGGTCGGCTATGTATGGAACCAAAAGAAATGGGAGAGATCTTAAATTGGTTTTTTGCGTCTGTATTTACTAAGGAAATTGGCATGGACTCAACAGAAACAAGGCAAACAAGTAGTGAGGTCATGGAACCTATACAAATTGAAGAGGGAGGAGGTGCTTGCTATCTTGAGGCAAATCAGAGTAGATAAATCCCCAGGACCTGACAGGGTATTCCCTTGGACCTTGAAGGAGACTAGTGTTGAAATTGCAGGGGCCCTGGCAGATATATTTAAAATGTCGGTATCCACGGGTGAAGTGCCGGAGGATTGGAGGATAGCTCATGTCGTTCCCTTGTTTAAAAAAAGGTTCAAAAAGTAATCCAGGAAATTATAGGCTGGTAAATTTGACATCGGTAGTAGGTAAATTATTGGAAGGAGTACCAAGAGATAGGATCTACAAGTACTTGGATAGACAGGGACTTATTAGGGAGAGTCAACACGGCTTTGTGCATGGTAGGTCATGTTTAACAAATCTATTGGAGTTTTTCGAGGAGGTTACCAGGAAAGTGGATGTAGGGAAGGCAGTGGATGTTGACTATATGGATTTCAGTAAGGCCTTTGACAAGGTCCCGCATGGGAGGTTAATTAGGAAGATTCAGTCGCTAGGTATACATGGTGAGGTAGTAAATTGGATTAGACATTGGCTCAACAGGAGAAGCCAGAGAGTGGTAGTGGAGAATTGCTTCTCTGAGTGGATGCCTGTTACTAGTGGTGTGCCACAGGGATCAGTGCTGGGTCCATTCTTATTTGTCATCTATATCAATGATTTGGATGATAATGTGGTAAATTGGATCAGCAAATTTGCTGCTGATACAAAGATTGGAGGAGTAGTGAACAGTGAGGAAGGTTTTCAAAGCTTGCAGAGGGATTTGGACCAGCTGGAAAAATGGGCTGAAAAATGGCAGATGGAGTTTAATACAGACAAGTGTGAGGAAGGACAAACCAAGGTAGAACATACAGGGTTAATGGTAAGGCACTGAGGAGTGCAGTAGAACAGAGGGATCTGGGAATACAGATACAAAATTCCCTAAAAGTGGTGTCACAGGTAGGTAGGGTCGTAAAGAGAGCTTTTGGTACATTGGCCTTTATAAATCAAAGTATTGAGTATAAGAGTTGGAATGTTATGGTGAGGTTGTATAAGACATTGGTGAGGCCGAATTTAGAGTGTTGTGTGCAGTTTTCGTCACCTAATTACAGGAAGGATATTAATAAGGTTGAAAGAGTGCAGAGAAGGTTTACAAGGATGTTGCCGGGACTTGAGAAACTGAGTTACAGAGAAAGGTTGAATAGGTTAGGACTTTATTCCCGGGTGCGTAGAAGAATGAGGGGAGATTTGATAGAGTATAAAATTATGTTGGGTATAGATAGTGTGAATACAAGCAGGTTTTTTCCCACTGAGGTTAGGGGAGAAAAAAACCAGAGGACATGGGTTAAGGGTGAAGGGGGAAAAGTTTAAAGGGAACATTGGGGGAGCTTCTTCACACAGAGAGTGGTGGGAGTGTGGAATCAGCTGCCAGATAAAGTGGTAAATGCGGGCTCACTTTTAACATTTAAGTAAAACTTGGACAGGTACATGGACGAGAGGAGTACGGAGGGATATGGTCCAGGTGCAGGTCAGTGGGATTAGGCAGAAAAATGGTTCGGCACAGCCAAGAAGGGCCAAAAGGCCTGTTTCTGTGCTGTAATGTTTCTATGGTTTCATCTTAGCACTCAAAGCTAAAATTTAATTTACCATTAGTACAATTTCAAAGTTCTAATTTCAGATGGAATGTAAATGGGACATTTAAATCAAAATGGTATTTTTAATGTTGGCAATTCTTGCTCACTGTATCCAGACAGGGTCAAAGATAGTGCAAATTATACAGAGGACGTAGAATGTATGGTAAGTACAGCATCAACCAGCCGAGTCTGATGGTATTTATTCACCAGAGTCCTAATCCTACAAGGATGACTTGTCACCCACCATTACCTTACAAATATTTCCCTTTAACAACTTAATTAGTTCTACAGATAAATTCCAGATTCACCACTCTCAGGTTCAAGAAATTCCCCCTCATCTCTGTTCTGAAAGGCCGCCCCCTATTCTAAGGCTGTATCCTCTGGACACTCCTACATCCTCTCCATGTCCACTCTGTCAAGGCCCTTCACCATTTGATAGGTTTCAATTACATCACCCCTTATTCTTCAGAACTCCAGTGAATACAGGCCCAGTGTCATCAAATGTTGTTCGTATGACAAGCTGTTCAATCCTGGCATCATTTTTGTGAACCACCTTTGTACCCCCTCTAGTTTCAGTACATCCTTTCTACGATAAAGGGCTCTAAACTGCTCTCAATATTCCAAGTGAGGCCTCACCAGTGCTTTATAAAATCTCAACATTACATCCTTGCTGTTATATTCTAGTCCTCTTGAAATGAATGCTAATATCACATTTGCCTTCCTCATCACAGACTCAACCTGCAATTTAACCTTCAGTGAATCCTGCACAAGGACTCCCAAATCTCGTATTTCCTCTCCATTTAGAAAACAGTCTTCACTTTAATCTCTTCTACCAAAGCGCCTTCCTGCCACTATATTCCATCTGCCATTTCTTTGCCTGTTCTCCTAATCTGTCTAAGTCCTTCTGTAGCCTCTTTACTTCTGCAAAATCTACCTGCCCTTCCACCTATCTTCATATCATCTGCAAACTTTGACTCAAGGCCATCAATTCCATCATCCAAATCATTGACATATAGCGTAAAAAGAATCAGTCTCAACACAGACCGCTGTGGAACACTACTAGTCACGAGGAGTCAACTAGAAAAGGCTCCCACTTTATTCCCACTCTTTGCCTCCTGCCAGTCAGCCACTGCTTTATCCATGCTAGGATCTTTCCTGTAATACATACACACTTATTGTAAAATAGTTTTTTAGTATTGTTATGTATTGCAAAACAACAAATTTCATGACATAATGCCAGTGACACTAAACCTGACTTTGATTTTGAGTTTAAAAGTAGAGTTGCAGTTTTATTCACTATTGGTAGTGTGTTCCATACTCCAGCATCGGTGCTGCTTGAAATGAAACAATGCAGTTTCTTTCCAGATTACTGGGGTGTGTAAAACATGTTGCTGGGAATAAATACCATATAATTCTGTAAAACTAACTTGAAAAAATGTACCTCACCCACACACCAACATGCAAACACATGCTGTACAAGATGCTCAAGCACTAAATAGGAAAGTGATACCCAGAGATGAAATACAGAGAAAATTTACCAACAGTGCAACATCGTCCCATGCATAAGACCGCCAGTGTGAGGAATGGTAAATAATTCTAACCTCTAATATGAGATCTTTAGCCAAAGTGCCCCCACAATGAACACCAGAGGATGTGCTGGGCCAAATTTCAAAATAAATCAACCTTCAAGAAATGTTGCACGATCATATTTAGTCATTCCTCCACCACGTGCCTCCACTCTGTTGATTTCTTCCGGTTTGATGATATTACCAACTTACCTGCTTTATTTGACATCTTAGAACTGAGTAGTATCATTTCTGTCAGGAAGTTAATTGTGTGGGGGTGGGGGGGGGGGTGAGAAGGGTTCCACAGCATTTAAGAAAGTCTCTCAATTTCCTTGCATCATGAACATCAAAGAGTTAACATTAAAACTCTGCAGTCAACGTTTCAAATTATTTTCTGCTGATATCTTTCCAAATATTTTTTTCCGGACTAATTGCATCTAATAAGAGGAATCAAAATTGTTATAAACTTACATCTTTTTGTAAAGACTAAGAAGGGGTTAAGTGACAACATTACAGACAAGGAGGGATGAGGTAGATTAATAGTTCAGCATGGAATAGATGGGCTTAGAAACAGCAACTCGACTACAGTGCGAATCAGAGGGCATGAAGCAGACAGTAAAACACAACATTCCTCTTTGTTGTAAAAAAAATCTCTAAGAAAATGATCAGCTTATGTGCAATTGAAAAGCTGGAGCCCTTATTAACAGGAGGGTTCTCAACATTTTTAATGTCATTGACCCCTACCATTAACTGAGGGGTCTGCAGATTTACAGCAGGGAGAGTGAATTGATGGAGTTTATGAGGCGATGCCAAAAAGGGCACGGGATACTATAGGTCCAGTATTGAGTGATAAGAAAGGATTATCTGAGGGCCTGGTAGGTGAGAGGCCTTTAGGGAAAAGTGACCACATGCAACGCAAACTAAAACTCAGCAGGTCAGGCAGCAGTTGTGGAATTGAATAGATAGTCGACATTTCAGGCCGAGACCCTTCTTCAGGAGTGAGAAGGAAGGGGGAAGATGACAGAATAAAAAGTTGGGAGGATGGGAAGGAGGGTAGCTGGAAGGTGATAGGTGAAGCTAGATGGGTCAGAAAGATAAAGGCCTGGAGAGGAAGGAATCTGATAGGAGAGGAAAGTGAACCATAGGAGAAAGGGGGAGGTGATAGGCAGGTGAGAAGAGGTAAATGGGCCAGAGTGGGAAATGGAGGAAGAGGGGAGGGGAGGATTTTTTTTAAACCAGAAGAAGAAATCAATATTCATGCTGTTAGGTTGGAGGCCACCCTGAAGGAATACAAGGTGTTGATCCTCCATCCTGAGGGTGGCCTCATCTTGGCACAAGGTGGGACCATGGGCTGACATGTCAGAATGGGAATGGGAATCAGAATTAAAGTGCTTGGTCACCAGGAAGTCCTGCTTGTGGTGGACAGCCATGTGATTCTACAGAAAGACTGAAAGTGTTTTAGTGTTTTAGCTCAGTCAGAAATCATCTTATTAAATTGCAACTAAGTCTAAATGCTGGAACTGGCTTTGGTAGAATGGATTTATTCACAAATTGGTGAAATAGCAGGATAAATGAGTTAAAGACAATCTGCTGAAGGAACTCTGTGTCTGTGTTTGTACAGGGGGAAGATCATCATCATCTTCTGGACCAAAAGCTTCCATCAGGAAAATAACATAAAAGGATTTATGCTCCAATTGGAACTTCTGGATGCTGCAGGAAATCATGCTGGGGCCCCATCTGTTCACATTCTCTATCAATCATTTAGATAAGGGGACCAAGTTCAAAATATCCAAATTTGATGATGAGACAAAACAAAGTAACTATGTGGTTGTGAGAAGAATTCAGAACTATCTCAACGAGAATCTGGTGTGAAGAACACAGCAACTAGAAAATAAAGATCGTGGGAAAATGTGAGCTGAGCCACTGAGCTGAAAAAAATTACAGTACATTTTAAATGGTGGTAGACCAAACAAAGTCAATGTTCCCACTGAGTTCCTCCTTCAATGTTCAATGTTCCTCCTTCCCTTTCTCTTATGGTCCACTCTCTCTCCTATCAGATTCCTTCCTGTCCATTCTTCTACCTTTCCCACCCACTTAGCTTCACTTATCACAGATAGCCTCCTTCCCCTCCTGCCACCCTTTTCTTCTGGAGAAGGGTTTTGGCTTGAAATGCCGACTATCTATTCACTTCCACGAAGCTGCCTGACCCTGCTGAGTTCCTCTGGCATTATGTGAGTGCTACTGTCAACATCCAGAGATAACTGGGTGTTTTTGCTTAAATCCCTGGAAGGTAATAAATACATTGGTCTTTAATGCAATGGTATTTGAGCACAAGAGCAGAGATGTCTTGATTCAGCAGAACCTGCAATATTCTCACTTGCTGCAAGGATATGCTTACAATCAAGGGAGTGCAACAACAGTTGCACACAGCTCCTGAAATGAGGAATGTGTTTTGAAGAGGGTAAACAAAATAGGCGACATTGCAACATATGGAGAGAAGGTAGAGACTATGACATCGCTGGCTGGAGTACCAAATACAGTAGCCCCATACCCAAAAGAGCTGGCCATTTGGAACCAATGAGGAGAAAATCTTCAGGAAATGTATCACTGGGATTCTCCACACAAAAGGGCTGTGGAGGCTCAATCTCAGGCTGCCTGTAGCCGTTGGCAAAGGAGATGCCAGGGCAGGCTGGATGCCGCGCTGGCCCCATCTGTCGGTGCTGCTCTCCAATGTTCACTCGGACAGTGCTCACAAGTTGCATTGCATGAAATGAGCAACTGCTGCAGGCTTGTTCTTGCAGAAATATGGCTCAAGATAACACCAATTTGCAGGCCATGACACTCAGGCAAGTGGGCTATATTATTTTGGTTCTTTTTTGTAACTATGTTTTTCTGCTATTGTGATTACTAGTGCTGTGTGTGACTGTTGTACTGTGGCCACAGAGGAACATTGTTTCATTTGGCTGTACTCATGTGTATGCTGGAATGACAATTAAGCTTGCACTTGACCTTGAAATGAATTGAGAGATGAGGGGAAAGTGCAGGTAAAGGATTTACAGAGGACTTATTGAAAGGCAGTGACAGAAATGGAGGAAGGGTTGCTGAATGATCTCTTCCTGCTTTTTTTAAAAACTGGTTTAGAATTTAAGTTTTTGTATTCCTGCACCATTGATTTTCAGTAAATCATACACACATTCCTTGAGGTTTCAACAAAATAAACATACAACTGTTCCATGTTTAGATTGTCGATAGTACCAACATGAATCCAAGTTCAACTGAACAACTCATTACAATGATCAAAGTTTTCCAAACCAACATCTAAATGATGCAAATGCAGAGACCATAACAAAGGTGCAAAGGGACTTGGGAGTCCTTGTGCAGAATCCCCAAAAGGTTAACTTGCATGTTGAGTCGGTGCTCAGGAAGCCAAATGCAATGTTAGCATTCACTTCGAGAGGACTAAAATATAAAGGCAAGGATGTGATGCTGAGGCTTTATAAGACATTGGTCAGTCTACACTCTGAGTATTATGAGCAGTTGTGGGTCCCTAATCTTAGAAAAGATGGGCTGAAAAGAGGAGGTTCATGAGAACAGTCCCATGAATGAAAGGGTTAACATATGAGGAGAGTTTAGAAGAATGGTGGGGGTGGGGGTGGGGAGAAGAAATCTCATCGAAACCTATGGAACATTGAATGGTCTAGATAGAGTGGATGTGGACAGGATATTTCCTATCATGGGCGAGTCTCGGAACAGAGGGCACAGCCTTGGAATAGAGGGACATCCATTTAGAACAGAGTTGAATAGGAATTTCTTTAGCCAAAGGAGGTGATTCTATGGAATTCACTGCCACAGATGGCTGGGGAGGCCAAGTCACTGGGTATATTTAAATAGGTTCTTGATTAAGGTGTCAAAAATTAAGGGAGAAGGCAGGAGAATGGGGTTGACAAGAATAATAAATCAGCCAATGGCAGGCAGACTCAATGGGCCAAATAGCTTAATTCTGCTCCCGTATCATATGTTCGTTTTTTAAGTGCAGAAACATCAACTTTTTTGAGACATCAGTGTTTACTATTGGTTTGAATATTCCTAAAACTAGATGAAATTCGCAAATTCAAACAAAATGGTTTTAAATGAAAACGACTTACTGGCTGCTGTTGAAATGGGCTGAACAATATTGGACGGTGGCTTCATCTTCATCAGTTCCGATAAGCTGTTGCTTTTCAATAAGTCCTTCAGCTGGATCTGGTCCTTGGTTGAAGCTGTGGCCGCCGCTGGGGCAGCGGTAGAGGTCAGAGCTATTGAGCTGCTCTGCACAACCTTGGCGACAGTAACTGTGGGACGAGAGACTGCATTTACAGGTGCTTTTGTCACAATTAATGTCGTTCCAAGGTTTGGCAGCTGATTCAACTGATTTAACACAAAGGTGGTAGCTGTAGGCGGCTGTCAAGAAAAAAAAAGTATAGAAAATAAAATTTCAGGTGCCCAAATTCAGTGCAATATAACAATGCCCAAAACCAAATATAATTCTTGTCAATAAACTGTACGCAAACTATGTTTTGCTAAAAGCCAGTTGAATGAATCCCATATAAAAAACATTAAGGAGCATTAAGAGAAAGCAGATAACACTGGACAACAAAGATTTTGCTTCCTGAATACTTTTAGGTGTAGTTTATGGATTTTGAGCTGATCATGAAATTCACCATGAAATTTCCCAATCAAGCACCTTTTCAAAAAAAACCACCTACATTTGTTATTTCAATTCATAATTCAAGCCAAAATAATTGATGCCAAGATTAGGGAAGGCATTTTTGTTGGTCCACATATCATACAGGTAATCAATGACAGGAAATTTAAAGAACTTCTATTGGGACCAGAGAAAATCACATGGAAGGCATTCAAGGCGGTTGAAAATTTTCTTGGCAACTGCAGAGCACCAGAGTACATGCAGCTGAATGACACCATGTTTCAAGCACACAAAACTATAAAGTACAAAATGTCACTAAAGATTCATTTTCTACATTCCCATTTAGACTTCTTCCCTGCAAATCTTGGCACTATCAGTGACAAGCCTGGTGCAAGTTTGACCAGAACATCATAGTCATGAAGAAACAGTATGAGGACAACTGGCTAATTATTGTCGGACACTTAAGACAGAAGACTCAGGCACTGAGTACAAATGAAAATCATCAAAACATTTTTTATCTTTGTTGAACTACTGCAAAGTGTCAGCACCGTTCTGCAATTAAATAAATGAATTAGATTCAATAAAAGTTAATTTCTTGTTTTTCAAAATTCCTACATGAAACAAGTAGTCTGAAATTATATTTGTGTTCAGCTTCAAGCAGTCTATCATATACCAAAAAAGAAAATTTGAGGAAGCAACACTCGAAAAAATTTGTTGTCCAGAGTAATACCCCATCTTCCACAGAACTTGGACTGTTATTGCTAGGAAAGGCATTTTACATAAGAGTTTTCAAACACTGGTGGACAAAAACCTTTCCACAAGCTTGAAATTCAAGCCATAATAATCAAATGCAAAGTGGAGCAATGCCTGTATATACAACAAAAAGCAACTTGAATACTTAAATTAATGATTAATTTGCTGGACTTGAATGTTGTCATTATGTTGACTTTAATTTAAACACAGAGGGGTAGAGTACTGTGCAAAAGGCTGAGGTACATTAGGTAACTAGGGTGCCTAAGACTTTTTGCACAGTACTGCAATAATTTTATGCATTGCACTGTAGTAAGGAAAGGGGAATCATGATTAAGAAAGGGGGAAAGGAGAGGAGAGGGAGCAGGAAACACCAGAAAGATATTCTGTAATGACTAATAAACCAATTGTTTGGAATCAACACAAACTCGAGGAAATCTGCAGATGCTGGAAATTCAAGCAACACACACAAAATGCTGGTGGAATGCAGCAGGCCAGACAGCATCCATAGGAAGAAGCACAGTCGACATTTCGGGCCGAGACCCTTCATCAGGACTAACTGAAAGAAGAGATAGTAAGAAATTTGAAAGTGGGAGGGGGAGGGGGAGATCTGAGATGATAGGAGAAAGGAGGGGGAGGGATGGATCTAAGAGCTGGGAAGTTGATTGGCAAAAGGGATACAAGGCTGGAGAAGGGAGAGGATCATGGGACGGGAGGCCTAGCGAGAAAGAAAGGAGGAGGGGAGCACCAGAGAAAGATGGACAGCAGACAAGGAGTGATTGTGAGAGGGACAGAGAGAGAAAAAAGAGAGAAAGAGAAAAAAGGAAATAATAAATAAATAAGCATGGGGTAAGCAGGGGAGGAGGGGCATTAACGGAAATTAGAGAAGTCAATGTTCATGCCAAAATGCTGTTATTCCATACTGGTACTTAACTTTTCCTTCGCTACATTGCTGCTGCTTCCTGCACCCATGCTGAGCTCGTCAATTTCATCGACTTTGTTTCTAACTTCCACCCAGCCCTCAGATTCACTTGGCCCATCTCGGACACTTCTCTCCCCTTTCTGGATCTCTCAGACTCCATCTCTGGAGGCAGACTGTCCACTGGCATCTTCTATAAGCCCACTGACTCTCATAACTACCTCGACTATACCTCTTCCCACCCTGCCACATGCAAAAATGCCATTCCCTATTCCCAGTTCCTCCTTCTCTGCCGCATCTGCTCCCAGGATGAGGCTTTCCATTCCAGGACATCTCAAATGTCCTCTTTCTTTAAGGATCGTGGTTTCCCTTCTGCTGTCATCAATGATGCCCTTACCGCATCTCCTTCATTTCCTGCACTTCTGCCCTCATCCCATCCTCCCATCACCACAACAGGGACAGAGTTCCCCTTGTCCTCACCTACCACCCCACCAGCCTCCGGATCCAGCACATTATCCTTCAGAACTTCTGCCACCTTCAACAGGACCCCACCACTAAACACATCTTTCCCTCTCCACCTCTCTCCGCTTTCCGCAGGGATCATTCCCTCCACGACTCCCTGGTCCACACGTCCCTCCCCACGGATCTCCACCCGGCACTATCCCTGTAAGCGCAAGTGCTACACCTGCCCCTACACCTCCTCTCTTACCACCATTCAGGGCCCCAAACAGTCCTTTCAGGTGAGGCAACACTTCACTTGTGAGTCTGTTGGGGTCATCTATTGCATCCGGTGCTCCCAGTGCAGCCTCCTCTGGGCTCCCAGTGAAACCCGACGCAGATTGAGAGATCGCTTCGTCGAGCACCTCCACTCCATCCGGCACAACGGACAGGATCTCCAGGTTACCACCAACTTCAACTCCGCTTCACATTCCCATTCGGATATGTCCATACATGTCCATACTCTACTGCCATGATGAGGCTAAACTCAGGTTGGAGGAGCAACTCCCTCCCCCAGCTGCCTATCACCTCCCTCATGGTTCCGCCTCCTTCTACTACCCATTGTGCTTTCCCCTATTCCTTCTCCACCTTTCCTACCTATCCCCTCTCCCAGCCCTTGATCTTTCCCCTTACTGGTTTTTCACCTGGAACCTACCAGCCTTCTCCTTCTCACCCTCCCCCCACCTTCTTTATAGGGCCTCTGCCCCTTCCCTCTTCAGTCCTGACAAATGGTTCCAGCCCGAAACGTTGACTGATCATTTCCAAGGATGCTGCCTGACCTGCTGAGTTCCTCCAGCGTGTTGTGATTGTTGCTAATTGAATAATGGTGCTGATGCTTTGCAATAGTTCAACTAAGCTAAAAATGTTTCGTTGATCATTTTTGTTTGTACTCAGTGTCTGAGGCTTCTCGCCTCAAACAATAATTAGCCAGCATTGATGAATTCCAGTTGCTCTGATACCCTTCCCTCCATAACCACAATGTCCTGGTGAAACCTTTCACCGTGCTTGTCACTGACAGCACCCAGATTTGCAGGGAAGTCTAAATGGGAATGCAGAAAATGAATCTTTAGTGACATGTTGCACTTCATGGTTTTGTGTGCTTGAAGCATGTTGTCAACCAGCTGCAGTAGTTTAGTGCTCTGCAGTTGCCAAGAAAATTTTCGAAAGCCTTGAATGCTTTCCATGCGATTTTCTCTGGTCCCAATATAAGTTTTTTGAATTGCCTGTCATTGATAACCTGTTTGATATATGGACCAATAAAAATGCCTTCCTTAATCTTGGCATCAGTTATTCAGGCTTGAATTATGAATTGAAATAACAAATAAGTGATTTTTAAAAAATGGTGCTTGATAGGAATATTTCATGGCGAGTTTCATGATCAGCAGGCCAAAATTCATAAGATACAAATGTATTCAGGAAGCAAAATCTTTATTGCCCAGTGTTATTCTACCTCTGTTTATGCTGGGTCCAAGTAAAACCAATTTTCACTTGTGGAAAATGAAATCTGTACTAGAGTGACATCATACATTACATTTAGCATGAAGGACTTGCATTACAACAAATAAAGCTAATAACATTTGAACATGCATCTGAGACACTTAAAACAATGATGTGGAATTTCCTTTCAGCAAAGACCAAGTGTTCCTCTGCTACTGCTTCATCGGGTTTGGCCCATGTACCTCGGCCAAGAAGCACTTAAATTATCAAGAGGTAGCGGGTTTCATTAAAGGAATACTTTAAGATAGGTTAACAGCTCAACACCACACTAATTTATTCCTAAGGCTTCATTCTAACCCCACACAAATTGAATTATAGTTTCAAAATCATTCATTAATTGAAAATTGTACAGTGCATCAAATGATACAAGAAACTGCTGTGGGCTTGTTCTTACAGAAACGTGGCTCCAGGACAACATCCATGCATCTTCGATCTACAGACCATGATGCTCAGGGACATGGGCAAAATTATTATTTGTTTTAATTTTTTTGTAACTCAAGTCTTTCTGCTCGCAGGGTTGTATACTGGAAATGGATTGCCTGATACTAGAACTAAAACAGGCATACAAAATTACATTTGTATTGATTCATTAGAATAACCAAGCTACATCGAGATAGCTGAAAAAGAGCAGATTCAAGCACACTCAAGAAGCACACCACCTTGTCAAGTCAACCTGATAGGCACTACATCTCCAACCACAACTCACTCCACCACCAATATACAGTAGAGTCAGCTTAATAGACACCCCATCTACAACCACTCACTCACCCCATCCCAGATGGAGTGGACATAGGATGCCCTGATGTAACCATTAAGACTTCGACATGATCATCCAAATCCTCAACCTCGACCAGGTAGAAGGACAAGGGCAGAAAAGCACGGGGCACACCACCAGCTGGAAGTTGTCCTTCAAACTACATACCATCCTGACCTGGAAATATCTCCATGCCTTCACAGTCACCGAGTCAAAACTCTGGAACCTTTTGGAACAGTTTTGTGGGTATACCAATACCCTGGAGACTACAGTTGTTCAATGCTGGCATTTAAGAGTAAATTTAGAGTAGCTAGGGGAACTGAAATCCCACACAGCCACTGGGAGAATGTGCAAACTCCATGCACACACACAACACAGAAAGAGAACAGCTGGAGGTGCGAACTGGCTGCAACACCTGCAGTACCACCATGCCACTTTTCACTCAGTGGTGCAGAGGATCTCAACAGTATGATGCTGTATTTTGAATAACATGACAACCTTGTAAAAGTTACCATGGCCCTATTCAAAGAACATTAGAGATTTTTGTTTCAAATTCAGATTTTTCACATGTACGTTGAAGGATAGCGAAATTTGTTGTTTGCGTTAACAACCAACACAACTTGCTGCCCAAAAGCATTGCCACACAGTCTGACGCCAGCTTAGCATGCCTCGATGATCCGAGCCAAGAGTTCTCCAACGCCCAATGCCTTTAAAAAAAACCCTGGTCATAATTTAATTACATTACAACAGTGACGACACTTTACTTAAATTGTCCTGAAGAAGAATCTCAGCCCGAAACATCGACGTTTATTTATTTCCGTAGACATTGCCAGACCTGCTGAGTTCTTCCAGCATTTTGTTTGTGTTGCTGTATTTAAGTATACTTAATTCACACAGAGTTCTTAAGATGCAATTAATGAATTTTCTTTTCAATTCATAACTGAAATGCATTTTTCATGAATGAGAACAAAACTACTGAACACAGATCAAAGTAATAAAGCACCTGAGAACATGTTAATCTAGTTTTTCATGATAAGTCCCAATTTCAGACTGGATTACATTTGCATTGTAATATGCTCTAAGAAATGTAGCGTTTGCTAACCCTCCTGTTGCAAATCAAAAACCAGCAAGCGTCTAGTTCATTTGCAATGGCTCAAGCCATCCAATAGACTCAATTAGTTCAGGTGAACATCAGGAACACAGCAGAAAGCATCTCTCATAGCCATGATAGCAATAAATCACATCCTTTCTGATCAAGGACAGCCTGGCAGAGGGAAACAAATAAAACCATCATTGGGCAGAAAGATCCCAAACCATTAATGAAGGAACTGAGCAGAATAACAATATTGAGGAGAACTATGGGATGCATTTGGGAGCAGAAGTCCCAGAGAGTAAGAGACTCAGCCCAACACATGACATGCATTTCCCTCATCAAAACTGATAATATCCACACACAGTGTTGTCTCAGGAAGGCGACATCTATCAAAGAATCCCACTATCATCCCAGGGCTATGCCACCTTTACACAGCTACCATGCACAGAAGCTCAAAGACCCACGCTAATATTCAGATTCATTTATCGCATGTACATCGAAACATATAGTGAAATGCATCACATGGTCTTATGGTCTAAACTCCAAGTACACTCCCAGAGCCATCAAACTCTCCTTATACGTTAACCATTTCATTCCCAGAATCATTCTCAAGAACATCCTCTGGGCCCTTTCCAATGCCACCACATCTATAGAAAGGGTGCAGAGGAGATTTACAAGGATCTTGCCTGGATTGGGGAGCATGCCTTACGTGAATAGGTTGAGTGAACTTGGCCTTTTCTCCTTGGAATGACCGATGATGAGAGGTGACTCTAGTTTCCCACCAATTTTTGTTATATTTTATGCCCTCTCCTTTGCTTTAACGCTGTCTTTGACTTCCCTTGTCAGCCATAGTTGCCTCATCCTCCCTTTGGAAAACTAGTGCTCAAGAAACTCCAGCCATTTCTGTTCTGTCGTCATCCCCTCCAATCAACTTTGGCCAGCTCCTCTCTCATGCTTCTGTAATTTCCTTTACTCCTCTCTAATACTCATACATCTGACTTGATCGTCTCCCTCTCAAACTGCAGAACAACACAATAAGACAAGCCCTTTCCTATCCTCCCATTCACACACAGACAGCCATCCAACCCTAGGACTTCCACCTCCGACATCCAATCATTAGCCCTGGACTCTCACACTCTAAACATCTAGCTTTCAACCTCTAGTCCCTGGCCCAAACTTGCAGACATCAAACCTCCACATCAACCCAGGGGCTTCAATCTTTGGATCTTAACCTCTGGACTCGCCAATTTTGGTCTTCGGCCTCTGGACTCATCAATCTCTAGACATCTCCAAGCCTCTTTTTCTTTTTAAATCTTTTTTATTGAGTAAGTATACAAAAAAGGTAAGCCATATAAACATTAATACAATGTTAAAGTATAATAAAATTCCAAAAGATAACAATACCAAAAAGAAAATACTACAAACAATGTAATTTAAGCATAAGAAACCAAAATAACATAATAGTATACTAGATTTTATATATATCAATGGAAAAAAAGAAAAAAAAACCCCAAAAAAAACCCACCGTGCAACTAACTAAAAGCAAAGCAAAGCAATGGGCTAACTTGAAACCAAACAGAGTTAAACTTAAAATCACGTCCTCAATCCCGACCTCCATTAAAACAGTGAAAAAAAAACAAGAAGGGTAAATATTACATTAAATGAAAATATCGAATAAAAGGTCCCCAAATCTGTTCAAATTTAAATGAAGAATCATAAAGGTTACTTCTAATTTTCTCCAGATTCAAACATAAAATCGTCTGAGAAAACCAAAAAAAGGTAGTTGGAGCATTAAGCTCTTTCCAATGTTGTAAAATACATCTTTTCGCCATTAAAGTAAGAAATGCAATCATTCTACGGGCTGAAGGGGAAAGATTACTAGAAATTTTAGGTAGTCCAAAGATAGCAGTAATAGGGTGAGGAGAGATATCTATATTTAATACCTTAGAAATAATATTGAAAATATCTCTCCAAAAAGTTTCCAAAGTAGGGCAAGACCAAAACATATGAGTTAAAGAGGCTATCTGCCCCGAACATCTATCACAGAAAGGATTAATATGCGAGTAAAAACGCGCTAACTTATCTTTGGACATATGTGCTCTATGCACCACTTTAAATTGAATTAGGGAATGTTTAGCACAAATAGAGGAAGTATTAACTAATTGTAAAATCTGCCCCCAATCATCCACAGAAATGGTAAGCCCCAATTCCTGTTCCCAATCTACCCTAATCTTATCAAATGGAGCTTTCCTGAGTTTCATAATAATATTATAAATCATAGCCGATGCACCTTTCTGACATGGATTAAGGTTAATTATCGAATCTAAAATATATATAGGAGGAAGCATTGGAAAGGAAGGAAGTATAGTACTTAGAAAATTTCTAACTTGTAAATATCTAAAAAAATGTATTCTTGATAGGTTATATTTATTAGATAATTGTTCAAAAGACATAAGGGAACCATCTAAAAATAAATCCAAAAACCGTAAAATACCCTTAGTCTTCCAAGTTTGAAAAGCGCGATCCGTAAAAGAGGGAGGAAAAAATATGTTACCTAAAATAGGAATCGCTAACCCGAATTGATTAAGATCAAAAAATTTTCTGAATTGAAACCAAATACGCAAAGCATATTTAACGATCGGGTTAGAGACCTGCTTAAGGCGTTTCGAATCAAAAGGAAGAGATGAACCTAAAATAGAACCAAGTGTATAACCCTGAACAGATTGTAATTCCAATGCTACCCATTTAGGAATAGATAGTATATCCCGGTCAAGTAACCAAAATTTCATATGTCGAATATTAATAGCCCAATAATAAAATCTAAAGTTAGGTAATGCTAAACCTCCATCTCTCTTAGCTTTCTGTAAATGTATTTTACCCAGTCTCGGATTCTTATTCTGCCAAATAAATGAAGAAATTTTAGAGTCGACTTTATCAAAAAAAGATTTAGGAACGAAAATTGGTAATGCCTGAAACACATAAAAATTTTGGCAAAAAAAACATCTTAACTGCATTAATACGACCAATCAAAGTTAAATATAAAGGAAACCATTTAGATGAAAGTTGAGTAATATGGTCTATTAATGGTAAAAAGTTAGTCTTAAATAAATCTTTATGTTTACAAGTAATTTTAATCCCAAGATATGAAAGGTAATTATTAATCAATTTAAATGGAAATTTATAATATAAGGGAAGATGTTTATTAATCGGAAAAAGTTCACTCTTACTAAGATTTAATTTATAACCTGAGAAAAGACCAAATTGTACTAATAACTCTAAAACAGCAGGAATAGATCTCTCAGGATTAGAAATATATAAAAGTAAATCATCAGCATAGAGTGATAATTTATGGGACTTTAATCCCCGAGTTATCCCAGTAATATTTGAAGATTCTCGAATAGCAATTGCAAGAGGTTCTAATGCAATATCAAATAATAGGGGACTAAGAGGACAGCCTTGTCGAGTACCACGAAAGAGAGGAAAAAAAGGTGAGTTTAAAGAGTTAGTACGAACCGAGGCTACAGGGGAGTGATATAACAGTTTAATCCAGGATATAAATTTCAGGCTAAAATTAAACATTTCAAGCACCTTAAATAAATAAGGCCATTCTACTCTATCAAAAGCTTTCTCGGCATCTAAAGAAATAACACACTCAGGAACATTTTGTGAGGGAGTATAAACGATATTTAACAATGTACGAATATTATAAAAAGAGTAACGACCTTTAATAAAACCCGTTTGGTCTTCCGAAATAATAGAAGGAAGTACTTTTTCTAGTCTATTTGCTAATAACTTAGAAAAAACTTTAGAATCAACATTTAATAAAGATATTGGTCTATAAGATGCACATTGAGCAGGGTCTTTATCCTTCTTTAGTATTAAAGAAATTGATGCTCTATTAAAAGATTCCGGAAGTTTACCAAGTTTCAAAGAAGCCTCAAAAACCTTATAGAGCCAAGGAATCAATAAAGAAGCAAAACATTTATAAAATTCAACGGTAAACCCATCAGGGCCAGGAGCTTTCCCCAGATTCATAGAAAAAATAACATTCTTAATCTCATCCATTGTAATGGAAGTATCTAATAAAGAAGACATATCCTGTGAAATCTGAGGAAAGTCTAACTTATCTAAAAAATCATTCATATATTTAGAATCTCGAGGAGACTCTGATTGATATAAAGAAGAATAAAAATCACAAAAGGTTTGATTAATCCCCACATGATCCAATATCAATCGATCATTTTGGTTATAAATCTGATTGATTTGAGATTTAACATAATTAGATTTCAATTGATTAGCCAGCAGCTTGCCAATTTTATCACTGTGAACATAAAAATCACTTCTTGTTTTCTTTAATTGGTTTACAATCGAGGACGAGAGTAGTAAACTGTGTTCCATTTGAAGTTCAGTTCTTTGTTTGTATAGCTCCTCAGAAGGAGCCATAACGTATTTCTTATCAATTTCTTTAATCTTGTCCACAATTGCCATCTCCTCCTGCTTCTGTTTCTTCCTCAAAGCAACGGAATACGAAATAATCTGACCCCGAATATAGGCTTTAAAAGTGTCCCAAAGAGTGTTAACCGAAATATCTTCTGTATGGTTAATTATAAAAAAAAGCTCAATCTGTTCATTCATAAAATTAACAAAGTCCGAGTCCTGAAGCAACAGCGAATTAAAACGCCATTGTCTATTGTTTGGTATATTGGCCATAATTTTAATAGAAAGCTTAAGTGGAGCATGATCCGAAATGGTTATAGAATCATAATCACATTTAATCACTGAAGGAATGAGACGAGAATCAATAAAAAAATAATCAATTCTTGAATAGGAATGATGAACATGTGAAAAAAAGGAAAAATCTTTTTCCTGAGGATGCAGAAAACGCCAAATATCCATCGACCCAGAATCAGAAAGGAAAAAATTAATCAAATTTGCAGATTTATTAGGTAAAGTCCGTAAAGGAGCCGAACGGTCCAAAGCTGGAGATAAACAGGTATTAAGATCTCCGCCCCAAATCAATGAAAACTCGTTCAAATTCGGAAACTGATCAAACAATGATTTATAAAATTCCGGACAATCCATATTAGGAGCATAAACATTAACCAAAACTACTTTTTTATTAAATAGTAAACCACTAACCAATAAAAATCTACCATTCGGATCAGAGATAATATCCTGTTGTATAAAAGTAACTGAGGAATCTATAAAAATAGAGACGCCTCGAATCTTAGCATTGGAGTTCGAATGAAATTGTTGTCCCTTCCAGAATTTGAAAAAACGTAGTCTGTCCCCCCTCCGTACATGGGTCTCTTGTAAAAATAAAATTTGTGCTTTAAGTCTCCGGAACACTTTAAAAACTTTTTTTCTTTTAATAGGATGATTAAGACCATTAGTATTCCAGGAGACAAAATTAATAATAGACTCCATAAATCCTAAAGTCAACCCACAACAAGGAGGATTGACAATAGGCGCGACCCACAAACCCGGAGAGGAAACAGAACATACAAAAGATACCGGGGAAAAGGACGCAACCAGTACTTCAATAATGTATATAGCCCAAAGAAAAACAAACTAAAACGTGAAGCCCCACCCCCCACCCCCCACCCCCACACCCCAAGGCAAAATCTAAAGCAGACCCGCCAGAAAGAAGCAAGCGCTAAAACTACCCCCATGACTTCCGGTATACGCTCCCTAAAAAAAAGGTATAAATATGAAAAGGATCAGCTAATTGTAAAACAGTAAAAAAATAAGTAAAAAAAAAAGTTAGCTCAATTAGAATACACACAGAACAGAACAAAAGCCGGAAAATATATATTAAAAAAAAAACCACAATAAACCTCAAACTCATGAATAGACACAGCAACAAAAAAAATAGGATTATTAACATAAAGTGATTATAAAAAGCAAAACAGAATAAAATTTAAACAAAAACTACAAAATTTAAGGCCGCACAGGAAATACGTAAGATGACAAAAGGGAAGTAACCACCCAGAATCCCCTGGGAAAAGAAAGAAATGACGCAGTTAAAAAGAAAGTTTAGTAGCCATATTAAGAAATCGAAAGTAAACTTTTCTGCCCAAATAGGGCACAGAAAAGTTAAAACCAACCAATTCACAGCCTCCGATCAACGGAGAAAATTAAAAAGAAAGCAATTAAGATGTTGGAGATGAAAGTTGATCCAGATAACTCTGGGCATCCGATGGAGAATCAAAAAAACGAAGGGCTCCATCTGACATGCGAATCCTTAGACGTGCAGGGTACAGCAGCGCTGGTCTTAAATCCCTCTTATAGAATTCCGACATCACGGATCTGTAACGGACCCGTTGGTCCCAGATTGGCTTACTGAAATCTTCCACGAATCGGAACTTAAGATCCGAAAAATCAATGAAGCCTTTAGATCGAGCGAATCGAAACAGTCTCTCCTTGTCTTGAAAGTAATGAAAACGTAAGATAACATGCCTAGGTCTATCTGACCTAGACGAGTATGATGGGATTCTGTGAACACGATCCAGTAGCGGTGGTTGGTCAGGAAATACAGTAGGGAATGCATCTTTTAAAAGTTGGGAGAAATATTTCATGGGGTTGTTACCTTCAGCGGCTTCCCTCACGCCAATCATTCGTAAATTCTGCCGTCGCATTCTAGATTCCAAGTCAGAGTTTTTAAAAGTCAAAAAGTCAAGTTTCTTCTTCATTACATTAATTGTTTCTTCGATTTTCCCCATCTTAAGCTCACTTTGTTGCGCGAATTTTTGAAGATCAGATATAGCCGACTGATGTTCCGCAATACATGTTTGCATCTTATCAATTAAATCGGCAATTTTCTGGAAATTAGTTGAGATTTCCGTATGAATCAGGTCTTTAACAGGGCCTGCAATTTCCGTACGAATCATCTCCCTAACAGAGGTTGAAATTTCCCTCTGAATTAACTCCGCTATCGCTTTCAAAGTCACCGGTGATTCAGTCGGAGGGAGATCCGTAGCTTTCGGTTTAACCGGAGGTTTACCATCCTTGCCGTCTTTCTCGTTCTTAGACATAGCAGATCTAAGTTCCATCCAGTTGTCGGAGAATTCAGTTTAATTCAAAGTATTGTAAGAGTTGATGCCTTAATGGTTAATTAAAGTATAGCTGACCATAGAGAAAAAAAAACTCAGAGGTAATGGAGCGAGTCAAGAACGCGACTTCACTCCATGAGCGCTACCGGAAGTCCCCGACATCTCCAAGCCTCAATGACCTCTGATTTTGCTCCCAGGACTCCCCAATCATAGGACTTTGATCTCTACATCCAAGCACTTGGTTGTTGAACCAAACAGCAAAACCTTAATCACTACTTCAGTATCGCAACACTATGACCACTTTGACCAATCTGCAATACACTGATCTTTTTGTTCTAATCATGTTCTTTCTTGTAAAATAAATGTGAAATTTGTGTTTTCCTTAATGTCCTGTATCTGATGCTATTTGTCTTATTGCAAGACCACAGTTAGCAGCAATTGGTGATAACATCTCTCTGCTGACACTCAACACAGGTGCACCTCAAGAATGCATGCCTAACCCACTGCTGTACTCACTTTCTCTCAACACCCATGACAGTGCTGCGAAGCACAGCTCAAATACTACCCATAAAGTCACAGTTGGTAACATTTCAAGATTGCGATGTGGAGGCATACAGGAACAATATGGATCAACTGGTTGAGTGGTATCGCAGCAACAATCAGCAAGACTAGAAAACTGATTGTGGGCTTCAGGAAGGGGAAGCTTGGGGATAACACTCCACTCCTAAAGACCCGTACTCAATGTTTCAGAAACAGTTTCTTCTCTCCTCCATCAAATTTCTAAATTTTCCATGAACAGAACCTAATACCTTTCACTGTATTATTTATTTTGTAATTTATAGTAATTTAATGTTACCCCACTGTTGCCGAAAGCAAACTTCACATCACCATAATATGCCGTGGTTGTATGACGTGGGTGATCATGGTCTTTCCATGACCTTGACTGCTCCTGGCAAATTTTTTTTACAGAAGTGGTTTGCCATTGCCACCTTCTGGGCAGTGTCTTTACAAGACGGCTGACCCCAGCCATTATCAAAACTTTTCAGAGATTGTCCCATCTGGTGTCAGTGGTCACACAACCAGGACGTGATATGCACCAGCTGCTCATATAGCCATCAACCACCTGCTTCTATGGCTTCAATGGCTTCACACGACCCTGATCGGGGACTAAGCAGGTGCTACACCTCACCCAAGGGTGACCTGAAGGCGGGCGGAAGGAAGGAGCGCCTTACACCTCCTTTGGTAAAAGCACATCTCCATCCGCCACCTGTTCACATCATAAGATTGCAATAAGTAAAATCTGGTTCTGATCGGACTCTGAGTAAGAGTATGAGTGTGAGTGAGTGTAAGAGTGTACACATATGTCAAACAACTCAACTGAATTCAAATGTCTACCTCTGAGCCAACATTTCAACACATTGCATTTACAAGTTTGAGCAGATGGAGCATGGGATCCTAAAAACAGCGCGTTCACATTGAATTTGACCTTGAAAACGTCAGCACTGTAGATAACACTTTCAGCAGTGCAGGGAAATCAATAGTCGAGTTGCACATAGCTGTATTTTATAGAATATGAACCACAGTTCAGGAAATGAAGAGTGTATACTTTGTAAATCATCAGCACTAGGATTAATGGCAACCTATCCAGAGGAAGGAACTCAAAACTGAAATGCAGAAGCATACAAACAAATTTGCAGGAGGCTACTGGACCCTTAAGTCTGTGGCCTCCTGCTACTGAACCCCAAATACCGCCTTACCTCCTTATCAAAAACCTATCCATACACACGTATAAAATCTTCTAAGCTGATTCTGCCATCCTTAGAGAATTCCAAATTATCAACCTTGTCTGAGAAAAAACATCATGTCATTTGCCTTAAATGGGTAACTCAATATTTTTAAAAGCCTTCTTGATCTAAACATACTGTTCCAGAATAGTTTTTTGTAACTACTTAGCGAGGCATCAGTCGTTTGGTGTCGATCATGTTTGTTGTGCCCTAGCCATCTAGATAGACAAGGCAGGGCAGTAAGATATGGAGAGCGAGCTGTTCCAAGTTGCAGACTCCCATCTCAACACAGCTGATGACGCCAAAGGAACAGCAAACAGATACAATTTGGCACCAGCAGCACCACAGGAGTTATCTATCAGCATTGAACTCAACATAAGACTGCCTTAGGGACTCCAGCTCTGGATTCTTCCTTTGTGGTTTACTTCCAAAGCTGTCCTGAGTGAATATAGCTGCACGGCAGTGGAGGCTGAGATCAGTTTTTCTTCTCCAAGATGAGCTGCCATCCACAGCTGACCACGATACTTTGGAAATAATACCTCATGTCACCCATCACCTTCTCTTGTCTCCTTACTGGTTCTTTAGTCTATGTGACTATGTGACTATGTGACTTTGTACCACTAATTCTTCTGACTGGCAACTGAAAGTCAATCTTGACAAGTAGCGAAAGTCCCCAACTTCCTTGCATCATTGTCCAAGGCCTGACATGGTCATTCTATCAGAAACCTTGAAGCAGTTGGTCATGGTAGGACTGACAGTTCTTTGGGAAGATTGGATTGAGGAGGCATTTGAGCATAAGA